>NC_042615.1:299567835-300211760 GCF_901001135.1 Rhinatrema bivittatum
TGCCGTGGCTTCTTTTTCACCATTTTTTCCCTTAAGTTTCTTAAAGGGGGAGCTGTGAAGCCATATCACAGGAGGGACACACAAGGATCTGAAGTCCTGATTGCTCTTGGAGGGGGGAGAACGAGGAAGAAACAGTCCCCTTGTTTTGGCCATCATCCTAGGTAGCAGCCCCCAGCTCGGCCAAGGCTAGCAACAGGGAAAACAGTCTACCTGTGAGACAACTGTAGCAGAACCCCAGAAATCACTCTGCACCACTTTCTTGCAGGAGGCAGAGAACTACTGACACCTTCCCTGCTGCATCGGGCTGTATAGGGAGGGATGTCAGTATACAACTGTTTGCCTTCTGCTTCTATCTACTGGTAGGAGGGACGAATCCTATTCTCTGGGCTGGTCTGGCAGGATGAGGAAATGTTTTTTTTTTTAAACTGATTTGTAAACAGGAAGGTAAATTCACATGTATGATAATCCAAGGCAAAAATCAAGTTCAAAATTCACCTAGCTGATTAGGCAGATTGCATCAAAACTCAAACTAAAATTCTTATTTAATTCTTAAAACATCTCAAACCTTTGCTCGGCACCAATACTTTAGAAGTGTGCTTCAGGCTCTTCTGTTTGCATGTTTCGACCATTGCAATGCACTCTATTTAGGAATTACACTAATTACATTTCGACCATTACTGGTTGTCCAAAATACATTCTCTCGTCTATTGACATATACAAATAAAAGAGAACATATCACCCAAGTTTTACATAACCTTCAAAATTACTCATAGTATCACATATTCAATACAAAGCAATTAATACAATTCACAAGCTTAAAAGTCCCGAACAACCATGCGACAGTGCATTATTGAAAATGTATGTTCCAACCAGGCTGATTTGATTAATCACACGCTAGACTTTTCACCGTACCAGCCTTAAAATTGGTGCATCTTTCCGAGGCAAGAGAACGCGCCTTTTTGGTTGCCGCTCCTACTTTGTGGAACTCCTTGCCTTAATGCTCAGGAACATTGCCTGTCCTAAAACATTCAAGAAGATGTAAAAAAGCTATCGTTTTAAACTGACGTTTAATCTTAAATGTAACAAAGGCCGAAACTGACTGCCCTCCATCTTAAGCTACTGCTGGTCCTGTTGACTGATCTCATTCTTAGTGCTCTTAGTTTATTTTATGATGCTTATTTGTTTGTGTTTCAGTCATTTTATGATGTATTTTATGACTTATTTATTATTGTTGTATTCATTTTTACTGTGGCTGATTTGAATGTTTTGCTGTAAACCACCTTGAATTTACTGGCTAGGTGTCATACATTTTTTTAAAATAAATTAATAAATAGAAACTGTTCTGAAAGAGTACAAGTCATATACAGAAGGCTAGTATGAAAATGTGAGAGAACACTGTCTGAACAAGCTCTAGTTTAGGAGCCCTAATACATAAACAAATTAATATTTTTGTCACCACACATTATAGACACAAGCAACTATATAGTTTTAAAACTGTGGTTTTCAACATTTTTAGACCCAGGATCCACTTTTAGATTTTTATAATAGGGCCCACTCAAATATTTTAGTGCCCATGATTACTTCTGGGGGAATTCTGTGCTACTGTGGATTGCAGAATTTCCTTTTTCTGTGCAGGTTATGGAGCAGGTCCCTGTGAGCCATGAGTGGAGCCCATCCCGCTCACGGCGAAAATGGTGAAGGCCCTGGTGAGGGTGAGAGTCTATGTGTAGGGGTGTGTATGCATGTGAGAGAGAACATTCCTGAGGATGCCTGGATGTGTATGCCAGATGGAGGGAGCCTATGTGAAGAGATTGTGAAGGTTTGTGCATATCTGTGAGAGATTGGGAACTGGTGTGTGTGAAAAAGAGGTTGTGTGTATGTAAGGGAGTGAGCCTGTGTGAAGATGAGAGAGAGACACACACAGACAGTGTGCAGGGTTGAGAGAGAGAGAGAGAGAGAGAGAGAGATAAGTAGCCTATGTGAGGGTATATGCATGAGAAAGGGAGCCTGTGTGGGTGTGTGCACACAAGAGAGATAGAAAGCCTGTATGAGGGGGATGTGTGTGCGTGCGAGAGAGAGCCTGTATGAGGGGGATATGTGTGTGCGCGAGAAATAGAGATCCTGTATGAGGGGGGATGTGCGTGCGCGCGAGAGATAGAGAGCCTGTATGAGGGGATGTGTGAGTGCGAGAGAGATAGAGAGCCTGCATGAGGGGATGGGTGAGTGCGAGAGATAGAGAGCCTGCATGAGGGGATATGTGTTTACGAGAGAGACGGAGCCTGTGTGTGTGCATGTGTGTGTGAGAGGGATATATGGATAGAGGGAGCCAGTGTGAGGGGCAGTACTGAGAGAGGGGTAAAACTCTGTGAGTGGAGATAGAGTGGAAGGGATTGAGCCTAGATGGTGAGCGGAGAGATAGTGGAGGGTGGAGGATTTGGGGCCTGAGAGGGCAAAGTTAAAGAACACTGGCCAAAGGAGTAGGGAGCGAAGGTACTGCTAAGGAAATTCTGCTCAAAATATTTAACACACTGCATCTTTAAGTAATAACTTTTTTCTGTCATACCTTTTAAATTAATTACTTAAAGACTGTCATGTATATTGTGTTATTTTGACCAATATAAAAGTATGCAGAATTTTACGTTTTTGTGCACAGAATTTTACATTTTTGTGTGCCAAATTCCCCCAGGAGTACCCATGATATAACCCATGCTAGGTCAGACTGTGACCCAGATGTGGATCGCAACTCACCAGTTGAAAACAAATTTAAAAAAAAAATGTAATTTTAAAAGTTGTTAGTGCAATGCTGGACTATATTTATTTATTTAAAACATTGGTTTCCTGCATTTTCTTGCACTGGGTACTCAAAGCGGCTTGGGCTTAACAATTATTTATTTTTTAAGATTACATAATAGATAGTTAACTATTTCAGGAAGCTTAGTTCTCCGGCCGATGGCAGTGGCCGGACAACACTCCCCTTTGGCTCTGCAGTCCCAAAGCCTATGGGCAGCAGGTTGAGAAGCAGCAGTCTTCTTTCTTGCAGGGATAGGGGGAAGCAAGAGCCTACTCACTTCTCCTTCTATTGATGGATGAGGTCAGACTAGAATAGGCTACAATGAAAATACGTCTCCCACATTTGCTGAAGTAACTTCACTGCTCCAGTGGAAAAGCAGATTTGCAAAAAAAGGCGGGGAAATGAAAATGTGGAGCTGCCAGGTCT
The DNA here is from genome assembly GCF_901001135.1 of Rhinatrema bivittatum. Lineage (NCBI taxonomy): Eukaryota > Metazoa > Chordata > Amphibia > Gymnophiona > Rhinatrematidae > Rhinatrema > Rhinatrema bivittatum. The sequence goes on from NC_042615.1 coordinate 299,571,053, forward strand.
GGAGAGTGGACTAAAGAAATAGGATCCTTACTTTCAAGATCATCGTTACCACAATCCACTGTGCAAGACGGTCAAGGTTTTTAAATCTTTGTGAACAAAATGCGAAAAGATCTAGAAAAGGCATTACACCTTGGGTTATATCGGCAAGTGGGTGACACATCTTTCCAGGACCGACTCTAGGCCAAATGGCACCCTGGATGAAAACTGTCAACGGCATCCCCTCCCCCAGTCCCTGGCGTGGATTAGCAGGGGCAGAGATGCACACAAGCAGGACTGGTGCAAGAGTATTAAACCCCCTAGGCGAAGCTTACAACCTTGCTCCCTCCCTCCCATAGCCCTCTCCACATACAATTAAAAATTACGCATTTATAACAGATTTTACATGAAAAAAAAAGGACAGACATTCAAAGTAGAGACTTCTGAAACAAAAATACCACTTATAACATGTACAGGAGTATCCTAGTGGTAGGAGAAGCAGGCTGAGAACCAGGGAAGCCAGGATTCAAATCCTACTGCTTCTCTTTGTGTCCTTGTGGGCAAGCCACTTCACCTCCCTTTGCCTCATGCACAAACCTAGGGTCTCACTTACCGGCATGTTATAAAACCGGCACGTCCATGTTTGCGCGACGGGAACCGCACGCACATGGACGTGCACACACTTCTTTTAAAATGTACCCGATAACTTTGTCACAGTGGCTGACAGCACTGAGTGGGACAATTGATCCTTATCTGTCTTCTTTGTTACTCTGTGACTGTGTTCCTTAAAGTATATCCCCAGCTTCTGTTTTTGTTTCACTTAATTGTGGTGGTGTTATACAGAATTGTAACCTACTTTGATGCTTCAGGGAATAGCAGGATATCAAATTGTTATAAATGAGTAAACGGAATTACTGTTGCAATATAGTAAACCTCCCATAGTAGAACAGCACTAACTGCTAACACTCAAAATGCCTCATGGCAAATATTACATGGCAAATATTACATGGCAAATATTACACTTGGCCCTAAAACATCAATACAACTATTAGATAAAGAGAACAAGCCACTACACAGAAATTGCACACTGGTGGAATTGGTCACACATGCAAATCTCACTATTAAGCATAAATGCAAATACTGAACTGGAAACTGCAACAATCCAGTCCTGTATGCTGTGCAATAATGGAAAAACAGAAACATCACTTTCTCAAAAATCAACGAACAATAAAATCATAATAAAACCACATTCATAAAAATATTTAAAAACAGCTGACTCAAAAATTCTTTAAAATATCCCAATAAAATATTTTAAAACAGATATTTCTTCTCTCTCACACATGCTTGCACATATGCTCCACACACACAAACATACATGCATAGACATGCTCTCATATACACACTTGTAAAATCCCTTTATCTTATGGTGTCCTGGGTGACTGCCCAGCTTGCCCTATCTAAAGGCTGGCATTGCCTCTTTCCATAATGGAAAATACATACTAGAAGGAATATTACAAACTAATGCTGTTTGATTTTTTTTTTCTTATCTAAGGCAGTAATTCTCCCTGAATTATACAATGATTCATGCAAAAGTTGAGGTTCCAAGGTAACAGTGCACACTGTGTGCAAAAAAGGTTAGATTAAGCCACCTACAGGTAAAGGGTGACAATATAAAGGGGAAAAATAGAGTTAGTCTTGATTTTATCCTAATACATTCATGGAGATGTACTCCTGTTCTTCTTAGGGAAATCAAAACTACAATTCTATGCATACGCTGGGGCAAAATCAAGAATGGCTCAGTCTGTTTCCTCAGAATGGACTACAGGTAGTCATCCTACCTATAGTCCATTCTGAGGACACAAGAACTCTGAACTCTGTCAGATTTCAGCAATGTTTACCATTATTCAGAGGTGGTGCAAGGGTATGAGGTATCTTTGGCTGTTTGTCTGTCTTGCGTCCCTGCCCCATTACCTACTGACAGCAAGCCTTGGGCTTCTCATTTTCTTTGGCCACCAGCGAGATGGGCTCCACCAGATGTCCTGTACTCTTTCTTTTCTTCAGCCGCCAGCAGGATGGGTTCTGCTGGCAGCCCCACCAAGCCTCTCACTCTTTTTCCACTGTCAATGGGCTCTGCCAGTGGCTCCAGTCTCCATCCCTATTTTTCTTCTCTCTCTGGTGGGAAGGGCTCCTCCAGCGGCTTGCACTGACAGGATTTTACTGCCCTTAAGATTTGGTGCTCTAAGTGACTGCCTAGTGGAAGCACTGACGCAGCCATTATTTTATAGTCCTCTATCAATGCAAGCCACGTGGCTCATCTGTTTTTACGATTGTTTGAGCAGATATCTGTTTTAAAAATACATTTTAGGACCTGCTTTACATACAGCAAGGTATATTTAATGATGTACTAGAGGGGGCTCTTGGAAGCTCTTGGGAGCCCCTCGTTATTTTATGACAACAAAGTAGAGCTGAGCTGGCAAGAGCCCCTCAATAAGAAAATGCCAGCGCAATGCTGAGTATGCTGCTTCAGGTTTGTGAATGGAATAAAATATCCCATTGTGACTAAACAACAGAGGACAGAATGCATTGGCTGGTACATCCGTTTTTTAGGAGGAGGTATCTTATGTGGGTTTTTTAAATTATTTATGTCTGTTTTGTTTTATTATATCTTATGATGTGTGTATATCTGTTACCTGTCAAGTGCTTAGGATCGTGCGGGCCAGAAATTTTATAAATAAATGCAAAAAATATTAAATCATAGCATCTTTGATATAATACCTTAGTATGTCGATTTCTCTTCCAAATTTTTGGGTGGAGTTGGGGAGGGTGGCATTATGTGTTTATGAGTTTGAAAAAGACCCATATAGAAACATAGATATAACGGCAGAAAAAGACCAAATCGGCCCATCTAGTCTGCCCATTTGTTTTCCCATACTTATCTGTTTCATCAACCACCAAGTTCAGGGCCCTTGTTGGTAACTGTTTGATTCAAATTTCCTGCCATCCCCTGCCATTGATGCAGAGGGTAATGTTGGAGTTGCATCAAAGGTGAGCATAAGGCTTAATGGTTAAGGGTAGAAACCACCGCATCAAGCAAGTTACCCCGATGCTTGATTACCCAGACTGCACAGATCAATGCCTTGTTGGATGTTGTCTGAATGTAAACCCTGGGGCTCTATGAAAAATTAACCAGTTCCAGACTGAGTGCAGTCTGGTCAGCACCTGCAGAATCCACTTACAGCCTAGTTTCAAACCAATACATGTTTAGATTGTGAGTAATCAATGACTAACTGAAGCATCTATAAAAGATAAACGTAGAAAGCTAAGCACATTGCTTGTGTAGCATATACACATTTAAAATGTAGTGCATTTTTAAACTTACTTTATCATTAAAACACAGATATTCTAACGCACCTGTTATCAATCTGTGGAGCAATGGCATATGGCATATTGTGTGCAGCTTTAGTTACCCTGCCTCAAAACTAAGCAAAGGTGAGGTGAAGGGTGACAAAAAAAACAAAAAACCAACCAAGGCTAAACAGGTGAAGCTCTTCAGCTTGGAGAAGACAGGAAGTAATGGAGGTTTATAAAATCATGAGTGGTGTACAAGTTGACAGGGAATGCTTATTTACTCTTTCCAATAGTACTAAGACTAGGGAACACTCCATAAAACTAACTAGTAGCAAGTTTAAAACAAATTCCAGAAAGCATGTTTTCAGTCCATACATAATAAAACAATGTCAGAGAATCTGGTCAAGTCTAGCAATTTCACTGAGTTAAAAAATGTTTTTAAGATACATTTCTAGAGGACAGAAACTTATCTGCATAGCCTTAGGTGTCTCCACCTCCTGCTTCTGGACATGTGCAACATGCAATGGAATGGGATTTCCTATTTGGAATCCGACGGGTACTCCAAATGACCTGGACTGGGCTGCCGTTGGAAAGATTATGTGAGCCTCAATGGATCACTGGCCTGACCCCAGCTTGGCACTTTTATGTTTTTATGCAAACTACTTTCCCTCACTAATCCTGTGCCTCCCTCAGCGTTAACAGAACCACGAAGCAAGCAATACTGCACACACATTAACCTTAGAGGCATTGTTACCCCAGGCATTAACTGCTGTCTTAGCATCTTCCGTGGAATGCCTCTTAAAAGGGTTATTTAAATGTAGAAACACAGAAAGAGGGGACAACCTAATTCTTAACACACCAAATCTGTGTCAAGTGCTGATTGCCCTAACATCCCCATTCAGAATTGTACAAATATTTTTAAAAGCATGAAAACAAAAGCTGTGCTTCAGGACTGACCCTTATCTGGAAGGGTCCACAGGAACTGTGCTATCTGGTGAGGCGCATACAAGTATCCCAGCAGCTGACACCGAGCTCCCATTTTATGAAAGGTTTTTCACCACAGCTGCAGAATGGAGGGAAAATTTGAGATAAAAAAAAAAGACCTCAGAGAGTCTGCAGTGATCATTGTCCGTATCCTACAAAGTAGTACAGCAAGTTCTGTTAACGTAAGCAAGCCCAGGACTGAGCAATAGGCGAGAAATAATTCTGATATAAATGCATTCACGCTGCACATAGCACAAAGTGGCAGCCTTGGGAAACAGTAACAGAAAAATGTTGCTTCTTCAGAGATAAGAACAAACATAGATTGGATACCATGTTAGTCCACTTGAATAAATGGAAATTAAGGTTAAGAAAGAAAAAAATAACATAGGGCGATACCTTTTTATTGAACTAACAACACATTTCTTCAATAGCTTTCAGGAGTTTACACTCCTTACTTCACAATGTCATCTTTTGCTCATTCTGCTCGGATATCTGGAAGAGTGTATAAATACTCAAACACTAGTCAAGAAATGTAGTTAGCCCATAATCGCCTTATATTATTTTTTTTTGTTAACCTCGACTTCCGTGCATTGTGGAGACAAAAATATTGCTCATTAGGAGAAAGTCATATTTGGCTGCATGTGCAGACATAGTGCTTACAAGTGATCATCAGGCACCTTGTTGGCCAGTAAGGCACATGCTTGGCAAATTGTCTAGAAGTAGAGGTGCACAGTCGTATGTAGCCATGACTCTGCCTTCCTAGTGCACGAAGATCTTGGTATCAGCTTGTGCATCTGATAAACCCTTCTTATTGCTCCACTTACGGTCACCTAGATCTGAACCCAGCACCAAACACTGAATCCTTATTTCGCATGTGAGCCTAAGAAAACAACATATGAAGTAGAGAACTAAGGACTCCACATTATTGTTACTTTCCCAATCTAAATTCTTTTTATCTGCAATAAGTAATTTGGCTGGGCTTTGTATGAATTACTGCAGAAAGTGGACTTAGCACACTACAACCATACAAACAAGATGAACAGGTGCAACCGACAGGTGTAGTGTACAAGCCAAAGAACATCAACTGCAGCAACACCCATTCTCACAGAACTGTTTCCACAGGCATACACACTCACAGAGATCCAAGAACAGCCAGGCCAAGTTCCGTCCCACCCCTGGCATTCAACAGCAACTCCTCATTTGCGATAACACCAACTGTACCCTCTCGAAATCATAATTAAGACTCTCCACCTTTCTAATTATGTATTGTCAGACATGTCAGACAAACAGTAAAAAAAAAAAAAAAAAAAAAAATGTTCTTACCTCATAATTTTCTTTCCTTGAGTCCTGCTAGACCAGTCGATTACACTTGGGATTTCCCCATTTCCTCAGCTGCCACAGAAAGGAGGTCACAACCCCTTCATAACTTTACTCTTAGTCATAAAGGGGGAGTGGTCACAGGCCCTTGCCAGTAGCCTTCCACTAAAACAACTGGACAAGGGCATTCCTCTATAATTTTTTTGGTTTTGCCTCTCTCCCTTTTTTTTCTTCTTTTCTTGGCCCATGAGTCCAATCCCACACCCCTTAAGGAAGGGTGAAGAAAGACTCACTGTCTTGCTTAACTCAATTTATGGCACCTGAATTCCCAGGTGGGGTCTGGATTGGTCTAGAGGGACTCGAGGAAAGAAAATTATCAGGTAAGAACATTTTGCCTTCCTTTTCCTCCTGTTAGACCAGCCCATTACACTTGGGCGATATAAAAGCTACCCTCTAGTCTGGGTGGGAGGAAGGCAGGGCTGCCTTAAGAACCTCATACGTAAAGGCCGTTTCCTCCTTCATCTGTATGTCCAGCCTATAGTGCTTGGAAAATGAGTGCAGGGATGACCATGTAGCGAACCTACAGATTTCACCTGGGGAGACAGACAATGCTTCTGCCCAGGACGATGCCTGCACTCTCAGAGTGTGTATGAAGCACCACTGGGGCTTGATCACAGTTGAGTATATAAGCCGAAGAGATGGCTTCTTTGATCCATCTAGCTATCATGGCCTTAGAGGCTGATGCTCCTTTTCATGATCTGCCAAAAAGTATGAACAATCTATTCAATTTCCCGAAGGTACTCATCACCTTGAAGTATCTCAATATCTCACGATGCATATCCAGTAGGTTTAAGCTATCTTCCTTCCCTCTACATTCCTTACTCCTGAATGCTGCCAGAAACACCACCTGAATCAGGTGGCAGGGAGGCAACATCTTCAGAAGGAATGAGAGCACCTGCTTAAAGGTGACTAAGTGAGGTGAAATTACAAAGTAGACTTTTCTACATGAGAGCACCTGCAACTCCAAAATACATCTGGTGGAGCAGATTGCTACCAGGAAAGTAGTCAATACCAGATCCTTAAGAGAAGCTTGCTTTAAGGGCTCAAAGGGTGCTCTTACTAATGCTCTAAGGACCAGCTTAAGATCCCACTGGGGAAACATCGGTCTGAAGGGTGGCTGTATATGCTTCACCTCCTTTAAGAAGCATGCCATGTCTGGGTGTGAGGGTTACCTGGGTGCCTTTAATGCTCCCCCTGTAGCAGGGTATGGCTGCCACCTGCACCCTCAATGAATTGAGTCTAAGCCCTTGTGCAAGCACCTCTGCAGGAAGACTAGGACTCACAGAATGCCCAACCTCAGTGGAGAAGTCCTATTCTCCTGGCAGAAAAGCCTTCACAATCTAGCACAGGCTAGCGAGACTGAGGTTTTACGTGCCTTCAGAATGGTTGCCACTACCACCTGGGTGTATCCTCTGCTCTGCAGCCATGCCCATGCCACAGTAAACCCTGATTTCTAGGGAGATGCAGAGGGTCCCCACAAGAAGCCTTATCAGGTCTGTGTACCATGGTCTCCTTGACCAAACTGGGGTTATTATCATCATCTTTGAGGGGGTGATCCTTGATCTTTTTTTTTTATAATCGCTTTGCCTATTAGGGGCCAAGGTAGGAACGCATAAAGAATTCGAACCTTGGGTCAAGGTTGGATTAAGGCATCTATCCTATTTCTTTTCGCTGGCTGAAAAAGCTGCCTGCTTTGGCACTGGCTTGAGTCCACCACTGTTTGCCCTCATTGCTCCTCTATCCTCTAGAATGCCTCTCTGCCAAGTTTCCATGCTCCTGGGTCCAGGCTGCTCCTGCTGAGAAAGTCTGCTTGCATCTGATGAATGGGACGCTGTTCTTAAAAGCTCATGCCTCAATAAATTGGTTACTCTATAAGGTGCCACCTGCCTCATTTCTGCACATTTTTTTCTTCCCACAACGTGGTATGCTAACAACTGGGATAGGCTCTTCTCTGACCAATGGAATATTTCCATTCACATCTTCTGCAAGTTGGGGGTTGTGCGGGCACCCCTGCTTGTTCATGTATGCCACTACTGCGGCGCTGTGAGAGGACTCAGACTGCTTTCCCTTCTATTCTTGGCCAGAGGGCCTGATATGTCAATCTGATGCCCTCAACTCAATCTGCTTATTGGTCAAAGAGCTTGCTATTCTGTCCACCTACCTTTGGCTGGTTGGTACAGGCAATGTGCTTCCTACTACCTGAGCAAATTGGCATCTGTAGTTAGTACGACTCAGATAGGTCGTTCCAAGTCTACCCCCCCTTTAAGGCTGTGTGGTGCATGGATCCAGCCACCAATCTAGGAGCTGGACCACTATAGTTGAAGCCTACTAGCTGTTCTGGGTGGGTTTTGCTCTAATGATCCAATCATCTAGATAGGGATGAACCATTATCCTCTGTTTGGGCAGGTCTGCTGATACTACTGCTGCGGCAGTCAAAAAAGCAAATGGAATGTTAGGAATTATTAGGAAGGAATGGTGAATAAAACGGAAAATATCATAATGCCTCTATATCGCTCCATGAGTACTGTGTACAATTCTGGTCACCGCATCTCAAAAAAGATTTAGTTGTGCTGGAGAAGGTACAGAGAAGGGTGTGCAAAATGATAAAGGGGATGGAACAGCTCCCCTATGAGGAAAAGCTAGAGGGTAGAGCTGTTCAGCTTGGAGAAGAGATGGCTGAGGGGGGATATGATAGAGGTCTAGAACGGGTATATGTGAATCAATTACTTACTCTTTTGGATAATAAAAGGACTAGGGGGCACTCCATGAAGTTAGCACATAGCACATATAAAACTAATTGGAGAAAATTCTTTCACTCAACGCACAAGCAAGCTCTGGAATTTGTTACCAGAGGATGTGGTTAGTGCAATTATTGTAGCTGGGTTTAAAAAGTTTTGGATAAATTCTTGGAGAAGTCCATTAACTGCTATTAATCAAGTTGACTAAGGGAATAGTCATTGCTATTACTAGCATCAGTAGCATGAGATCTACTTAGTGTTTGGGTACTTGCCAGGTACTTGTAGCCTGGATTGGCCACTGTTGGAAACAGGATACTGGGCTGGATGGATCCTTGGTCTGACCCAGTATGGCAATATCTTATGTACTTATGTTCATGACCTTGGTAAAGGTCCTCAGGGATGTTGCAAGCCCAAAGGGCAGTGCCTGAAACTGAAAATGATGGCCTAGAACACAAAAACAAAGATGAACTTGACAGGCGGGTCTGAAAGGAATGTGGAGGTAGGCCTCTTCTAGATCCAATGATACCAGATATTCTCCTTTTCTGATTGCCAACGTGACCAAGCAGAGGGACTCCATCCTGAAATGGGGTACTCTCAAACACCTGCCGACCCCTTTCAGGTATAGGATGGACCAAAACCTTTGTAGAATCATCTTTTCTGTCTCTCTTTTGATTTGCAACACATAGGGGGAAATTATAAATAGATTTGGTATTTTGTGGAGTCACTCGTGTGCATACTCTCTCAAAATTATGTCCAGCACCCACTGGTCCGACCTAACCTTGGGCCACTCTGCATAATACAGCGACAGGCGTCTGCTTACTAGTATTACTGATGGAGGGGCCCACTGATATCATTGCAGTGAATGACTGCTCCCTGTGAAAGGGATTTACCTCACGATGCATATAAGACTACCAGCTCGGATGCTTTGCCTTTGCCCTAGCACTTGAAATGCTAAAGTCCCCACATGTTTGACCAGCTTCTGTCCTCTGGAAACCTTTGGGGCTTGACCATCCCCAAGTCCTTTACCAATTTTTTTTTTAAATCTCTAAACAATAGTCCCCTACCTGAAGGGGAGCTTACACAGGGTGTGCTTTGGTTGCCGAGTCTGCCACACAATTACAGAGCCAAAGTAGCCTCCTGGATGCTATCTCTGAGGCAACCGATCTAGAGGCTAGTCTAACCAGACCAAACATTGTTATCAGTTAAAAAGGAAACTGCCAACTTCAAGCATGCCATTCCCTGTCAGGCAGTTACCGAATCAGTGTAAAGCTGCTCAAGTAACATAAGCCCCCACAGATCGAGGCCTAGATCACCATGACTCCTGTGGAGAAGGCCTGCTTCCTGTTCTGGGGGTCCTTTAGGGCTGTACCTCCCTCTACAAGAATGTAAATTCTAGAGGCCACTGCTGACACCAGTACATCCACCTTTGGAATCCATAATAGCTTGTTCTTTTCTTCTACCTCCTCTAAAGAACCCGAAGGACTCCTATTCCACTAATACCATACACCTTAGGGCCTTAATGTAACGGAAAGGTCCTTGAGAGCTTCCTTATTTCCTGCAGGATGGGGTCACTTTCTGCTAGTCCATCCACCTTCATGCTTGAAATCTTCAAGGTTGCCTGCATGCTGGTAATTAGGGCTAAAAACTCCTCCTTTTGGAATAGCCGTACCACTGAGAAATTCTCCTCCTCTGAAGAGCACTGCCACTCCTCCTGGGAGCTCAGGGGCACACTAAGCCCTGAATCATCCACCGATCACTCCCACCTCTGGAGTCTGACATCACAGTCACTGCAGGTGAAGCTTTGATTCTAAGTATATCTCGCAAATGCTTAGAGGCCACGCTCATTCCTTCCAGGGATCTCTGATCCACTGATCTCGCAAAGGCCATGAAACCATGCTTCTGCATGGCACAGAAAGCCTTGTGCATAATCACACAAAATCTGGGAATTACCCCATAAGTTGATCTCCCGTCGGGCCTCTAGCAAAGTCAGTTGTGAAGCCCTATTCTGGGTCCATCACCCTCCTCACCGGGCTCTTCCTGGAGCCCTCTTCAACCAGCGCGGCTATTGGGTCTAGCTATCTTGGAGGCAGCCCTTCCTCTTCCCCTAAGGTCAGGGGAGCAGCTTCAGTTGCTGGCTCTTCCCCTACATGAGGGAGGTTCCAACTGGGCCCATTTGGGAAGGCTGTGTCTGGGCCTCCATCACAGACAGGGCAAAACAAGCCGGTTATATTAGGCACTATTTTATCACTGCAGGAACAGCACCCGTGGCCTCGCAGGATCTTCTTGCCTTTTTTTTGTGTGTGCAACCCTGCTCTATTGCTGTCCTGCGGGCTTGCCTCTCTCTTATTGATGCAGCATTCAGCTAACCGCAAGTTCCTTGTTCTCCCTACTTCTCACCACCTGTGGAAAATACTACTGTGGGAAGTCGGTCATAGTAGTGTTGCCTACAGCGACCTGCGAATGAATATCAGCTTCTGTTCTCTCTTGCCATTTTACTGTTTTTTTATTTTTTTTTAAAGTTTTTTCTCCACCCAGAGCTCACAGTCAATTTGCCTCACTATTTTAAGTCATAATATAAAATTGTCTTTTATTGGTATCTGTCTTCAGCTAGGTTACACAAAATATTTCCTATCTCTGAGTGGTAGAGGGGCTATGGATCTCTAGAGAATATGATCCATATTTGCTGATCTTGCCCTATTATTTCAGACTTTTGGACAAAAGTAATTCTAATCATTAAACATATTTCTAATATGCAATTACCATGTAGTAAAAAAGCAAAATTGTGGAACTAAAGAATAAACAAAGATCTCAAATTGTATTCATACATATATAAATATGTGAAGAAAGGCCATATCTATCATTCAATATAGATATACAGATAAGAACAAACAAAAATGTCAATTTTCCAAATAATGCAAATTTAAAATGTAAAGGGCCCAGTTCAGGAAGAAAACCAAAGTCCGCACATGGCCATGTTTTGGCATCAAAGCTGGCTTCAGAAGAATTTAAAAATATTAAAATAAAATGTTTAGTAGATAACTTGTCTTGGTGTTCTTAAAGAAAAATTCCAGAATGATGAAAGACTATTTCAGAATGATTATAAAGTCCTGTCTTGGATCCAGAAAATCCTTATCAAGGATCACTCACAATTCTAGCTATGGATTAAATAAACGTATGATGATGCACCTAAACAGAGTAAGTTCCATGAGCATCTAAATATCTAAAATTACATCCTCACCACTATAGGTTTGATATTTTTTAAATTTACTCCGAAGCAGGCATTTGAGACCAAAACATGGCCATGTCGAGATTTCAGTTTTATCCCTTTATATTTGGTTTTATAAATTTGTGTAATAGGGAAAGTGTTTATATTTTAGATTGTTCTTATTTATTGAACAGTTTACATTGTATGTGGGGTAATAGACAAAAGCACACACACAATAGTTTTATATCATACTAGTTCACACTTTAGCGTGTGTATGAATACAACGTGAGATCTCTTACTGTTTATTTATCCTTTAGTTCCATTGCTTTTCTAGTTTGTTTCTTTGTGTGGTGATCACAGGGCTATGAGCTGCCATACAGAGGAATCAGAGTGGAGCTAGGGATGCTGCAGAGGTGACGCGCACAGCACTTAGGGGGAAGGGAGCCCCAGTCATTGCTCAATACCAGCACCTAGTGGCTCAACTCAGAGTCCAGGTTAGCACGCTCCCTCCTCAAAAGAAACATTTCAGTAAGTACCAGTTTGTATTGTTTTGTTAGGCCTGCAGGGTTATTTTTGTAAGAATGATGAGCTGCACCCTGACTCTATGAGGCTTAGAAAGTCCATCTACCCTTGTCCACAGCTGCAGGAGACAGAGACTACTGGCAAGGGCCTGTGGTCACGCCTCCTTTTATGACCAAGAGTGAAGTCATGAAGTGGGTGTGACCTCTGTCTCTGGCAGCTGAGGCATAGGGAAAATCCCAACTATAATGGACTAACTAGCAAGAGGAAAAGGAAAAACATGTTAGACATTCTTTATCTAGAAGACTTCATTTTTGCCAAGTCTCAGGCCAGTAGTGACCTCGAGTCACTGTTATCTGAAAACTATTCAGTGAACTGAGTTTGTGATCTCAGTCCTCATACCAGTGGACGAATGCCCACCATAAAACACAGAAATATGAGCTTGCTCGCCAATGTTCCCCAAGAAAAAAAAAGATTTATTACCAACATTCTGGTCTGTACATGGACCTTTTTGAAGATTGCCCACTATCCTTTTATCAGTATTTATGTATAGCACCGTGGTTCAGAACAACACATATTAAGTCAAAAAAAGAAATCTTTACATGCTTATCAAGAGCCCAGATCTTTTCTCCTTAGCTCTGTTTCAAAAACAGTTTTTATTTTAAAACAGCAAGAGGTGGGCATGGAGAAGGTTTGGCTATTAAAGGAGCTTTGTGAAAGACCTTTAGGTTGTACATATAAAGCTGTATGATGATTTACAGGTCACATTTGTTCAGTTTGCTGATTTAATATAAAATCGCTTATACATTTTTTGTTACTGCACAGTAAAAGTGCATTATAATTTTAAAGAACATTTTCGACATTTGTCACCTCCAGGACAATCCTGTTGTATTGTCTGTCACTGTCAACACCTAAACCCAGCTGCCTGCACACTGCATTCCAACACAATTACTTCTTCCAACAGAGGGCTGATGCAAAGGCTCTGCATACCCCACCCATTACTGGAATTGCTAGTGAGAATGTAATACCATCTAATTGATATGCTGGCAGGCACTCCCTTACACAACTCCAGCAGTGCATCACAGAACCTATGATAGCAGCTTCCTTGCACAGTGCTTTTAAAGGTTGCTAATTTCAGTTCTACAAAAAAAAAAGGGCACGGTAGCTCAGTGAATCTGTGTGTCCATCCAAATAGCTTTTAAGCTATAAGACAAAAAGCAAACATCTTGTCACCTTACATCCAATGAGAACAAAAAAAATCCAAAAAACACCCCACAACCATTATTTCTTACACAGGCAAATGGATCAATCACAAACCATTGTTCTACACAGCAAAGATAGCCATTACAACATTGCTGACATCTGACATAGATGAGACCCCGTTTCCATCTCTCAGGTCCTGGCAATTGTGGCTGATCAACTTGCAGAGAATTACATCCCCTACTTGCTTTCCCTAGTGTTGGATTTCACCTGCTCCCGCCTCTTCCGGTGACATCACCAGCAGCGGGAGTGAAGAGCCGAGTGAACCCAAGTGGTGCAATACACCACGGCGCATGCATATTTGTCTTGCACACAAAGGAGTATGCTCCTTCATGCTCACACGAGTCCCACACGAATGACAAAACTAAACTTAGCATTTGAGGAAGTTCTGTAGGTATTCTGTCAGAGGCATATGTTAATTTATTTTTTAACTATTTAAAATTGTGATTTTAGGTTATTTGTTACTTTTAGATTTAATTTTTCTTTTCATGATTTAAAAAAAAAAGAAAAGTGGGGGATCCAAGATGACCACATGCTAAGGACAGTGCTCCATTGGCCTTCCCTTTGCCCTTATTTTTTCTCTATTCTTAATCAATCTTTTTACCCTTTGCAATAGGTAAGAGGAAGGGCAGGGCCAGAGCATTTCCCAATGTTTCAGCAGGTTCACCTTCACTTGGCCCAATGGACTAACATGTAACTGAGCCTAGAGTCCTTTATTGCTCCATTGAGGCATCCTTGGGCAACCAGTTGAGAAGTGTCCTTTCACTGGCAACCCCGGACCATGAGTCATCTTTCTCCTCAGCCTGGCTCCCCCGCAGGAGGTGCTGAATGGTCCAGCTCCTGTCGCACTCCGATGAACACATGCAGCCGGCAGGTCTCAGCATTGGGAGGAAATCAGCTGGGACTTCCTTTCTTCACACGACGTCTGGGACTGGTGAAACAGCTTCTACCAAGGTAATCATTGCTCCTTTGCCTAAACCCCCAAATGTCACTTTGGATATAATTTGGGAAGCTATCGCTAAATCTATCTTACCAGGTTTTACAATTTCTTTCTCAACAATGTGAACTTCCCAACACATTTTATGATGCTCAAGTCTCAATTATTAGAAATGAAATCTCAAGTGGAAACTTTGCAGGCCAAGAGGGTCACTTTGCAAAATTCAATCGATACTATTTCGGCTGGACATTTGTTTCTGCAAAATAAAATGGAAAATTTGGAAAATACTAACAGTCAATGCAATCTTAGGAATTTAAATTTTCCAAAAAACAAACAAACAAACAAAAAAACCCAAAACGCTTAATGGAAATTTTGTCCATTAAAGAAAATCTGCTTCCATCTATATCTAAAGCCTATTATCTTCCAAATGTGAAAACCTTTCCCCCAAATGATACTTTTGCAGTTGCTGGTCCCGTTGATTCTTCTCATCTCTCTTCTTTTCTTGAAAATTCAATGGAAGAAGCTGTAGTGTCTTCTACTTTACTTGTTACCTTTGCCCTGGACTCTGATCGGGACTTTATTTTGAAAATGTTTTTTTCGTAAGAGAGATATTTCTTTTCTAGGGTTAAAGATTCGTATGTTCCCAGATGTATCTTGTTGTACTTTGGACACTGAAGCGTGGGCCCTTGGTTGTTGCAAGAGATGGTACCTCCCACAGGGCTCTGCCCTGTGGGGACTTGCAGCGATAGACTAGCTCCAAGCAGAGATGGACACAGAGAAGTACAGTTTTTATTATACTGCAATGTAGATGATGACCTGAGGAACGGGTAGTGATCCCAGCCAGAAGAGGAGATGTCTGATGGCAATGCTCCGTTCTGAGGGCTGCAAGGTGGAAAAGGCAGTTCCACAGTCTCACAAGATCCCGTGAGGGAGATGGATCCAGTAGTGGTCCGCGAAGCAGGGTAGGCCGAGAACCTAGACCTAGATGGAGTGAGAGTAAATCCGCTAGTGGTCCACGTTGTGGGGTAGGCCGAGGATCTGAGAAGAGAAGTGAGACAATGCAGAGACAGAACTGGAGTGGTAGTACTCACTCTGATACTGGCAGTTGTAGAAGCAGAGATTCCCCGAGGAGCAGAGGTCCGGGATGAAAAAAGGCCCTCGAAGAGCGGGTAACTTAAGCATCCTTGCTGGTAGCAGATAATCCCGGAGGGTGTAGAGGAGCGAGGCAAGGCCCCCGAGGAGCGGGTACGTAAGTCGTCCTGGAGCACGAGTACCCAGAGCGGAGGCATCTGGTAGCGAGGAGAGATCAGCAAGGAGGTTTCCTTGCTAATCGTATCTGTATTCGTGAACCGAGGTTAAATACCAGAGCTTATGACATTATGCGGTGGGGACGCCCCCGAGGTTCCCGCCATGACGCATGTAAAGGATGGGGCTGCGCGCGCGTGCCCTAGGTGACTATGGGAGAAAGATGGCGAACACAATCGCCCGTGCCGGACTGGGAACGCCGAAGGGGTCGGCGTGGAGAAGCAGAGGCAGCCATCTTCCCAAGCTGAGCTGAATTAGGTAGAAAAAAGGTGAACAATAGAGGGCGCAGCCGTCTGCGACCGACGGGTGCAACATATCTAAAGTAACTCAGTCTAAAAGGAAGCGATTTTGGCTTATGCGCCTTACTGTTGTTAGTTCGAGAGCTTTTTTTAGGTTATATTTCCCCTGTAAATGTGTTGTTAAATATCAAGGGGTTAAATATGTTTTTTTTTATCCCTCCCAGCTAAATGTCTTTCTTAATGATAAATGATTAATGATACTGCAGCCCCTACATCCAGCCCATAATTTTTTTTTTTATATCGGCGCATTTATATTTGTAGACTCTAGCCCTTAGTATAGTTCAGCCTTTTTTTTCTTTTTTTATGATTTCTTATATTTCTTCTCATAACTACCATTGGAATTCCTCCTGTTTTGGTCTGACAGCATACTATAGGGATCATATATTTCTTATTATGCTAGTTTCCTTATTTTGTCTTATTGGATCTCTTATGTACCATTTCTTGTCAAGTTGTACTGACGAGACTTGATAAATGATTTAAAATGATAAAGTGTTAAAAAAAAAAAAAAAAAAGAAAAGAAAAGTATACTTTAACAAGTGACAATAAGATCTCAGTTATTACAGGCAGAAGTTTATATGGTACTTTATCCAGGAGAAATACTAGAGTAAAACCTTCATCTTATAGTAATACCCATTTTTAACTAGTATTCAAGAAAAGGTAGAAATTAACAGTCGTGGTATGATTCTTCTGTTGAATGCAAGGCTTGTAAATGGGAAAACTGCGGTTATTTTTTATTTCTGAAATATAATCATGATATTTTCTGTATCACAGAAACTTGGTTACTTAAATGGGATCACATTTGTCATAACATAAGAACATAAGAAAATGCCATACTGGGACAGACCGAGGGTCCATCAAGCCCAGCATCCTGCCTCCAACAGTGGCCAATCCAGGCCACAAGAACCTGGCAAGTACCCAAAAACTAAGTCTATTCCATGTTACCATTGCTAATGGCAGTGGCTATTCTCTAAGTGAACTTAATAGCAGGTAATGGACTTCTCCTCCAAGAACTTATCCAATCCTTTTTTAAACACAGCTATACTAAATGCACTAACCACATCCTCTGGCAACAAATTCCAGAGCTTAACTGTGCGCTGAGTAAAAAAGAACTTTCTCCGATTAGTTTTAAATGTGCCCCATGCTAACTTCATGGAGTGCCCCCTAGTCTTTCTACTATCCGAAAGAGTAAATAACCGATTCACATCTACCCGTTCTAGACCTCTCATGATTTTAAACACCTCTATCATATCCCCCCTCAGTCGTCTCTTCTCCAAGCTGAAAAGTCCTAACCTCTTTAGTCTTTCCTCATAGGGGAGTTGTTCCATTCCCCTTATCATTTTGGTAGCCCTTCTCTGTACCTTCTCCATCGCAATATATCTTTTTTGAGATGCGGTGACCAGAATTGTACACAGTATTCAAGGTGTGGTCTCACCATGGAGCGATACAGAGGCATTATGACATTTTCCGTTTTATTCACCATTCCCATTCTAATAATTCCCAACATTCTGTTTGCTTTTTTGACTGCCGCAGCACACTGTACCGACGATTTCAATGTGTTATCCACTATGACACCTAGATCTCTTTCTTGGGTTGTAGCACCTAATATGGAACCCAACATTGTGTAATTATACCGTGTTTCCCCGAAAGTAAGACAGCGTCTTACTTTCTTTTTACCCCAAAAAGTCCCACTATGTCTTACTTTCAGGGTATGTCTTATATTGGAAAAAACCTGTAAGACATCCCCCGAAAGTAAGACGTAGTGTTCAAAAAAAAATAAAATTTTTTAAATACCTGTCGGAGGGCCGCGTGGGTCCAGGCGGCCGGCGGCGGGAGCCGGGTGGTCGCGTGTTAAATCTAGGCCGCGGGCGGGTGGGCGCTTGTTCCCGGGGGGGGCGGGTGGACGCGCGTTAGTTCGAGACGGCCGGCGGGCGGCGGGTGGTCGCGTGTTACATCTAGGCCGGGTCGCACAGGCGCGCATTCATTCACTGCCGGTGGGGGCTGCCTCGGCAGCCCCCCCCGGCAGCCCCCACCGGCAGTGAATGAATGCGCGCACAGGCCCACAGCGCCTGTGCGACCCCTGCGATTCGGCGCTGGGGGCTGCCGGTGGGGGCTGCTTTCGGCGCTCGAGCCGAAAGCAGCCCCCACCGGCATCGGCATCGGGGGATGTCTTACATTAGCCGACCCCCCTAAAATTCCCACTACGTCTTACTATCAGGGGTGTCTTACTATCGGGGAAACACGGTAGCATGGGTTATTTTTCCCTATATGCATCACCTTGCACTTATCCACATTAAATTTCATCTGCCATTTGGATGCCCAATTTTCCAGTCTCACAAGGTCTTCCTGCAATTTATCACAATCTGCTTGTGATTTAACTACTCTGAACAATTTTGTGTCATCTGCAAATTTGATTATCTCACTCGTATTTCTTTCCAGATCATTTATAAATATACAAGCCGTAAAGCCCGTTAAAACGGGCTACATCCCTCTGTCTCTCACCTCCCCCTCATTCTCTCTCCCCTCACTCTTCACCACCCCCTCCCCCACCCACTCCTCTCCACCCTCCCTCTCCTCTCACTCAGTCCCCCCTCTCCCTCACTCCCTCCCACTCACTCAGTCCCCCTCTCCCTCCCTCCCTTCCACTCACTCAGTCCCCCTCTCCCTCCCTCCCTCCCTTCACCCACCTCCATTTCCTCCCGGCGCCGTAAGCACGACTTCCCGCAACCCTCACCCGGCTCCACTAACTCCTCCCGCTCCTGCCAGCAGATCTCGGGGGGGGGGGGGCGCGGGAGTGACACCCCCCCCCCCCCCGAGATCTGCCGGCAGATCTCGGTGGGGGGGGCGCGGGAGTGACACCCCCCCCCCCGAGATCTGCCGGCAGATCTGGGGAGGAGAAGCAGCGGCACCGCGCGCGGCGCGCGGCGCCGCTGCTTCTCCTCCCGCTCCTGCGGCCCCACCGCCATTTTTTTTTTCTGATCGACATCCTTGCCCGCACATGCGCAGTAGAGCTGTGCTCTACTGCGCATTTGCGGGCCGTCGGTCACAGGCCATTTATAAGGTAGATTGAAAAGTAAGGGTCCCAATACAGATCCCTGAGACACTAAACTGTCCACTCCCTTCCACTGGGAAAATTGCCCATTTAATCCTACTCTCTGTTTCCTGTCTTTTAGCCAGTTTGCAATCCACGAGAGGACATCGCCACCTATCCCATGACTTTTTACTTTTCCTAGAAGCCTCTCATGAGGAACTTTGTCAAACGCTTTCTGAAAATCCAAGTATACTATATCTACCGGCTCACCTTTATCCACATGTTTATTAACTCCTTCAAAAAAGTGAAGCAGATTTGTGAGGCAAGACTTGCCCTGGGTAAAGCCATGCTGACTTTGTTCCAATAAACCATGTCTTTCTATGTGTTCTGTGATTTTGATGTTTAGAACACTTTCCACTATTTTTCCTGGCACTGAAGTCAGGCTAACCGGTCTGTAGTTTCCCGGATCGCCCCTGGAGCCCTTTTTAAATATTGGGGTTACATTTGCTATCCTCCAGTCTTCAGGTACAATGGATGATTTTAATGATAAGTTACAAATTTTTACTAATAGGTCTGAAATTTCATTTTTTAGTTCCTTCAGAACTCTGGGGTGTATACCATCCGGTCCAGGTGATTTACTACTCTTCAGTTTGTCAATCAGGCCTACCACATCTTCTAGGTTCACCGTGATTTGATTCAGTCCATCTGAATCATTACCCATGAAAACCTTCTCCATTACGGGTACCTCCCCAACATCCTCTTCAGTAAACACCGAAGCAAAGAAATCATTTAATCTTTCCACGATGGCCTTATCTTCTCTAAGTGCCCCTTTAACCCTCGATCATCTAACGGTCCAACTGACTCCCTCACAGGCTTTCTGCTTTGGATATATTTTAAAAAGTTTTTACTGTGAGTTTTTGCCTCTACAGCCAACTTCTTTTCAAATTCTCTCTTAGCCTGTCTTATCAATGTCTTACATTTAACTTGCCAATGTTTATGCTTTATCCTATTTTCTTCTGTTGGATCCTTCTTCCAATTTTTGAATGAAGATCTTTTGGCTAAAATAGCTTCTTTCACCTCCCCTTTTAACCATGCCGGTAATCGTTTTGCCTTCTTTCCACCTTTCTTAATGTGTGGAATACATCTGGACTGTGCTTCTAGAATGGTATTTTTTAACAATGACCACGCCTCTTGTACATTTTTTACTTTTGTAGCTGCTCCTTTCAGTTTTTTACTAACAATTTTTCTCATTTTATCAAAGTTTCCCTTTTGAAAGTTTAGCACAAGAGCCTTGGATTTGCACACTGTTCCTTTCCCAGTCATTAAATCAAATTTGATGATATTATGATCACTATTGCCAAGCGGCCCCACCACCGTCACCTCTCTCACCAAGTCCTGTGCTCCACTGAGAATTAGATCTAAAATTGCTCCCTCTCTCGTCGGTTCCTGAACCAATTGCTCCATAAAGCTATCATTTATTCCATCCAGGAACGTTATCTCTCTAGCGTGACCCGATGATACATTTACCCAGTCTATATTGGGGTAATTGAAGTCTCCCATTATTACTGCACTACCAATTTGGTTAGCTTCCCTAATTTCTCTTAGCATTTCACTGTCCGTCTCATCATGTTGACCAGGTGGACGGTAGTATACCCCTATCATTATAGTCTTCCCCGACACACAAGGGATTTCTACCCATAAAGATTCAATTTTGTATTTAGTCTCATGCAGGATGTTTATCCTGTTGGACTCTATGCCATCCCGGACATAAAGCACCACACCTCCTCCCGAGTATTCCTCTCTGTCATTGCGATATAATTTGTACCCCGGTATAGCACTGTCCCATTGGTTTTCCTCTTTCCACCATGTCTCTGAGATGCCAATTAAGTCCATGTCATCATTTACTGCTATACATTCTAATTCTCCCATCTTACTTCTTAGACTTCTGGCATTAGCATACAAACATTTCAAAGTTTGTTTTTTGTTTGTATTTTCATTCTGCTTTTTAATTGATAAGGATAAGTTAGAATTTTTTAGCTCAGGTGAGATTTTAGTTACAGGCACTTGGACTACTTTTCTAATTATTGGAACCTCACTTTTGGGGTGCCCTAATTCTAATGCATCATTAGTATCCTTTAAAGATACCTCTCTCCGAACCATGCACTGCTGAGCGACTGTCGGCTTTCCCCTTTGTTCTAGTTTAAGAGCTGCTCTCTCTCCTTTTTAAAGGTTAGCGCCAGCAGTCTGGCTCCACCCTGGTTAAGGTGGAGCCCATCCCTTCGGAAGAGACTCCCCTTTCCCCAAAAGGTTCCCCAGTTCCTAACAAAACTGAATCCCTCTTCCTTGCACCATCATCTCATCCACGCATTGAGACTCCGGAGCTCTGCCTGCCTCTGGTGACCTGCGCGTGGAACAGGGAGCATTTCAGAGAATGCTACCCTAGAGGTTCTGGATTTAAGCTTTCTACCTAAGAGCCTAAATTTGGTTATGAATCATGGTTATGAATCATTCCCTCAAACGTTACTGGCTACCTTTTATTGTTGGAGCATTTGTTTATGTTATATTCTGCCAGGTCTACTGGCCTGTAATTTTTCCCCTATTTTAGAAGTTTTAATTTCAGCTAAGATAAACTTAAATTTTGCACTTATTTTAGGGGATCTTAATATCCATGTAGATAACAGACATCTTTCCATAACTTATGAAGATTTTTTGTCTTCCATGTCAGCTTTTGAACAAATTATTATTGATCCCACACATGACAAAGGAGAAATTACTACTTACCTGATAATTTCCTTTTCTTTAGTACAGATGGGTGAATCCAGAACCAGTGGGTTATGGACCTCTACTAGCAGATGGAGATGGAGCAAAACTGACGACATGGTATATATATCCCTGTAGTGACATCAGCTCACCAGCTCACCAGTATTCTCTGCAAAACCCAACTGTGGACAAACTAACAAAACGTGATTATTAACAGATAACCATTCCAGCACTCAACCAATAGGAATACACTGAGCTCAGACAAAGAATGTAATAACACTAGTCTAGGGACTGGATTGACACTACCAGTACTCCTTGGAACACACAGCCACTCAGGAGGACCTTAGCACAACCATTCGGCAGACAAGGGTGGGAAGATGGATTCACCTGTCTGTACTAAAGAAAGGAAATTATCAGGTAAGGAGTAATTTCTCCTTTCTTAGTGTTCAGACAGGTGAATCCAGAACTAGTGGGATGTACCAAAGTTACTCCCAAACAGGGCGGGAGGCTGCCCGCAGTCCAATCAAAACTGCACGTGCAAAGGTTGTGTCCTCCCAGGCCTGCACATCTAGGCGGTAATACCTGGAAAAGGTGTGTAAAGAGGACCACCTCGCAGTTTGGCAAATGTCGACAGGAGACAACAAACTAACCTCCACCTATGACACTGCCTGAGCCCTAGTGGAATGAGCCCTAACCTAAGTAAAAGCTGCTCAGCATCCATATACGTGGCTGTAACTACTTCCTTAATCCAGCGGGCTATTGTGGACCTCGACATTGGCTTGTCCTGTCTACTTCCACCATGGAGAACAAACAGGTGATCCATCTTCCTGAGAGGTTTAGAAACCTCCAAATACCTCAAGTTATGCCTCGACATCCAAGGTCCATAACAGGTGATATTCCTCCGCATTTCTTTCCCTGTCCACAGACGGCAGGGAAATTGACAGATTCAAGTGAAAATCCAAGAGCACTTTTGGCAAAAATGAAGGAACAGTATGCAATTGTATCGCCTCAAAGTCACCCACAGAAAGGGCTCCCGGCAAGACAAGACATGCAGTTTGGAAACCCTACGTGCTGAACAAATTGCCACAAGAAACGCTGTTTTTGAGGCTAGTAACCTCAAGGAAAGGCTACACATTGGATGAAAAGTAGGGCCCGCAAAAAACCCAAAACTAGATTAAGACTGATTAAGACTCCACAAAGGCACCAGCAACTTGCAAGGGGGGGACACGAAGATACTTCAGTCCTTTTAAAAAACGGGACACATTTGGATAAGCCGACAAAGGTCCACCAATCACTTGACCTCGAAAACAGGCAAGAGCTGCCATTTGTACCTTCAATGAATTAAGGGCCAACCCTTTACTCAATCCATTCTGCAAAAATTCCAAAATGAGCAGTATCTTAGCCGAATGAGGCGGAACCCCACATAAGAGCACACACCAAGTCTCAAATACTCGCCAAGCCATAGGCTTAGCCATAGGCTAAGGAAGTGGATAACTTTCTCACTCAGAGCAAGGTGGCAATCACCGCAGCAGAATATCCACGCTTCAGCAACTGAGCACTATCAAGGGCCATACCGTAAGACAAATTTGAGTTGGATCTTCATGAAGAACCGGTCCCTGCCGAAGCAGATTCCTGTGAACCGGAAACTGGAGAGGACAGTCCACCAGGAGCCTTCACAAATCTGCAAACCACAGTCTTCTGCGCCAATCCAGTGCCACCAGAAGCACCATCTCTGTGTGACTATCGATCCTCCGAATCATTCTGTCCAACACGGGCCACGGGACAAAGGCATACAGTAGCTTGACCTCCAGCCATTCCTGCATGACAGCATTGATGCCCAAGGACTTTTGGTCTCTCCTGCAACTGAAGAAGCAAGAAACCAATTGCAGGAAGTTGCCAACAGATCCAGAAACGGAAGGCCCCAGCCATCCACTATGAGCTGGAATGCCTCATTTGACACTTCCCATTCTCCTAGATCCAGACTCTGTCTGCTGAGAAAGTTGCCTTTTCCTGCAATATGCAAGGCTGAGATCTCCTAAAGATGCATTTCTGCCCATTCCGTGGGTTGGGTTATTTCCTGTGACACTTGCTGGATCTTGTTTCCTTCCTACCGATTGATGTAAGCCACTGTCGTTGCATTTTCCGATATTATCTGGACTGCTCGACCCTGCAATTGGTTATTGAATCGCAAGCATGCCAACTAGACAGCATGGGCTTCTAGCTGATTGATGCTCCAGAGAGAAACTTCAGTGCCCTTGAGCTGTCAGCAAACTGACAGTAAGCTCCCCAACCCTGGAGGCTCACACCTGTTGTAATAGCCAGTCCAGTGAACTGAGGGAAACCCCCTTTCTCAGATGATCTACTTGCAACCACCACTGCAGGAAACAGAGTAGGATTAAATGGTCAATTTTCTCAGTGGAAGGGTAAACAGTGGAGTGCCTCAGGGATCTGTACTTGGACCAGTGTTTTTCAATATATTTATAAATGATCTGGAAAGAAATATGATGAGTGAGGTTATCAATTTTGCAGATACAAAATTATTCAGAGTAGTTAAATCACAAGCGGAGAGAACCTTGCGAGACTGAAAGATTGGGCATCCAAATGGCAGATGAAATTTAATGTGGACAAGTGCAAAGTGTTGCATATAGGGAAAAATAACCCTTGCTGGAGTTACACAATGTTAGCTCCTAATATGGAACCTACTACCCAAGAAAAAGATCTAGGCATCATAGTGGATAATAATTTGAAATTGTCAGCTCAGTGAACTGCAGCAGTAAAAAAAGCAAACAGAATGTTAGGAATTATTAAGAAGGGAATGGTTAACAAAATGGAAAATGTCATAATGCCTCTATATCGCTCCATGGTGAGACTACAGCTTGAATACCGTGTACAATTCTGATCGCTGCATCTCAAAAAAGATATAGTTGCGATGGAGAAGGTACAGAGAAGGGTGACCAAAATGCTAAAGGGGATGGAACAGCTCCCCTATGAGGAAAGGCTGAAGCGGTTAGGGCAGTTCAGCTTGGAGAAGAGACGACTGAGGGGGATATGATAGAGGTGTTTAAAATCATGAGAGGTCCTTGAACGAGTAGATGTGAATTGATTATTTACACTTTCAGATAATAAAAGGACTAGGGGGCACTTCATGAAGTTAGCAAGAAGCAGATTTAAGACTAATTGAAGAAAATTCTTTTTTCACTCAACACATAATTAAGTTCTGGAATTTGTTGCCAGTTGGTTAGTGCAGTTAGTGTAGCTGGGTTTAAAAAAGGTTTGGAGAAGTACTTGGAGAAGTCCATTAACTGCTATTAATCAAGCTGACTTAGGGAATGGCCTCTGCTATTACTGGCATCAGTAGCATGGGATCTTCTTAGTGTTTGGGTACTTGCCAGGTTCTTGTGGCCTTGTTTGGCCTCTGTTGGAAACAGGATGCTGAGCTTGATGGACCCTTGATCTGTCCCAGCATGGCAATTTCTTATGTTCTCAGATGTATGCAGATCTCTATTGGCAGGTGGAGCCGAATCAAATAGTCTTTAGACTGTGGGTTTCAACGAGACAGCGGGTTCCAACGAGACAGCAGAAAGCACTGAATAGGACGCATATGCACCCTCACCCACAGCACCACCTCCAGGGTTGCCAACATCAATCCAAGTACATGTAGATAAGACCATGCTGTGGGACGTATCGTGTTCGTCAATAGACACACCTGCTCTATCAGCTTCTGATGTGGCCCTCTGGCAGGAAAACCCTGCCCTATTTCATGTCAAACTGAACACCAAGATACTCCAGTGAGTGTGATGATTGAAGACTGCTCTTGACCAGGTTCACCACCCAACCTAGCTCCTGCAACAAAGAAATCACCTTGCACGAGACCCGAAGGCTCTCTACCAGACTCTTGGCCCGAATCAGGCAACTGGGTACGGGTGTACCAGAATCCAATCCTCTTTCAGCTCTGCCGCCACCACCACCACCATAACCTTGGAAAATGTTCTGGGTGCCATGGCCAACCCAAACGATAGCGCTCAAAATCGATAATGACTCCCCAAAACTACAAAATGCAGAAAGCATTGGTGCTCTAGCCAGATGGAAATATGAAGGTATGCCTCGGACAAGTCCAGAAACATCAGAAACTCCTCCAACTGTACTGCCATTATCACTGAGTGCAAGGTTTCCATGCAAAATGATGACTGACTCCTTTGAGATCTAGGATAGAGCGAAAGGAGCCCTCCTTCTTGGGCACAACAAAATAAATGGAATATTGGCCCGTACTTTCTTGAGACATGGGCACCTGAACTACAGCCCACAGGCTGAGTTTTGACAACATACCCTGCACTGCCTGTCTCTTCTGCGGACAGCTGCAGGGAAACATCATGGAAATGTCTTGATGAACACTGTGAAACTCCAGCGCATAGCCATCTCTTATCACCTCCAGTACCCACTGGTCTGATGTGATCTCGATTCACCTCCAATAAAAAAAAAAAAAGAGAGGCAACCTCCTATCTTCTGATCCTGGAAGTCAGCACACCTTCATTGGGGTGCTCCACTATCCAAGCCTGCACACCATCTGGGCTGCCTGGGACAAAAGGACTGAGACTTACCCAAAGGCTGAGTCCTCTAAAAAGTTGCTCCTCTGTAGGATCAAAAATGTCTGAACCCCCTGTTATGACCTCTTGTGCTGGAGGAGCATGACACCTGTTTCTTATCCTCTAGTAACTGAGGAACCTGGGACTCACCCCATTTATTGGCCATTTCCTCCAGCTCACTCCCAAACAAGAGTGAGCCTTTAAAGGGCAACTTCGTAAGGATAGATTCGAGGATGCTGATATGGTTGAGCAGTGTTTGGGTGGATCCTTGGTACTGAGGCAGATGACCACGCCCACGGGAAGGAGCCCCGTGAGGAGCCACAGTACTAGGCTAGACTCAGAATGCACAAACACAGTTAGTTCTTTATTATACAGCTTGAAGAGGACCACCAGAGGTGGCAGTAGTGAGGCAGTCTGGTAGTTGCAGTCTCAGGGACCTCAGCAGAGGGAGCCCTTCTCACCCCTTTGGTATCGGAAGGTTCCGAAGCAGGTTTCCAGCAAGGAAGTACTGTGGATGAGATTGACTGAGAGTTAGAGTACTCACTAGGTGTCTGCTGTAGGTATGCGATTCCACCAGGTTTGTAGAAGTAAGTGCAGGCACCGAGGCAGGGAGAGCAGGCACCTACTTGTTCCCTGTAAGGCACCTGAAATAAAGCAGAGAGCCCCCGAGGAGCAGGTACCCAGGTTAGTAGTTACCCTGAAGGACAGAGAGAGAGCTTCCAGCAGCAGCACGGAAGCGAGAGTAGCATAGACAGGAACGGATTCAAGTCCTTGCTAACTCAACGAGCTAGCATATTAGGGTAGGTTATATACCCAGATGGCATGACGTCAGCAAGGGGGAACGCCCTCGAGGTTCGCGCCAAGGTTGGAATAAAGACGTGGGCAGCACGCGCGCGCACACCCTAGTAGGTACCTGGGAGGAGCATGGCAAGAGGCTGCACCATAGCCGTTCTGGGGACGCCGGAGAGGTCGGCTTGTAGATGCGGCGGTAGCCATCTTTCCTAGTAAGCGGGAGGAGCCATGAATAAGGTGAAGCCGTCTAGCACCGATAGATGCAACAGTTGCATTGGCCGACCAATTTCTCAGTCTTAGCTGACGCCTAGCCACTATAACTGAAGCACGGACCAAATCACAGCCCGCATCTGTCAAAAAGGCTGGTTCCATCACTGCCCTGGAATTCACACCAGATTCGTCGACCTCCTGAGAGAGAAGTACAAGAGCAAGCCACCAGGGGACAACAGGAAGCTATCTGTAAATTCACTGCTTCAAAAGCCTGCTTAAGGATAGCCTCAATTCTCCTATCCTGTGCATCCTTCAAGGCAAACTCCCCCTTCCAACGGGGGGTAGTCATCCACTTGGTAACGGCACACACAAGAGCATCCACCTTCATAAAGCAGCTGGCTCTAGGGGGTACAGTCCTTCCAAGACTTGTCCCCCTTTAAAATTAGCTTCTAGGATGCCCCATTCAAGATCAATCAATTCTTTAATGGCTTCCATAATAGGGAAGAAACAAGAGGCTTTACACAAAGAAATCAAAATGGATCTTTCTTTGGCTCAGACATGGATTCTACCCTTGGAACTCCCAGCATCATTAATGTCTGGGAAATCAGAGCCGGTAACTCATCGCTATGAAGGAGATGTAACAGTTCTATACGGCTCCAATCCCAGAGGAATTTCCCCATCTTCCAGGGAGGAAGAATCGGCTTATCATCTGTGCTATCTGGGTCCCTATCAGGGAGATCTGCAGCAGATCTACGCTTACTCTGACGCTTACCTGCAACATCAGGCATGCAGGGAACCACAGCCTGCGATTCTGAGGGGATTATGGAAAATATCTCATGAAGTTTTTAACAAATATATTTACTCTGTTTTACAAAATATAGAAAAATTAAAGACAGCAAAGAAAAATTATTCTAAAAAAATTCAAGCAGCAAGTAATTCTATTAGTCCAGTTATTTAAAACTGTAAAATATTTTTCTCAGGAACATCAGGCAATGGAAGATTGTAATTACACAACACAATGCGATTATTTGTGAGGTATTTACTAAAACATTCACCAAAAAGATTTAAACAATCTGGGAAGTATTTGTTGAGAGCCCGCCAGTTAATACCTAATTTGCACCCAATGATAATCTGCTGGGAACATTTCAACGAGTCTTACAATCTGAAATAGTACAAATTGTTCAAAACTAAACAATGTATCTAGTCATTCAGAACAATATCATATTTCGACACTAAAGATTCTCCGTAATGAACTGGCGTCTTATTTAGCAAGGGTGATCAGTACATCCCTAGATAATGGCATTTTTCCTGACCAACTTAAACTAGCAATGGTTACTCCGATAGAAAAGAAAAAAAACAAAACAAAAAACGTCATTAGACTTAAATGACCCACTGAATTATCAACCCATTTCATCTCTTTTGTTTCCAGCAAAAAATAATAGGGAAAGTGGTGCTGACTCAACTACAGGACTTCCCAGATGACAATGAGATTCTAAACAGCAATGAGTTTGGTTTTTGACCGGGCCACACCGAAATGCTGTTCATGTCTATATCAGACGTATTTAGTCATGGCTTTGAGTTGAGAAGTACTTTTTTTTTTTTAATGCTCCTCGACATTTTGGTGGCCTTTGACAAGATAAATCTTCAAGTACTATTACAGCACTTAAAGAATATTGGTATAACAGGCAAGATGTTTCAGTAGTTTCCTTTGTATCTAAGTAACTGAAAATTTCAAATACAGTTACATAATGAATCTTCAAACTAGTATGATTGTTTCACAGGGGTACCAGAAGGCTATGCCTTGTCGGTGTTACTGTTTAATGTTTATCTGCGTCCCATCTGTAGCCTGCGATCAAACTTAGGGATAAGGCTATAGAATACACACAGATGATATTCAATTATATTTTTCCATTAACTATAACTATATCTAATGCTCTGATTCAATTAAATCATTGTTTATATTCCATGAAAGAATGGATGAGTGACAAACTTGCCCTTAACATTGGGAAAACTAATCATCATCTTGAGTAGATTCCCCTCTCATAATTTTCCCAAGAGTTGAAAGTTGGTGCTTAGTCCATAAAAATGTCATCTGTCAGAAATGTAGGAGTCATGCTTGAACTGGACCAATTTATGGTGGTGTAAATAAGGCAGGTTGCTAACAATGCTTTTATTAAACTCAGAGCATTACAAGCGTTAAAACTGTTTCTGATGATTTTCATACAGTTCTATATTAATTAGTGATCTCAAGATTTAACTACTACAATGCCTTACATATTGGTGCTCCTGCTTACATGCTGAAATGCCTACAAACTGTTAAGAATCCAGATTGACAGATACCAAACTGTACGACCATATTACACCTGTGTTGTATAAATGACACTGGTTACCTATAAAGTGGAGGATACAATTTAAACTTGTAACCATGGTCCATCAGGCACTTAATGGTAATACTCCAATTTGTGTCAGTTCTGCTTTAAAACTGTATTACCCAACTCGTAATTTAAGATCAGCTAGTCAATTTCTACTAGAGATTCCAATAAAATATCAAGTCTGTCTTGAAGAAACAAAAAAGAGAAAGAGAGACAGCCTTTTATGTCACCAGTTTGCAATTATGGAATAGCTTGCCTAAAGAGGTTTGGAAAATTGTTTGTCATGCCATCTTTAGAAAGGTCAACATTTTTTATTTTAAGCAAGTTTGACAGATATACATAATTTTTATCTTCTTTGAATAAGATCAAATGATGTTTGTTTTGTATTTTTTGATGATTTAAATATTTGAAAATTTGGTTACCATCTGGTTTTTGTTTTGATTATAACTGATTGTGAATGTTCCTTCTGTAATCCACTAAGATGCAGGTGATTTGAATGAAGGTTCATTGTAGCCCAGAAGAGACCAGTTTTGATTGAGCTGGAAGTCAAATGGAATAGGAGGAAACTACTAGGGTCAAATAAAAGGGTAGGAGAGGCAAGGTGATCTAGGGAGAGGAGACAGAATTGAGGAATGAAGATACTGGAAAAGATAGGGAGAAGGGGGGGGGATGAGGGGTTTTGCTGTCACTGAGATATCATCCCAGTTTAAAATTTTGTGATCTGAACACAGAAACCAAAACTGTGACATGAAAACTAAAAACAAAACCAAGCTGGTACGGGAGGCTATACTTTAACCACAGTTTATTTTATTTGCATATTTATAGCCCACATAATCCACAGATTTTGATTGCTCATTTCTTTTTAATCCTGTTCCCTTATCCTCATCTGGCTTAGTTGTCAGAGTCACAGTCCTCAGCCACTGCCTACAGGCTGTGGCTCCCGCTGGAACCTGATAAGCACCCACCATGAGTCTGGCCCAACCCCTCCCGGCTGTGAATCTGCCTCTACCACACTACAGAATTCTCAAGGAGGAGGAGTCCGGCTAAGAATGAGAACCCACATCTCCCACGTGGCAGTAAGCTGCAGGGCCACTGAGCCATCAGGCCAGTGTTCTCTTACTTTTCTATGAATATTACTGAAAAGGAATTTTTTTCCCCATTCTGCTCCTAAGGTAAACACTTTCATTCAATAAGATTCTACATCTCTAAAAGCCTCCTTGCTTCCCAGCTCTCTACAAATATGTCCTCCAGTTTTTCCTCTATTTCCGCGCTCCCTCACTATCCCCCTCTGTGCTCTCCTGATAAAAAACTTTGCTTTTTGACAGATGGCTGCAGGATGCAACACCCACTTTTCAGCAGTAAGATGTTCTCATGCTCATGCCCCACCTCCATGCCACATTCTCTTCCTTTATGTGAATGGTACAGAAGGAGGGGCAACTGCAGAAGATGCCAATTCTCCCTGAACTTGAGAGCTGCAGCTCACCCTAAAAGCAGCGCTATTCACAGCACAAAATATATTCAGAAACATCTGTGTATACCTGGTCTACGAAAAAGGTTATTAAACATATTTGGTTACTCTGAAACCAGAGCTGACTGTAACCCCAAAAGAATTCTAGAGAACACACCTGTGAAACCTAAAGTTGTATGATATTTATGCATTAGCAAAGACCTTTTCAAAAAGTAAAAGGAAATGCATAGCTTCAGTCTTCAAACTTTTTGGTTAAGAGCAGTGTGCCTTCAGACTTGATCAGGGGTGCTATGGAAAAGTTACCACAGCCTGATGTTCAGATCCAGACCAGCACCTCAAAGCAACAAGTAACACCAGTGATGGATCTTAAACATGTAGAAGCTTTCTTAGAATAAGTGTAATCATGTATACCTCTTTTTTCTAGCCACAGCATGAACCCTGGAGTGTAGTAACATATAGTAACATAGTAATGAGGGCAGAAAAAGACCAAAATGGTCCATCTAGTCTGTCCAGCAAGCTTCCCAAGGTAGTAACTGCCACTCCGTGAAGTTTATCCCCATGTTACTGTTAAGGGTAGTAACTGACGCTTCGTGCAGGTTACCCCTAAGCTTTTTTATTTATTCCCATCCTCTAGCCTTTAGGGATCCACAGTGTTTATCCCATGCCCCTTTGAAATCCTTCAGTTTTAGTCTTCACCACTTCCTCTGGAAGGGCATTCCAGGCATCCACCATCCTCTCTGTGAAGAAATATTTCCTGACATTGGTTCTAAGTCTTCCTCCCTGGAATTTCAAATCCTGACCCCGAGTTCTACTAAATTGTTTCCAATGGAAAAGGTTTGTTGACGACCATGGATCATTAAAACCTTTCAAATATCTGAAGGTCTGTATCATATTACTCCTGCTCCTCCTCTCCTCCAGGGTATACATATTCAGGTTCTTCAACCTCTCCTCATAAGTCATTCGATGGAGACCACCCACCATTTTGGTCGCTCTTTTCTCTGGACCGCCTCCATCCTGTCTCTGTCTCCTTTGAGATACGGTTTCCAGAACTGAACACAGTACTCCAGGTGAGGCCTCACCAAGGACCTGTTCAATGGGATTATCACTTCCTTTTTCTTACTAGATATTCCTCTCTCTATGCAGCCTAGCATTCTTCTGGCTTTGGCTATCGCCGTGTCACACTGATTCATCGACTTCAGGTCTTTAGACACTATCACCTCAAGGTCTATCTCCTGCTCTGTGCACATCAGCCCTTCACTCCCCAACACATACATTTCTTTTAGAATTACCACATGATTCTGCACTTCTTGGCATTGAATCCCAGATGCCATATCTTCAACCACTCTTAATGGGTAGCATGCAAGACATGGATAATCACACCAGCTTTCTGTGGCACATAAAGTGCACACAGCATCTCCTATTTTTCCCCTCCTTTTGAGTCATTCCAGCTTCTGTCTTATATCCAGGCTGAGTGAAACAGGGAGAATTTGCACTGAGCACATTTGCACTAACTCGCAGTATTGGGAGCAGCACTGGCAGTCTAATGCAGCAGCCAAGGTAACTAACTGAGCTGGCCACCTGCATCCCATGGCTTCTTCCTTCTCTGCACTTCTATATAGAGGGAGATGGTACACTGTGTGTCTCTACCCCCTTTCCCACTTTATTTTAAATTTAGAAGTGACTGGTGAGGCTTTCAGTTCTTCTTTTGGCCATATGAGTTCTCTCCATATCCACACTGCCTGCTCTTTGGTGGCCAGTTTGCTACACATTTTTGTTAATGTAGGTTTGCCTTTGGCTTGAAAAGGGTGGAAAACACTGGTTCAGAAGTGCATATCTACAGATTAATTTGTTTACTATGAAAACCAGACTTGTTTGTAACCCTAAAGAACTGCAGTTGTGCACCTCTGTTGCAAAGTATCCTATCTACAGCCAACTTTTAATCATTTTTCTTTATAGTTTATTTTTACAAAATGTAAACGTTTTCAACAAGGTTAAACACACAACTCTGCTGGATTTTGTGAAGGACTGTTACCACCAGAAACTCCTGATGCTTGACAGGCTCTATGAAGTTCAGTAAGTACAAAACAGATTTATGTCTTTTTCAGTTTAATATAGGTGCAATTTGCCTACTGTCAACGGAAAATTATCAACATATAATGTTTTAACTTTTGGAACATGTGCATCTGAGGAAATTATGCTGAGCTAGGCATTTTCCTGCAATGCCATATGAGATGAGACTGAAGGACCTGAATACATATACTCTGGAGGAGAGAAGGTGCAGGGGAGATATGATAGACTTTAAAATACAGAAAAAGGTATTAGTGATACACAAACAAGCTTTTTCTGCTGGAAAGAAAACTGCAGAACTAGTAACATGATATGAAACTCCCGGGGGCCCTTAGAACCAACATCAGGAAATATTTCTTTACAGAGAGGGTGATGGCTGCATGGTATGCCCTCCAGAAGAGGTGTGAAGAAAAGAATGGTGATGAATTCAAAAGGGCATGGGATAAACACTGCAGATCCCTATAGGCTAGACTAGGATGGAAATGAAAAAAAAAACCTATGTTAACTTTAGGTATAACAATTCTGCATGATGGCAACCTGCACTGAACGACAATTGCTACCCTTAACAGTAGGCATGGGAATAACCTGCATGGAGCAGCAGTTACTACCAAAGGCAACTTGCTGAGCAAAATGGATGAACCTTTGGTCTTTATTTGCTGTCATTTATTATGTTACTAGGATTATTTTCTTCAAAGAATATGCAATAGCTTGAAAACCATTAAAACTCCAAATTGTGTAGTATAAGAAATATTTCCCCAAATGAGTAAAATGTTTGTTCTAAGGGACTGTGGAAAATATCTATCTAAAGTGGATAGGGGAAAACGAAGATGAATAAGCAATACAATCCTCCTCCCCCCAACAAAAAAAGTTTTCATTTCAAATTCCTTCTTCATGCCTCTGCTTTACTTCGCAGTTTCCCATTTTTGCTTGCCAAAATTATAGCCATACGTCAGGACTAGCACAGAGTCCTGACACAGAAGTGTCAGTGCTGGTTTTGCTTTTTCAGCACCAGAAAGACGTGGACGCACGCGCTGCCCTGGTTCCAGGCACTGTGGGCGCGAGCGCCAGCGTAATGCTCCCGGGGAACGCTTAAAGAGCTGCACGAGGGGCAGACTCCACGGCGCGCGGCCACAAGAAAAGACGACTGAGCACTCACATGAATTCACAACTCCAGCGCTTCCTCTGCAGGCGACTGAAGAGAAGAGAGAGAGTGCACGGGAAGGGAGGGGACCTTCCTCAAACAGCGACGTCGGGAGAAAGGAAGCTAAATGCACACACATGGGCTCTCCTGAATAAGCGTAAGCTGCCTGCAGCAGTGACTGCACGATCACAAATAAATTCTACAGTTTGTGCAAAGTATATATATGTATGTTCACATTTCAGTTTCACAAGCTGTGTTGGAAAAAAAAAAAATACCCCCGCAATGCTTACCTGCCAACCAACCCCCACTTCTCCCTAAACGCTTTGGGGCCTCCCTTGCTGCTTGGTCGCAGGCGGATGAGGTCAGAAGCGACAATCACGTGACGCTGGAGCTTGCCGGCGTCCTCCAGCGGACCCTGGGCTGGAAGGGGAGACGCCGGCAGGGCTCTGAGCTGGGAGTCTCAGTGGGGACCGGAAGAGACTCCCCAGACAGGCAGTAGGTGCAACTCTGGGTCTTGTCGGCATGCCTGGAAAGCCAATAAGGGGTTTTGGTTGGGTTTTTTTTTGTCAGATCATGCCACCGGCCGGGAATATTTCTGAAGTGAAAGAGAAATTGTATACGTTCCTTCCTTCTCCTGCCTCCCAGACTTGCATGTGCAGTACAGTATATTTTCCCCTTCTTTTCTACCTTTTTTATGTTTTAATCATTCTGTATAAGTTTGGCAATACATGTAAAATTGCCATGCCAAAGAAGTTATGAGACTCTGAATCTGCATCAGTTGTGTTAGAGGCGGCAATAAAAAAAGAAAGAAGGCTCGTGTGCTCAAATGGAATCATGTAGTGTCCCTACCTGAATTTATTTTTTGCAATTAACATTTTTCAGATAATCTTGACTTTTTGGGGGGATATTCTTTAATTAGTAAATTCTTCCCAAAACATCTAAGTTAAAACGGCAGAAAATATCAGATTTAGAAGTATTTCATCATGTTCGTTTCCCTCTTTCAAGAGCATTTCCATGAACTGCTTGTGTTCCCTGCTTGGTAGAAAGTGACTCTGGGTTTGGCCCGGCCTCCTCGGTTTTTCTGTGGCGAAACATGAAAAGATTTTGTCAGTTTTTATTTTCAAAGTGTTTAGCCTGCGATACAAAGTTGTTCACATGTGAAATTAAATATGTGACACATTTTCACGTAATTCACTGTTGAACCAAAAAGAGGGTTAGGTGGTTATGGCAAGTTTTACAAAATACTAATGATTGGCATGGGCCAACTTACAAGTCAATACAGTAAAGTGTGGCTGCGGTTATCCTGCTTCTAACCCGCTTTCTACTCACTTTTTGGCCGCGTTAGTCCAACCCGCGATACACTATCCCCTTTAACCCATTCTTACCGCCTCTTTAAATCACCGGGTAACCCCTTCCACCCGCGGCACGTATATTAGATGTAAACAATCGAATTAGCTATTCCCCCCCCCCCCATTCAGTAACACGCGCCCCGACTATCGCCTTTTTAATCTGCCGTTTAGCTGCGCATTTAACCTGCTAACTTACCACCTACCCTTACCCCTGCGTTAGAGGCAGGGGTAAGGGTAGGCAGCAAACTTTCCCCCAGCCTTCGCTCACCTGCCCATGGGTGCCGGTCTCCGGGGCAGCCCAGTCCTCTCTACCCTCCTCCAGAAGCAACGAAAGCGGAAAAAGCGAAAAAAAAAAAAAAAGTAGCAACGAAGCGACTTACTTTTCTTGCAGCCCTCCTCCGGAGACGGACCGCAGCTCCCCTGCCTCCCGGAGGCAGCTGCCGGCGAAGATGGATGCCTGCACGGGTGAAAGCGGCCCCTGTGCGTGCAATTTGGCCGCTTTCGCCCATGCAGGCATCCATCTTCTGAGCCATTTATACCCCCCAGACTGCATTAGGATTCTTAAATCTGTGCCCAGATTCTGATCTACAACAACAAAGCTGGGAGAGAATCATAACCGGCATGCAATGAGCTAGAGAAAAGGTTTGCAGCAGATCCAATAGGCCCCACTCGAAACCCAGAACATGATATCCCTATTTGTAGACCCAGGTGGCACTTACGGGTGCAAGGGAAGGAAGGTGGGTCTTCTGGGTCCTGGAAATAGCCGCCTTTGCAGGGGCACAGGGCTGAGCCTTCCGACGAGGGCCGGGTGTGCAGGGGGGCACTCCAAGCAGGCGCTGCCAGAGATGTCCGACTTGAAGGAGCCAGCGGGGTCCGTCTCCGCCGCGGTCAGTCTCCCGGAGGCAGCTGCCGGCGAAGATGGATGCCTGCACGGGCGAAAGCGGCCTATGTGCGTGCAATTGGGCCGCTCAAGGCGTGACGTCACGATGTTTGGCGGCACGGCATGTGACGTCACGTCTTGAGCGGCCAAATTGCACGCACAGGGGCCGCTTTCGCCCGTGCAGGCATCTATCTTCGCCGGCGGGGCCACTTTCGCCCCCAGCTGCCCCCCCGGGAGGCAGGGGAGCGGCGGTCCGTCTCCGCCGATGTCCGTCTCCGGAGGAGAGCTGCAAGAAGAGTAAGTTGCTTCGTTGCTTTACACTTTACATGTCGTTTCACCAGTCCTCTCTCCCCCCCCCCCCCATCCCTGCGCCTTGCTTCGGGAGGAGGGGAGAGAGGACTGGCAATCCCGCGCATAGGAGAACCGTCCACTTCCTGGTACCTGTCATTTCAAATGTCATTTGCACGGGCCTAACGCACGGGCCTAACGCTTCACGGATGCTTCTTGGACGCGGTTTGCATTTGCAAGCTATTTAAATACAGTATTGAGCGGTAGGTGAGCCGGACTGTGCGTGCGGCAACTGCGGGTGCGCTCAGCACTAACGCAGCTCTTCCTACCGCTCCTTACTGTATCAGCCTGTCAGAAAGTTCTTGGCTGTTCTTTTTACCATCTGGATTCTGTTGGATGTTTCTGATGCTGAAGGTTTACTACTGATAATTGTGAAACTTATAGTTTAGAGGAGACACTGTGTAATGAAAACACATTACATTACTAATGCATAACTCCCTATTTGCCAGTATTTAAAGGTTATCAATTTAGTTTGTTTATTTATTTATTTGTTTGTTTGCTTTTATATACCGACATTCGTTGGGGTACATCACATCGGTTCACATTGTAACAGGATAATAGCATGACGGAAGTCGTACCATTTTTACATTGTAACATTAAAACATGCGTAGGAACAGTTTAACAGTGAAACACAGGTTAACAATTTAACAGTGAAACATGGTGGAACGCAGGGACAGTAATTGTACATAGTAACAATTGAGGAGAACTTTATACATGGAAGTTTTTTTTTTTATGTCTTACTTATTAAGTACCGTTATACAAAATAGTGAAATACCTGTGCTGATGAAACTATTGTAGGAACTGGAATGTGCCAAAGCAGAGTGTAAGGATGTATGTCAGTTGGTATAGGCAATTATTTTGGTGGCCCTAGAAAGGGAATATTCATTTAAGCAATCTTACTTTTTAAGAATAAAGATCTAATTACAACTATTTTCTTTATACTTATGCATGTCATAGTCGTCTTGCAATGTAATGACATAACACTACTCTTTTGAATTATAAGGACTATCCCCATATAACAAATTGAATAGTATTTTTTTTTCTTGTTGCATTAATTTAGTGTCATGCATGGCATGACAGGGAAAGGGTGACATGACTTATTTACTACACTCTTCTAAGGCAGAAACATTATGAGTCAAGTAACATTCATGAAAAGGGCATATCGCATGCATGTGCAGATTGGAACAGGATTTTATAAGCACCATTTTAGGAGGGCCAGGCAGATCATGGTGAGGGTTAGAATAGCAGGAGGCACCTTTGCAGGTTGCAGCAGACAGTGGTGCAAAGAGTGCAGTCAGAGTTAGGGTGTCAACACTCAGGACCCTTGGTATAACACATACTATTGCTCACTTCCCTTTTATAGGGTTTACTCAGAGATACCATTATATCCACTTCACCTGTCAATTTTTATTCTTAACATAGAGTAGGTGTTACTCTTTGCTTGTACATATTAAGAAGTGAATGATCTAGGTGAATTCTGGTATTTGTGAGGTCATTCCAGCTCCATAGTAATGTTCTTGAGAGTGATTTTCATTCTCTGTAGTGTTTATAAAATCTCTTCTCCAAAAGTAGTGGGTTTTTTTGTCTTTTCAGTAATACATTGCTTGGTGTTTGAAAGGAAAGAAGCAGTAAAATGTTTCCTCTGAAGGATGCGGAGATGGGTGCCTTCACATTCTTTGCTTCAGCACTTCCTCATGATGTTTGTGGAAGCAATGGTCTTCCTCTGACACCAAACTCCATCAAAATTTTAGGGCGATTTCAAATCCTGAAGACCATGACCCACCCCAGACTTTGTCAGTATGTGGATATTTCCAGGGGAAAACATGGTAAGTTTATTTATTTTTTTTGTTATAAGTATGGAAAATGCATATGTGCTTACTGTAATAACATGTGATGTTCATGGGCTGAAAATGGAATGCTTCAGTAAAATGGTGCTCCTGTGGTTCACAGCTGAGAAATTTGTCTTTCTCATTTCTTTGGTTCATTGTCTACAGACTATAGAGCATCAGCAACTTTCGTATTTTGTTTCTGTAGTTTCTGCACACTTGGTAATAGTGTCCACAGATTTTCTGAAATGCTTAGCTCTCAGATAATTAGACCTTTTCAATTTAATACTGGTTCATTAGAGTTTTATTGTGGCTGGAAGTAGCTCACACCAGTTACAGATTACATTAGAAATTGCTCTTAAACTCATTGTCTGAGATATAGAAATAGTTTTATATCCAAAAGTCTTAAAACACCTTGTGCCAACTTAATTTTAGCTTGCACTTTACAGGTACATTGCTATTTGAATATGCAACATAAAAGATTGTTAGCCCAGTCTTACGGTTGTCATACAGGAGTATGTAAATAGCTGAGCAGTCTCTCTCAGTTACCTTGGAACCATAAAATGAAGGCAATTCATCAGCACCAATGACTTTGACAGGTGGCAAGATTCAAGCATCCATATAGTCCAGAGATGTCTCATAACAGTCCAGAAACAATATGCTAAGAGAAGTTGCAATTAGGCTCCAAGAGAATTTTACAGGCTCCATATTCTTTGTCTTAGGATCCTTTTTAAGACTTTTATGAGCCTTATCGGCTCCTCCTTATAAATGCCTAGGATCCAAAGTAGACAATGTGATTGGGTATACCATGAGCCACTGGTATAGGATTAGTGAAATAGAAGTTGTTTTCTTATTAACAGACAAAGCCACATCATAGCTGATGTGGCTAGTGATGTGTGGTGGCAGACACACCTTGTTGCCAAGAATATACTATTTGGTTGGATACTACGTCTTTCAAGGCCATAGAAGCTACAATGACTTTGTCTCTGTCTGCGTCAGTTAATTTTAGCTGTAAAAAAAAAAACAATCTCCTGTTTTATTGAGCAATAGCAGTTTGTGTTTTAATAAAGCTTGGCAGTATCCTTTCTGAGTATGCATGCCAAAAACTGAATCTCACTTTCCAAATGCCCAGTGTTGGCGGAGGCTGTTCAGTTTGATGCACTCATTTGCGACCATTATCCATTAAACCAGGTCTTTATCTTGCTCGGGCTAGGGCGTGTTGCACCTTCCTCTTCTTATATCCTCATATCCTTACCCTACACTTTTGTTCATATTAAATCTCACCAGATACTTTTCTGTCCATTTGCCTCACATATCAATACTGTCTGTGATATCAGTGTAGCACAATTTGGTATCATATCCAAAAATGGAAATACTGTTGAAATCTTTAATAAATATACTGAACATAAAAATAATGGAAAT
The DNA here is from genome assembly GCF_901001135.1 of Rhinatrema bivittatum. Taxonomy (NCBI): domain Eukaryota; kingdom Metazoa; phylum Chordata; class Amphibia; order Gymnophiona; family Rhinatrematidae; genus Rhinatrema; species Rhinatrema bivittatum. The sequence continues at coordinate 299,611,247 of NC_042615.1, forward strand.
ATTTTTATGCTGCCCTCTTGTCTGCTTATAAAATACTTACTAACTATGCTCCAAGTATGGATGACTGTGGGACCCTACTTACCACTATGTTCTAATTGAAAAAGATGTCATTAGCTATGTTATTTGTGCCTCTCTTTCACTCTTACACTTTCACACTTTCCTTCTACACTTGCAAATGTTATCCTTAAACTCCATCTTCCTTAATTTGAAAATCAGTCCTCCATAGATATCAAAAGCTATTTGTCAATCAGATAAACTATACCAATTCTGACCACCATTGGGACTGCCTCAAGGGGTGGAGGCAGGGGGTGGGTTTTTCTTCACTGGGGGGTGAGGGCACTGTGTGGGCCAATCAGCCCGTTTAACAAGATGGCAGCCCTGGGCTGTGAGGCCGCCATTGGATGATCTCTCCTGGGGCCAGCTAAGCTGTGGGATTTTTCCCTGTGGTATTTTATTGCAGAGTTAAATATTGTGGTTTAATACATAGAACCCTAAATCTAGAGAGATGTGAAATGCTGTTTTTGCTGACTCTGATCCTCACACCACCTTATTTCCCTATGTCCTTTGCCCACAGACTTGTTTGTGCCTTTTATGCGTTATCCATTTTTATCCCATAATTTTCAGACTCTCTTCTACTGAATCTGTAACTGGTCCATTCCTTCTCCCCTAGTTCTGCCATCAGCGGATGCCTTTGTTTTCTCGATACGAGCACTGTAATGGTCTTCTGTAGCAAACATTCCTCAGTTTTACTTATCCGCTTCAGTATCTCTTCAACTCCCACAGTATGTTCTATTTACTCTTTCAGATTTGCTCATGCTTTATCTCAGCACTCAAGACAGTGTGCTGATTTGTGGACTTGGTGTAAGATCCACTCCAGTATATATCTACAGTCGTCATTGTCTCCCCCCTCTAGATCACGTAGATCTGCTTCGTAGCTGCTTCATACCATGTCTGTTCTAACCTGTGTCAAATCTAAACTTGCATTATTTTTTTGAAAGAATTTCCCATACTAAATTTTCTGTCCTCTTTCTCCTTTCTTTACCTCTGATTTTCACACCCATCTTTTTAAAGTACCTCTCCTACTCGAGGCCTGTTTCACTAAGTATTTTCCATGATAAGCACAGAATGGAGAGAAAATTTATTTATTTAACAGCTTTTATATACCGGGGTTCGTAGATACATCATATCGGTTTACATAGAACATAGTGAATCAGGTCTGTAATCTTACAGTTTCTCCCAGTATCATGATACTTTTCCATCTATGACTTGGACTCCACTTTGTGGCTGCACTTTGGTTTCTTTTGTTTTTGTGCTTTTCAGTTTGTTGGGGGGCAGGGGGGCTCTACTACATAAATTGCAAATAAAATAATACATTTCAAATATAAGTCTGTCTGGCAGTGTGGTTTTTGGAATCCTTTACAGGAAATGCTGGAGAATGCTATATATTGACGCCAGTTTCCATCCATGCCCTTTTTTCAACTTTTGCGCGTAACTTTCCATTGCCAGGAAAATTCTGCATGTATGTTGCATGGCACAGGAAAAATAGTGTGGGGCTTATGTAGTAAAGCTTAGCATGCATGGTAAGGACCTTTTTTACACGCTAAAAGTAGCATGCTGTGTAGTGAGACCTTATCATGCATGTTTAGATGGTCTGAAAAGTGGGAGCGTGCTGAATTTAGTGTCTTCATGCATTTAAATGAAGGAACATCAGTTGCAAATGAGGTTTTAATGTGTGCATGGTAAATCACATGGTATACTCTTCTCCACACATTATTTAGTGGCCTAAAATGGAACTGCTGATTTGCATTGCACAACTTTCCCCCTCCCCTCCCCTCCCCTCTTCCACCCCTGTGGAATGAAGTCTTACCATTCTGTCAGTTATGGCTGTTCATGGACGGGGGGAGCCCTTCTGCCTGCCCTGCTCCAGCCAGTTGAATAACACCATGAGACTGTGCTTCACCACATGATAGGCAGAGCACCTTCTGCTGGCAACATTCTGGGGCTGTGCTGGCAGGTGGGGCCTCTGATGTCCCTTTGGAATGTTAGGGCCTTACTCCAGATGGGTGCTGGGTGGGTTTGGGGGAGGGGGAGGCGCTTCATGGAATTTTGGTTTCTTCTTTCTAGTTTGCACGGATGTTCCTGACTTGGATTTAATTTTAGGACTGTAAAATGTTTTTTTTATTTTTCCTCCTTAGAAAAGTTCTCCTAACAATATCTATAGCTTTCAGCTTTTTTAAAAATTTATACCAGCCAATGCTATACTGACCAGATTTTAACAACTTTATTTTTGTACAATGAAACAGAAAGATTGGTGGTGGTGGCTGAGCACTATGAGAAGAATCTGGAAGCCTTTCTTCGGGAACGGAAACCTGTCAGGTATTGTGTCAAGAGCAACTCAAATGTGGCTGTGTGAGGTTTTCTTGTTTTTGTTGTGTTTAGATTGCGCACATCTTCCTCTGGGAGTGTCAAAGAGCCAAAGCAATAACAATAGTGGCTACTCTTATGAGTAACTTGTAAACTCAGGAGCAAGACTGAAGAGCTAAGTGTATGAATTAAAAAATGGAAGTTATGTAATAGAGGAAATAAATGTCTTGTCAAGCAGCCTTTAAGGTGGCCAAGCTCCTTGCCGAGATCTTGTTCCTTCTTAGTTAGCGTTTCAGAGGTGAGAGTTCTCCTTTGTCGTGTGTCTGCTGTCTACCCACACAGACCGACCACTTAGGATGGGCAGCCGCACCTCTTCAAAACATTGCTGCAAATGAATGTGTGAAAGGTAAGTGAATGCATGAATGCAGTTGCTAGGGGAGTGAATATGCAACTACAAGTGGCAGGTTCAAATTTATACTGATAAAATGACTTTTTTTTAAATAATGAACCCAATAGGGAAATGAACCAAAAGAAATGAATGAACAGAGTGTCTTGAGAGGTCGTGAAGAGATGGGGCTGATATTCAAAAAAAGCTGAGCCTCTAAATTAGGCCCCTAAGTTTTCAGCTGAAAATTCACATAAATTTAGAAAACTAAATTAGGGCCTGTTATTTATTTGTCTGGATTTAGGGTCCTAAATTAAGTGCCCTGTTCTGAAAATCAGTGCTAAGCTTCTAACTTTCAGGCCAATTCAGTAAAGTCCGCGGGAGAGCGGACGAACGCCCGCTCTCCCGGCGCGCGCACTGGCCCCTCGCCGGTGCGCGCAATTCAGTATTCAAATGAGATGGTGCGGTAGATACGGGGAAAAGGAGGCGCTAGGGACACTAGCGTGTCCATAGCACCTCCTTTTAGCCCGGAGCGGCGGCTGTCAGCGGGTTTGACAGCCGATGCTCAATTTTGCCGGCGTCAGTTCTCAAGCCCGCTGACAGCCACGGGCTCGGAAACCGGACGCCAGCAAAATTGAGTGTCCGGTTTTCGGCCTGACAGCCGCGGGCCGAATTCAAATTTTTTTTTTTTTTACTTTTTTTACTCTTCGGGACCTCCGACTTAATATCGCCATGATATTAAGTCAGAGGGTGCACAGAAAAGCAGTTTTTACTGCTTTTCTGTGCACTTTCCCGGTGCCGGAAGAAATTAGCGTCGACCTTTGGGTCGGCGCTAATTTCTGAAAGTAAAATGTGCGGCTTGGCTGCACATTTTACTTTCTGTATCCCGCGCGCATACCTAATAGGGCCATTAACATGGATTTACATGTTGAGGGCGCTATTAGGTGCCGCGGGTTGGACGCGCGTTTTCCTCCCCTTACTGAATAAGGGAAAACGCGCATCCAATAGCAGGCTAACAGTGCGCTCCGTCGGAGCGCACTGTACTGTATCGGCCTGTTTGTTTCCCCACAGCTACCCACTTTATAGGCTCATGAAACCAGGAGTCTAAATTTAGGAACTTGGCCCTTGTAAATTTTCAAAAGGGCCAATTTAGGAACCTAACTCCAAAGGTTAGGAACCTAAACTCTTTGAAAATTAGCCCAAAAGATACAAAGCAGAAAGTGCATCTGTTCATTAGAGGAATACCCTGTGGGCCAGGCTTCCATCTGAACACCTGTTTGACCCAGTTCCTCATACTTGTCACATTTCTAAAATTTCATGATATCTGTGCTTTTTTTTGCTGGTAACCTCACACGGAGGCATAGTCCTCAGTAATAAGTGGAAGTTAATATTTTGTGTCTAATTCTTTTTTTTTAATGACTTATTTATTGAGGAAATGGAACCAATACATAAATAACTTACTGGTTTGAAAGAGAAGATATACAGTATAAGAAAAGAACATCAAATGGAGTCAGCAGCCTATAAGAATAAAGATTTGTAATGCAATCAAATGGTTTGTGTGTGGGGGGGGGGGTTAATGGGGTAATCAATGTTCAGAGCTCATCATCCTTACAAAAACAACACTGCAGTCCTTTTAGATTTATGCCAATCATAACAAAACAATACAAAGGAGTCTTGCACTTACTGAAATGTTTCTTTTGAGGAGGGAGCGTGCTAACCTGGACTCTGAGTTGAGCCACTAGGTGCTGGTATTGATCAATGACTGGGGCTCCCTTCCCCCTAAGTGCTGTGTGCATCACCTCTGCAGCATCCCTAGCTCCTCTCTGATTCCTCTGTATGGCAGCTCATAGCCCTGTGATCACCACACAAAGAAACAAACTAGAAAAGCAATGGAACTAAAGGATAAATAAACTGTAAGAGATCTCACGTTGTATTCATACACACGCTAAAGTGTGAACTAGTATGATATAAAACTATTGTGTGTGTGCTTTTGTCTATTACCCCACATACAATGTAAACTGTTCAATAAGAACAATGCAAAATGTAAACACTTTCCCTATTGCACACATTTATAAAACCAAATACAAAGAGATAAAACTGAAATCTCGACATGGCCATGTTTCAGTCTCAAATGCCTGCTTCAGAGGAAATTTAAAAAATATCAAACCTATAGTGGTGAGGATGTAATTTTAGATATATTAGAAGCTCATGGAACTTACTCTGTTTAGGTGCATCATCATCCGTTTATCTCATCCATAGCTAGAATTGTGAGTGATCTTTGAGGAGAATTTGCTGGATCCAAGACAGGACTTTATAATCATTCTGAAATAAAATTCCAAAATGATGAGACTTCTTTAAGAAACACCAAGACAAGTTATTTACTAAACATTTTATTTTAATATTTTTAAATTCACCTGAAGCAGGCATTTGGTGTCAAAACATGACCATGTGGGGACTTCTGTTTTATTCTTGAACTGGGTCCTTTACATTTGGTTTTATAAATTTGTGTACGGTAATTTGGAAAATTGTCGACATTGTGGTTTGTTCTTATCTCTATATCTACATTGAATGATAGGCTAATGTGACATATCATAAAACCATTTCTTCACATGTTTATGTTTGAATTCAATTTGAGATCTTACTTTAATTCTTTAGTTCCACCATTTTGCTTTTTTATTATATGGTAATTACATATTAGAAATATACATTTAATGACTAGAATTACTTTTATCCAAAAGTCTGAAATAATAGGACAAGACCAGCAAATATGGATCTCATTCTCTAGAGATCCATAGCCCCTCTACCACTCAGAGATAGAAATATTTTGTGTAACCTAGCTGGAGACAGATACCAATGAAAGACAATTTTATATTGGGACTTAAAATAGTGGGGCAAATAGAGGTTCTCAGCTTTCTCCTTTGTATCACCCTAGTACTGTTTGATAGTTTAATTTGGAGCTCATTTTCCAATTGGGTAACATAGTTAAAGCTGTTCACACTTTTTTATTTATTTATTTAAAATCTTTTCTATACCGTCGTTAAGTTATATACCATCACAACGGTTTACATGTAGGCACATAAGTTAAAGTTGGTAAATGTGTCGGGTAGTACATTCTAACAAGTGCCATTAAGGTTTGGTTACATCATTTCATAATAAACATTATTTGATGAGTGTGATAAGTCTTGTCCTTTTATACATGTATCATACTTTATTTACAAGTATAATTCTCATGCTCTGTGTATTTCTATTATGTTAAGCCGTGAGTTAAAATAATAAACTAATAAAAAAAATGCATGTGTTGGGGAAAAAAGTGCTGTGTGCTGATGTTCTTCTGCCGGTTTTTTATACTTTCAATTCGCCGTTCTCTTTGTAAAAGGCTTGTTTAAAAAGCCAGGTTTTTAAACTTTTTAAAAAAAGCTTTGAGGTCTCTTTGTAGTCTGATCTCTAGTGGCATGGTGTCCTGCTAAGGATAAAGCCCTTTCTCTCACTTGGGTTAGTCTAGCTGTCCTGACTGAAGGGACGGTTAGGAGTGCTTTGTTGGCTGATCTCAGGTTTCTATGTGGGACATGTAAGCGTAGTGCTGTGTTCAGCCATTCTGCTTGATCGTCATGTATTAGTTTATGTATTGTACATAGGGTTTTGTATTGTATTCTGTATTCTATGGGTAACCAGTGTAATTTGGCTAGAGTTTCTGTGATATGGTCCCTCCTTCTTTACCAGTCTGTATTCTTGCTGCGGTGTTTTGTAGTATTTGAAGTGGTCTGTTCAATATGAAAAATGTGTTTTCAGAGGTATAAGTTTTCTTTGAAGTAAAGACTTAAAATAACTACTGTGCATGAAATGAGAAACCTTATTAAGTATGGGATCCTTCCATTCTTGTGACCCGGACTGGCCATTGTCAGAGACGGGCTGCTGGGCTCGATGGACCTTGGTCTCACCCAGCATGGAACATCTTATGTTCCTAATCCTTCATAGTAGTTTTGTAAGTACCATATACATTATTAAAGGCTGTAGGTTTATTAGTGTGAACTAAATTGGCAATTACCTTTTTGTCCGCTAGACCAGTCCATTACACTTGAGATTTCCCCAGTCCTCGGCTGTCTGAGACTGAGGGCACACTCTCATGATGACTTAATTCTTGGGTATAAAGGGAGCGTGACTGCGGGGCCTTTGCCAATACTCTCTCCTGCAGTTGCAGAGAAGTGTAGATGGACTTCTCAAGAGCCTCCCAGAGCCAGGGAGCGGCCTCAGCCTGGTTGAACCCTGAGCTCCTGGATCAACAGTCCCTGGGGTCTGATTACCCCAGTCGAGCTGCCTCCCAGAAAGGAGGCACCCAGGAGTGGTTCCCTGCTTTCCTAGGGAGCTGCTGATCTCTGCTATTGAGAGCCCCAATCCTTTTGGGAGTAGTAGGGGATCCAAGAGGACCCGGACCTCTAAAAGAAGCCCCTGGTGCACGGTTTTTAGGTACTGCCTTTGTCCTCGGAGCTGCCTCCTAGGTGTGGAGTCCTGGTCGGAGGCTCCTGTGTGAGGAGTTTTGATTCCTTAGGGACTGAGGATCCCCTTAGGAGCTCCCTCACTCTGTAGGGAGTAGGGTGTCCCAGAAAACCTGGCCCTATCATAGCATTCAGTTATGGGAACGTAAGGTCTTTCTATCTCCCTCCCTCCCTCCCCTTCGGTGCCTTCTCTCGCTGATCTAGCCACTGCTCCTCCTGGGCTCTGTGTGGGAGGGGTAAGAGAGAATCGTATGTGCAGATTTCTCCACATTCAGTCACCTTTCAGCAGGGGCCCTCATTCCTTCTGAAGGCAGTGTCCATCTTCCACCCGAACCAGCCGTTCAACGGAAGGAATATAAAGATAAAGAAGAAGGATTGCACCTCTTGGTTCCGCCTCATACCTTTATTAAGCTCTGTCTTGGTGTTTCTAGATATTTCAGTGGCATTTGACACCATCGGTCATGAGTTTTCATTCCATCGCTTGAGGGAGTGTGGTATTGGTGGCACAGTCCTTGGTCTGGTTTTCCTCCTGTTTATATGAGAGATTTTAGAAGATTACTTTGTTTCTTAGCCATTTCTCTTGGCAGCCACTGGAGACTGGCAGGGCTTGGCTTTATCTGCTGCCATGTTAAGATCTCTATGGCTCCTTTATGCAAGCTTTCAGCCGTTCTGTGTACGGGATGCCGTCTCCATGCTGATTATTTTTTTTTGCCAGTGGCTTCTACGTGAGCTGAGATGTTTGGCTTGAATTTTACAGAAATCATGATTTTGAAGGGGGTAGACAAATTGAGTGCATCTCTGTCTTTTTTTTTACTTTTGAGAATCAGGCTGTCCTGATTTGTATCATGTACCAAGAGCCTTGGTGTGATGATGTGTATGAATTTGCTTATGGCTATTGTAAGATCCGGTTGTTATAAATTACATTTGCTGAAGCCTCTAAAACTGCCGTTGAATGTTGATGAATTCAGGTTGTTGAAAGAGCTCCATTGGCTTCCATTTGAGCAGAGAATACAATGTAAAATTGCTTCACTCTTTTTTTCCATGGATCAGTCGGATGTTACACATTTATTGGTAATCCCACATGTTCCTCACAGTCACGGCAGAGAGGTCTTCTCGATTGTATCATCCATTTGTTGGAGATATGGGGGAGGATTTTTTCAGTTGCTGGCCCTGTTCTTTGGGAGTGGTTACCGTCCAGAGAACATGAAGCAAGTGAATCATGGAATACACAAAGACTTTTAAGAAGTCGTTAAAGCTTGCTGGAATAAAAAGGTTTTTTAATGACTGATTCTGTGTGCCTTGCAGTTTTCCTGTCCAGATTCTAGAAATAACTGAATATGTTTTGATTGGCATCATCATCTGTTTTATATTTGTTTTAATTTATGAATGGTTTTTTTTTGTGTAAGCCACTTAGAGCTGTGTATTTTGCAGCATATACATTTCTTAATAAATAAATACTGCAAGGTGACAAACCCCTTCAGGAAATCTAATAAGCTGTTTGGGTTGTTCTGGGGACCATGAAAGGGAGAAGTGACAACATTAGTGAACTGGACTGCGGGGTTAATCCATCTCAGTCTGCAGGTGCAATGATATTCAAGTGCCTGAAGAGGTTTCAGAGGGGCAGGTTTTCCTTACCCTAGGCCTCCCCAAGGCAGGATCCCTGTGCCCTGCACCCAGGGGTCTCGCAAGGCTTCCTACCACAAAAAAAGCATAAAAGCCTGGCAAAATGACCTGCCAGTAAGTGGACTGGTAGTGCAGCCTCCCAACGTTGCTCAGGATCCCTAGGCAGGGTTTGCCTGGATCCTCCAAGTAGGCCTAAATTTCAACTTAGGAAACATGCCTGACTGCCGAGTTAACTCCAACTCTAAGCACTGCCTCCAGACTCTTAGCAGAGAGCTGCTTAAATAACCTCAGGGGACTGACCATCCCAGCACCCTCAAAGGGGAGGGGCTGTGCACGAATGGTGTCTCCCCCTCATCACCAACCTATTCTGCTCTAGCTAAAAGGAGTTAACTAGGGCCTTTTTTAGTAATGAACCCAGTGGGTCATTACATGTAAACTGGGATGATATGATTTTTGATACATTCAGGCTTACAGAGACACCATGGATGGCTGTGGACTTGGAGCAGTGCTGCTCAAAAGTCTTCAGGTTACCTTTATGGTAGTTTTAATGGTATTAATCTTTGGGACCCAAAAAAGAACATCTCTTTGCACGTACTGACTGTATATGGGTTGCACATCTGTCTTTAACTGTTGCAGAATTTCCTATTGCCTGGTAGTTATTTGCAGTTCATTTACTGACATAATGCATTATATTGTGAGATGTAAGAAATACTGTTTATTTGCACACATCTTTCTTCAGCTTTTCTGTTATAAAAAATGGTTCAGCTGCATCGCAGTGTTGTCTTCCTAGCTATGTGCTATCACAGCATTGTGGTCCTGTTCTGTCCTGGTTTTCTAATTTTATTTCATGCATGGATATTAAAAATATGTGCTTTCTTCATTTTGCTAATCATTGTACTTGGCAACTAATTTTTTATAGCATTCCCAAACACAACATCAAGTCCCAGCAATCCCCTGTAGACATATTCACAGTGCTCACCAATTCCAGACCTAGTATATTTTTTGTTGCTGTATTTGTCTGCTTTGCTTTAGCCAATTGGGGTGAAGTGTTCCCAAAACTGTGCAACTTCTGGCCCCAGATCTAATCTCCCTACTCTGATTGCTGTTCACTTCACCTTGCATGTTCTGCACTCTTGCCTGTGTGGCCTGCCCTCAGGTCATGTCTGATGGATGGTATTTAGCATAAATATACTGAATCTCCTTCCTTTGTGGCTGCACTTGACAATCTCAGGTTGTAGCTGTTTCTGTATTAGTGATTGATTTTGGGGTGTTTCTTCTAGTGCTCCAGTACGAATACCCACTCCCAGCAGAACTTGCAGCCTGTTGAATCTGACTTGTGGCTTTTCTCTGCTTTGAGCAGTAGGGCGTGCTAGCAGTGCAGTGGCTGTTCCAAGACCAGGTCCAAACAATTTTCCCCTTATAGCCTTTCTTTTCTTCCAACCAAATATTTGCTCAGAACACTCTTCAGAGCCCTTTTCTTAGATATAATACCCCAGCAAGGGCTTACATGTATAGTGAATTAGGATGTATTCGATGGCCGTGGTATGGGATGGAACTTCATAAAAACCTCAAAGCTAATAACAAAGGTTAATTGTTTGATCCTGAATTTTAGTGGACCTATAAACCCACCTCAAGAAATATAAGAACATGTACATATGATATGCCATCTGGGTAAGATCAAATGTCCATCAAGCCCAGCATCCTGTTTCCAACAGTTACCAATCCAGGTCACAAGCACCTGGCAAGTACCCATTAGAGATGTGTATTATTATTAATTTTTTTTTTTTTTCGTTTCGTGGTTCGGTTTGGGTCCCTCGCATGTAATTTAGTTTTTTCTACTGTTCAGGATTTTCAGTGGTTCCCGAATTTTGTGTTAGTACGCGCTAACTCCCGTTTGTGCGCACTAACATTTTGGAGTTAGCACTCACTAACACAAAATACGAATTTTTCTGAAATTTCAGAAAAATTCCTTTCGTTTTTGAACGCTCCCGAACCATAACGAATTAGATAATTTTGTTGAAATTGTGTAATTCATTTAAAACAAATGCACATCTCTAGTACCCAAACATTTTCTGAGCTCAGCCTCTGTCTCCCCCTAGACTGGTGTATGGAGAATAATACATATCAATACCCTATACCAACCCTAAAGAATCCTGTGGAAGGAACACCAGGAGTCAAATTTTTCACATATTACATGCTCATTCTCACACACACTCAACTCTCATTCCTTTCATTCACTCCCCAGACTCACGCACATGCACACTCGCTCAATTCTCCTCTACTTCGAAACACACTCATATCAGTAACTGCAAATCCTTCACTGCAAACATTTTGAGAAGTAACAGAAACCCCTGCAAAGAAAAAAAAGGCACCTAGAAATTTGATCTGCTATACCCACACTATCTCAGGACTCAAACAGCTGCAGCCTTATCTATGACATGGCAGAAATGCAAATATTATACCATGCCTTAGAACACTAACACGCCACCTACTGGGATTAACAGAACAAGCCATATTGCTACAAAGCCTTACAGAAAAACTACCTGCCAGCAGAAATACGCCTCCTCAGTTACACATGCAGAACACAGACAGACTGTCACCTAATACAGAATAAGGAACTACAAATTAGAAAAAGAAACATACAGATAAAAATAAACTGGAAAGCCTGAAGAGTGAAATACTGAAGAAAGAAGAAAATACAAATATGTAATGCACATTCCCAAAGATAACAAATGCCAATCACTAAAATTTCAAAATTTTTTTTTTTTTTTTAACTTTTGTTGTCTGATCTTTATTTTTCTAATCGGTTGGTCCCAGGCCCCTTTTTTTTTTTTTTTCCATGTTCCCTTTTGGTCTTTTTCCAATTCCTTTTAGAAGGGTCTTTTTTTTTTTTTTCTGTTTCTTCTCTCTCCACCTGTCATCTTCCCTTCCTCCCTCCCTCAAACACACACAGGCTCTCATTCTAACATGCTGTCTCTCTCACACATATGCTCCCACTCTCACATGCTGTCTCACTCACAGGCTCTTACATGCGCTCTATCTCTCTATCAACACACACTCACTGGTTCCCACTCCCACGTGCTGTCTCTCTCATATACATATACGGCTCTCACATTCACATGCTATCTCTCTTACATACACACCAACCCTCTCTCATATGCTGGTTGTTTCTCTCACACACACACACACACACACACACACTCTCACTTTCACATGTTTCTCTCTCATACATACACTTCAGCTCTCTCTCACATGCTGTCAGACTCACAGTCTCTCTCTCTCTATATATATATATATATATATCTATATCTATCTATCTATATATATATCTATCTATCTATATATATATATGTCAAAGAATAAGGCAACGTATTGTATTTTATTTGTGCTTACAATTTAATATACCAAAAATCCCCCCAAAAACCAATATATTTGGGGAGAAAAGCACTATTACTTCTAATTTAATGAATCTCAAAAGACTACGTAATTCAATTAAAATAATTATACTTTATTGAAAGTGTAACATAATATCAATTTTACTTTTTTTTGTAAAACATACCAACATCTAATAAAAATATTCTTTATATTTAATTTCAGCCTTAATAACAGTATCCTCAAACATACAGTCTTAGACCCAACTAATATTTACCCTCAACTCTGTCCTACCTCTAATCTCAATCTGTCCCTCGATTACCCGAGTAACACCAAAAATTGGATTTTTTCAATGCTACTATTGGTCTTCTTGAGTGGGAAACACCACTTTATGTTCAAACTTATGTATTGTATATCCTTATTAATACGTTAGGATATTGTAATACATTAGAGACTAAGTCATTAAGCTTAGTCTCAAATGACTCTTTTTTTAAATATTCAAATAGATGATTCTGAAATCCTCTTGACGGTGTGTCCCACTTATCTCCTGGGATATAAGAAAACAGTGTCCCACTTATCTCCTGGGATATAAGAAAACAGGAGATAAGTGGGACACACCGTCAAGAGGATTTCAGAATCATCTATTTGAATATTTAAAAAAAGAGTCATTTGAGACTAAGCTTAATGACTTAGTCTCTAATGTATTACAATATCCTAAAGTATTAATAAGGATATACAATACATAAGTTTGAACATAAAGTGGTGTTTCCCACTCAAGAAGACCAATAGTAGCATTGAAAAAATCCAGTTTTTGGTGTTATTCGGGTAATCGAGGGACAGATTGAGATTAGAGGTAGGACAGAGTTGAGGGTAAATATTAGTTGGGTCTAAGAGGATACAGTTATTAAGGCTGAAATTAAATATAAAGAATATTTTTATTAGATGTTGGTATGTTTTACAAAAAAAAGTAAAATTGATATTATATTACACTTTCAATAAAGTACAATTATTTTAATTGAATTACGTAGTCTTTTGAGATTCATTAAATTAGAAGTAATAGTGCTTTTCTCCCCAAATATATTGGTTTTTGGGGGGCTTTTTGATATATAGATATAGATAGCTATAGATATATATATATATATATATATATATATATATATATAGATAGATAGATAGATATATTATAGGGCCTCAGTCTCCCTCTCCCCTCTGTGACTCCTCTTCTTGGGCCTCCGTGAGATGGAATCCGCTGTGGCCTTGCCACAGACACTGCTCCTTTTCTGCATGTGGGCCAAAGCTCCTCCTCATTGCTTGTGCAGCTCGGGCAACTTTTTTTCTTCTGGGCCATGTGGGCAGGAAGGAGGAGGAGCCCCCAGAGTTTTGAGGCCTCTTCTTTTCTTCATGCCATGATGGGATGGGCTCTGCCATGGCTCGCCGGTCTTCTCACTTCAGGTCATGGTGGGATGGGCTTCACCACGGCCCCGTTGGTCTTTCTGCGCGGGGAGGTGGTAATAAAAGCTGTCGTAGCCACACGAAAAAGTGTGTGCGACCACACACAGCTTAGCGAGAACTGTGACATCAGCTTCTTGGCCAAGTAGTGGAGTTGGTGAAGGATTTCTTTACTTTTCTAATGGCTAAGGATAAGGAGGATACCTTCCTACCTCTCCTTTCCAGGATATCAGATTTACTCCACAAAAGGAGTCCCAGTATCCCCAGTTTGTACGGATATTCCATCACAACCACTGCATGGTGGTTGTAGCCCAAGGCAATTGCTCGCAGCATACTCCAGCCAGCACAGAGGAGGTGCACCAGGCGTATACCCCTCTGAGGTGACCAAGGACCCTCCTCAGTCGTCATCTTCATCATTGGGATTCTGAATTCATGTTCTCTTACCTCTAGACTCTGAATAGGGTTTGATGGAAATCACCCCCAATCTCTTCCCGGAGCCACCAGAACACTTATCTTCCCCAGATTTCTGGACAAGTTGTAAAAAGCGCTTGGAGTTAATGTGAGTAAGGACAAAGATCCTCGTGCAAAGATTTTAAGCCTCCTCCAAATTCTGGAAACACCGGCGGAGCCATCAGCTATACAAATTCATGATATCCTGTAATAATTGCAAACCAGCATATGGAAAAATCCTATTTCCTGTGTCTCAGTTGTAAGAAAATAGTCCTCAAATATAGAATGCAGAAATCCTCAGGGTTTGGAATAGTGCAATTACCCCATCTATCAGTTGTAATAGTCAGCTCTTAAAAGAGCAAAGAAAACAAAAATGTACTTGAATACTCCACCAGATTACTGGACAATTTCAGAAACCTGGAACAGCCTCCCAGTAGAGGTGGTAGAGAGAAAACAGTATCTGAATTCATGAAAGCATGGGATAAGTACAGGGGATCTCTGAGGGAGTGATGGGAATTGTAATGCTGGATTGATTGGGTGAATGGGCAGAATGGATGAGCCATACAATCTTGTTCTGCCATCATGTTTCTATGTAAAAAGGTATTCCAAAGCTCCATGCTTAATGCAAGGATTTCCACTCACCAATTCTACATGGTTGAATACTTACATGATTGTATACAAAAACTGAAGTCTTTCTGTCTCCCAGTGAAGGTGGATTTTCAGTCCCTCTGCCTCTCTTGGATGCTGAAGAATGTATATGCCATCTCATTCAATCTATTTGAGGCATAGTACTACAGCGTACTCCTCATAAGCTTCCATAAGAGCATGTCACATGGCTTTGGTGAGAGCCAATAGCTCACACAATGATGTCCCTGACAAGTTGGTGGAAATCCTTTGCTTGGTTAATCATTTTTTCAGAGAAAATCTCTGAGAAGCTAGCTCAAATAAAGGAACATATGGTGGTCTAGTCTGTCTCTTCAGGACTGGAACAATCATCTTTTGCAAGGGGCTGTTACTATTTTAAAAGACCATAGTTCCAGAAATACCCGTTCTGGTAATTCCAGTGATATCTGATGCCGCCTCTACTTCCACAGCAGCAACTTCCAGCTTGTACTTGACAGTGAGAGTGCTGTCAACCAAAAGCAATGCAGCAAGCCCAGCCCAAGCCTGGACCAAGTTTTTAACTACTTTTCCAACTCTGCGACCATCCTGTCCAGTTGGGAGGAGAATCCAGCACTACCTGGAGGAGTGGTGCAAGATCACCAAAGACCACGGAGTTGTCATGATTGTGAAGCCTGGATACCGCTTACATTTCTCTGATCTTCCTCATTGCTCAGCCTTCATTCCAGATCCGTTTCACTTGACCCAACTCTGCTTGGAGGTGAAGTAACTTCTCAAACAGCAGGCATTAAAATCAGTTCCTCCCCATTGCCATGGCCAGGGGTTCTACGCCTGTTACTTATCCCCAAGAAATCTGAATTTTAGAAGTCTGAACAAGCATATATTCTGGAAGAAATTTAAAATGAATTCCCTCCCTTTCATCCAAAGGGGAGAGTGGATGTGTACTCAGGATCTAAAGGCTGCTTAGGCTCATATTCCTCTGTAATAATAAATAAGACACTCATGGCCCTCACTGTAATAATAAATAAGACATTAAAAAAAAACAAAAAAAAACCCACCTGTATAAAGTTCTCCCCAATTGTTACTATGTCCAAATACTGTCCTTGCACTCCACTATGTTTCACTGTTAAATTGTTAACCTGTGTTTCACTGTTATACTGTTCCTACGCTTGTTTTAATGTTACAATGTAAAAATGGTACGACTCCTGTCATGCTATTATCCTTATAATGTGAACCGATGTGATGTACCCCAACGAATGTCGGTATATAAAAGCAAACAAATAATAATAATAATAATAATCCCATCCATCCCTCCCACTGGCTTTACCTGTGCTTCCCTTTGGCCTGTCAGCAGCAGCAGGAGTCTTCACCAAGTGCCTAGCTGTAGTAGCTTCGCATCTGCAGTGACAGGATATCAGAGTCTTCCCTTACCTGGATGACTGTCTTGTGGTGATGAATTCCCAGGAAGATGTTCTAACCTCCCTGAAAAAAATATCAATACAACTCCTACAGTTAGGGTTCCTGGTGAGTTTTGAGAAATTGACTCTAATTTCCTCCCAGAAAATCAAATTTAATTGGAGCTTGGATAGATTTCCTGCAAGAGAGAGCTTTCCCTCCTTCAGACTGGGTGAACACTCTCAGGTCCCTTGTATGGACTGTAGAATACAGATCAGTCAATGGTCAGGTAGGTGCTGGTTGTTCTGGGCTACATGGCAAGTCACATGATTTCATTATCTCATCTTCACATAGGCTTCTGCAGTGGGGCCTATGTTCCAAAATGGAACCAGCTTACTCATCCCTTAACAACCAAAGTGGAGGTTTCGAAAGAAATGAAGCAGGAATTGCGCTGGTGGCTAGGCCTCTTTAATCTTAAGGAAGGAGCACTATTTTCCCCAGTGTGTCACCAAGTTGTGGTGCTCAAACAAGTCCCTTTCAAACTCAAGGGACTTGGTCATTCATAGACAATTTCAGGACAGCCTCCTAGAATTGAGCATGATCAGATATGCTCTAATAACTTTCACTAACCTCCTCCAAGGGAGAGCATTCTCATTCACACTGACAACCAAGTAACCATATTCTGTGTGAACAAGCAGGGGGCACAGGTCATGGTCTCCTTGCAAAGAATCAATAAAAATATGGGATGGGCATACAAACATCAAGCTGTTCTGCAAGCAACTTACCTTCCAGGGATCTCCAACACATTAGCAGATTGCCTCATCAGAGTTTCTTGATCTTACTAGCCTTGGCTTACTATACAAGAAGAAATCAGCCACATCATCGGGTTTCTCTTACAATCCTAACAGACTGGGCATAGCAGTAGCCAAATGTACACTGAACAATTGGCTAGCAGGCCTTCAAATTATAGACACCATCAAGGCTCACCAAGTTAGCCATGTCCATAACGGTGAAGTCTGTGAGCCATATTTTTCCAAGACATCTGAAAAGCTGCAACATGGTTGTCAGTACACACCTTTGCATCCCATTACTGTCTGAACAATCGTTCAGAAAGTGTCAATAAATATGGACAAACAGTTTTGCATAGCCTGTTCACCCAGTACTCTACCCTCCATGCTGGGGTCCAGGTTGCTTATTCAGTAAATGTTCTGCTGCAACCCTCCGTATAGGCCTCCCCACATATTATGACTAATTCAGCCCTGCTTATCAATGGAGAAACTAAGTTTGCTTACCGTAAATGGTGTTTTCCATAGACAGCAGGATGAATTAGCCATGCTTAATATATATCTGCCTCCCTGGAGAACCAACTACTTAGGTAGCATTAGCTCTAAATTGGACTGAGGGAACTCACAAGGTAATATCCGTGTAGGAACTCCCGCACATGCTTAGCAGAGCAAAAGATCTATGAGTTAAGAAAGAGGGGTTCCTTCGGTACTGCCGGATGATTTTACCCACATGTTATGGTTAATTCATCCTGCTGTCTATGAATGCCATTGTAGGCGAACTTGCTTTACATTTTATGATATTTTACTTAGTTTGTCTTATTATGTATATTTATTTAAATGCTTTTATATACTGATAACCGTTAACACATTGTATTGGTTTACATAGAACAGGATGAGTAAAGAGTATAGGAGAACATTTACATGGAACAAATGGTAACATAATAAAATTAAATTAAGGTAAAAGATTGAAATTAAGGTAAAAATTGGTAACATAAAAAGAAATTAAGGTAAAAATATAACTAAATACATAAAATATGGCAGGAATGATATCAGAAATTTCACTTGAGGAAACAATTTATAAGTAGGGAACTCAAATGAGGTTTAGGGTTAAAGGAGGAATAAGCTTGGAGGGGGTGTATGAGGGCATGGAGAGGGAGGTACTTCAATGTGTAGATGGGAGGGTGGGGGAGAGGGAAGGATTATGTGAGGGGGTGAGGAGCAACGATGTTTATGGGATGAGGCATGAGATGGAAATGGGGTATTAGGTGAAAGCCTGTTTAAAAAGCCAAGTTTTTAATTTTTTTTGAACTTCTGTATGCAAGGTTCCATGCGTAGGTCAGGAGGCATTGAATTCCAGTTAGAGGGTCCTGCTATCGATAAAACACGATTCCTCATGGAGGAGAGGTGTGAGTTTAGGAGAGGGTAAGTAGAGGGTTCCTTTATAGGCAGCTCTGGTAGGTCTATTGGATGAATGGAAGCGGAAGGAGTTGTTTAGCCATAGTATATTTTGGTTGTGTAGGGTCTCATGTATAAGGGCGAGGCTCGTGTGGAGGATTCTGAAGGAGAAAGGGAGCCAGTAGAGTCTCTTAGGATAGGAGTAATGTGATCATTCTTGCGTGTATTTGTGAGGATTCTGGCTGCAGCATTCTGTAACATTTGGAGGGGTTTGATGGTAGAGGTGGGAAGGCCAAGGAGGAGAGAGTTACAATAGTCAATTTTGGAGAATATTATAGCCTGAAGGACAGTGCAAAAGTCATTGAAATGTAGGAGAGGTCTTAATTTCTTTAAGACATGAAGTTTGCAACAGCATTCTTTCATAGTGGATTTTATGAAAGTTTTTAAATTCAATTGGTTGTCGGTGACACCAATTGAATTGGTGTTGGGGGGCGAGGTGTTGGAGCATGTGGAGGTGATGGTGGGAGGATTGTATATATGTATATACTTTTGTAACCGCATACTAAGAAACTTTAAATAAATAATAAATGGTGGCTGAAAAGAATGGATAGCCATTCCATGCAATGTGTCAACTCAGCATAACATTAGATATCAATTTGGGGGAAGTATGTTTATGATAAGAGGTAGGAGTAATCAAAAACACTTCCATATAAATTATTTAGAATTTCTAATAGGGTTTTCTACTGTTTGGAGAATAATGAAGAGCATAATAACATTCTAAGGAGGTAATTTTCAAAAGGATTTATGTGCTTAAAACTGGGTTTTGCAGGCATAATGAGCATTTGAAAATTGCTATGATATATGCTGCTTTTACACACACACAGAAATCCTTTTGAAAATTACTCTCTATACATACAACATTTTAGTGACTGGGTATTTCTGCTTTGGGGGATGGGAGCTCGACTAATAATCTTAAAATACTCTGCTAGATAATACTGCTTGAATCATAAAACTCTTGTCTAGATAGAACACTTCTTGGGGGGACAACAAATGTATCAGACTGGGTTTTTTTTTTCGGGCATCTGAAAGCTTCCTTCTACAACTGACTCAGGTGTGACTGCCTCCTCTCGCCTACCTAAAATTAAGCCCCCCATCCCAAATTTCCTATTGTATTTATAAGAGACAACTCTGTCATGCTGTTATTTGAAAAGAAGATCTTTATTGGATGGATAGGACTACAGCATTGGCAACTGCATACAACAATTCAATTACTAAACATCATAGGATTATACTACAGCAGTGTAGCACTGTTGGTGATGCAAGGCCATTGAAGGCTCACTCCAATTCACAAATGCTACAGCAGTGTCGTGCCATTGGGGGATGCAGGGCTGTGAAAGTCTCGCCCCTCAAGTAACCCTACATTGTAATACTGAAGTTCTCTGTGATGCAATGAGGCCTGCTCCATAGAAGAGCAGGTGTTGCTCATTAAGCATGCCAACAGAATTTTGAGTGGTGCACAGGCCAGTTCTAGCTGTCAAAGCTGAAGACTTGCCAAGCAATTTGTCTCGGTGACACTCACCTATGCAATGTAGGAGCAGGAATACCATGCTACTTGGTATTCTCTGACCGGCCAGCTTTCAAGCATTGCACATGCCATATCAGGATGTGGTCAATCCCTGGCACAAGCCCATGGTGCCTACAGCAAACTGGGTGTCTCCCTTCCTGTGGGCTCGCCACCAAGCTAGATTCAGTCATACCTAACAGCCAGTAATGCTGCCTAGAGGTGTAATGACTGTTGAGGCTCTTGTTCAGTGATTTGGTAAGTCATGATGATGTTGAAAACATAACTGTATATTGCTCCAGAGATAGCATGGCCCCTCCAAAACCACAGGAGGATATTGCAGATTGGTACCAACATATGCTATTGCTTCCATTCTGGAACATGCTGTATACTGTCACTCGTGTGTCAACACCCCATCCCGAAACCTGTGAAGTTTATTATTCTGGATGTGCTGTAAGCAGTAATAATCGAAGGAGAATATGGTATCCCTAAATTACCCAAACTACAAAGTCTCCACAAAGCACATTTCTCAAGTGTAGATGAATAGCACCCAACACCAAGGGGGCTGAAGTGAACTCATGTAGAAATACATGCACTATGGAGACTTCAAAGAAAACGGATGAAAGCAGGCCCCCATCAGCAGTGCAAGTTCTGAGAAGAGGATAACATAGCACATGTGCGATGCAAGACTAGAACTCCAGTAAAGAAAAGTGATGGGTACATAGATAATGTGGTAGCACAGCCACATCCCCGAGTGCGAGGTTGCAAAAGCCACAGAAGACCAGCTTTGATATCCCTAGAATATCAAGGCCAGGAATGCATGGAGGAAGGCCTGAGATATGATGACATAGCCGCTATGCTCCTGCATTGCTTCTCCAGGATATCCAATGCTTTCCCATCTACCCTAAGGTATCCGAGCAGGAGCACAGATTAATAATACCACCTGCAGGAATGAATATGGGTGAGAATTATACTTGAGATTGGCATCCCGAGATACTTGGTTGCATCAAGGCTTGAGTGATATGGGTTGGGAGGAGAACAAGCCTTGCTATAGGGTAGCAACAACTGGATGTTATAGACGTCCTGCTAAAGAATGAAAAGGCTGGTTTGCTGGCCCACTCCTCAGCCTCTGTGTACTTCCCCCCCCCCCCCTTTAACCAGGTGAGTCAGCTCCTGTATTTTTTGGATGCTACTGGAAAAGTTCTGTCCCTTCTATATGGACATGTTCACCTCCTATTTGAATTGCTAATATGGTGCAATTTTGCATCTGAAGGTTGCCTCAGTGGATGATATTATTGATCTCCCCAATCTGGCCAGCTCAAATATTGTTCCCTCTGATAATGGAACTTCTATCAGATCTTTTGGAACAACTCTGCTGTGGTTCTCCTCCTCCTCAACAACTAATTGGAGTGCAAACCTGAAATCAAGGAATTATTTCAAAATCAAATGTTCAAATGATTTACTGATGTGCTGCATTTGCTTTTTTTGTCAGCGAACCTATGCTGAAATCTGTAATAGAAATCAGTGGATGCATAATTCTGTTCTTGAAGCATCAGCCACATAGAATGTGTGCCTCAAAAATGGTTACTTGTGGATACTATTTATGAACCATAATGAATATACCTGTGAGAGCTGCTTGTATAAAGTATGTAAAGCATGAAGAAGAAAGTGCATTTAGAGAGAATGTAAATGTTTTGTGCTTGTCTGGAATGCACAGTAGAAAGGAGAAAATGTGTATTTCAGCCTCCATCATATAATCCATGTCTTCTCAAATCTATGCTGGGGACCTCATGGCCAGTCCGGTTTCCAGGATATCCACCATGAATATGTGTGAGATAAATTTGCATTCACTTGGAGACTCGGTATTTGCACATTTTCTCTCCTGTATATTCATGGTGGATATCCTGAAAATCCAACTGGCAGTGGGGTCCACAAGGCAGCTTTGGAAAGCTATGATATAAAAGTTGGTTTTCATGTTTGTTTGTTTTTAGTCTGTTTTGCTCAGCAGTAAAGGTTTGCTTTGAATTTGTTTTAGATTCAATATTAAAATAACCTCACCTAGTTTTAACCGCCCCTTGGACAGTTTCCCATTGTGTGGGTGGGGTGCAGAGCAGTTATAACAGCCTCTTTGGTGGTTACTTGCTTCTCTCTGTTCAGGCATTTCGAAGCCTCAGTCACAGGAAGAAGCCCATCGATTGGCCAGCAGTCTCTTACCTACGGTGAGCTCAGAGGTGTGGTGTACATCTCAGGTGTACATCAGTGAAAGACTGATGCCTCTGAACCTCAGCAATACCAGCCTGCCAACAACAGCTACTGAGAGATGCACTGCCAGCCACAAAAATGGAAATTAAAAAAAACCAAACAAAAAACATACAAATCGAAGTTTTAATAATCAAATTGCAATTTGGCTTTTTTTTTTTGCTGGGTGTTTAAGCTAGTATCTCTCATAAAATCCTAACTTTACTGCCAGCAGAACTCTGTTTATCTTTGTGAACTCTGATTCTATAACAGACGAGGTCATCTCTCGGGACTGGACAACTGGAAATCTGTCTTCAGAATTGGAGTGACCTTACAGCATCACTGTGGTTGTAATTAGAATTAGCAAAGTGTTGGTTTTTTTTTTTTTTTTTTTTTTATTATTATTATGCTGCTACTTTGTGTAGTATGTTTGAGAAAGTTGTTGCTATCATCAAGAAAGAACCCTTAAACCATCATACTGTAGTTTCCAGTCAGTTTTACAGCTCTCATCTTGACACACTCCAGAGCTGGTCTGCTATTATTGGTCTGCGCTGCAGCATAATAATCTTTGACATATCCACGGAAGACAAGCCAAGCTTCTGCTAAAGAGACAATTGCTTCCATTCCTTTCCTTCTCTTGATATTTTTTTTCCCTGCTCCCCTCCACACCCCACACACATTCAAAATGACTTAAGAAAGAAAAGGGAGACAGATGGTTAAAGATCAGTGTGGTTATTGAATTTACTGATCCTGATGTGTTTTCAAGTCTTTAAAGTTATTTATTTATTTTTTGATTTAGATCCCAAGAAGTCATGGTGGCTGCTTCATTAGAGTGAGATAAACACCTTTGTTGTTTGATCCCCTGGCTGGAAGCCCCAAACATTATAGGATAAGAAAAGTCTTTACAACCAGGGTGCCCTATCCATTTCAGTAGGCATGGCAAGTAAATCAATGAAAGCCCAGCACATTTCTGGAAATATATGGAAACCTCAAATATTCACAACATCTGATAAGGGAATTCATTTTCTATTTTTATAAGAATTTTCATTTAAAAAAAGAAATTACATATGAAGGAAATATAAATTAAACAAATATCTTCCAGAAAGGAGATCCAACTTGGAATTAAAAAAAAAAGAAGCAAAATACTGAGAGAGGTTTTTCTTTTCTCTATTTAAAAAAGAAAAAAAAAATCAAGCTGAGTGATAGCCTTTTACATAATTCATCAGGTGTCAACAAATTGTTTCTTCTGACTACTACTAGTAACTCCTAGAAGGTAGAACTAGAAAAAAATTCAGGTGGCCAAAATGTTCCTTATCTCTACATTAGGAGAAACGCCAGCATTTAAGAAAAGGCATTTTTGTTTCTGATCATAGAAAATGGATCTGTTACCAGCATATTTAACTAAACATTTACATGGAAAATGAAGCAAAACTTCCATGCCCAGAGAGACGACCTTGGGACGCCTCAACAAAAAGTTTCCTGTTTGTATTCATTTACATCAGGATAAACCCAAATTCTATGCTTAAAGAAACATATTCCTCTGATGAGAAAACAGTTCCAAAACAAAGGAAACCAGCAATGTGACCCTTTATTTCTTCCTCTAGAGACCCTGCCAAAACCCATGTGAGGCTTACACAGCCCATAGAGAATTGGCTCTTCAGAGATTTGTCTCATGACCTTTTAAGATTTCTTCGACTGAAGACAAATCCTAGTTGTAGGCGGAAACACTTCAGCTGATATTTTTATGATCTTTAATATTTCTATAAGTGAAACAGAGAGATTAAAGAAAATGTAGAAATCTCAGATTGAGACACCTAACTTGATTTTCCAATGCTTTCAGCTTATTGCGTATAGCCAAACTGTCCTTGGCCAGTACAGAGGTGGAAGGTTGCAATGCATTAACCTGATAGTCCAAGGTAGCATATTTTCTTAAATATTCCTCTAGGGGCCAGCTCTTGGTTCTGGACCCTGTTTTCAGCTCGGGGGGAAAACACTATCACATATTTCACCCATTCTGAAACTGACATCTCCAGTTTAGTAATGGCAGTCCAAATAACCTGTAATGTTACTGATTCAGGATTTCAAAAGGATACTGCCCTACTGGGTGAATGTACTAGCAGAACGAGCTGTGAGCGAAGTCTTTACTTGCCCAGCTAACTTACTTTGGCACGCCTGTTCAGCTTTTACAAGGAAATTCCAAGTTCAGGGCGGATGACAGGCAATCCAACAGTCCATCCACCCACTCACACAAAATACAATATACAATTGGGTGTTGAAAAGCAGGGCTGAATTAGCCATGACACGAGAGTGACATCATCGAAGGCACTAAACAGACCCTTCGCTCCTAGCTTATAGTGCTTTTGCTGTACTGGCCACTGAGGCAAAGAAGACTTTATGTCTAACAGAATGTGACATTCTTGTAACAGTTCAAGAGAAGTGTTTAAAATGGTTCAGCATTTGACTCGTCATCCATCTTAGGTAGCTGGTAAGCCAAAACCATCTATATCTTGTGATGACTATACCATTTTTTTTTTTCAAAAGAAAATTGAGTTGATATGCAGTCAATTTTCCTCCACTTAAGTAGCAACTATGATCAATCATAAGGTAATGGAGGTAAAATGAGACCAGTTCTCTCTCTGTTTCCTGTATTGAAATTATTCATATCAACAAAATGAATAATCATCTTGTCATTTAAATCCTTGTGCCCTGGCTTTATTAAAAATCATCAGGGATGATATAAGTCCCTTTCTCTCAACTATTGTTAACTGTTCTCTGCCTGAGGGAATTTTACCATCTTCCTTAAAATGTGCTTCAGGCCATCCAATATTAAAGAAGCCATCAGAGTATCCAAATGTATTGTTAAATTACCATCCAATTTCATCACTTCCGTTTCTCTCCAAAATAATTGACATTGCTGTTCTGAGCCAATTTAGTTAACTTCATAGAGGAAACTTCAGTCTTGATCAGCAGCAGTTTGGATTCAGGAAGTATTTTAGTACTGAGGCATGTCTGCTGTCAAGTGTGGACGCTATTAAATGCGGCTTTGATGGTGGGACAGGTTATATATTGTCATTATTAGATGTCTCAGCAGCTTTTGATACTTTAAATCAGATACTGCTGCCCAGCGATATTGGGATTTCATGGTTCATCTCATACCTGACAGGACACATGCAGCAGATAAGGGTTTCATCAGAAACCTCGGCTTGGTATTCAGTTTCCACTGGGCTCCCTCAGGGCTCTGCTGTATCTGCTATGCTACTTAATGTCTAGCTTGCCCCTTGGTGTAAAACTCTTGCTGGACTGGGAGTAAATTTTAAGATTTATGCTAATGACATACGGAGAGGGGCGGGGGGGGGTGTCATATTCAGTAGGCTGTAGTGGACAAATTATGTAGCTAAAGTTAGCTGGATAACATGTCCTGTATATTCAGTGGAATAAACGTCCTGCTGAATATATTTGCTTAAAGTTATCAAGCTATGTTTTAATATAGCCGGTTAGGTTTTTAAGTTATCCGACCTGCTGGATAACTTCCTACTTTACCGGATATCTTCAAAAGGCAGCCAGTTAAATAGTGCTTTTAACAAAAAAAAAAAAAAAAAAAGTCAAGGGCCTTCCTCTACCGAATTTGAAAAATGCCTCTTGGGCCATCCATCCAATATCCCCTAATCCCCTCCTAAATGAAAAAAAAGAAAAGTGCTCTGGGAGTCCGCTGCCGCCTCTCCTCCCCACCCCCAACCCCTGTTCAATCTATTGTAAAATCGCTGCTGCTGCCAGACTTTCTCACCCAGTTTAAAGTGCGGGGATCGTCTTCAGGTAGGTTTCATCTTTAAATTTCGGGTTTTGTTCTTTAATTTTGGTCTAACGCTGTGAGAGCGTGCAGATAGTCCCTAACTGCTATGGAGACGGAAAATACTGAAGCACTGCACTTCCTGCAGGGGTATATGTACTAGGGGCTGACGTCAGATTGAAATCTGATCCGTCTCCAACTGCTAACAGGAGTACACTATACCCATTGGGCCTGAGTCCATCTGCTACACGCTAGGAAATGAATATTATAGCAGAGGATCTGCTGATGATTAATTCTTGGATGTGCCAGAATCATCTGGCATTAAATAATGAGAAAACAAAACTTATTTGCTTTTCAAGAGATAATGACTTCTTAGTTAAGCAAAATGTAAACTCTGTTTTACTATTGGGGGCGACTATCCAGTTTAAGGATTCCATCCAGAACCAGGATTTTATTTCTGATTCCAGGCTACCTTTTAAACCACATATCCAGCAGACTCTCCTGTCCGGTTATTTTAAGTTACTTTTTTATGCCACCTGAAATGTATCTTAGATCAAACGGTCTTTTCAGACTGTGGTTCAAGCCTTTGTGCTTACTGTTACAGACTACTGCAATTCTCTATACATCGGATTTCTGTCTACCTCCCTTAGCGCTTTACGGATCTTTCAAAACTCAGCAGCTCATTTAATATCAGGGAGTTGCCAATGGGATAATATTTCTCTGGTATTAAGGGAATTACATTGGCTACCCATAACACAAGGTGTTGAATTTAAGATGCTGATTTTGATATTTCAAGTTATGAAATAGGATGGTCTATCCTAACTTTCCAGTTTGTTTAAATTTTACACATTCTCTCATACTTTAAATTCACAAGGAAAATTATTATTTGAAGTTCCCACTATTGGGGTTGCCCAGCATGTCCTGATGTTACATTTACCCATTTACATTTATCATAGCTTGGCAGTGCGGTACTAATGGGAGATTTCAATTACCCTAATATTGACTGGGTAAATGTATCATCGGGACATGCTAGAGAGATAAAGTTCCTGAGTGGAATAAATGATAGCTTTATGGAGCAATTGGTTATGGAACCGACGAGAGAAGGAGCAATTTTAGATCTAATTCTTAGTGGAGCACAGGATTTGGTAAGAGAGGTAACAGTGGTGAGGCCGCTTGGCGATAGTGATTATAATATTATCAAATTTGAATTAATGACTGGAAGGGGGACAGTAAGTAAATCTACAGCTCTAGTGCTAAAATTTCAAAAGGGAAACTTTGATAAAATGAGAAAAATAGTTAGAAAAAAACTGAAAGGAGCAGCTACAAAGGTAAAAAGTGTGCAAGAGACATGGACATTGTTAAAAAATACCATCTTAGAAGCACAGTCCAGATGTATTTCACACATTAAGAAAGGTGGAAGGAAGGCAAAACGATTACCGGCATGGTTAAAAGGGGAGGTGAAAGATGCTATTTCAGCCAAAAGATCTTCATTCAAAAATTGGAAGAAGGATCCAACAGAAGAAAATAGGATAAAGCATAAGCACTGGCAAGTTAAATGTAAGACATTGATAAGACAGGCTAAGAGAATTTGAAAAGAAGTTGGTAGTAGAGGCAAAAACTCAAAGTAAAAACTTTTAAAAATATATCCGAAGCAGAAAGCCTGTGAGGGAGTCAGTTGGGCCGTTAGATGACTGAAGGGTAAAGGGGCACTTAGAGAAAATAAGGTCATCGCGGAAAGAGATAACAATTTCTTTGCTTCAGTGCTTCTTTGCATCCAACTCCATCCCCTGGACTCTAAAAATCTCCACCAGGAACAGGGTAGGACTTAACTGCTTCTGGTATGCTCCAGCGCAGTTTCTGTGATAAGCTGCACTGGAACGTAAACCACATACAGTTTTTGCTTCCAGCTCTAGAATGGTAACTTTACCATAACTTTACCGTTCTAGTGCTGAGGGGACGGTAACTTTCAAGCCAGCGTGTGGGTGCAAATTTGTGTGCATACGTCGACCTGCACCCAGGGACACATGACTATTTTTCAGCTTGCATGATGTTATAAAAATAGCCTGAAAAAAACAAAATGGAAACTGATCCAATATTGCAAGTAGTGACCAAACAAAAGAGGAGATCGGTAAACACCAAGGAGTTTATTAATGTATTCCGTTATAAAAAGCCCGACTCAGGCCGAGTTTCGCTCTATTACGAGCTGCTTCAGGGGCTACATAGAAACAAATATACACATGTATAAACATATAAACACATAAAAAACCATGCATGATATACTAAATAATTTAATCTCTTTGTTTGTGAGGATGCTAGAGGAGCTAGCTATTGACAATAGATTGTCAATAGTTTTTTTGACATTGACTGTCTGATCAGAGGTGGATTTCCTATAGAAATTAACATCGGCTAGTTGTCTTTCTATCTCTTGGATATACTTTTGCCTATCCATAACAACTACTGCTCCTCCTTTATCTGCCAGTTTAATAATACCGTTTGCGGATATTATCTAATATTTTTAAATGGGAGGATATTGCTTGACACAATGTTGAACTGTGGGAGTTCATTTTTTAACGTTAATTAAGAAACATACCACCCCTGTGTTAATGCTCAAAGATATACAGTAAGCAGTTTCCTAAATATAAGACTACCGATTGACCATGTTATTTCCTATTATAAGTAAAGTTAGAATTGATTCTGTACCACTCTTCATACCAAAATTGCTAATTAGATTGTTTAAGAAATACCAACCCCTGTTTTGTTACATAACCGCTCTCTTATAATATGACCACTAGTTGACCATTGTACACTTTGACCTTTAATCATAGGCAGAGTTTGAACTAATTCTATACTCTTTGTCTGACCACAACTATCAATTTGATGGGTGCATTTATCAGCATATATGAAAGTAACCTTTTGGGTCTAAAGATAAATGCTCATAAAGCTGAAAAATCAACATTAAGGGCTACGCAGCACCATATAATGCAGCTCCTTTTCCACTAATGTTGTATCTCAGATGGTTTTATTGGACACCATCTCACATCTGTGTGGAATATAAAGGATTACAATTTTTTAAGATGGGTGGATTTTTTTTTATCAAATATCGGATCAGATTTTCTAAATGTGTAACATTTTATTTATTCTAAAATAGTTGTATTCTTCCTGTAACGAAACATCGTGATAGGCAGATTACGTTATAAAACAAAATGTAAAGCATATCACAACATAAAAGTAGAACAGATAAAATGTTATTACATTAAACATGAATAAAAATAAGTATTAGCAAACCCCACACACCAAGACATTGCTAGCAAGCTACGATGCATCCAGTTGCACAACTGCACTATTCATGGCACAGCATACGTTGTCTGAAACAGAA
Organism: Rhinatrema bivittatum; assembly: GCF_901001135.1. Taxonomy (NCBI): domain Eukaryota; kingdom Metazoa; phylum Chordata; class Amphibia; order Gymnophiona; family Rhinatrematidae; genus Rhinatrema; species Rhinatrema bivittatum. The sequence goes on from NC_042615.1 coordinate 299,640,541, forward strand.
GGGCTTTCAACTGCTTACAAAAAACTTTGTCTTCAACAGCCTGCAATGAAACTGGCAAAGTGTTCCATAAAGAAGGGCCTATTGCAAAAAAAAAAAAAAAAAGGCTCACTGACGAGTTAAGAACATAAGAAATTGCCATACTGGGTCAGACCAAGGGTCCATAAAGCCCAGGATCCTTTTTCCAACAGTGGCCAATCCAGGCCATAAGAACCTGGCAAGTACCCAAAAACTAAGTCTATTCCATGTTACTGTTGCTAGTAATAGCAGTGGCTATTTTCTAAGTCAACTTGATTAATAGCAGGTAATGGACTTCTCCTTCAAGAACTTATCCAGACCTTTTTTTTAAACCCATCTACTCTAACTGCATTAACCACATCCCCTGGCAACAAATTCAAGAGTTTAATTGTGTGTTGAGTGAAAAAGACTTTTGTCCGATTAGTTTGAAGTGTGCTACATGCTAACTTCATGGAGTGCCCCCTAGACCTTCTATTATCCGAAAGAGTAAATAACTGATTCACATTTGCCCGTTCTAGACCTCGCATGATTTTAAAGACTTCTATCATATCCCTCCTCAGCTGTCTCTTCTCGAAGCTGAACAGCCCTAACCTCTTTAGTCTTTTCTCATAGGAGACCAGTTCCATCCATCATTTAGGTAGCCCTTCTCTGCACCTTCGCCATCGCAACTATATTTTTCTTGAGATGCGGTGAACAGAATTGTACACAGTATTCAAGGTGCGGTCTCACCATGGAGCGATTCAGAGGCATTATGACATCTTCTGTTTTATTCACCATTCCCTTCCTTATAATTCTTAACATTATTTGCTTTTTTGACTGCCACAGCACACTGAGCTAATGATTTCAAAGTATTATCCACTATGACGCCTAGATCTCTTTTCTGGGCAGTAGCTCCTAATATGGAACCTGACATTGTGTAACTGCAGCATGATTTATTTTTCCCTATATGCATCACCTTGCACTTATCCGCATTAAATTTCATCTGCCATTTGGATGCCCAATTTTCCAGTCTCTCAAGGCCCTCCTGCAATTTATTACAATCCGCTTGTGATTTAACTACTCTGAATAATTTTGTATCATCTGCAACTTTGATTATCTCACTTGTTGTAATCCTTTCCAGATCATTTATAAATATATTGAAAGGCACCGGTCATACTACAGATCAATGAGGTACTCCACTGTATACCCTTTTCCACTGAGAAAATTGTCCATTTAATCCTACTCTGTTTCCTGTCTTTTAACCAGTTTGTAATCCACGAAAGGACAACACCATGACTTTTTACTTTTCTTAGAAGCCTCTCATGAGGAACTTTATCAAATGCCTTCTGAAAATCCAAATACATTATATCTACCGGTTCACCTTTATCTACATGTTTATTTACCCCTTCAGATTTGTGAGGCAAGACTTGTCTTGGGTAAAGCCATGCTGACTTTGTTCCATTAAACCATGTCTTTCTATATATTCTATGACTTTGAGCTTTAGAACACTTTACACTATTTTTCCTGGCACTGAAGTCAGGCTAACTGGTCTGTAGTTTCCCGGATTGCCCCTGGAACCCTTTTTAAATATTGGGTTACATTAGCCACCCTCCAGTTTTCAGGTACAATGGATGATTTTAATGATAGATTTCAAATTTTAACTAATAGATCTGAAATTTCATTTTTGAGTTCCTTCAGAACCCTGGGGTATATACCATCTGGTCCAGGTGATTTACTATTCTTCAGTTTGTCAATCAGGCCTACCACATCGTCTAGGTTCACTGTGATTTGGTTCAGTTCATCTGAATCATTATCCATGAAAACCTTCTCCGGAACGGGTATCTCCCTGACATCCTCTTCAGTCAACACTGAAGCAAAGAAATCGTTTACTCTTTCCGCGATGACCTTATTTTCTGTAAGTGCCCCTTTACCCTTCAGTCATCTAACGGTCCAACTGACTCCCTCACAGGCTTTCTGCTTCGGATATATTTTTTAAAGTTTTTACTGTGAGTTTTTGCCTCTACTACCAACTTCTTTTCAAATTCTCTTAGCCTGTCTTATCAATGTCTTACATTTAACTTGCCAGTGCTTATGCTTTATCCTATTTTCTTCTGTTGGATCCTTCTTCCAATTTTTGAATGAAAATCTTTTGGCTGAAATAGCATCTTTCACCTCACCTTTTAACCATGCCGGTAATCGTTTTGCCTTCCTTCCACCTTTCTTAATGTGTGGAATACATCTGGACTGTGCTTCTAAGATGGTATTTTTTAACAATGTCCATGTCTCTTGCACACTTTTTACCTTTGTAGCTGCTCCTTTCAGTTTTTTCTAACTATTTTTCTCATTTTATCAAAGTTTCCCTTTTGAAATTTTAGCGCTAGAGTCGTAGATTTACTTACTGTCCCCCTTCCAGTCATTTACTTACTGTCCCCCTTCCAGTCATTAATTCAACTCTCCATAGCAGGTCCAACTTATTGGAACACACTGCCGCCTGACCTACACCTCGAACCATGTATGAACAACTTCAAAAAGAAATTGAAAACATGGTTGTTCAAGCAAGCCTACCCAGAATAAAAGGCCACCACTCCGTCTCCAAAAATAGACCACTTTGCGTCTACTCTTCTCTCCTCATATTGAGGAACCATATTTTGTTATCCTCTCTATTCTCACATTGAGGAACCATGTTATTGTTATCATTTCTATTCTCTTCTACTTCTTGTTACCCCCCTCCCAGTTTTGATCGCCCTGTTAAAATGTAATTTCCAAGCTTAACCCGTTTGCTGTAAACCGGCATGATGTCCACAACTAATGCCGGTATATAAAAATGTTTAAATAAATAAATAAATAAATCACTATTGCCAAGCGGCCTCACCACTGTTACCTGTCTTACCAAATCCTGTGCTCCACTAAGAATTAGATGTAAAATTGCTCCCTCGCTCGTCGGTTCCATAACCAATTGCTCCATAAAACTGTCATTTATTCCACTCAGGAACTTTATCTCTCTAACATGTCCCGATGATACATTTACCCAGTCAATATTAGGGTAATTGAAATCTCCCATTAGTACCGCACTGCCAAGCTATGGTAAATGCTGGGCAACCCTAATAGTGGGAACTTCAAATAATAATTTTCCTTGTGAATTTAAAGTATGAGAGAATGTGTAAAATTTAAACAAACTGGAAAGGTAGGATAGACCATCCTATTTCATAACTTGAAATAGCAAAACCAGCATCTTAAATTCAACACCTTGTGTTATGGGTAGCCAATGTAATGCCCTTAATACCAGAGAAATATTATCCCATCGGCAACCCCCTGATATTAAATGAGCTGCTGAGTTTTGAAAGATCCGTAAAGCGCTAAGGGAGGTAGACAGAAATCCAATGTATAGAGAATTGCAGTAGTCTGTAACAGTAAGCACAAAGGCTTGAACCACAGTCTGAAAGACCGTTTGATCTAAGATATATTTCAAGTGGCATAAAAAAGTAACTTAAAATAACCGGACAGGAGAGTCTGCTGGATATGTGGTTTAAAAGGTAGCCTGGAATCAGAAATAAAATCCTGGTTCTGGATGGAATCCTTAAACTGGATAGTCGCCCCCAATAGTAAAACAGAGTTTACATTTTGCTTAACTAAAAAGTCATTATCTCTTGAAAAGCAAATAAGTTTTGTTTTCTCATTATTTAATGCCAAATGATTCTGGCACATCCAAGAATTAATCATCAGCAGATCCTCTGCTATAATATTCATTGTTGAGAATAGAACACTATGCAAGGGGGAAAGCAGCTACATATTGTCAGTATAAATTTGAAACCTGTTAAATTGTTATCCAAAATAGAACATAAAGGATGCAAATACATATTCAAAAGGTCAGTGGACAATATGGATCCCTCTGGTACTCTAGTGTTTTCTTTGTCTATGCATCATTGCCTATACAGACACACAATGAAAGAGGGAGTCAGCAAATCCTTGCAGATATCTGTATTCAAGAGATAGCTGGTCTAGATGATAGCTTGGAAGGGGGCAAGAGAAGGGGATTTGTTCTTGGATATGATAAAATCTATTCTAGCGTCTTCAAGCCAAGTGGGAGTCCTAATGACTTCTGCCGTGATTGGCTATTGAAAGAATGTGTTGAGGCAGTAGTTAAGATATTGAGTTATATTATTTGCACCTCCTTTCAGATTGGTATTTTCCTAGTCTCTCTTAAGGATGTTGTGGTTCGTGCCTTTTTAAAGAAGTTTAAATTTGGGTACTTCTATGACAACAGATTTCAGACCTATTTCCAATCTGCCCTTCCTGGAAGCTGATTGAGAGGGCTTGATGACTTGATGGTGGAAAAATCTTTCTTGGATCTCTGTCAGATAGGCTTTCACCCATCTCATTGGACAGAGAGTACCTTACTCATTCTGATTGGTACCTTGAGTTGCAGCTTGGATAGAGGAGTTCATTCATTAGTAGTTCATTGAGACCTCTCTGCCGCATTTGATACCATGGCCCATGAGACTTTGTTAAAGCGGCTCATGGCCCTCAGTGTCAATGGCATTATGCATAGCTGATATAGTTCTTTTTTTTACAACACCTTTCCAAAGTAGTAATGATAAATTCTGAGGTTTCTTTTCCTAAGCAAGTGAAGTGCTGCAAGGTTTGGCAGTCTTCCATTCAAATATTTACACTTGGAGAATATTATCAGAGATTTCAGATTCATATGTCTGTTAGGTTGATGATGTCCAAATTATTTTAGAATTGGGTGTGGATTGAAAAGCTCAATTGGATAGGTAGGCTGCTTGTTTGAGATGAATTGAAGTTTGGCTAAATCAAAACCAATTATACCTCACAAGTCTGAGTTCTTGTGGGTTAAGAAAGCCACTTTCTCCTTCCTATAACTTTCCTTTGTATTTAAGGTTCTATCTTTACCCATTCAGTCCGAAAAAAAAATTCTTGGGGTAATCCTTGAATTGGAACTTTAGCATGCAGACTCATATTAATAAAACTGTTAAGGTTTCATTCTTCCAGTTGAAAATTATTTGAAACTTGAGATCATACTGCAAGGATTTGACAAAAATGAATCCTATATCCTGGTTTTAATTGATCTAACAGCTTTTGACACAGTTGACCATACCCTGCTATGTCATCAACTGAAAAAAATTGGAATAGATGGAAATGTTAACAAATGGTTCTCTTCCTTTCTAGATGATAGGACTTTCCAAGTCAAACTGGGAAATCAACTTTGAGACACCTTCACAATTAATACAGGTGTACCCCAGGGTTCAGCACTCTCGGCTACACTATTCAATATTTATTTACTGCCTGTATGTACTTTACTAGCAAATCTAGGAATCAACTTCTTCTAATATGCAGATGACATACAATTCTATACCCCTTTCGACAAAACATTTGAAAAAAAACTACGTTAACTCTGACAACATACATGAAGGCAATACAACAAAAATTCTCTAAATTGAAATTAACACTAAATCCAAAAAAGAAACTAAATCATGTGGTTATGGAGAAATGCCTTGGTAATTAAACCGCCAACCCTAGACCTCTGGGAACTTTTGACATTACTTCCTCTGATCAAGTACGAGACCTGAGAATTCAGATTGATGAGAACATCACAATGAAAAAACATATAAGTAAACTAATTAAAACAGGATACACCAAACTGAGAATATTATAGCGACTGAAACCATTACTAACAATACAAGACTTCTGCACTGTCTTACAAACACTAATGTTCTCAGACTACTGTAACTCTCTACTATTTGGCTTCTACCCTCAGGTCCACTAAAACCATTACAGTTACTTCAAAATGCCTCTGCTAGACTCTTACTAGGGACAAGGAAATTTGACCACATCACTGCCTCATTGATAGCACTGTACTGGCTTCCTATAAAATCCAGAATTCACTATAAATTATTAATTCTAATGTTCAGTATAATCAACAATATTAACCCATGCTTAATAGGAGTGACACTTCAACTGTACGCTCCGCAGAGAACCCTAAGATCACAAAACAAAGGACTTCTAAAAGTACCTTCAACACGGCACACACACCTAACACAAATAAGAGACCGAATGTACTCCATAGTGGGTTCCAAGTTATGGGACTCCTTCCCAGAGTCACTGCGTCAGATAATAGAAAGCAAGAGCTTCAAGTGTGAACTGAAAACATGGCTCTTTATAAATGCATATGACTTACAATAAAATACCTATACGACGATAACTCCACTGTCAATACCAAATATATTGTCAGCGAAGCAATAAATAAGAACTGAATGATGTAACGTGTACCTCTAGGAGGTTTAGAATTTGTAGCTGCTGTTGTGCTGACCTAGAAATGTATGAATATGAACTTGGGTGCATATTTGCTGTTGTGCTGAATCAGAATATGAATGTTGTCCCAGTATGTGAATGTTGACCATGAAAATGCAAACAGATTTTGTAAACCTTTGTGATCTTCCTTTGGAACGATGGTATATAAAATGCCTAAATAAATAACGAGAGTATTTATCCCAGGTTATACCTGCCTTATTACTTGGATGCTTGGACTATTACAAGTCCCAGTATGTGGATCTTCATAAAACCTCAGTTACATTGTGTCTCCAAGTTTTCCAGAGCACTGCTGCTTGGCTATTACTGAAGCTGAAGCTTGCAGTTCATCTAATCCTTTGGAGAGTTTACTTTGGCTGCCAGTTATTTCCAGAGATAACTTTAAAGTAATGGTTCTAGTGTATAAAGTTCTACTTTGTCACTTCTCTGGATTTAAAAGTTATGTTATCATGGTATGAACTGAAAAGAACTGTACATTACTCTCAGGAGGCTCTTTCAGTTGTGCCTTCTTATTCTGACATTAATTATGTGGAGACACAAGGAAGCCTTCTCATGTTCTGGACTGGCCTTCTGGAATACGTCACCGAGTTCCAAGGCTAATGAGAGACTATTTGCTTTTTGGAAAGTAGTGTAAATCCTAGTTCTTTTCCAGAGATCTATGATCTCAGCTTGTTTTTATTAAGTTGTTGCTTATATTTTATTCTATTAGGCTATGTTTTATAGTTTGAATTTAATTATTATTGTGTTAATTTTTGGTTTTGCTTATTTCGTAATGACATTTTTATCTTTGCATGTTGCTTAGAGCCATTTTCTCGAATTAGGCGACTAATAAATCTTTACAAATAAATTGTGTTGTTGCAAAGAGTGAGTGAGGGGGTAGAAGAGAAGCTTTTATAAGCACAGGTCTTTTCATGTTGATTGCAGTGACAGAGTTGGAGAGCGAGGCCTTGCAACATGCAGGCAGATATGAAGAGATGCTGTGCACTCATCTAGAAAACAGTTGACTGCTACCTGTCTTCTGGAGCCGGTATCCATGTGCTAGACTGATTTTATAATTAGTGGTTTTGTTGCTCTGTGAACAAGGCTTTAATTTTTTTTTTATCTCGGGCCAGAGATGATGGTGCTTCTGGTACTTCACCAAATTGTGCATCCTTCCTACCTCACGGATATTCTCGTGCAGAAAAAAAAAATCAGATGGCTCAGCCTTGGGCCACTAATGTGTTCTCCAGCTACATGATGTATTCCATAGAAACATAGAAATGACAGCAGAAGAAGACCAAATGGCCCATCTAGTCTGCCCAGCAAGCTACGCACTTTATCTATTTTTTTCCCCTTTTATTCTCTCCCACCTGTTACTATTGGCTTCCAGTACCCTCCAGCCCACCACCAATTTAGAGAGCAGCGCCGTATCTGCATCCAAGTGAACGTCCAGCTCAATTAGGGGTAGCAACTGCTGTAACAAGCAGGCCACACCCTTACTCCATACTCTTACCCACCCCTGTTTTTATTTATTTATTTTTTTTGGAGATAGCAGCCCTCCATCCTTCCGCTCCGTGAAGGTGGAACACCAACTACTGGCCACTGGCATCCCGCTCCGTGAATGCCTCTGTGGCTACTGCCGCTCCTTGCAGTGTTTGAATGCCTCTGTGGCTACTGCCGCTCCGTGCAGTGTTTTGCTGCCTTCTCTTTATTCACGCCCTCTAGACTTGATGGATCCACAGTGTTTATCCCACGCCCCTTTGAAGTCGTTCACAGTTTTAGACTTCACCACTTCCTCCGGAAGGGCATTCCAGGCATCCTCCACTCTTTCCGTGAAGAAATACTTCCTGACATTGGTTCTTAGTCTTCCTCCCTGGAGCCTCAACTCGTGACCTCTGGTTCTGCTGATTTTTTTCTGACGGAAAAGGTTTGTCGTTGTCTTTGGATCATTAAAGTTTTTCAAGTATCTGAAAGTCTGAATCATATCACCCCTGCTCCTCCTTTCCTCCAGGGAGTTCATATTTAGATTGTTCAATCTCTCCTCGTATGTCATCCGATGAAGACCCTCCACCTTCCTGGTCGCCCTTCTCTGTACCGCTTCCATCTTGTCCTTGTCTCTTTGTAGATCAGCAATATTAAAAATCTGAGAGACCCTGGTCATCTTATTTTCTAGCTGGCAAACTTTTGGTGCAGGACCAGCAAAATTCTTTTCTTACAGGGCATCACATTGTGCTATGTGTTTGCCAGCAGGAGTTGGGAGTCTGAGCTCTCTCTCTGTCCAAGGCACTTGTGATGGAGCAGTTCTTGAGTGGTTCATTGGATTATTTAGCACACGTTATTTGATAATTCTTGCCAAACCTTTTCTGTGGGTATAAGCAAAGTGATTGGCACAGTTGTTATCAAATGCAGAAGCTTTCAAAGAAAAGAAAGTAAATAGGACATAGTCTTTGAGGCTTTGGGCTACTAAAGTAATTAGATAGGGCACCCAGAGTAATGAGCAGGACTCCATTACTGGCACAGAAAAGGCTGACTTGGAACAGAGCCTTTGGTTCATGTATGGTAACTTCAAACATGCATAGTCTGTATAGTCCTACTTTTTCAGCTAGCCAGTTTTAATGCTTCTCACCTGCATCCTTCCACACAGTACTGGACTTAAATCTAATAAGAGTACAGGATTTGTACTGGTCACTTGCAGTTGAACCCCTGGCTTTGTGCACCTTAACATAAGGTGTATATCAGATTGCCATTTTCCTGTTAAGAAACTGGCAGGCACCATTCCCAAGAATAGTCAGAGTGCAGATGTGTCTGGGGGTTTATTTTGTCTTAGTATCATATTATCTTAATTGTTCCACTACTCTTGCACAATAAAAATAATCCTCGTCCATGTTTGAAATTGTAGTTTTCTTTCAGCCACAACCATATTAGTTTTCCCCATCTCCTACCAGATTTTTTTTTACTCTTTTTGTTTTGGCTTTTCCTGCCCTGCAGTGACCTGCCTCTTCTCCTCCCTCTTTAAGCTCAGCCGGTATTCCTCATACCCCTTCTTCCTGAATCTGCTCCCACCTTTCTTGTTCCTGGTCCTCTTCTTGATTCTGTTTGTTTATTATTTCGCCCCATAACCAAAATCACTTTCCAATCCATGTCCGTGCAGTAGCCCCTAGATACTTAAAATATGCCTCAAGGCACATTTATTCTTCACTGTATTTTGCTGAGTACTGCTGCCTCCCATCATATGACTTGAGGTTGCACAGCACTATTATACTTCTGAAAGAAGTACTAGATAAATCAATTTGCAATGGAATATCTCATGTTAGTATATCTATATGTTTGCATATGTGTGTGTTTCTTTTAACTAAGAAGAAATCATTCAATTTTATGCCATGATTATTGAGTTAAAATAAAAGACAAAAGCTTGCAGATAATAAAATAAAAGCTGCAGCTCATTTTGTGGTGAACAGGAAGCTGGGAATGCATTTCTCCTTGGTAAATTGGAGCTCCAGTTAAGCAGCTCACTGGATGCTGAGCAGCTGTAGGGCGATGGGGCCCAGCTTCTGCACCTTGCTCTCAGTCCTTCCCTGGCAGAGGTGAAGCCATTGACTGGGTGCTGCTTCCAGGGGGTGCATCCCTTGCTGACAAGCCATTGAGAGGGAATTTTAAGTGATAGCTTGGTGATGGTATAGTTCACTGCCGGCATTTTCTCAAGAGCGCAGCTAATCACTTGGAGAGGATCTGGCTTTAACTTTACCAGTCTATTATTGCTTTTTAAAAAAACAAGCATGGCTAAACCCCTTCATTTCCCATTTCCTTCTTTGCCGCCTCCTTGCTGCAACACATAGGATGTGTCTCAAAGTTGGCATGATCAGTTTCATCCTGACATAAGTATTTTATAAAGTTCATGAAGGTTACAGTGCTGCTTCATGCTGTTAGCGAAAAGAGTTGTCTCTTGTTTTAGAAATCATCTTTCTAAAAATTGGCGTGTTCCCTTTTCTCTTCTGCACTCAGCTCTGCTTTTTACCTATTGTGCAGGGTCCAGTAAGAAAGCGGGGCCTGTGCTATTGTAGTCCCACTCTTTATTTACAACGTGCATGATACCAGCCGTTGCTCAGTGTCAAAATCATATTTTCTCACTGCTTGAAAAAATGACTTTTCTAACTTCTAGCATCTGCTGTTGTACCAAACTGGGCTTTTCTTACTTGGAATTTACTACCTTGCATTAGAGAGTTAGACAGGGCTTCCCAAACCTGTCCTGGGATCCTCACAGCCAGAAAGGTTTTCAGGCTGTCACATGAGATGTGCTGGTCTCCAATGCATGCAGATTTTTTTCCTGCATATTCATTGTGGGGACTCCAGGACAGGTTCGGGAAGCCTTGCCTTAGTACACCTAAATATTCTTGTTAGGCTAGATTTCACACTGAGAATTATTCCAGTCGATAATTGATTATCTGTACTTCACCAATCTTCAGCCCCAACGGAGGCAGGCCCAGCTTTTCCATTATTATCTCACGTGTAGTAGTATTTTTGCAAATGCATCTTATGCAGGGTTGCCAGCTGGCTCCGGAATTGCCTAACAGGGTTGATCCAGTACAAGGTTTACCCTGTTGCATGCAGGGACTTTGTTGTCTTCTTTTTCATAGGGACTGCAGTAGGAATCAGACTTACAAGTTTCTGCATGCAATGGGGTAAATACAGGATTGGATCAACTGTGTCAGGCAATTCTTGAGCCAGTTGGCAGCCCTATTTTTGTGCATAATCAGTGTGGCTTTCCTGAGAACCCCACCAGGACTGGAGAACCTACCTCTGAATTAAGCAGTCTTTTGGCCAAATCACTCAAGCTATTTTCTATAGCTGCAGCACCCTGCTTGGTTAATGGTGGACAAATGGAGCCAGGAGGTGGATATTACTGACTCGCCACATAACTCTGCAGCATGGTTTTCACAATTCTTTAGTGATTCCGTATGGCATTTACATAAATTTGTGTATAATCTCATATGTAAGAAGGAAGCAAAATTTAATGGAAAATCTGTTGGGGTTGAAAATCTTTTTTTTTTTTTTTTAATGTTTTGGCTAACTGACTGAATCTCTTTTATTTTTTTCATTTATTTCACTTTAATTTTTTAATTCCTGTTTACTTCCTCTTTCTCTCTTCCCTCTTATCCACTCTCTCCCTATGAACTGTTTGGTTTTTTTTTTTTTACCCTCTCAAAAGTATCACTTTTCATATTAACTGCCTTTATGCTCTGACACCTTTTCTCTTTCTCTCTTTTCTAAGCTTTCATTTCCCACTTCTCCTTCATCCCTAACTTCTTACTCCCATCCCTCTCCAGCCTCTCCTTTTCTTCCCCTGCTAAAATCTTTTACCCTTCACTCCTCTTTCCTCCCATTTTCTCACATCCTCTTCCCTCTTCCCATCTGTCCCTTCTCTTTTCTTCTACCTCCTGTCCAGGCTTTCACACTTCAATTTGTATCCTCTTATATCCAATCCCTGCCCTTGATTTATTCTTCCCCTGAACTTTCTCTCATCCCTTCCAGCTCTCCCCTTCCCCTTCTCATACCTTCATTCTTTTCCCTCTTTTACCCATTCATCTGGCCCACTTCCCTTTTTTACCCCTTCTCCTGGTCCTCTGTAGACTCATACCTGACACTTTCCTCCCCGGCCCCCTGTGGTGCCAGCTTTTTTCACACGTTGACAATGAGAATACTTACTATTAATTATACCTAGTGAGGTTTGGGAGGAAGGGAAGAAACGTGGAAACATGACGGCAGGAAAGGATTGTATGGCCCATCCAGTCTGCCCATCCGTCCAGTTAATTTAGCATTATAATTCTCATCCCTTCCTTAGAGGTCCCCTGTATTTATCCCATGCTTTCCCAAATTCAGTTACTGTTTTTGTCTCCACCGTTTCCACATTCACGAGTATAGGACCATTTTGTTTAACCAGTGACAGTTAAACAATTTGTTCATAGATGTTTGAGTAAATAATGTTCTATATGAAGTTCTTCTGCTGCTATTTTCACGAAAGACCCTTTTGGAAGGGAAAAGGTTCCACTTTTTTTTTTACATTATTTGGATTACATTAGGGGAAAGCAAATGGTCAAGTAAAGATTCAATGAGTGGGCCTGCATCATGATGTGCCGTAGCGCCGCAGGAGAGACTCCCATAGCATTCTGTGGTCTGGCCGGGCTCAGGTGCCCTGTCGAGATGCGGTAGAGCACACCCACCACTACAGGGGTGACCTCTGCTGCTAAAGAGCAGCGCCAAAGAAGTCACCTCCTCCAGCCCTCGGCCTGTGTGGGCATGCCATTTGACAAGGCATCTGACACTTTTAATTCTGTTCAGTCACTTTCGAGGGCCTCTGCACAAACGTCCTCCACGTGGTGGTGCAGGCTTTCGTTCTTTACAAAAAAAAAACCCCCAACATAAATTTAATGAATGATTTTAAAAGTAGTATGGCAGCTTTTTTTGTTTCCATACAAGACCAAGCATAAACTTGGTGGGTAACTATGACAGCAGTTTTTAATTTACTCAATCAAAGGCAATGTTTAAAGTAAATAAATACCTTCTGGACCATTGTAAGGACAAAAGCTGGGCTGAGTTAACAATGGGCACGGGAAAGATAGATTTTGATGATTTTGAGAGGTCTGTATTATAAAAAGCTGTGCTGGGTTAACCAAACGTAATGCTATCTGTCAAGAAATAAAAGAGGGAAAAATTAAAATAGTGATGAAATTAATCAGTGCTTTCCTGCCGGGAAATCTTTGAAAAGTAATAAGGTTGAACAGATCATGCGAGTAATACCCAGGCTCATGGCTGTAAAAGACTAGCAGCTGAACAAGCATGAGCACGTCCCTGGGTGGCATCTCTAGGCTTTTAATGAAAAAATACAAATATCACTTACATCTTTGCTTGGCTTTCACTTCCTCCTCCAGCAAAATAGCTACAGGAATCCAGCTTTTGCTTTTTAAGCTTCGGGTTACTGTTAGTTGACCACCTGGGGTCAGGCTGAAATGATCAATGCCAAGCATGGCATACTATCAAATTGTATTTTTGGTGCCTCTGATGCTGTCAGATCTTAGACACAATTTTAAACCGACTTTTTGTTTTGGTCCAGGTATGTTGGGATTCAGTTCATCCATGCTGGCGATTTGGGAAAAATGTATTCCCTGTACGTACCCGGATCAGTCCAGGACAGCTGGGTTTTGCCTCCCCACCAGCAGATGAAGACAGAAGAAGACTTTGCGGACTCTGTCCTATACCCCTGAGGTGCCACCTAGTGTCTGCCAGTATTCTTCTGTCTCCAGCAGATAGCGTGTTTCAGGAGCTGAGCTGTGGTGGTTGATATATATTATGACAGCTTGTGTGTATGGCTGCAAGTTTGCTTTCATTTGCTGTCCTTGTCTGTCATGATGAAGTGACAGATGATTACCAATATTTTTAATGCATGTGTGCTTTCCAGCCCGGTCTCTTGTATAGTGCATGCCCAGTGCTGCTCACTCTTTCCGATAGTATGGGCTCCATTTTAACCAGAGTAGAATCAGGCTGCTGGCGCTAACCTTTAAAAGGAGATAGAGCAGCTTTTAAACTAGAACAAAAGAGGAAAGCCGAGAGTCACTCAGCAGGCATGGTTTGGAGGGAAGTATATTTGAAGAATGCTAATGACACCAGGAGAGTTAGGGCATCCCAACAGAGAGGTGCCAATAAAAGCAAAAGTAGTTCATGTGCCTTTAAGTAAAGAATCACTTTAGCTAAAAGATTCAAAATTATCCCTGTCAACTGAAAAGCAGTCTGTTAATACAAACAAAAAACACACTTTGAAATGTTAAAGGGGCTCTTAGGGAAGATAAGGTCATCACGGATAGACTAAATTATTTTTTTTGCTTTGGTGTTTACAGAGGAGGATGTTGGGGAGATTCCCGTTCCATAGCTGGTTTTCAAGGGTCACGATTCAGATGAACTGAACCAAATCACTGTGATCCTAGAAGATGTAATAGGCCACATTGACAATCTGAAGAGTAGCAAATCACCTGGACTGGATGGTATACATCGCAGGGTTCTGAAAGAACTCAAAAATTAAATTTTAGACCTATTTACAAATAATTTGTAACCTATCATTAAAATCATCTGTTTTACCTGAAGACTGTAAGGTGGCCAATGTAACCCCAATATATAAAAAGGGCTCCAGAGGTGATCCGGTAAACTATAGGACGGTGAGCCTGACTTCAGTGCTGGGAAAAATCATGGAAATTATTATAAAGAATAAAACCACAGAACATTTCGATAGACATGATTTATTGGGACACAGCCAACATGGATTTACCCAAGGGACGTCTTGCCTCACAAATCTGCAACATTTTTTTGAAGGGGTGAAAACCAGGTGGAAAAAGGTGAACTGATAGAATTGATATATTTGGATTTTCAGAAGGCATTTGATAAAAGTCCCTCATGAGAGGCTTCTAAGAAAAGTAAAAAGTCATGGGGTAGGAGTCTATGTCCATTTGTGGATTGCAAGCTGGTTAAAAGACAGGAAACAGAGTAGGATTAAATGGTCTGTTTTCTCAGTGGAAAAGTAAACAGTGGAGTGCCTCAGGGATCTGTACTTGGACCGGTGCTTTTAAATATATTTATAAATGATCTGGAAAGTGGTACGACGATTCACGTGACTCCATTTCCCCTGCCTCCACACAGGGACCTGCTGCGGCAAGGTCCCATCCTCCACGAGGATCCAGCTCAATTCTCTCTTACGGTCTGGCCATTGAGAGGGCGAGACTGAAGAAAAGAGGATACTCGGGGCCGGTAATCGATATACTCCGAGCACGCAAGTTCTCCACATCACTAACATATATAAGGATCTGGAGAGTATTTGAAGCCTGGTGTGACACTCACAGCACCAATCCACATGCCGCTAAGATCCCTATCATTTTAGATTTCCTACAAGATAGACTTCAGAAGGGTCTGTCCCTCAATTCCATCAAGGTCCAAGTAGCAGCGCTATCCTGCTACGGTCCCCGGAGTGACTGCAACAGCATCGCCACACACCCAGACGTTTCACGTTTCCTGAAAGGAGTCAAACACATTCGCCCACCACTGAAGTGGCCAGTACCCCTGTGGAACCTCAACCTAGTTTTGGAATTTCTAGCGGGACACGCCTTCAGACCACTTCGAGGCCTGTCCCTCCATTTGCTAACCTTGAAGATGGTGTTCCTGCTGGCTGTCTGCTCAGCACGCCGCATCTCAGAGCTACAAGCACTGTCCTGCCGTGATCCGTTTCTCAGAATCACTCCAGAGGCTATCCATCTTCGCACGGTTCCTTCCTTCTTACCCAAAGTAGTCTCACAATTTCACCTCAACCAAACCATATCCTTGCCAACCACGGAAGGTTTGAAGAAGTCGGAAGAAGGTCGAATGCTACGCTATCTCGACATCGGCAGACTGCTATCCAGATACCTGGAAATGTCAGAAGCAGTACGAAAGACGGACCACCTGTTCGTCCTTTACAGCGGGAAGAAGCAAGGGGAAGCGGCCTCATGGGCAACCATCGCCCGCTGGATCAAAGAAGTAATCAAGGCAGCCTACATAGAAGCAGGGAAACCACCGCCTCTACGGGTCAAGGCTCACTCTACCAGAGCGCAAGCAGCCTCTTGGGCAGAAACTAGAATGCTGTCGCCTGCAGAGATATGTAAAGCGGCGACGTGGTCCTCCCTCCATACCTTCTCCAGATTCTACCATCTGGACGTCCAGGCCAGGGAGGACACAGCATTTGCGAGGGCAATCCTGAACGGACCTCGGGCAGCCTCCCGCCCAGTCCGGGAGTAGCTTTTGTACATCCCACTTGTTTTGAGTCCATCTGCTACACGCTAGGAAATGTAGAGATTACTTACCTGATAATCTCCTTTTCCTTAGTGTACGCAGATGAACTCACCATCCCGCCTGGCTGCCGGCATACATGGGGATTCACCGACTCATGGTAAGCCATGTTTTTTCTTATAATAGGGCATCCACTCTGCCGGGTGTCGAAGCCTTCTGGTTGAGAACACTGGCGGACTCCAGCTACTATCAATCGGTCAGGGTAATCCTGTTCATTTAATCGATCGGTCAGTTACACATATATCCATAAAGCTTTTGCAAGGAAGATTACTGAATTGCTGCACTTCCTGCGGGGGTATATGTACCCGTACTGACGTCAGATCCGTCTCCAACTGCTAGCACGAGCACACTATACCCACTTGTTTTGAGTCCATCTGCATACACTAAGGCAGAGCTTTCCAAACTTTTCATGTTGGTGACACACTTTTTAGACAAACATAATTTCACGACACGGTAATTCAGTCTACTAGTAAACCAGAGGTTAAAGGTTAAACGAACAAAACATATTTCGACAATTTATGTATGTTTCCTTAAATATATACATAAATAAAATGTTTCACGACACAACCTATCTCATGAAAACCTTAAATTTATATTAAAAATATATATTCCAAGATTCATGTTATTGTTATAATTTATGAGAAACAATAATAAAACAAATTGTCTGTCCCCCACACCCTCATCTCTCTCCTCCCCCCAGCACATGTCTGGCCCCCACACACTCATATCTCTCCCCCTCAAGCACGTCTGTCCCCCCAGCACGTTTGCCCCCCACTCACTCATCTCTCTCTCCCCAGCACATGTCTGGCCCCCACACTCATGTACCTCGTCTTTTTGATTGTTGCCAGTTAAGTGCTTCACTCCCTTCCATGATCACCAGACACTGCTGCTTGCAGTCAGCACTCCTCATGGCCAGGCCTCATCGGCAGCAACAGCCATTGCAAGGATGGCTGGGCTCGTTCCACCCACCAAGCCCCCCCAAAAAACGCGATTGACAGCAAAAATCACCCAATAATAAGCAACCCATAAACTGAAAAAAAAAAGTGAATCTCTAGAAAAAAAAAAGCCCAAACTCGCATCAGAGTTGACCGGGCTTGCGCGACACACCTGCACACTGCAGGCGACACACTAATGTGTCCCGACACACAGTTTGGAAAGCTCTGCACTAAGGAAAAGGAGATTCAGGTAAGTAATCTCTACATTCTTGCAGAACATTGAGGGTCTTGTCGTATACTATTCCTTATTACTTTATTCTTATATACCATCCTTTATAGTTATAACAAGGAATCCAAACTGGTTTACATCTTAGTAGCAATAGAATATAATAGTACATCATAATTAGATGCCTTCATTTTCAGTTTTTATTTTATTTTTAATGAGAATTTCAGTGGTAAAACAAAAGAAAATCAGTGGAAACATCTTTTCCACTGATTTTTCTCCTGTCTGTTATAATATTTTTCCACTGATTTGCTTTGGTTATAACATTTGAAATTCCCAGGGGACATAAAATCACTGAAAAAGAAGGATCCTAATCATAATATAACATCATACAGTAATAAAACATCCCTAATATGGATCTACCACCCGCCACCTCTCCAAAGGGACATGGCAGATCATATCACACGCCTAAAAGAAAAACATTCCCACCCAAGTTAAATTACATTGCAAATCAAATACAGAGCATAACATAAAAACAAAAGGCTGGATTTTATAAAATTGCGCGAGCGCGTACTTTTGTTCGTGCACCAGGCGCGAACAAAAGTACGCTGGATTTTATAAGATACGCGCATCTTATAAAATCCGGGGTCGGCGCGCGCAAGGGGGTGCATATTTGTGCAACCTGCGTGCGCTGAGCCCAGCGCGCACTGCCTGTTCCCTCAGAGGCCACTCCGATTTCGGAGCGGCCTCGGAGGGAACTTTTCTTCGCCCTCCCCCCACCTTCCCCCTCCCTTCCCCTACCTAACCCACCCCCCCGGCCCTATCTAAACCCCCCCCCTTACCTTTGTTGCATGATTTACGCCTGCTAAAAGCAGACGTAAATCTGCACGCGCCAGCGGGCTGCTGGCGCGCCATCACCCGACCCAGGGGCTGATCCGGAGGCCTTGACCACGCCCCCGGGCCCGCCCCTGCAACGCTGCGTCACGCCCCTGGGCCCGCCCCCGCAACGCCGCGTCACGCCCCCGAAACACCGCATCATATAGGACACACCCCCGACACTCCCCTTTTACAAAGCCCCGGGATTTACGCATGTCCCGGGGCTCTGCGTGCGCCGGCGGCCTATGCAAAATAGGCGCGTGAGGGCCTTGTGCGCGTAAATCCGGCCGGATTTACGCGCGCAGGGCATTTAAAATCCGGCCCAAAGTTTTCAGTATTACAACCTGATAAATCAAAGTATCTTAAAACACCCATCCTACAGTGTGGCTTTGCAAAGCCATACCTACTGTACATACATCTTTCATGCAATCATTCTTCCAAGCATAAATTATCTGGATTGTATTTATTTATTATTTCAACTTATGTACCGGTATTCCAGTGTAATCATACTGGATCTACCCTATACACAGGCAACTCATCCTCCTGTACTCAAACCCATCCTTCATGCACACATGACCACTGCCCACCCAAGGACATTTCATGTACAAAAATTATTTTGTATTTTTTTTTTTTTTTAAATGTTTGTCCACAATTTTATCACTTGCAGGGGAGAAAGAGATAGTGGTTCTCTACCCTCTGGAGGCTTCCTGCTGCTCCTGGGAGTAGAGCAGCAAGAGAAAAAAAGCACAGTCAAATTGGATGCCTCACAGACAGCATGGAATGAAGCAGGAGCGAGGAAAGACAGAAACAGCAGCTCGTATAGTTGTGTGTGTAATCTGTTACCACATTATCTGTTCAGATCATCCTGATTTTATCCAAGGCGGGTAGGCTTTGAGTGTACACTCCAGCCTGGTCCCTTCACACTCCATGATTCCCATGGACCTCTGAAATAAAACTACGAGATCCACGCCATTTGAGACCAGCCATTTTGTTTATTTCCTGACACAAACGCAATACAGAGAATGCAGGTTCCAGGCATGACGAAGAATGTTGCATTTCATAAGAATTCCAACTGCAAGAGTATCGGTAGATGTTAACGCTGACTGATGTGAATTAATAGTCCTGCATCTGCCTGTGCTGCTCAGTGGGACTGATCTAACCCCATGGTACTTGCGCACAGATAACTTGCCCCATGCCTAACAAGAGGAATCCCAGAAAATAGTTAGCGTTATCCTTTCTGGAGCCCCCCCAGTTGTTGGTTCCTCAAAGGCAGCATGCTGAAAAGAGCAGATGTTGCTTGTTCCGGTGCCTCCATGGAGATGACCACTCTCTGAACTGGAGCACGTCTATATGTGTAGAGGTAAAAATATAAAATTCCACTAGGGGCCGCCCGAGCATCTTGCAGCTGGTAACCATTGGCTTCATGTGCAAAAATGTAGGTACCTCTGGTCAAATTGTATGTTTCAGTGAATCTCTAAATGAACAAAACCTGACACAACCTCTACATGGCACAAAGTTAAAAGTTATAAAATTGAATAAATAGACCCAAAGATGATGATGTGGAATTCAAGAGACAATACAAAGCATTTATACATTAGATGCTAGTGAATCACTGTGTTCTTGGAAATTTCTTAAAATGTATTGGAAGGTTGCAGCTAGGAGTTGCCTGCTCTTCTCTATCATTCACCTTATACCAGAGGTTTTCACTATTACTATAATGTCTTTAGTCAAGATGTGAACAAGCCCCCAAAAAACTATCAGTCTTTTTATATTCAAGTGCAAATACCCACCTTCCACACACACCAGTCGGTGTTTCGTGGCAAACTTCATCAGGGGGATAACATATAAAGAAATGCTTATCTCTCCTGGACCCAAAGTGTAGTAAAAATCCTCTGGAGTGAACACGCGATCAGATGAATAAAATTTGCATGTTTTTACATGTTATCCTCTTGAAGTATGCCATGAAATACCAGCTGGTATGGTGGGTTTTTTATTTGCACTTGGGGGGCTTTTTCACATCTTGCTTAAAGACACAGAAGCTGAAATTCAAAGTGAATTTAGCACTAGATAAGTTAACCGGCTAAGCAGCGATATTCAAGGTTAGGCAGATAACTTATCTGGGTAAGTTAGTCCTGCTCAATAGCAGGTCTAAACTTAGACAGATAAGTCTTATCTGCCTAAGCAGCAATTTTTCTGGCGATATTCAGCAGCATAGCTGTTGAATATCCTAAGCTAGTCTGGTTTATGCTTAATGATATGTAATAAGAATCCCATGTTAGCATTTTTTTGAGGCATCAAGCTACTGTAAGTGTTTATTGTTAGGAAGGTAATACTGTTTTAAGAACTGTTGTACACTGCGTTGGATGATTCATATGAATCAGGAAAGCAGTTTATAAATTGTTTTAAATAAATAAAATAAATGTCTACCTGGCTAACTTAGATAAACGACTAACTTTTGAACATTTACCCCATAGTAATAAACTGTGAAAGTCTCTGGTACAAGGTGGGTGATAAGAGAAGGCTTGGGTGAGTCACCATCTCACTTGATGACACCTTTCAATATTTTTGATTTGTATACTGCAGTCTCTGCTAGCTGCATTGTACAAATAAACTCCTTTTCATCATTTACAAGGTCAAAAATTCTTTAATGAGGTCAATTTTACAATGGATACTTCCGAATGTGTCTGTAACACCACCCCCTAACCGCACCTCCCGAAAACTCACCCTGAATCAAAGTGCGTCCTATAAAGAGGTGCTCTCTCTCTCTCTCATGCTTGTGCAGAGTATTTTATAACCTACACGGGTAGGTTATAAAATACTGCATATTTTTGTGCACGGTGAGATATGTGCATTTATGGGTGCGCGCATGGTGCTTTTAAAATCTACCTTTTTTTGATAGTAAGGGAAAAACAGCAGTGGGAAGAAAGTCAGATACCAGGGAGTAACATGTAAACGTGATTACTTTTTTTTTTTTTTTTTAATTAATTTGCACAAATCTCTATAAACCTGATTTCACTTTGTCATTATGTGGTATAGTGTGTAGACTGAGGAAGGAAAAAATGCATATTATCTTTTTTAGTATAAGACTGCAACGTAACAAAATGTAGAAAAAGTGAAGGGGTCTGAATGATTTCTGAATGCACTGTAAGCATAAGAAAAAATATGGAAAGGCAGAATTCACAGAAGGAAGAGAACAGGTAGGGTAACCAAGAGACAAAAATAAGCAACATAGCAGATACTACTCAGGGAATACAAGAAACAGAAGAAAAGCAGGTGCCTTTTTTACTGCATACAACTGAGGCTCAATCCTAATGCATAGAAAGGAAACAATACCATAGCGCAGATGTAGTCCTGATTTTCACATTGATTTCATAAGAAAATCCCCCTTTCCAGCCTCAAATTGGGTGTATTGACTCATAAGTCAGTAATAATAGTGGAGTGGAGAGGGACTTGGCAAGGGCATTTAGAGAATAAATGTTGATCTTCTTGTCTAATCTTCCTATAGAGTCCATGATAGCGCATAGGCAGCAGGGTTTTCTCCATCACAGGGCACCCTCTTACAGCATACTTATGTATTTGGCGCACAGACTCTTTTCATGGTTTCTTTTTTGACTTTTGACCTGGTATTTTACTTCTTTTTAATTCCAACTCATTTGGAGGTGGACTCTGGCACTGTGAGCCTTCATTCCCAACTCTGTAGGTATTTTTTCTCCTATTTTATAGCAGTCATTGCAGTGATGGTCCTCAGCGGGAGGCCATGCACAAGGGCTTCTTCCAGGATCCTGTGTTCATAAGCCCTAAATCTGGCTGCTAGGTGTCACCATTGCTCACTGACTGTAATTCCCTTTTCCCACCCTCCTCCCTGACTCCCCAGGGGCTGTGAACGCTGCCTGTACAGCAATCCCCCCCCCCAGTGTTGGCCGACCTTGGGATCAGACCCAGGTCCCTCTATTTGTCAGTGCACAGCCGTCCCGTTTTCACCTTTACTAAATGTTACTTTTTGCAGTCAGCTTATTAAAAAAAAACAAAAAAAAAACAACAAAAAAACCCCCAAAAGGACATTTCAGTTGTTTGAGAGCAGAGTTCAGAAAACAGATTTGCAAAAGTAGAGGAGAGAGCTCCTCTGGCAATGAGGTGAATTCATCAGCGTACGTGTGTTGGAAGGATGTCCAGACAGACCTAGAAAAAGGGTGATCAAGGGCATGTAATATATCAGGAGAAGATCCTGCCTATGATTGTTTTGCAAGGCAAACAATCTCACACAGGAAAGACTTTGCCAGTGAAGACTGCCATGGAGTCAACACTAATAAAAAAAAAAACCAAAAAAAAAACCCTTTAAAAAAACCACAAACAAGCCTAACGAAATCTTGGAAGAAAGTGTGAATAATAAGCATGTTGATTTCGATTTTTAGGGAAAGTGCTGGCTCTGGGCCATATGTAGATCACCATATTTGGGGCCAGAAGAGATTTGCTTCCCTGCTATAGAGTTAACTGCAGATCTATGGTGCCTTTATTTTGGGGGAGGGGAGGGCATGGGGAGGTAGCAGGAGT
Source organism: Rhinatrema bivittatum (assembly GCF_901001135.1). NCBI lineage: Eukaryota > Metazoa > Chordata > Amphibia > Gymnophiona > Rhinatrematidae > Rhinatrema > Rhinatrema bivittatum. Next base: position 299,663,287 of record NC_042615.1, read on the forward strand.
GCATTTCCTTCTGGGTTTTTTTTTTTTTTTTAATGTACATAGAACTTTTAGGATAATTAGAAAAAGTTTGGATTCTATGCTCCAGGTCATTTTTTTTTTTAACCCAATCACATATAAGCGTGAAAATCCATGGTAAGGTCTCCAAATAGGGGGAGCACTGGAAGCTGGGTAAAGGCAAACAAATAAATAAGCAATTCCCTACCCATGCTATGCTGTTTTTATTTAAATCAGTAAAAGCGACATACAAAATCATGAAATATGCCATATTTTCCATCTGTTGTGTGAACTGTTCATTCTCCTTTCCAGCAACCACACACTGCATTTTTTTTATTCCGATTTGCTTTTCTTGATACTTAATAGCACATGTCCTCTTGTCTTTCCATCTTCCTGCCTTTACTACCCTGCCCATCATTTTGTTTTGTTTTCTACTCATACATTACTTTTGGGGCAAAGTATTTTCTGAATGCTACATATGTAGCAAGAAAAAAATGAGGGATTTTTTTTGTTTCATAAACATTTAACAATGATAAATGAGGCTCCTATCAGTAGGACAGTATGAACAAACTGCTCTGTGTGTTAATCATTTGATCAGATGTTTTACTGAAGAAAGCGCTGACCAGTGCTTTGTCCCCCAGTCTTTAAGGTCAGTGCTTTTTTTTTTTTCAGGTTGTCTGCTCAGAAGTGTGGCTTTGCAGTCAAGGTCCTCCAGCGTCCCAGTTTAGAAGAGCTTTCCAAATTCTTAACTGTTATCTTGTTCCGGTAGGGGGCAAGCTGTTTTCAGTAGGGCTTTTATGGCAGTCACAGAATAGAAGAAACCTCAGAAACATCAGTCATTAGAAACAGGGCCATGCAAGGATATCATTTTTTTTGATCCTTGCCAGCTCAGTGCACTGAGGCCAGATTTCTATATTTGGTTTTATTTTCCTCCTTGATGCAACTGGATGTAATTTGCCCTTGTGTGAGTGTTTCCCCCTCTGAAACTTAGACTGCTTATGCATTATTTTTCTTTCCAGTTGAAGAATTTATCAGGGTGAAATGTTTTGACTTAATTTGAAATAATGTATTTTTCCCAAAATAAAATGGTCCTATTCATTAAGGAGGAGTTAATTTTTTACCCAAAGAGCCAAAAAGGGAAGAGTTTTCTTACGCCTTGTTCAGAAAGGCCTTACACTTCGTCTTGCTGAAGAAATGGTGGATGCTCTGCTCCACACGCTGGCAGCTTGAATGAACAGCCAAACAAATATCTACCACAGTACATTGTTTTTGAAGAGTGCTGAGGTTTGGATTGGCTCATTTCAGGAACCTTCAGTGCAGGCGCATTGAAAAGATGGCATATTTTTGAAGCCTACTCTGCCTAGTAGGTCCCTTCTACAGGGACACACTCCTTAGTAAGGATCCAATGGAATTCTTACAAAAGAAAAAGTGTTCATAATAACCTATGTGATGGAGTGGCCTTAGTAACCTTTTTTTAACCTGTGTGAGATCCACCTTAAATCCTCTGTGGGCAGGACCCAGCTGGGCAGGTTAAGAGGCCTCCTGCTGGGATCAGGTGGCCCCCAGGAGAAGGCAGCTTCTGTAACATCTCTGACCTAAGTGAGTACACTGTTGAAGGTAAGCATTCTGCATTGGATCTGTACTGTGTGAACTAGTGTGTGGCATTTGTATTCGATTCACTTTTGCTGGCAGATCTACCCAGCTTCAATTTCAAGAGCTAAGAGGTATTTCATTTTGTTTTTCTTAGGTGAACAGCACGGATGCCCAATCCCTGGATGTCCAGATGAGGAGCAGGATCATGGCTCCCGTACCAGGCCTATACCCGGGCACCCAAGTCCTGGACCTCTAGGCAAGGAACAGGAACTGGACGCCTGAATCTTGGATGTCCATGTGAGCACAGGCCTGTACCCGGTCACCCAATTCCTGGACGTCCATGCAAGGAGCAGGACCTGGCCGTTACAGGCCTATACCCAGTGCCTGAATCCTGGGCGTCCAGGCGAGGAGCCAGGACCTGGGCACCTTTAAGAGGCCTGTACCTGGCACCTGAGTCCCGGACGTCCAGGAGAGGAGTAGGATCCTGGATGTCCAGGCAAAGGGCAGGACCAGGGCCAGAACCCGGGTGTCCCTTTCCTAGACCTCCAGGCAAGAAACAGGAACCAGATGTCCGAATCCTGGACGTCCATGCAAGGATGGGCCTGTACCTGGGTGCACAAGTCCTGGACATTCAGTTGAGGAGCAGGGCTTGTGTGCCCGTTATGGGCTTGTACCAGAGTGCCCAAGTCCTGAACGTCCATGTGAGGAGCAGGAACCGGGCGTCCAAGTCCAGGACATCGAGGCGATGAGCAGGACACAAGCAGTTCCTGCTGTACATGTGGCCTTCTTTATTTTCCTATCATATTAACTGCATGTTTTGCTATCTGTTAATGCCCTCCATTTGTCCTGCTCCTTTTGTCCTTCCATTAAATGCATGTTCTTCTATCTGTTCATGCTCCCTCATGTGCCCTGCTCATGTTGTCCTTGCATTAACTGTTGAACATTTCAGTCCATGTGGCTGGTTTGTTGGATTCATTAGGGAAAAGTTATATTGACATTGCTTTGTGGCAGTAGATATTCCTACATGTTATCTTGAATTGCAAGTAATTTTGAATTGACAATGTTCTGACACATGCGATGATTTTTTTCCGTTCACCATTCTGACGGGCAGAGAGTTAGATTGTCATGGCTGAAAAGTGACCCTTTGCGCAGATGGAGAGAGATGCTGGCAGTCAGGAAGAGCAGGCAGATCCCAGCGGTTGCCAAGCGCCCAGGAAGCGATCATGTGATGCTTGCTTCTTGAGTGCTGAGAAGGAACTGCTTTGCAGCGTCGTATGTGAAAATTACAAAATGCTCTTTCAATAGAAGGCTTCCTCTTCAACCAAGAAAAGGATTTGGGAGAGGATAGCTGTGGGTGTGACCTTGTTGGTCAAAAACAGATATGTCAAACAAATCCAGCACTGTTGGTGAAACGCACGAAGGGAGATAAAAGAAAATGCCACAAAAATTGAGGTGTCGGCAAGCAGGACTGGTGGTGGGCCACCATGAGATAGCGTTTTGATTCCCATCGAGAAGCTAATCCTGAGCACTCTTCGCCCGGGGTTATGGATGGTGTGGGTGCATCGTATGGGTGCGACACAGGGCCGAGTGAAGGTATGATTTTTTTAATGTGCTACTGTGTTTGCATATGATGTTTTTTTTTCTTTTGGGAGCCTGGGTGTTCAGCAGCTGAGAACTATATAAAGAACTTCAACTTACGTTTATCTATCTTTCTCCACAGATCAAGGAGTGAACAAGTGTGGCTGATGACATTGAAGGAGAAACACAGTCTCCCCTGACACCAGATTTCACTTTTCCAAATTCAACATGTGTCGTCCCCCCCGCCAACCAAGCCCGCTTGTCAAGGAGATCCAGCCCGAGGAACTGATCACACTAAACCCTGTCACAGATTATCTCTGAAACTCTAGGAGATGAGACAACAATGGTTCCGGACGCCCTGGGAGAGGCAGTCTTTGTCATTGAGGGGCTGGGCACTGATTTCTTGCCGGCATGATTACAAGAGTTAAGCATCATGACGAGTCTACCACCCAGAGTTGGAAGTCTGTAGACTTGGAACTCTAGAAAATTCATAAGCTACAAATAATTATAAACTGGTGGGGGGGCGAGGATGGGGTCCCTTTGGGCAAGGAGGAGCATCACCGATGGGGAGATGGTGGATGGCTTGGTGGGGCCTGGGTCATGGCCACGAGCGATTGAGCTCCAGCAGTTACTTGGAGCAGTTCAATCACTTGCTCTTGGCCATGCCTCAGGTCTACCAAGATGGCCCTGATGGCCCTTCCATGGAATCCAGACTCCGACTAAAATGGATTTGCAGAGCCAGCTCAGCATCCAAGCGTGCTATGATGGGAGAAGGCATGCTTTCCTCCCGTGGCCCTTCCTCAGGTGCTGTGTCTGCCTCCCAGAACAGTTGAGCAACAAATGCTGGTTCTCCAGAGAGCCCTTCGTTGTCAATGATGATGACCTCCTTGGCCTCCAAGGACATGGGATTGGGATAAAATGGACCACATGGGTGTGGCAGTGCCTCACCTTTGGCTCCCTGAGGGTGGTGTTGGAGGTGGTGGTGCTTCCTCCAGTGGCCGTAGTGGTAGAGTCTGTGTTCTTGGTGGAATGGGAGGAGGTAGTGGTGGTGGAGCCACTGGCCATCCACTCTCCTCTTCCTCCTCTGATGTACTGCTGGTATCTAAAATGATAAATATCAAAGTGTCACAAACATTACACGGAGGGGCAGTGGTAGTAAAGGTAGGTCATTGGGAAATTAGTGGTCAAGATTTATCAATTGTACACTATGGATTGTACAAACTCAATTTATAGCTAACTGATAATTGCCAGGAGTGACTATTTATTAATATTTACCTTATATAACTTAGACTGCAGGCTTCCAACAATTTATATTGGTATTCACTACATTTTACATTAAAAACTTAAGTAAAAGGAGTCATTGCATGTAACATGATCAACAATCACAATTTTGCCCTATACCTTACTGGCATCCCTGTATAACTTGCTGCACGTGTTCATTTTTCCGAGATACCTACACTTGCAATCAACTGACACTTTTTGATGTACACATCAATGTGTCTGATATTTGGGAAAGAAGTACTGTTCAATACATATACATTGGTATTTATTATTTCAATGGCCTAAGCTTTTTTTTTTTTTCATTTAACACTGTTTTTGCTTTCCATAATCGGCTTTGAATCCAAATACACTCACCATCTGGTTGGCCATGCTGGCCATTTGTGGTCCTCTTGCCTGAACTTCCGGGCCCTCCTCTTCAATGTCTCCACCTGGCGAGTACAATTAGATTAAAAAAAAAAAAACCTGAATTCTCCACTTTTGCAGCCAGGGTGCTGCATTGCCACAGTATAGGATTTTGTATGTTTTTATGCCAGGGAATGCCATCAAGCACTATTGTAAAACTACTTTTTGAATATTTTCTATGTTTTCTTTTCAGCCATAGTCATGTAGCTTTTACTAGACATGCTCCATCAATAAATGTTTTGCTGTGTTGTATATAGTACATAGAAAACTTTCTATACACAAAATAAAATATTTATTACTTTTTACATGGATACCCAGGTTGAATTGAGGAGCTACCAAAAATAGTCATTGATGTTCATCTGCCAGGACATGGTTACAAAACAATTTATAGGCACTTCAGGTTCCGTCTATTGCACTCTGATACAGTCCACAATTTGAAAAATGTGAACATAATATCCTGTCAAGATCATCCCAAGAGCTAACCAGAAAATAATCTATAGAGTTACAAAGAACCTCAGACCAACATCTAAAAATCTGCAGGCCTCCCTCACAGTAGCTTATCTGAGGGTTCATGCATGAAACATCAGGAAAAAAAGTGAAAGGGAATGGACCCTATAATATTACAACACCCTGCCCAACTTAACTCCTTTGGGAAGGAGGCCTGAGCATTAAATCTCACACTGAGCGCCAGACAGGCCTCATTGGCCCGCTCCTGGTCTCCCCAGTGCCCAGGGCGAAAATAAAGATGCAGCTCATCCTCAATGATCAGTTGGGCCAGGAGACTGATGTCAGCCTCACTAAAATTAGGGAGCCTCCCTAAAGGTATGTTTCTGTAATGGAATGCCCCACACAAAATGGATGTCTGAGTGTGGCCATGGAGGATGGACGTCCTCGATTATGTGCAGAAAAACATGCCCACTTGGAAGCCCCTCCCTCTGGAACACTATGCCACTTGAGCTCCGACTAGAACCATGCATTTGGAAATTCAAAACAGGGGTTGAAATATGGCTCTTTAAAATGGCCTTCCCTGATCTGGATCCCACGTAGACCCCCTGCTCCCTCTACTCCTTCAGAGAGAGAGCACTTGTCATTAACGTATTCATAGCCTTCTCCTTTACTCCTTTTAATTATCCTCTGTTTTGTCTCCCATTTGCTGCACCTCCTTATATACCTTATTTCCCCTTTACCCCTTTCCCCTGTCCTCAAATCCTTCTTTTTCCCTATAGCAACCATTTATACACCTTTTTATTTACCCCCTTCCGCTTTCCTTTAACCCTTACTTTTCCCTATAGCAATCCTGCTAGCCTATACATAGTTGCCTTCTGAACGTATAATTTGTAATGTCATATATAGCGTCTCCTGTATGTAGTTAAAGATATATATTGTATATAATACTTTTTGTTGTTATTGTATATAATACTGTTTGGAGTGTATAATTTATTTAAGGTTATCCACAGTGGATAAGTTTACACATTGTCCCTAATTGAGTATATAATTTGCAATGCTACTTATTATGTTTCCTCTGTTTTCTATTAGGTACTGTTCCTTTTCTCTTCTTCCTGTTTTTCCCTCTCTTCTCTTGCCTTATCTGCTCCCTCTTCCCCCCCCCCCCACCCTGGTTTTTTGTAATTTCCTCCTTCAGTTATATTGTAAACCGGCATGATGTACCCACGAATGTCGATTATATAAAAGCTAATAAATAAATAAAATAAGTCCATTATTTCAGTCATGTGTCTAAACAGACGCCCAGAAATTAAGAATCCATTACAAGGGCAATAAAAGGACCCCCAAGACCTAGCTATTGCTGCAAGGTGTTTACAGGCGCCATGCTCTCACGACTTGCAGACATCCAGGACTTGGGTGTTCATCAAGAGCCTTTGTCCGTGCATGCCCAAATGTTGTACGTCTATGCAAGGCGCAGGAATTGGGCGCATCATGCCCGGGATTTAAGCATCAGTCACAAGGGCCCTAAATGGACGCCTAAGTCCTGGACGTTGCTGTGAGACCTGTTTGCGGATGCCCAATCCCCACACCTTGCTAGCGTCTAGGGCTTGGGTATCCATTAAGGGGGGCCTTTGTCCATACACTCCCAAATCTTGGACGTCCTGGAAAGGTGCTTGACTTGTGTGCCTTTATTATTATTATTTTTTTTTTTTTAAATTAACATTGCATTGTTTATATCCCAAGTTGTTTTTTGGGTAAAAAAGTTGATAGTTTTAAATTTAATTTTATTTGGAACTACGGCATGGGTGACATGTTTCATCAAGTGTCCCACCACACACACACACAACTGATTCTCATGCATGGTGAGAGGCTGCAAGGAGAGGGATGCCAATGGTGGGGACAAGTGAGAGAGGGTTTGGGAATGGACATACGGATCACAGGTACATTAATCCTGAGAACATAGTCCATTATAGAAATTCAAATGAATTTTTGTTCAGTTAGAAAAAAAATGGGCAAAAACACATCAAAGAAATGTTGGGTTCCTGGTCCGTCCATCCATCGGCCTCCGATTACAGCTCCTGAAATAAAACACATAATAGGATTTAAATTTTCGTATGCCAGTGATGTGAGTTGGCACAGGGCAAGGGGACGCATGCTAGTGATGGGATTTGCTGTTAGCTTGTGCAAGAGATGCTCCACACTTGCGAGGATGTTAAGGACATAGGGATCACAAATACATAAATCCATAGGACTGACTCCATTAAAGATATTCAATTAATCGCTAAAACTGGATCTATTTTTTTTTACAGCTATTACTGGATCAATATATTCAAAAGTGGAAAGGGGTTATTGGTATCATAACTAACAATTTACATGAGAAATAATCAGCGATGATTCTTCGGCAAACCTCGGAGCCTCTCACTGTGTTGTCCACCTCAGCTGCCGGTTCTGCAGGTGGATCTGGCGGCAAATGTTCTGCAACCTCCGCTTCCATCCTGAAGCACAAAGCAATGTTGTGGAGCATGCAGCAGGCCATAACAATGCTTGCAACCTTTTCCGCACTGTACTGCAGGGCACCACCAGACTGGTCCAAACATCTGAATCAGCTTTTCAGCCTGCCAAATGAATGCTCAATGACATTTCTTTTGCTGGTATGTACATCATTATAACTCCTTTCGGCCGCTGTGAGTGGGGACAGGAGCGGAGTTAGCAACCACGACTTACAGCCATAGGCGCCATCACTATAAAAGGGGAAATAAGTATTGTATTAACAATCAGACTTGAATCCATACGGCATATACTCATTTGACACCTACCCCACCTCCTTAAAATTCAGGGGCCCAGAAATACTTTCATAAATACAGTACACAGTAAACATCTTTTTTAACAATGGGCAAATGTTCTTGTGCTGGGCCCCGCATGCCTCCAGCCCACCTATTTGTCTGTAATCCCAGCCCAAAGCAAATGTTACTTATCAAGCAGCCAGCCATCACCATGTCTTCCCCGTGGGAAATGAGTTCCAAGCAACAAATAGGCAAGGATGTAGGAATCATAGCAGCTCCCAGAAAATCTTGATGCTACATTCAGGATTCGAAGGCGTGCATCACATACGACCTGCACATTCATGGAATGGAATTGGTTGTGGAATGAACTCTCCTGTTCCCACGTCGGGATCAATGCTATATGAGTGCAGTTTAATCGCACCCAACACATTGGGCATCCCAGCTATTTTGAAGAAACTACGCCGGATCTCCTGAAATTGTGCTGGGTTCTCAGGATAGTAGATGTACCACTTCATCATCACCTTCAAGACTTGTCCTAAGTGATGGGAGACTGATTAATCCCGGAAGCGATACCAAGAATATTTTGGAAACTTCCAGTGGAGAAAAGCTGTAAAGCACACACAAGTTTCACTAACCCAGACACGGCATGGTTGCACTAGGCGACGGGGGTCAAGGTCACTGCGCAGGTTCTCATAAAGGGTAAAAATTGCCTGAGAGCTGAGCCGGTATCTTCACACCACATCTGTCTCAGGCAATCCAAGGAAGGTTATCCTAGGCCAAATGATATGATACTGGCCGGGTCTACAGATGACTCCGGGCTGTACCTACGAACAAAGGAACATAAGACATGCCATACTTGGTCAGACCAAGGGCCCATCAAGCCCAGCATCCAGTGTTCAACAGTGGCCAATCCAAGTCACCATTACTTCTCAATTCAAGATAACATGGAATCGCAACTGTCCACTAATCGATGTAAATATTACTTTCCCCAAATGACTCCTACAAACCTGGCACAAATATATAGAAATGAACACACAGAGGGAATGGAAGGACAAAGGAATAGGCCACATGTGGATAGTATAAACAGGAAAACAAACATTTAATCGAAGGACGTGCATTATTTGTGTGTCCATGTACAAACCACGGGCTCTCCTTTCCTGGGCATCTGGGTATTTATTTGTTGGTTTTCTATACTATCAATCTGTAAATATATACAATCTTAACGGTTTACAATACAATAAATTCAAAATAAAAACAATTAAAATACAAATTAAAAAAAGTAAAAATAAGATATATTCAATTAAATATCTAAAATAATGTTGATCAAATTAAAATAACATTTAAAAACTTATATTGTCCATTTGTGAAGCTGTTCTCTATCCATAATTGCCATTTAATCCTCAATTATAAGTTCTTTTAAAAAGCCTGGTTTTAAGATCTTTTTTTTAAAGTTTATATATTCTTTTTGTTATCTCAGTTCTGCCGGGAACATATTCCATAGTTTTAGCCCCATTATTGATAAAGCTCTTTTCCTTACCTCAGATAAGTGTGCAGTTTGAATCGACATGACATTAAGAAGGTCTTTGTTTGCTGATCTTAGATTCCTTTCTGGTACATGTAAGTGAAGAGCAGCATTTAACCATTCTATTTTATCATAGTTTAATGATTTATGAACTAAGCATAATACCTTGTATTTGATTCTATATTTAATCGGAAGCCAATGCAGAGATGCAAAAGCGGGAGTAATAAGATCACACTTCCGTCCTCCCATTATTGCAAAACGCAACTGCCAGAGTATTAATTGCAGTGATCTAATAGTAGAGGCAGGCAACCTGAGATAAAGAGCATTACAGTAATCTGGAGTAAAAAAAAAACAAAACCCAAAGTCTGAAGAACTGTTTGAAAATCATTGAATTCTAGGAGTGTCTTTAAACGTCTAAGAACTTGTAATTTAAAATAACCCTCTTTGATCTTTCTATTAATATCTAATTTAAAAAAGGGGAATTCTTGATCAATAATAAAACCTAAGTCATGAACATGAGGAGCGGATTTAATTTGCATAAATTCGGTTTTAAAATCAATGATATTGTCAAGGAATGATTTTCTGCTTAGTAGAATCATTTCAGTTTTATGGATGTTTAAGATTAGTTTCATTTGTGAGAGAAGCTGTCTAATTGGGGACATTAAAACTTCAACTAATTTCAGGGCATTGTCTATGGATTTATTTAGTGGAATAAATAGCTGAATGTCATCAGCATAAATGAAATGAATAATATTAAGACCAGATAGAAGCTTAAATAAGGGTAAAAAATAAATGTTAAAAAGAGTAGTTGACAGCAATGAACCTTGTAGGACTCTGGAGTAAATTCTAATTTTTTTGGAGAAACAATTGTTAAACTAACCAGGACAGGCTTGTAACAGATGCCCAGATCCTATTCCTCGCTTGGACTTCCAGGACTTGGGTGTCTGTTCGCCAACATACAGCAATCCCAAGTTTAACAGAGCTATTTGCTTATCTGTGCTTGTGCTACTACCTGCTCCTGTTGTCTTACGTTCTCCAGATTGTTTTTCTGAATAATCGCTCTCCCTTGCCTGACATTCCTTATTGTCGCTACACTCGCAAGAGAAAAATCAGCAGGACAATAAAATGAATATAAGCTATTATTGAAATGGTAGAAATTGCATGGAAATCTTTCAGAAATGTCTACTACTGATAGCACCACCACAGTTATGCCAGGAGTTAGGTATGGCACTAAATTTCATTTGTAAAAAAAACTCATGATGGATGCACTACTTTTGGGTGTGCATTACTGCATGGGGAGTAATAGCTAATTGGCTCTTTTACATGCAATTTAAATGCGATGGGCCCTATTTGCTTCACATTGATTTGCGTTATGGACACGCTAATCCTGGTATTGCACTGGGCACACGTTTAGCGCCTGCAAAACGTGTGCCCAGACTCTCCAGAGTAATCATTTCATGAGCAGTATCAGCAGCTTCTTGTCTTTCTGTGCCTTTAAATCATTCCTGCTGCATTACAGCTCGTCAAGATGGTCTGCCTGTAAGTTAGCATGATAGTTGACTGGCAAGCATTGATGACTTTCAGGCCTGAACCACATATGTCTTGGCATCAGTGTCAGAATCGCTCAAAAGAGGTGAAGAGGAAAGCAAAATGACTCTGAGATGCTGGGTGCTTGTTGACTTGAACCTTCCAAATCAATATTTTATTTGTTTGTTTGTTTATCGCTTACAAAAGCCTAAGCAATTTACCTTGGGAACATACATAAGAAAATGATAAAAGATAAGATACAATATAAAGAAAATGCAGAGGCATTATGACATTTTCCGTTTTATTCACCATTCCCTTTCTAATAATTCCCAACATTCTGTTTGCTTTTTTGTCTGCTGCAGCACACTGAACTGACAATTTCAATGTTTTATCCACTATGACGTCTAGATCTTTCTTGGGTGGTAGCTCCAAATATGGAACCTAATATTATGTAACTATAGCATGGGCTATTTTTTCCCTATATGCATCACCTTGCACTTATCCATATTAAATTTCATCTGCCATTTGGATGCCCAATTTTCCAGTCTCAGAAGTCTTCCTGCAATTTATCACAATCTGCTTATGATTTAACTATTCTGAACAATTTTGTATCATCTGCAAATTTGATTACCTCACTCATCGTATTTCTTTCCAGATCATTTATAAATTTATTAAAACGTACGGGTCCCAATACAGATCCCTGAGGCACTCCACTGCCCACTCCCTTCCACTGAGAAAATTGTCCATTTAATCCTACTCTCTGTTTCCTGTCTTTTAGCTAGTTTGTAATCCACGAAAGGACATCACCACCTATCCCATGACTTTTTACTTTTCCTAGAAGCCTCTCATGAGGAACTTTGTCAAACGCCTTCTGAAAATCCAAACATACTACATCTACCGGTTGACCTTTATCTACATGTTTATTAACTCCTTAAAAAAAGTGAAGTAGATTTGTGAGGCAAGACTTGCTTTGGGTAAAGCCATGCTGACTTTGTTCCATTAAACCATGTCTTTCTATATGTTCTGTGATTTTGATATTTAGAACACTTTCCACTATTTTTCCTGGCACTGAAGTCAGGCTAACCGGACTGTAATTCCCCAGATCGCCCCTGGAGCCCTTTTTAAATATTGGGGTTACATTAGCCACCCTCCAGTCTTCAGGTACAATGGATGATTTTAATGATAGGTTACCAAATTTTACTAATAGGTCTGAAATTTCATTTTTTAGTTCCTTCAGAACCCTGGGGTGTGTACCATCCGGTCCAGGTGATTTACTACTCTTCAGTTTGTCAATCAGGCCTACCACATCTTCTAGGTTCACCGTGCTTTGGTTCAGTCCATCTGAATCATTACCCATAAAAACCCTCTCCAATACGGGTATCTCCCTAACATCCTCTTCCGTTAACACTGAATCCAAAAAATAATTTAATCTTTCCGCGATGGTCTTATCTTCTCTAATTGCCCCTTTAACCCCTCGATCATCTAACGGTCCAATTGACTCCCTCACAGGCTTTCTGCTTCGGATATATTTTAAAAAGCTTTTACTGTGAGTTTTTGCCTCTACGGCCAACTTCTTTTCAAATTCTCTCTTAGCCTGTCTTATCAATGTCTTACATTTAACTTGCCAACGCTTATGCATTATGCTATTTTCTTCTGTTGGATCCTTCTTCCAATTTTTGATTGAAGATCTTTTGGCTAAAATAGCTTCTTTTCCCTCCCCTTTTAACCATGCCGGTTATCGTTTTGCTTTCTTTCCACCTTTCTTAATGTGTGGAATACATCTGGACTGTGCTTCTAGGATAGTATTTTTTAATAATGACCACATCTCTTGCACACTTTTTACCTTTGTAGCTGCTCCTTTCAGTTTTTTCCTATTTTTCTCATTTTATCAATATTTCCCTTTTGAAAGTTTAGCACGAGAGCCGTTGATTTGCTTACTGTCCCGCTTCCAGTCATTAATTCAAATTTGATCATATTATGATCACTTTTGCCAAGTGGCCCCACCACCGTTACCTCTCTCACCAAATCCTGTGCTCCACTGAGAATTAGATCTAAAATTGCTCCCTCCCTTGTCGGTTCCTGAACCAATTGATCCATAAAGCTGTCATTTATTCCATCCAGAAACTTTATCTCTCTAGCATGTCCCGATGATACATTTACCCAGTCAATATTGGGGTAATTGAAATCTGAATAAGCCAAATAAGACAACAGAAGCAGAACCTTGCACTAAGCAAGTATCAAGACAAAACGTGCAAGGAAAAGATTTAAAGTTCCACCAAACTGTCAAGTGTATAAATTCTAGATTTTATTCTCACAGTCAGTAAGGTAAGGCAACTCCACATGTATTTTTGAATGAACAGGTATCAGTCCCCCGACACGGTCCCGTGTTTCGCTGGTGGCTGCATCGGGAGGGACCACAGTAACTATAACATCTTTTAAAGGGACCATTATTACCGCACAACAAATTTGGTTAGCTTCTCTAATTTCTCTTAGCATTTCTACCCATTAGATTTCTACCCATAAAGATTTGATTGTGCATTTAGTCTCATGCAGGATGTTTATCCTGTTGGGCTCTATGCCATCCCGGACATAAAGCGCCACACCACCTCCCGGGTGCTCCTCTCTGTCATTGCGATATAATTTGTACCCCCAATATATCACTGTCTTATTGATTATTCTCCTTCCACCATGTCTCTGAGATGCAAGCTTGCTTGAATAAATGTTTTAAGCATTGACTTGAAAGTCTTTATGCACTCCATCAAGCGCAACACCTTAGGAAGTGATTTCCAAATATTAGGCGCTGCCACTGAGAAAGCAGTCTCTCTAGTTTTGGACAGCCGGGCATGCCTAACAGTCGGGACATCTTGGAGGCCTCTCTGAGAGGACCTAAGTGATCACATTGGGATATAAACCCTCAGCAATGCACTGAGTCCAACCTCAAGAGTTTGTGAACTGGAATGGTAATTTTGAATATCACATGAAAGTGAACAGTCAGTCAATGTAATTCCAACAGGACTTGGGCTGTCTTCTTCTTCCAGGAACATGGTAGAAGGCCACTGACTGTGCCATGCTGGCTGAGGAGCACAGTTGTACATTAGCAAGACAGCTTGCAGTTTTCTGGGAGTCTGACCTGTCTGGAACATTTCATGGCAACATCATATTTGAGCAGGTCCATTTTTTGCTGAGTGGCTAGCTCCTTCCTCTTCATTTTCACTCTTGGCCTTTTCTCTAAACAAGGCTGCTTGATAGTGGACTCACTCCTAGCCTTGATTTTCCAAATTTGGTGCTTAAGGATCTTATTGGGCTCCCTCACCCCACATCTGCCAGGCTCAGCACTGCCAGAAATACTGCTAATAGGAGAACACCAGTGCTTCTTATCTGCTATAGCTGTGCCTGCCTGGGGTTGAGAGCAAGGCAGGATGGGGCTAAGATGATGGGTGCTGACATCTGCGGTGGTGTACAAAATCTGGAAAATAGAAGTTTTTCCTGATAACAGAACACAGCTTAGGACTGCAGTTTTTTTTCTATTGGGAGTTTTCAGATAATGCGTCTTTGGGTAAAAAGTATTCTACTCTACTGTATATAAAATATTAGCATTAGCAATATTACCTCTGTTTTTATTATCCTTTTGGCTACACTTAGCACATCTTCATCCCTACCACCGACCTTGCTTTTGATTTTACCAAAATGTGTGCTATCTCTTTTTTCTTAAATTTACTGAATGCATGGTGTTGTGTATGTTGAGATGGAGTCATATAGTACAGATCTGTTGATCAAATTATCAGACTTCAATAAACAATACAGTTGGTTCAGATTTGTTATGATATACAAAATATTTTCAGTTGGAGACTTATTCTAGCCTAGTGGCCAGTCGGTGCACCGGGTATCAGGTAACTCTGTATGTTTTTGTATATGTCTTGCTTTTGGCAACCAAGATGCAAAAATAAAAAAAATGCTGGAAATGCGATTTAAGATTTTTAATGTGTCAAAAATATTCTAAGGTTGTTTTTTTTTTTTTAACTCTGTTTTCTTTTTAAAGAGCAATTTTTCTGGGAAAAAAAATACAAAAAATAATTGGGAAAAATGTCATTGTGTAATGTGGCCTCAATGAGTAGTGTGAGATCCTTAGTGCTGGCACTATATATAATTCTTTGTTTAAAAAGAGTTACTGATGTTATAATAAAAACAAGAAGAAACAGATCAGTGCTTCAGTTATGTCAGGGAGGCTGTGAGATTCTTCCCTACGTGGCTATGCACACCTCCATCATTACCACCTTCAGACAGTGGTGTCTCCTTGGGATTTATTATGAAGGCCCCTCCCCCCTCTTGTTTCTTCCTCTCACAGACATGTAGGCTTACATATGTTTTAGGAACATACTGTGCAATAATACTTTAAACCACTAACAGCTGGGCTAGGCTATAGTCTTTCCATGAGCTTCTAGACTCAAATTCTCATCCTGAAGTGCTTTTTATTTAATAGAGAGGGTATTGCTGCCATCACCAGGTCAACTCTGGAACTGTTGAGATTTTGTTTTCCATTTTAGTGAAGAAATCAGTCAACAAACAAGTTGTTGGTGCTGCCTTTTTAGTTACATAGAAAATGATGGCAGATGAAGACCTAAATGGGTCATCCAGTCTGCCCGGCAAGTTGTTTAGGATAGTGACTGTTACTCCAAGGGATTACCCCTATGCCTTCTGTTAAGGGTATTAACTATTGTTCTGTCTAGGTTACCCCCATGTAGAAATATTACACCTAAAGTTAGCATAGGATACCCTGTTTCTTCATTTTCATTTTTTAGTAATATGGGATCCTCTGTGTTTATGCCATGCTCTTTTGAATTCTATTACCGTTCTTGTATTCACCATTTCTGTTAGAAGAGTATTCCATGCATCCACCAATTTTTCCGTGAATAAATATTTTCTGCTGTTATTCTTGAATTTACCTCTTTGGAATTCCATGTCATAATCCGTATTTCAGTAGCTTTCTTTTCTATAACTTGTTTGACCTTTATTTCCTCCTATTCAATTGTACTAACATGGCAACCACAATTCTTCACTTTAGTGATTATAGCCACATTTTTATAAACCGAAAGTCTCGTGATAAGCACAAACAAACTTATATGCTCCATATGACATACTTGACATCTTTTCTGATGACTTGTTTGACTTTGCTGTGACTCATGTTTGTCATTTGTTGATTATTATGTTTTTCTGTTGGTCTTACATTTTTATTGAAGAAGTTACCAGTGATAAAAGACAATTACAGATATACAGGTTTGCAGGGCAAAAATGAATAATAAAAAAAAATATATATATAAACAAACAAAAGACTTAAAGATATAAAATCTTAATTAGACAATCAGTATTAACATACTAAAACATACGACATTGCTGCCTGGGTCAGGGGCCAAGAATGACCAATGCATACATTTAAAAAAAAAAATACATTCGTTTAGAAAAACAACATAAAGGTACCCCAATCCAGAAAAGAGCCAGGTGTTATGGTGAGAATGGACACACAACTGGTAGAGGTAAGTAATAGTTCTCAAAATTAAACAGTCTATGAATGCATGAATTGTAGGAACAATTCAATTCATAGACCTTTGTCCATATATGTCTTCAATTGAGTGTTTAATCCATGTTGTGCTATCATAGGGCAGAATTGCCTTTATTAGTACCGTGCTCATGTATATAAATCTTTACTGTAGCTTGTCAGAAATTACAGGAACAAAACTGTGCAGTCTGTCATCCTGAACCACACATTCAACAATGATGTTTTTCAAATGTGTGTATATTTTTATTTGTAATTATTTATTATTCTGTATTATTATTCATTTGATAAATTCATTTTTTGTGCAGCATAGCTGTCTATTTGTAATTGTCCTTTATCACTGGCATCTTCCCCCATATTTCTTTATGGTTTGTGCCTCTCTCTGTGTGCCTCTTGCTTTTTTTATTGCCTTCAAATTTTTTTGTTTTATTGTAAGTCACTATGAGAGCCTCTGTGATAGTTCGACTAATTAAATTAAAATAAAGAAATAAAGAAATGTAATATTTTCAGAGTTGTACACTCGAGTTCTTACTATGTGAGCCCTATTAAATTTACATTTTTATTTTTCCTGATGTAGTGGTTTGAAGATCCTGCAGATTGCTTTTGAGGTGTTGCAGGGTTTGGAATACATGAACAAGCATGGAATGGTGCACAGAGCACTGGCTCCTCACAATATCTGCATGGATCGAGAGGTGGGTGCCAGGGAAACCTTACATTGTTAAGTTTTCAAGAAACAGCTCTGTAAAACAGGAAGGAAATATTTGCTTTTGTATCTTCATTGAATGACTTTCCTGGGGAGTAGGGTACATAAGAACATAAGAAATTGCCATGCTGGGTCAGACCAAGGGTCCATCAAGCCCAGCATCTTGTTTCCAACAGAGTCCAAACCAGGCCACAAGAACCTGGCAATTATCCAAACACTAAGAAGATCCCATGCTACTGATGCAATTAATAGCAGTGGCTATTAGCTAAGTAAACTTGATTAATAGCCGTTAATGGACTTCTCCTCCAAGAACTTATCCAAACCTTTTTTGAACCCAGCTACACTAACTGCACTTTGGCAACACATTCCAGAGCTTTATTGTGCGTTGAGTGAAAAAGAATTTTCTCCGATTAGTCTTAAATGTGCTACTTGATAACTTCATGGAATGCCCCCTATTCCTTCTATTATTCAAAAGTGTAAATAACCGAGTCACATCTACTCATTCAAGACCTCCCAAGTTATATCCCCCTTGTTATATGTAACTTTCACCTCTTGTTAAATGGTTGTTTAAGTTATACCCCTTGTTACATGTAAACCGATCTGATATGAATCTTTTTCATGAAGGTCGGTATAGAAAAATGTTAAATAAATAAAATAAATAAAAAAGATATAGTTGCGATGGAGAAGGTACAGAGAAGGGCAACGAAAATGATAAAGGGGATGGAACAGCTCCTCCTATGAGGAAAGGCTGAAGAGGTTAGGGCTGTTTAGCTTGGAGAAGAGACGGCTGAGGGGGGATATGATAGAGGTCTTTAAGATCATGAGAGGTCTTGAATGAGTAGATGTGACTCGGTTATTTACACTTTCGAATAATAGAAGGAATAGGGGGCATTCCATGAAGTTAGCAAGTAGCACATTTAAGACTAATCGGAGAAAATTCTTTTTCACTCAACGCACAATAAAGCTCTGGAATTTGTTGCCAAAGTGCAGTTAGTGTAGCTGGGTTCAAAAAAGGTTTGGATAAGTTCTTGGAGGAGAAGTCCATTAACGGCTATTAATCAAGTTAACTTAGGGAATAGCCACTGCTATTAATTTCATCAATAGCATAGGATCTTCTTAGTGTTTGGATAATTGTCAGGTTCTTGTGGCCTGGTTTGGACTCTGTTGGAAACAAGATGCTGGGCTTGATGGACCCTTGGTCTGACCCAGCATGGCAATTTCTTATGTTCTTATGAGTAAAGGTAAAACCTCTTTGGGTCTATAAGATCCACAAAGGTGCCAACGCCCTGCTGTTGCATGTTTTGAAAAACTTGGCCTCCTGGATCCGGAGGAAATGTAGGAGTCCCACACAAAGGTAACAATAACGAGGTCTGGCATGGTAACATCATGTGGGATCTCATAGCATGCCAGCCGTATCTACCATAAATTACCAGGGTATTGTCTCGTATTGTAACTGGGAGGTTTTTGGGTGTTGCATGAAGTATAATTGTAAGTCTAAAGGGTGTACCAGGCGACTGTCCAAGACCGTGTCAGAGAAGCAAACTGTCCCATAAAGCCAGTCCCCAACTGAACGGTTGGCACATGCCAAGTTATAGAGATTAATATTAGGGAAACCCCAACTGCCTTGTGCAAAGCTATCCGCGCTTTCTGGTTGTGCCATAAGAAGGCGACACAGATACGATGAAGACTCCTCAAGTCTGTGGAGGACAACACTAGTGGCATAGTTTGTAGTAAGTATAGTAATTTTGGGGAGTAGTGCCATCTTAAACAGCGCAATCCAGCCAAGGAGAGAGCGGTAGCTCCATCCAGCCCACCTTCGATTTTCTTATCTTCTCTAACACTGGAGGAATATTCATGGCATACTAGTGAGCAGAGTCCCCAGTTATATAAGTTCCCAAATACTTAAGCGAGTTGTCCACCCAACGTAGAGGGATATCGGGCCATGTGGAACAGAGATGACCCATGATATCCAGCACTTCAGATTTGTCCAGGTTCAATTTAAGGCTTGAAAAGGATCCAAAGTCTGAAAACGTCTGTAAAATGACCTGGAGCATAGTGGGCTCTTGCGGGACAAAGAGCAGAATATTGTCTGCAAATAAGAAAGTGTTGGGTAATATCAGTCCGGCCTGGGTGGTGATGACATCTAGGAGTTGCTGCAACCTATGAACAAGTGGTTCCAACGATAATATAAACAATAATGGGGTCATTGGGCATCCCTGACGAGTTCCCTTGGTTAGTGAGAACAGCTGGGACAAACAACCTTTGCCATTACTCGTGCCCCTGGATTGGAATATAAAACTTGTATCGCCTGTAAATAGAACCCCTCAAATCCCAGAAAAGACCACCACACCCTGTGAAAGGCCTTTTCAGCATCAAATCCTACCAACACAGAGTCTGTAAACTCTTTATGTTGGCATAGATGAAGCAGTTGAGCTAGCCATCGGATATTAATGATAGATCTCCTGCCTTTTACGAAGCCTGCTTGCCCAGGCATAACCAGTGTTGGTAGGATGTCCACTAGTCTATTGGCTAAGAACTTGGCATAAATTTTTATATCGACATTGAGCAGAGAAATTGGTTGGTAAGCTGTGGGGGAGTCTGGTGGCCTGCCCGGTTTGGGTAGAACTATAATTGTGGCCATGCGTAATGATTCCGGCATCATACCGTTGTCTACCATGGCATTAAAAACGTCTGCTAGGTTCCCGCAAATGTCTTGCTTAAACGATTTGTAGAAAAATGGAGAGAGCCCATCCAGTCCCGGGGATTTAAGACTCTGTAAGCTCTGGACAACCACCTGAATCTCCTCTGCTCAGATTGGGCAGTTCAAGCGTGATACCTGCTCACTGGTAAGGCCAGGCAGAGTAATACACTGCATAAATTCGTCTCGCTTCACTAAGTCCTCTCTAACTGCGCTATATAGCTCCCAATAATAGTAATGAAAAAGGGTAGCTATGTCATCTGATTTTGTGGCTAGGTTACCTGCGGGGTCTGTAAGATGGGTAATATGTGTAGCTTTCCGCTCCCCTCAGATAAGGTTAGATAGCATCCTCCCTACTTTGTTACCATAAAGGAACAGACAATGTTTTAGAGAAAACAATGAAAAAGTAGCCCTTTTATGTAGTAAGTCATTAAGTTCAGATCAGAGTAGGTTAAATTCTGTCTGTGACTCAGCAGTAGCATTGGCTATTAAAGCTTGTTTGGAGTGTTTCATTTTCGCCATCAATTCTACTATGTGATTGTTTATTTCTTTCTTGCGTCGGATTGAGTATTCAATGATGTTACCACGGAGCACCGCTTTGGCGGCTTCCCAAAATAGGATGGGGTTATTTTGGTGAGTGGTGTTAAAGAATAGATATTCTTTCCATTTTCCTGATAGAAATTCTCTAAAATTTTTATCTTGGATCAACCATACTGACATTTTCCAAGTCGCTGGATCTCTATATCCCCCCTCTTACGCATAGTACAAGATACCGGACAGTGGTCAGAGATAACTAGGGGTTCAATACAAGAGCTCTGGAGTTGCGAAAACAGGGAGTCAGAAATTAGAATATAATCAATCCGCGATCTAGCATTTGAGGCTCGGGTCTGATGGGTAAAATCCTTGGTACCTGGATTTAATATTCACCAAGAATCCAGTAATTGTAAGGAGTCACCTTAAAAGGGAATACCTTTCTTGGGTCCAAGTAGTCTGCCTTGGGAGCCAGATGAGTGGTCTACTGTGGGGTCTGCTACACAGTTGAAGTCACCCCCCAACACTATCGGAACTCGCTGTAGAGACATAAGTTTGGTCACGATGTCTGAGAAAAAATGTTGATCGTATTGATTTGGTCCATATATCGAAGCTAAAATGATAGCCTTACCAAACAAGAGCCCTTCTATGATAATAAATCTCCCAGTGGGGTCTGCAATAGTCTTTTGATGTTGAAAGGAGATGGATTTGTGAATCAGAATTGCTACGCCTCTGCTGTAGGAAGTCCCATGGGCGACAAAAATCTGATTAAACCCTTTCTTTTTAAGAGTTAAATGAGCATTGATTTTCATGTAGGTCTCTTGTTGAAAAATGACCGTCCCATTGATCCTATTAATATTGGACAAAACTTTCTCCCTCTTTATCAGTGTATCCAGCCCTGCTACATTCCATGAGATATTTCACTCCCTCGGTCATTTCTATTTTGGGTTAAGAGAGGAAGACAGATATATGAGGAATATATGCCACCCTGCTGCGTGTGTATGCACTTTAATAGCAATAACATCCCAGAAACATTAGGGTAGTGGTAATAATACTCCAGCATGGATATCTTTTCTTGCCTTTTACTGGGATTTAATGCCAGGTGCATGTATGTCTCAGTCCTATTTTGTAAAGCTTCCAAACAGTTTAGACAGGTTAACTTTCCCTTTCCCCACCCCGTCATTCCCCAATATAACCAGATAACAAAGGGATCCATGCCATTTACCAGAGATTGCATATGGGTGCGTGGGTGCCTCTTCCCGTTTACTAAGAACAGTTTCCCACCGGGGTATAAACAGCTATCCAGGTAACCAAGGGTTCAGTCACTAAATACATTTTGGTGTTCACATACCCCCATAACCTTGAGATCTCGAAAGGCTAACTGCATAAACAGAATAAAAACATTCATTAATTGATGACTAAACAGTGAAAATACAGCAAACTTATCCCAAGTCTACTGGGGGTGCATCGCAAGGTCTCATGTCCGAGTGAAGTAGTTTTCAGAACCTGTTATTCGACATGAGCCCGGGAGTCAAAAATGATCTTGTAATATAGCCTTGCCGAGACTTTCATGTCTTGCTGCTTGCCGGGACACCTTGTAAGAATTGTTCTGCTGCTTTAGGAGTGCCAAAACCTTGATCCCGGACTCCGTCCACACTTTAAGCCTTGCTGGGTAGAGGATGGCGAAGCGGATTTGCCGGTTGACCATAGCTGTACAGACCGGCGCGAACACCCGCTGCAGCTGCGCCACATTGTTGGAAAAGTCCTGGAAGATGAGAAGTCATTTCCCCTTGTAGGTTAATTCCTTCTTCTTTTTGTGGTATGCTTGCAAAATCTGTACTTTATGGGGAGTAGTTTAGGATTTTTGCCACAACTACTCTGGGTGATTTTCTTTCCTGCTGTTTTATCCCAATCCGATGCGCTCGTTCCACTTTTATCTGGCTCATGAGGTCAGGTAGGCCCAGTTCAGACGGCAGCCATGATTCCAGGAGCTGAGGCAAGCTAGAGTCCTGTATGTGCTCCTCGAAGCCTACGAAATGTAAATTCGCTCGACGCAAACGATTTTCCAAATCGTCGATTTTGGCGTCTTGTGCAGCTGTTAGTTTTTCCAAGTTAATAACTTTCCCCTGTAGTGCGATCATGTCGTTTTCTGCGACGTGGATGCGGCCCTCCACTACGTCCATACGTGTATTATAGTCCGCCAGTGAGTTTCTAACCTCCGCTATTTGTGACAACAATTCATCAAATCGGGGAGTCAATGCTGCCACCACTGCCGTGGTAATAAATGTCTTATTCGCTTCATTTCATGCGTTTTCAGGGCTAGCTGGTATGGCGGCAGCCATTTTGGCATCAGGTTTGGTGGCTTTATCCCTTGTCTTTTCACGGTGGGCGGGTAGACATGCCGTTTCGATCTAACTTCTGTTAGTGTATTTGGCGCGTTTGATAAGCTTTAAATCAAGATCACTCTCAGCTAGTTGCGCCGAAAACTGCCGTGGTGAGATCCGCATCACGTGATCTCCTGCATCGCTTTTTTATATTTCCTCCCATCCTCTTTGCGCTTTCTCACTCTTGCACTCTCTTCCTCTCCATTGCAATTTCTTTGTCTGCTCTCCTTTGTTTTTTCTCCCCCTCTTTACTTGGTCGCTGTCTGCCCATCCCTTTTTTTTTCCTCTGTCCCCTCCTCTCTCTCTATCTCTGTTCACTAACTTCTCTCTGCCAATTTTCTCCTTACTCTTACTCCTCTTTCCTAATATGCTGTAGTGCTGGAGCAATGCACTAAGTGGATTACAGTTGTGGGGGCATAGTAGGAAGGGAAGGAAGAACTTCTCTCAAGCACTGCTGCTCTTCCACCTCCTGTAGTCTGTTGGTCAAGTCTGTGGGTGCTTGGGCACCTCCCATATTGAATAAACTCCTTCATTGTGTCCAGGGAGGGGTAATTTTTGTTAGACTCAACATCCCCACTCATTTTGAAAAGTTGACTTCTTTGCTGTTGGTTCAAGAAAGACTATGGGAGAAGGGGGGAGCACCAGTGCCTGAGAGAGGCACTTCCTGCTTGTTTGTGCCATACTGGTGAGCTACTCTCTATCTTTTATATCCTGGTTACCATTAGCAAGCTGGCGTCTGGGCATTTTGCAGCCTGTTGTTTCTAAATGATGCCTTTGTCCACTATGTAATATAATGATTATCACACATTTCTGTTAATAGGATTGTGTAAAAAAACAACTGTTTCGGAAGTCCCCCAGATCCTGTCATATGAGACAAAATGGTTTACACTACCGACTCCTAAGTCACGTCTTGATCAGTACCTTGCATAAAACCTTTCTTACCTCTCATCTTTATTAGTGCTGATTTATGAAGTATTTTTCATTCAAACAGGATTTCAATACATCAGTAACTTACATGTACTGACTTCCAATGGGTGCTGCCTAGCAGCAGGTTTCTGGCAAAGGCTTTTCAGTGCAAGATGGAAAATATTTCTTAGCGTCCAGTCAGATGAATCTAGAACAAGTGTGATATGAACCTTTACCAGCAGATGGAGATGGAGGAAACTGACATCACAGTATTCATACCCCTGCAGTGATATCAGCCTGCCAGTATTCTCCGTCTCTATCAGATGGCAGATGTGTATCTCCCCACTGGGGATTCTTCATTTTAAAGAAAAGAAGAATTAAGAAAATAAATTTACCCCGCTCTCCTGCACTGATACCAAATGGTCCCTCCCACAGTTGAGAATTCCTTAAGTGATTTCCATGGTCTCTCAGACGAGTGCCTTGGTCCATTAGCTGATATTCAGCCAACGTAGACTTAGCTGCTTGAGCAACTGAAAGGCAGCGGGTACAGGAAGCCGAGCGTGGCGGTGACAGTACATGCCCTCTCTCCCCACAGCTGGAAACCATTTCTGTACTCAGCTAGGCAAGGATGAGCTCTGGTAAGTTTAAATTAAAAAAAAAAAAAATTATATAGAGACTTAAACGGAGGTCTTTTCTGTGCAGGGCTTCCTCCTCTCCAGGTCTCCATGCTTGGTGTGCCGGTCCGACATTCGTCCTGCTCTGTGGGAGGTCGATGGATGTGGCCAGCCTGGCGGGTTGAGCAGCTTCCTTAGGCTAAGCCCCACTCTGCGGCTTTTTGCTGTGCGCTGCATGATAGGCCGCAACGGCATTTCGCACGCTTTCGGCGGCTGCCCTGTTTAGGATTGTTGGCTCGGCATGTGCATCTAGCTGTGCATCCAGGTTGTTCGCCCAGTTAAGCAACGACATAGTGGCCGCACACTTACCTCTGTACACAAGTGGTACCGTGTGTTTAAGTTTTTTGTGTGTTGTGTTTTTTGGGCATATTTTTAGGTTCCTAGGTGTGTGTTCTCCTAAGTTTTGGATGCATAATTTTTGTTCAACTAAGTTGAGCTCGTGTTAAAAAAAAAAAAAAAAGTTAGATGTACTCCTCAGTTCAGTGCTCTTTTGGCCATAATGGCGCCTATACCTTAGAACCTAAGCGTCTTTCTCTTTGCACTGCTTGTTATATTTGGGCGTCTAAGGCAGAAGTGCCCACTAATTTGTGCCAGTGCTGTTTGGAGGCTCAGGGAGAATTGTCTTCCTCTGATTTCACTAAGCCTGGTTCTTCCCAGCTGGAGATGGGACTGGGTAAAGACGGCTCAGGTAAGGTGCCTGATTTTGGAACTCCCCTAACTGGTTCCTCAGCAGGGGACAGTAGCTCAGTGAGTACTCTTCGGGTACCTCCTAGTCTGGATACTTCAACTTTTTCCTGGGTTGAATTTTTCCAGGGGTTGCAATCATTTCTTCAGGCGCAGTCATCAGTCCTATCCAATGCTCTTAGAGCAGAGGCGCAAGTAGGAACCTTGCCTGGACCTTCTGTTAAGCGCTGGAGTACTCCTAGAGTGGCAGTGTGGCCTCTGGATAGAGATCCAGATGGCATGGATGATGATGCCGATCCTGCCTCTCTTGAGGATGGTGAAATTCCCCCCAGATTGGAACTGTATAGAACTGTTACGGTTCTTTCATAGAGATGAACTACTAGCTCTGGTTTCCCAGACCTTGACAATGCTTGGAGTTTCTGGGGCAGATTCAGTGTCTTAGCCAAAGAGAAATCCCATTTTGGTTTCCTTGCGTAAAGCTTCTTGTTTTTTCCCCATGAAGAAGGCCATTCAAGAATAGATTGATCTTGAGTAGGGCACCCTAGAGGCTAATTTCAAGGGAGGTCGGGTTTTGGTAGGCCTCTGGTTCCAGTGGAAAGTGAGCGCCGAAGGTAGATGCACTTGTGTGTTCAGTCTCCAAGTGGTCTTCCCACAGACGAAGCAGGAAGTGGAGGGTACATTGATAAGGTTCCTCGGTCTGAGGGCTGTGGTCCCAGTGTGCACGTCTCAAGAAAATACAAGGCAAAATTCCATTTATTTCATTGTGCCAAAGAAGGAGGGCTCTTTTCGTCCCATTCTGGACATCAAGGGTGTCTACCATCATCTGAGAGTTAAGCATTTTCGCATGGAAACATTGCGCTCAGTGATAATGGCCATGCAGTCAGACCTCTGGATCTGTCCTCTGTCCAAGGCATATTTTCACATTCCCATCCAACTCGAACATCAACACTTCCTGCGGTTCAAAGTTCTGGGATGCCACGTTCACTTTCGGGCGCAGCCCTTTGGTCTGGCCACTGCTCCCAGAACCTTTTCCAAGGTAATGATAGTAGTTGCGGCAGAGTTGAAAAAGGATGGAATCCTAGTACACCCGTATTTGGACGACTGACTGATTCACACCAAGTCGCTGGAAAAGAGCCGCCTGGTGACACACAAGGTGATTTCCCTGTTGTGGGAGCTCGGTTGGGTGGTGCACCTTGCCAAGAGCAGTCTTCAGCCTACTCATTGCTGGAATACCTGGATGATCGATTTGATATGAAGCAGGGCAAGGTGTTTCTGCCGGAAGCTCAAATTCAGAAGTTGCTGATTCAACTCTGTCTGTATTGAGCACTCTGTGCCTGACTATACGGTCTTACCTGTAGGTCCTTGGCTTCATGGCAGTGACTCTGGAGGTGGTGCCATGGGCGAGGGAGCATATGCTTCCTCTTCAGTGCTCCCTGCTTTCTCAGTGGAATCTGTAATCTCAGGACTATTCGATTCAGCTCCACCTGCCGATGGAGGTCTCCTCCCAACTGCAGTGGTGGCTGTAGGCAGATCATCTACACAAGGGACCTTCCCTATCCCCACCAGACTGGCTAGTACTGACGACAGATGCAACTCTTTGGTTGGGGAGCTTATTGTCAGGAACTGACAGCACAAGGGCGCTGGACTGCGTAAGAGTCTCTGGAATATCAATCAGCTGGATGCCAGGGCGGTCCAGTTGGCATGTTTACAGTTTGGCTGCAGGGTCAATTGGTCTGAACAATGTCTGACAATGCTCAACGACTGTGGCTTGCATCAGTCGACAGGGAGGTACCAAGAGCCAACAAGTGTCGCAGGAAATAGATCAACTTATAGAAAGGGCAGAGGAGCATCTCCAGATATCAGCCTTGCACATTGCAGGCAAAGACAACATAAGAGCAGACTTTCTCAGCAGGGAGAGTCTGGACCCAGAAGAGTGGGCATTGTTAGACTAGATGTTTCAGCTGATTCGGGATTGCTGGGGTCTCCTGTTCCTAGACCTGTCGGTGACTTTGCACAATGCAAAGGTCCTGCGATTCTTCAGCTGCAGAAGATGCCCTAGTTCAGGAGTGGTCAGAAGATAAGTTGCTATATGCCTTTCCTCCATGTCCCGTGTTGGGCAGATTAATTCAAAGGATTGAATACCAAAGATGGATGGTGCTCTTGGTCACTCCAGATTGGCCCAGGAGACCGTGGTATGTAGATCTGCGAAGGCTCCTGGTGGATTTTCCTCATCGACTTTCTGTGCACAGGAACCTGTTGCAGCAGGGACCTGTTCTTCACGAAGATCCAATTCTGTTTTGTCTTATGGTATGGCCCTTGAACGGGCTCGCCTGCTGAAACAGGGATAGTTTACGGCTGTGATTACCACCTTGCTAAGAACTAGAAAGTTCTTCACATCCTTGGCCTATGTGTGGGTTTGGAGAGTGTTTGAGGCCTAGTGTGAAGATTAGGTACTCTTCCTTTCTTGGTCAAGATTCCGCTCATTTTGGAATTTTTGCAGGATGGCTTGAATAAAGGCTTGGCTCTTAATTCCTTAATGATACATATAGTGGCTTTTGCCTGTTTCAGGGGTCAGGTAAATGGTGGATCCTTGTCAGTTCATCCTGATGTGGCTCATTTTCTGAAAGGAGTGAAACATCTTCGGCCTCCCTTGTGCTTTCTGGTGCCCCTATGGAATCTTAATTTGGTTTTGGAGTTTTTGGCAGGCCCTACATTTAGACCAGTATGTACTCTATCCTTGATGTTGCCCACCTTGAAAATGGTTTTCCTTGTGGCAATTTGTTCTGCGCTTTGGATTTCTGAACTGCAGGTCTTGTCATGCATTTCTCCAGGTGACTCCTGGGGCGTTACAGCTGTGTACTGTTCTGTCCATTTTACTGAAGGTGGTTACTGAGTTTCACTTGAAAAAGTCCATCTCCCTGCCTTCTCTGGACAGAGGGAGAGAGATGTAGAGGAGTATTGTCTGTTGTGACCCTTGGATTTTAAGAGGCATATTGTCAGGTATCTGGATGTTACTGAGCCTTTGTGAAAGTTGGATCACCTGTTTGTCCTCCATGGTGGTACTAGACAGGGAGAATCAGTCTTGTGGGCTACAATAGCTCGCTGGATTAAGGAGATAGTCACAGCTGCATACATAGATGCTGGGAAGCCGTTACCTAGTCAGGTTAGGGCTCATTCCACTAGGGGCTCAAGCAGTGTCATGGGCAGAAGTTAGATTGTTGTTTCCCGTTGACATTTGCCGAGCTGTGACTTGGTCCTCCTTACACACCTTTTCCAGGTATTATTGTCTGGATGTTCAGGCCCAGGGGGACTCGGCCTTTGCGCATGTGGTTTAGACTGGATCGCGGGCAGCCTCCTGCCCTATTCGGGAGTAGCTTGGGTACATTCCACTTGTTCTGAATTCATCTGACTGGACGCTAAGAAATGAGAAATTACTACTTACCTGATACTTTCCTTTTCTTTAGGACAGTCAGATGAATCCAGCTTCCCTCCCTCGGCTGCTGAATGATTGCATATTGATCCTTACGTTTTATAGGAATTACTGGTAAATGTTACTCCAGTCGACTAGTGTTATTACATTCTTGTCTGAGCTCAGTGTTGCCTGTTGGCTGAGTATTGAAATGGTTATCTGTTTTCAATCAAGTATTTTGCTAGTCTGTCCACAGTTGCTTTTGAAGAGAATACTGGCAGCTGATGTCACTGTAGGAGTATATATACTGTGACGTCAGTTTGCTCCGTCTCCATCTGCTGGTAGAGGTGAATAACCCTCTTGTTCTGGATTCATCTGACTGTCCTAAAGAAAGGAAATTATCAGGTAAGTAGTAATTTCTTATTCTACTACAGTTGGGAAAACTGAGGCCCAGGGAAGTCAATTGACTTGATTGCAGACACACATTTATTTATTTAATTGCAAACATTCTGGAACAACCTGCCAACTGGTATGGCCCTTGAACAACCTGCCAACTGATCTAAGACTGGAACTCTGCCTGATTACCTTCAGAAAAAAACTCAAGACTTGGCTTTTCATCCAAGCCTTCCCTTAAGCCTAACATTGTAACAGTTCTATCATTTAGCCCAATAGACTAAATGACCAACCCAGCCACTGTATATCCATATGTTCTCATTCTCCAGTAGTTTCTGTCCTTTATTTCCTGGCTACTCTAGCCCCCAAGTTCTCTCTCCCTGTTATTTGTATCTGCGCTTCGGCCTTCCTGTTATATGGTTATGTTCAGTTAACCCCTAAGTTTGATGTAAACCGGCCTGATATGAAGCTTGTCATGAAGTTCGGTATAGAAAAATATTAAATAAATAAATAAATAAATTTGATATTTTACCTTTTCCTGTTAGTCGTAAGGTGGATTACACTGGACACCAACAACATAGGAAGGTGAGGGAGGGAGGTTCTGGAAGCCAAATTTAGGCTATTAAATATAAAGTTAAAATGCAGAAACTCCAGGTTATCATTCTCTGAAATGCTCCCCATTCCATGCATAAATACAAGAGGCAGGCAGAGCTCCAGAGTCTCAATGCATGGATGAGATGATAGTGCAGGGAAGAGGACTTTAGTTTTGTTAGAAACGGGGCAACATTTTAGGGAAGGGGGAACCTATTCCAAAAGGATGGGTTCCATCTTAACCAAGGTGGTGTAACATTTGACTACTTGCAGGATGGTCCCACTCGCAGCCTCATTCACCCCGATTCTGGCACGCTGATCAGGCCCCTCCCGTGACATAGACACTGCCAGTCTCTGCTCATTTATGCTGTCTCCTTTAGCCAGACACCAACTCAAGACCACACAGCAGGAAACCACAAGCCGGCACGCCCTGATGACATCAGCGTGGCTAGGTATTTAAACCCCAGCTGTGCCCCAGGTCAGTGCCTCAGCAACGGGTTTCCTGCCTTGCCATGCAATACATGGTGCTTCCTTGTGTTCCTGCTTTCTGTCTTGCCTCATCCAAACTGCCTTGCCTTGTCCAGTCCACCTTGCCCCCCCATCCAGCTTCACCCTGCCCTGTCTGCCCTACCTTGCCTTTCTACCCACCGTGCCTTAGCTGGTCTACTCAGATCTGACCTTTGCTTCAGACATGGATCACTCTTTCGCTTATCACTTGCCACTGACATTTTTGCTGAGGACCAGGACTTCACCTTACTTTCCATTTGCCCAGATCCTCAGCCTGAACCCGGAGATTGCCTTATTGCTGCCTGCCTTTACCCCAGCTTGCCCAATGACTGTCTCCTTCTGTTTACTCTGTGGGATTATTGCCTAAGCCCTGCCAGCCCCTGGAACCCAAGGGCTCAACCTGCGGAGAACAGGTCTGGTACAGGTGGAGCTCTAGTTCTGTCCTGGCCCAAGATGCGTTCACCAACTGTCAAGATGGTCCTAGTGGGTTTGTCTACTGGGCTGCACCAACCACGCAACAGCACAAGGGTCCACTGTCCTGACAGATGGAACCAGACTGCTGGCGCTAACCTTCAAAAAGGAGAACAACTTTTAAACTAGAATTTGAGGGAAACACCAACACTCATTCAGCAGCAGATGGTTCATAGGGAATATCTTTGAAGGATATTAAAATAACAGGAGTTAGGACATCCCGATAGAGAGGTTTCACTAAAGGACAAAAGTAGTCCATTTGCCTATAAGCAAAGAACCACTTGAATTAAGATTCCAAATTATCCTGCAAACTGATAAGCAGATTAATACAAACAAAAACCATACTTTAAAATGCCAAAAATTTAAAAGATAAGATAGAAGAGTTAGAATGCATAGCACTGAATGAAGAAATAGACATAATTGGCATCTCAGAGACCTGGTGGAAGGAGAGTAACCAATGGAAGAGTGCTATACCAGGATACAATTTATATTGCAATGATAGGGTGGATCAAGCTGGTGCAGAAAGGGGTAGTACTTTAAGTTAGGGATGAAGATTCTGCAGGAGACTAAATGCACAGTAGAATCTATATGGGTAAAAATTACATGTGTGTTGGGTAAATGCATAGCAGTGGGGGTATACTACTGTTTACCTTGCAGAAATGAATAGATGGATTATGAAATGCTAACAGAGATCAGGGAAGATAAGAAATTTGTTAGCACATTAATAATGGGAGATTTTAGTTACTCACATTTACTGGATAAATGTAACAATAGGACATGCCAGGGATATAAAGTTTCTTGATGAAATAAATGACTGCTTTTTGGAGCAGTTGGTCCAGGAACTGACACGGGGAGCCAATTTAAACCTTATTCTTATTGGAACGTAGGATTTGGTGTGAGAGGTAGCTATAATGAAGCTGCTTGGCAACAGTGATCATAATGTGATCAAATTATATTTAATAACTAGACAGCCCCTTTGAAAAGAGAGACTTTGATAAAATGAGGAAAAGGGAAAAACACTGAAAGGTGCAAATACAAAGGTTAAGAGTTCACATTATGTGTGGACATTGTTTAAAAATACCATCTTAGAAGCCCAGTCCAGATGTATTCTATGTATTTAAAAAAGTGGAAAGAAGGCTAAACAACTGCTAGCATGGTTAAAAGGTGAGGTGAAAGAGGCTGTTTTAGCCAAAAGAACTTCTTTCAAAAATTGGAAAAATGATCCATCTGAAGAAAATAGGAAACAGCATAAGCATTGGCAACTTAGATGTAAAACATTGATAAGGTGGGCTAAAAGAGAATTTCAATAGAACCTGGCTGTAGAGGAGAGGCAAAAAACACATAATAAAAACTTTAAAAAATATATTTGAAGCAGTAAGTCAGTGAAGGGAGTTGATTGGACTGTTAGTTAAACAAGCACTTAGGAAAGATAAGGCCATCTCAGAAAGACAAAATTATTTGCTTTGTTTACTGAAAAGGATATTGGGGAGATATCCATGCAAAAGAAGGTGACTGCCCACAAGTAAAATAAACAATAAATAGTAGGGCAGGAAAAATCTATATTTAGAGACGCAAAACTTCTTTATTTGTAATTTTCAGATGTATCATCAAATATTTCCGAACTTCAGAATGGGTTACACGGTCCCTCGACATGGGCTGTGTTTTGTACAAAGAACTGCATCGGGACGGACCCAAAATCACAATTTTGCAATTATATAACTGCTGAGAGACAATGTGATTCCAGGGTGCACTCAGTAGGAACAGTTCCTCAGTAGGAACAGTAGTCTGGCGAACATTGAGAGAGAGAGACTATAGGGCTCAGCCTGACACTCAATATATGCACCACTGTAAGGGGGGCACTTTGATTTGGGGTGGGGTTTTGGAGGGTGGTGTTAAGAAACATTCAGAGAGATTCATTGTAAAATTGACATCATTAAAAGAATTTTAATCCTTTAATGATGCCCCTTCTCTCTTCTCCCTTGCCCCCCCCCCCCCAATCCTCCCCCTCAACAATCCAGCCATCCTGCCCCGACTCTCCTGTACTTTACTGTCCAATGACGAGCTTTCCTGTGCTGAAGTGGCACTTGCAACATGGACTCTTTTCTAATTGGTGCCCCAATGCCAGGAGCTAAATTGGAGTCCCATCTTGCACCTTTTTTTTTTTTTTTTTCCACCACCTCCATGATATTAAAAGGCTTCTCATTAGTAAATGCAGCCTGAGACTTCCACATACATTTCTGCTTTCCACCTGCAAGGAATTGTAACAGTTTGGTTTATAGTTCAACTGAGGCATATAAATCTTGGAAATCTGCCGACAGCTGGTCTCCTTGCACCATTACTTAATATTTTATTGAACACAGTACATACAGAACTTTGTCTTTCACTGCTTAGGGATCTTCTTCACTTGTGTGCTGTGAACCACAGTTGCAAGGGTAAATATGAACCTTACAAAGTGAGGGCATGTGTAGATTAAGTATGGTAATAAAGTCCAGTATTTCTAAAAGCTAAAGGGCTTTGACCCTAATACGTAAAGTTGGTTGACATCTTAATACACTGCTGTTGAGACTAGGGTAATCTGTAATCAATTTTGACTATTTTCAACAGAGGACCTTTATATGTCTCTTATGATACCTTGGGCATAGTCGCATTTCACAAGTGTTACGTAAATTATTTTGCTATTTTGCTGAATCCGGAGTTTCATAGTTAATGTTTTTTTCTGTTGGCTACAGGGACACATTAAACTGGCTAAGTTTGGCCTTTACCACATGACAGCTCACGGCTTGGATGTTGATTTCCCTATTGGGTAAGAAAGCTGCATATGCATATATTGGTCACATGATAATACAGGCTAACAAACGGTTGAATTAATGCAAGTTTTAGACTTGTGAGCAGTAGCACCAAATCATCAAGATCTTAGCTACAGTCAGTTTGCATGTTTCTCATAAATATTCATAGTTCAGCAATTTAAAACATTTAAAAAAAATCACTATATTCAGTTACTTTATGTATATAACAGGGCAAGGACACAGTCACATATTCTTACATTTACCATCAGGAGGAGAAGGGGGCAGATAGATGATTGCATTTTATTTGAAATATGCACAGGAATTAAGATTACCAAACAAACATACAAAAATATAAGGTACCATTTTATTGGACTAATTTAAAATATTTCAAGGGTAATTATAAAAGCTAGATCAGGGCTTTACCTGTGAAAAGGGCTTTTTAGAAAATTGCCCACTCTATATGCGCTAATGTTTATCTGCGGTAGGGGGAGGCATTTTAAGGGGTGGTAGTGAGGATAGGGTTGCACTTGAATGCATACTTTTGAATTTTTTTTTTTTTTTTTAATTTCTCAGAAAAACTACCAACACGAATTAGCCTGTAACAATATGTGCAGGTAGTTTTTCCTGGCATAATTTTCAAAGTGAAAGTATACACATACGTTCACTTTGAAAATTAGTACAAAGACTGCAGTAAAAAGTTCCCACAGAATTTGCAATTATGCAGCCCCTTTTTAACTTGTTTTTGGGAGCTGATGCACTCTTCCTCAGGTCTGTATAGAATGAGCTAGAATAACATTGCTGGAAAATATAAAATGTATTCTAATGGTAGTAGGAAGGGGTGAGATTGATGCATGATCTCTATCATAATCTGTGGGGGAATTTGTTGCAGGTAGGTAGCTAGTGAAGTTGTCGCCATTGGACACAGGTTTAAGGAATTAAAGGAGTCTGTGCTTTTCGCCCTCATTTTGACTTGTTGCATCAATCTCAATCCTCCCAAGTAAATTCTCTCTGGTCATAAATTCAGCGCTGTGTTTCCCTGAACTGAGGAGAGGCAGGGAAGGAATTTCTGATGATCATGACTTGGAATTTTTTCTCAAATAATTCATTTTTTTTTCTTAAAGGGGGATATGTGTTAAAACTTTTGTCCTTATCAGATACAGCAAAACAGTATCTCCTGAAATTGTTATAAATTCAGTTGTACACCTGCAAAAAATAAGACTTTCTCCATCGACAAGCAGGCATGAATCAGCCATAGCGTGTAAGTGATTTCATACCATGGCACCAATGTGGATCCATCTCAAAGTTCTACATGTGCACGTTGCCTAGTTATTCCCTCAATCTTTCTTCTTCCAAGCTATCAAATGGACGTGCTCCCAGTCTCTCTTCCATTTTGTTTTTGACCTTGTTAGCTGGCCTAATTGTGAATCTGCTTCTTTCCATCTTTGTTTGTGTCACTGTCACGACAGCCCCTCAACAGAACCTGCATTTTTGAAGAAAAAAAAAACAGGGGGGTGGGGGGGGGGGAGGAGAGGGCACATGGAAAAGCCCAAAAGCCAAGGAAAGCATAGTCTTTTAAAAAAGTATTGGGGTAAAGTTAACTATCTGGAAATATTATTTAGTGTGTTTGTGCCTTTAATAGTCAGAAAGGCAGTGAATAAACAAGTTAGACTGTTTGTATTTTTAAATAGTTAGTCAATAAGGTAGCTAGTAAGCAGTAGGTAGTGTGTTTATTTTTAAAAGTCTGCAGAACTGAGTGTTCTGCAGACTTTTAAAGAACTGAGTGTTTGTATTGAAAAAAAAAACCCCCACAAAAAAACCAAAAAGTAGCCAGAAGCTAGAAATAAGCTAGGAGCAGTGTATACCTAAGTAAAAAAGTTGAATAGTTCAGCTCAGTTACTCACCTTGGAAAGGTGTTAAGGTAGTGTGATTGGGTTTGAATAGGGACCAACATTTGTTAATCAAGAGAGCAGTGAGTCACTCTGGCTGACTAACTGAAGTTAGACTGTTTGTATTTCCCAACCCTCCCACCCCTCGCCCACCCACCCCTAGCTCATCCCTTAATTTATAGGCAGGTGCCACTTTCAAAAAAAAATAAATTAAAAAAAAACTTTATTGAGAATTCGATCAGACCCCGGTAGGCCCCTACCAGACACATAGGGAATTCACTAATACATTTAAAGGATGTTAGAAACATTCCTACTCCCATAGCAACCTAAAACTTAACTAGGAACTGATCAAAATTGAGATGAAGGCAGCAGTCCAGCAGCAAGAGGGGGGCTTCCCAGTCTTTTGCATAGAGTGTCATATGTATGATTTTTTACCCACCGGTGAGAAGTTGTACATGTGCATGCAATGCAAAGAGCTCCTGGCTGTCAGAGAACGAGTCCGATCTCTGGAGGCTAGAGTAGCAGACCTGGAGGAGCTGAGGCAGACAGAGAGGTATATAGATGAGACCTTCAGGGACATAGTAGTCAAGTCCCAATTTCAGACTGGCAGCCCTGGTGCTGCCTTGGAGGAAGAAGGTCTCATGATGGGAGAGCACCAACTAGGTGCAGCAGGAAAGGATCCTGTAGCAAGGACCTGCTCTCCAGGTGATGCAATGTCCTTTCGCACTGAGGATATCTCCCCAAGGCCTACTGCCCAGGAGGGAAGGGTTAGGTTGGCCGTCATAGTTGATGATTCGATTATTAGGAATGTAGATAGCTGGGTGGCTGGTGGGCGTGAGGATCGCCTGGTAACATGCCTACCTGGTGCGAAGGTGGCGGACCTCACGTGCCACCTAGATAGGATTTTAGACAGTGCTGGGGAGGAGCCGGCTGTCGTGGTTCCTGTGGGCACCAACCACATAGGAAAATGTGGGAGGGAGGTTCTGGAAGCCAAATTTAGGTTCTTAGGTAGAAAGCTTAAATCCAGAACCTCAAGGGTAGCATTCTCTGAAATGCTTCCTGTTCCACGCGCAGGTCACCAGAGGCAGGCAGAGCTCCGGAGTCTCAATGCATGGATGAGATGATGGTGCAAGGAAGAGGGATTCAGTTTTGTTAGGAACTGGGGAACCTTTTGGGGAAGGGGGGAGTCTCTTCCGAAGGGATGGGCTCCACCTTAACCAGGGTGGAACCAGACTGCTGGTGCTAACCTTCAAAAAGGAGATACAGCAGCTTTTAAACTAGAACAAAGGGGAAAGCCGACAGTCGCTCAGAAGCGCATGGTTCGGAGAGAGGTATCTTCAAAGGATACTAATGATGCATTAGAATTAGGGCATCCCGACAGTGAGGTTCCAATAATTAGAAAAGTAGTCCAAGTGCCTGTAACTACAAACTCACCTGAGCTAAAAAATTCTAACTTATCCCTATCAATTAAAAAGCAGAATGAAAATACAAACAAAAAACAAACTTTGAAATGTTTGTATGCTAATGCCAGAAGTCTAAGAAGTAAGATGGGAGAATTAGAATGTATAGCAGTGAATGATGACATAGACTTAATTGGCATCTCAGAGACATGGTGGAAAGAGGATAACCAATGGGACAGTGCTATACCGGGATACAAATTATATCGCAATGACAGAGAGGAGCACTCGGGAGGAGGTGTGGCGCTTTATGTCTGGGATGGCATAGAGTCCAATAGGATAAACATCCTGCATGAGACTAAATACAAAATTGAATCGTTATGGGTATAAATCCCTTGTGTGTCGGGGAAGACTATAGTAATAGGGGTATACTACGGTCCACCTGGTCAAGATGGTGAGACGGACAGTGAAATGCTAAGAGAAATTAGGGAAGCTAACCAGATTGGTAGTGCAGTAATAATGGGAGACTTCAATTACCGAGAGCACTGCTGCAGGCAGAAACCTATCACCACCAAAGCTTGTCAGTAAATCTTGTTTTAATGTTATAATGTTCCAAACACTTTCATTTAGAATGGCAACTCTGTAAAACATCAAATTTCAGCAGTCCCCCAACACAGTCCCATGTTTCGCTAGGCTGCATCGGGAGGGACCAGAGACATGATTATATCTGTGATAGCGCTCCGTATAACGCTAATCACAGATATAATCATGTCTCTGGTCCCTCCCGATGCAGCCTAGCGAAACACGGGACTGTGTCGGGGGACTGCTGAAATTTGATGTTTTACGGAGTTGCCATTCTAAATGAAAGTGTTTGGAACATTATAACATTAAAACAAGATTTACTGACAAGCTTTGGTGGTGATAAGTTTCTGCCTGCACCAGTGCTCTCGGTTACTTGCGGATGTGCAAGGAATTGCTTCTTCTTTGTTTAGACTTCAATTACCCCAATATTGACTGGGTAAATGTATCATCGGGTCACGCTAGAGAGATAACGTTCCTGGATGGAATAAATGATAGCTTTATGGAGCAATTGGTTCAGGAACAGACGAGAGAGGGAGCAATTTTAGATCTAATTCGCAGTGGAGCACAGGACTTGGTGAGAGAGGTAATGGTGGTGGGGCCACTTGGCAATAGTGATGAAAATATGATCAAATTTGATTTAATGACTGGAAGAGGAACAGTGTGCAAATCCAAGGCTCTCGTGCTAAACTTTCAAAAGGGAAACTTTGATAAAATGAGAAAAATTGTTAGAAAAAAACTGAAAGGAGCAGCTACAAAAGTAAAAAATGTCCAAGAGGCGTTGGTCATTGTTAAAAAAATACCATTCTAGAAGCACAGTCCTGCTGTATTCCACACATTAAGAAAGGTGGAAAAAAGGCAAAAAGATTACCGGCATGGTTAAAAGGGGAGGTGAAAGAAGCTATTTTAGCCAAAAGATCTTCATTCAAAAATTGGAAGAAGGATCCAACAGAAGAAAATAGGATAAAGCATAAACGTTGGCAAGTTAAATGTAAGACATTGATAAAACAGGCTAAGAGAGAATTTGAAAAGAAGTTGGTTGTAGAGGCAAAAACTCACAGTAAAAACTTTTTAAAATATATCCGAAGCAGAAAGCCTGTGAGGGAGTCAGTTGGACCGTTAGATGATCGAGGGGTTAAAGGGGCACTTAGAGAAGATAAGGCTATCGTGGAAAGATTAAATGATTTCTTTGCTTCGGTGTTTACTGACAAGGATGTTGGGGAGGTAACCGTATTGGAGAAGGTTTTCATGGGTAATGATTCAGATGGACTGAATCAAATCACAGTGAACCTAGAAGATGTGGTAGGCCTGATTGACAAGCTGAAGAGTAATAAATCAACTGGACCAGATGGTATACACCCCAGAGTTCTGAAGGAACTAAAAAATGAAATTTCAGACCTATTAGTAAAAATTTGTAACTTATCATTTAAATCATCCATTGTACCTGAAGACTGGAGGATAGCAAATGTAACCCCAATATTTAAAAAGGGCTCCAGGGGCGATCCGGGAAACTACAGACCGGTTAGCCTGACTTCAGTGCCAGGAAAAATAGTGGAAAGTGTTCTAAACATCAAAATCACAGAACATATAGAAAGACATGGTTTAATGGAACAAAGTCAGCATGGCTTTACCCAGGGCAAGTCTTGCCTCACAAATCTGCTTCAGTTTTTTGAAGGAGTTAATAAACATGTGGATAAAGGTGAACCGGTAGATATAGTATACTTGCATTTTCAGAAGGCGTTTGACAAAGTTCCTCATGAGAGGCTTCTAGGAAAAGTAAAAAGTCATGGGATAGGTGGCGATGTCCTTTCGTGGATTGCAAACTGGCTAAAATACAGGAAACAGAGAGTAGGATTAAATGGACAATTTTCTCAGTGGAAGGGAGTGGAAAGTGGAGTGCCTCAAGGATCTGTATTGGGACCCTTACTTTTCAATATATTTATAAATGATCTGGAAAGAAATATGTCGAGTGAGATAATCAAATTTGCAGATGACACAAAATTGTTCAGAGCAGTTAAATCACAAGCAGATTGTGATAAATTGCAGGAAGACCTTGTGAGACTGGAAAATTGGGCATCCAAATGGCAGATGAAATTTAATGTGGATAAGTGCAAGGTGATGCATATAGGGAAAAATAACCCATGCTATAATTACATAATGTTGGCTTCCATATTAGGTGCTACAACCCAAGAAAGAGATCTAGGTGTCATAGTGGATAACACATTGAAATTGTCGGTTCAGTGTGCTGCGGCAGTCAAAAAAGCAAACAGAATGTTGGGTATTATTAGAAAGGGAATGGTGAATAAAACGGAAAATGTCATAATGCCTCTGTATCGCTCCATGGTGAGACCGCACCTTGAATACTGTGTACAATTCTGGTCGCCGCATCTCAAAAAACATATAATTGCAATGGAGATGGTACAGAGAAGGGCTACCAAAATGATAAGGGGAATGGAACAACTCCCCTATGAGGAAAGACTAAAGAGGTTAGGACTTTTCAGCTTGGAGAAGTGACGGCTGAGGGGGGATATGATAGAGATGTTTAAAATCATGAGAGGTCTAGAACGGGTAGATGTGAATCGGTTATTTACTCTTTCGGATAGTAGAAAGACTAGGAGGCACTCCATGAAGTTAGTATGGGGCACATTTAAAACTAATCGGAGAAAGTTCTTTTTTACTCAATGCACAATTAAACTCTGGAATTTGTTGCCAGAGGATGTGGTTAGTGCAGTTAGTATAGCTGTGTTTAAAAAAGGATTGGATAAGTTCTTGGAGGAGAAGTCCATTACCTGCTATTAAGTTCACTTAGAGAATAGCCACTGCCATTAGCAATGGTAACATGGAATAGACTTAGTTTTTGGGTACTTGCCAGGTTCTTATGGCCTGGATTGGCCATTGTTGGAAACAGGATGCTGGGCTTGATGGACCCTTGGTCTGACCTAGTATGGCATTTTCTTATGTTCTTATGGATCTACATTAAAGAGCATAGCTGCACTACATGGAATAATACCAATATTACCAGTAAGGTATTGACTATATTTTAACTTGGATATGCACTTTGATCTTTGATAACATAACTATAGAAGCAAGTTTTTCCATTAGGTCAAAGTACAATTTTATTTTATTTTCTCTGTGCAGTCACTACTTAGGAACATCTGAAACCAACTTCCACTGACAGATTTCAAGCATGTCTGGGATAGTTATGGAAAGGCCTCAGTGGCAGGGCAAGTTAGGAGCCAAAGATGGCATGGGTTCTGTGTAGTACAATAAGCCAGTGCAAATGGGGAGACTGGGTGGCTCCATGTGGCCCTTGTCTGCTGACATTTATGTTCCTGTATTGGTTAAGAAAAAAGCACATACCTTGCAGAGACACTGCAGCATTGGTTTAGGTTGATGAAGTTATTTTACTATGCTCTTGCAGATACCCATCATATTTGGCACCTGAGGTCATTGCACAAGGCATCGACAAACCCAGTGACCACACTCAAAGCGAGAAGCCTTTCCCTTCTGGTCCTAAATCGGATGTATGGTCTCTTGGTATCGTACTGTTTGAGCTTTGTATGGTATGTAGACTCACAGCAGCTTCTGCACAGTTGTCTAATATCATAGCAGTAAGTCATACAAGAGTTCTATAGAGATGTATTACCTGAGCTTGAAGTCAGAAAACTGCTTTCTTTTCCAGCAGCTGGTCTCATAGGCAGTTCAGTTAAGGCAGTCAGTCCTGGTTCTTTATAAAAAAAAAAAAAAAAAAAAACCTGTCACAGACACACAGTAAAAGAAACCTTTGTGAAAGCAGGTCCTGCTTTATCCAATGTAAAGAAGAGAAGATGAAGTTCACTCATTCACCTTCAGCCGCGATATCTGTCGTAGATATGCCCAAGACATTTTTAGTGCTCAGGGAGAGCATTAAGTAGTTAGCGAAAATATAAAAAAAATTAATAGTTAAATAAATTAAAGACAAGACCCTGGTCATGTGTGATGAAGACACAGTGGCCCCTGTGTTTGTTTAAAAGTTGCAGCTAAGATGGTTCTTATCAAAGAGGGTCCCATACAACAGTATTAAACTTGAACGCTATTATAAACATCAAAATGGAACCAAAAACTACCTAAAATATCTGAATCCTGCTGATTTTAAAAAGGTTCATATTTTATTAGTTGTCTGTTTTTAATATAATAAAAAAATAATTCTCCACTGCAAAACATCAAGGTTGGTTGGGATATGAAAAGAAAAGACCTCTAATGACATCAGCCAGTCAGTGCTTTTATTTTGATAATGTGATACTTTGTCTTTTGACTGATACAATTTCATACTGTTTTATTTAGGGAAGAAAACTATTTCAGAGCCTGGATATATCAGAAAGACTAAAACTCATACTGACCTTAGGTGGGTAGCAAAGGTGAAATCTGTTAACATGGCACATGTCTCTGTTCATTGGTGATCTTCCTTACCCTCAGCTATGTTTTTCTAGGGTACGTTGATGACATTATGACGGTGTTGGCAGAAGAGCATGGCTGCCTGGACATCATCAAGGTTTGTGACTGATCCCATTGTCTTAATGCCAGGCTCCCTGTGGCCCTCTGCTTGGAACAGGGATCATTTCCTTCTCCTTATTTGTGCTGAAGTAACTTCACACTCAGCTGTCACATCTCTTAACACTTGATTGTTCCATGGTATTATGATCAGGGTTACTTTGAACTTACAAGGCTGTCTTTTTGCTTTTTAGAAAACAGCATTTCATCATACTTAACTTTAAATTGATTTTCCCCTTTAGAAAAAGCCTTTTAAGAAAAAGAAATGTGTATAAGACTTCAGAAATGCTACTAAGGTCCATGAGGAGAGTGTAACAGAGAAACATGCATATAACTCTAGTTGCTGCCAAAAATATTTACTACCCTTAAACTAGCAGAAAACCCAAATGGTAGATCAGTATTAATACATCAACAAACCTTCAAGGATATAGACAAAAAAAACCCAGAAGACATTATAATACTCATATCTTTATCTTATTTTTGGTTGGCCTGGCAGTTTGACGCTTGGTGTGTTGCATCACTTCTGCATTCATTAAAGCACCTAAGAGACTTGTCACTCTATGGGCACACAACCCTCATCTGTTCTACCCATTCTGCATTCCTTCCTGGGACTTAATTTAGCCTTAGTTCCTTACAAATATTCTCTACTTTTATCTAGGTTCTGGACTTGTACTTATTTGAAAATGGAGTGGCTGTGGCACTCTGTTTACTTATCTCCTTTCTGACAAGCACAAAATTAAACAATTAAGTCTGATGTGTTGTGCTTTCCCCTCAGATCTTAGGAGCACATTTCTGCCATCTCTGCAGATTTCTTACAAATGTAATCTAACCTTTACTATACAAGAGTTCTCCTCACTGCCTGGTTACTCTCTGTCCTCTGCAGTCTGTATACTACCTTCTAATTAAGTGAGGCAGGAAGAAATGCTGATGTAATTATATTTTTTCTATCTGCTTTAATACTTTTTTTCTCTTTATATGGTGTCTAATCTAAGCTACAAAATTAATCATGGCTGAAAAACTCATCTTTTCAATTTTGTTTACTCATCTGCTTCCACTCACTGATTTTTTTAAACTGCCTACCCTTATGCAGTTGGATACCAGTCTTTTCAGCAAAATTCAGAAAGTATATGTATTCACACATTCAATTAAGGAAAGAAATATATACTCCCAAAGTAACCGCAAAAGCAGAGCATACCCTAAAAGTGAATATTTCAGGCTTTGTGGTCCTGGTCCCAGTCTGTCCAAGCATGTTTATTATGGCTTGCCCTCTTTATGGGGCTAAAGAGTATCACATGATTCCAGTTCATATCCCAGATTAGTTCAGACAAATGAGTTTGCATCCCTACCAGTAGATGGAGGCAGAGAATACAAACTTTTCAGGCACTGCTACATAACCGAGAGTGCCACCTGCAGTCCCTCAGTATTTCTCTGTCTCC
Source organism: Rhinatrema bivittatum (assembly GCF_901001135.1). Classification (NCBI taxonomy): domain Eukaryota; kingdom Metazoa; phylum Chordata; class Amphibia; order Gymnophiona; family Rhinatrematidae; genus Rhinatrema; species Rhinatrema bivittatum. Next base: position 299,706,527 of record NC_042615.1, read on the forward strand.
AGCAGATAGTAGAGGTGCAAACCTGCAGTCTGGAGTTCTGAAAAAAAATTAGAAAAGGGAAGAAACAGAACAAGAAGAAGAAAAGAGTAGCATGAGGATTCGTGGAAACTCCCTGAGGTGCTAGGTTCCTTCGTGTGCAGCTTGTGTCTCTGGAGGTGAGCGAACCTCCGCGAAGACTGCAGGTAGCAAACTCTGCACCTGCTCAGTAGGACCTGTTCTGGAGGCCTCAGGGGGGCTGGAGGGGCAATGGCCGTATTTTCTGCACATGGTGGAAGGCAAGCAGTGACTAGGGAGCCCAAGGATTCCCCACTACCTCTCTCTCGGGTGTGTCAGGATGCAGTAGAGAACCGAGAGGGGCAAGGGGAGTCACACAAGGAGGCTGTGGATAGGGAGTCTAATGACTCTGAAGATTTTTCCACAGATTTTGTCCTGTTGCTTCATGAGGCCTAACTGGCAAAACGGAGAGCAGGACATAAGTGCTCGTCAACTCAGAAGTCTCAGCACCCAGTGAAGAAGCCTAGATCTTTTACGCAGAATAGGCCAGGGAGTCTGTGTCATCTCTTGCACTTGGGACGTCCGTCGGGTAGAGATGAGTCCTCTGAGGATTCGGAGGATGTGGATAATCTTCAGAAAGATCCTGGAGATGACCCTGAAGAAGATCTGGCGGTTGATCTTGGAGATACGCCTGTGGGTGCTGTGCCTGCTGCGGATAAGGATGCAAAGGAGCTTCCTTTCATGGAAGGAGATGACCCTAAAGTAGTTAGATTGTTCAATAAGGTGGAGCTGCGTCCTATTATCCCCTATGTGCTAGAGGTACTGGGAATCAAGGTCACTCAGGAAGAGTTCGACTCTGAAGAGTCTGAGGGGGTGGATCTGGTCCTAGATGGGCTGCATGGGCCTGTGAAGATTTTTCCATTACCAAAAGGGTAAAGAAGTTGGTGGTCCAGGAGTGGGATACTCTTGAAGCGGGTCTTAAGGGGTAGCCAGGGCTATGGCGAAGCCGGAGATCTCTGCCCGCCTTTTGCTTCATCTTCTCGGCCACATGGCTGCATCTGTCCATGTTACCCCCCTGGAATGCCTGTGCATGCACAAGGCACAATGGACACTGCGATCACAGTGGGGGCAGGCCACCGAGGACCTCAGTGCACGCATCTGCATTACACAGTCTCTTCAGATCTCCCTATCTTGGTAGGAAGATCTTTCCAATCTGAAACATTGGATTTCTTTCCAGGCTCTTCCATCTCAGGTTGCACTTACTACAGATGCATCGACTCTGGGTTGTTTGCACATGTTGACAACCTCCGTACACAAGGTCGGTGGATGGCTCAGGAATCTCTGTTCCAGATCAACTTCCTGGAGCTGCAAGTGATCTGCTACATTCTTTGGGCGTTCCAGGATCACTTAGCCAACTGTCCGGTTCTCATCCAAATGGACAAGCAGGTGGGAATGTGGTACATCAACAAACAGAGAGGTACTGGGTCGTTCATCCTCTGTCAGGAGGCAGCACAAATTTGGTCCTGGGCTCTGTCACGAGGGATGCTCCTACAAGCAATGTACCTAGCCAGGACAGAGAATGCGGTAGCAGGCCACCTGAGTCAGGCGTTCCGACCACACAAGTGATCCCTGAATCCAGTAGTGATGGATCACATCTTCCACCTGTGGGGATCCCAGATGTGGACCTCTTTGCCTCCCCTTGCAACAGCAAAGTGAGCCACTTCTGCTCCCTGTTCAGGTCAGACGGAACACCAGTGTCAAGGGCCTTCTGTACATGTATCCTCCGCTTCCACTGGTGGTGGTGACTCTCTTGAAGCTCCAGCAGGACAAGGGAACCATGATTCTCGTGGCCCTTTGTTGGCCAAGGCAAATCTGGTTCTCGCTCCTGTCAGAGAACAGATAAGTCTGGGGACCTCCCCCCGACCTGACCATACAGGACCAGGGCAGGCTGTGCCATCTGAACCTCAGTGTGTTAGTCTTGATGGCCTGGATGTAGAGAGCCTAGTTCTGTGGCCCCTGGGCCTCTCTGACAACGTTTCTCGGGTGCTGGTAGCTTCCACCAGAAAGTCTCGGGTGCTGGAAGGTTTCCACCAGAAAGTCTTATAGATTGAAGTGGAAGAGGTTTTCCATCTGGTGTGCAGGGCACGGTTTGGATCAGTTTGCTTGCTCCACTCCAAAATTGCTCAACTATTTGTGGCACCTTTCGGAGTCTAGCTTACCGCCAGCGAGTGAGCAGTACCCAGTCTTTGTGCAGCCCATAATGGGGCGATTTATGCGGGGTTTGCTTCAACTGAAGCCTTCCCTGTGGCCTCCCATTGTGTCGTGGGACCTCAACGTTGTATTGGCTCAGCTCATGCATGATCCTTTCGAGCCTCTGTGCTCCTTCAATCTGAGGTACCTGACTTGGAAAGTTCTTTTCCTGGTTGCCGTCACTTTGACGCGCAGGATTTGTGAGCTTCAGGCGTTGGTGATGCATCCACCCTACACAAAATTCTTTTGTGATAGGTTGGTTCTGTGTACTCACCTCAAGTTCCTGCCTATGGTGGTGACTGATTTTCATTCAGTCAATCATTCTACCTATCTTCTTTCTGAGGCCTCATTCACACCAGGATGAATGAGCTCTGCACAGTTTGGATTGCAAGAGGGCCTTAGCTATCTGTCTCGAGCACACAGCGGCCCACCGACAGTCCAAGCAGCTCTTCATATCTTTCGATAATAGATTGGAAGTTGTGGTGACCAAGCAAACTCTGTCAAATGGGCTGGCAAATTGTATTTCCTTTTGCTATGCGCAGGCTAGCCTTCAGCTTGGAGGCCGTGTCAAAGCTCACTCTATCAGAGCCATGGCGGCTTCGGTAGCTCACTTGCAAGCGGTTCCCATTGCCAAAATCTGCGAGGCTATGACGTGGAGGTCTCTCCATACGTTCACTGCTCACTACTGTTTGGACAAGGGTGGCCCACATGACAGTAGCTTCGGCCAATCTGTCCTTCGAAATCTCTTTCAGCTGTAAACCCAATTCTCCCTGCCTAGGGCCCATTGTTTGAGGTCAGGCTGTCCCCCTCTATTACCAACAGCACCGTGGCTTTTTGTGCCCTTTAGCACCCAATTAGATGTCTGTTGGTTATTGTTGTTGCTGGGAGCAGCCTGTAGCTTGGTATTCACCCACATGGGAGGACTACCATCCTGCTTGTCCTAGGAGAAAGCAGAATTGCTTACCTGTAACAGGTCTTCTCCTAGGACAGCAGGATGTTAGTCCTCAGGAAACCTGCCCGCCACCCCGTGGTGTTGGGTTTCTCTTATGCTTGTTGTTTTATTTTTTTGTACTTCTGTGTTACGAGACTGAAGAGGGACCGCATGTGGACGCGTGGATAGTGGCATACTGGACATGCTCAGTGTGCCAGTTAGTTTTTAGACTGGCACACTGAGCTTTGACAAGTTTTCTGTGCTAGGCTCCATCTGATGATGTCACCCACAAGTGAGAACTAACATCCTGCTGTCCTAGGAGAACACCTGTTACAGGTAAGCAACTCTGCTTTCTTTGCCTCCCATCTGCTAGTAGGGATGGAAACCCACTTCTCTGGACTGATCTGTGGTATTCCAGGAATGAAAATTAGCAGGTAAGAACCAGTTTTCCTGTCCATGAAGTTCATTTTTGTAGATATTAACACAACTGAGTTGTCTGATAGAGGTAAAAGTTTTGGACAATTTAGGTGAGTATGTGGTGTTGACAACATTTTAAAATTATTCTTTTGACAAATTTCTGTCCTTTTTCTATGACAGGATCTCCCTGGAAACACATTAGATTTGTTGAAGAAGTGTCTTACATTCCAACCTTCCAAGAGGTAAAGGACACTGTACCCAAGCTTGACTGGAATGAGAAGAGTATTGCTGTGAGCTAGCACTGAATTGTGCATACATGTCTGCTGGCATGGACACGAACTGGGAGGGAGAGTCCAGATGAAATGAATAAGTACTGTCATTGCTTTACACTACTTAGCAGTAGTGAAAGGGGACTTACAAGTCATGTTCAAGAACCACTTATACACACTCATCCTCACTCACACTGTTCATCCCAACTCACTCAGGGTTGCAAGGTGTATGGCAGTCAGGAGTACTCTCATTAAAAGAACTGCTTCATCCTCCAGAGCAAAATTATATGAATCAATTGCTCACAATCATGGGAAGGAGAGTCCACAATCCATAGTTCATACATAAAATAGTTTTGTTTTGACTTTTTAAAACTAAAATAAGTTTCTGCAGATGTTATCATTCACCTCAGCATATGTTTTATATTTTTGTGCCCTAAGCTAAGGGTTAGCTGGGGCAATCGCATTGCTGTGAGGCAGTGGTTTGTGAAGTTAGAAGTTTTGCTATATCTATCCCAGTACCTGGCACATTCTCAGCCTCTTCCAAGAGACCAACAGGAGGTGAAATTTCATCCTATTTACAGATATATCACAAATATTTTCCAATGTATTAGCATTCAGCAATATAATTTGGCAGAAGCTGACAATTTAATGAGTTATGCAAGGTATCACCACTTGGCCTTTTTGGCTAAGATCAAATGTAAGGTCAGAGGCATGTTCTGAGGGTGGTCCTTTTTAGGCTTTTGGCTGAGATTGAGTACTTATAGGTAGGAAGAGGTAGCTAAATGCCCTAGGGACACAATATCATTTTGATCTTTGCTAAACTGGGAGAATTAAAGCTCCTGTTTAAAAAAAAAAAAAGTCATGAAATTATAGCTTCATCCAGTCTTTTCATGTCATAGCATGAGATGTATGCATTAACCTGTGTTCCCTGTACATATCCAGATCAGTCCAGAATCCTGGGTTTTGCCTCCCTGCCAGAAGATGGAGATAGATAAAGTTTCACTGACACTTTACATAACCCAATGTGCCACCTGCAATCCCTCAATATTTCTCTGTCTCCAACAGATAGTAGATAGTGTAAATCCTGCAGTCTAGAGAGAGAGAGACTAAAAAAAAAAAAAGTTAAATCCTGGGGAATGGGAGCTGTCGGAGGCAACGTTGTGTCTCATTCATGGAAGATAGCAGTATCCTGACCATAAAGAACACCAAGGCATCGTGGTTTTACAGCCACTGAACAGAATATGGTACAGGAGGAATCGGAGCTCTGGTGTTGCCATGGAATCGAGGGTTCCCTGTATGTATCGGATCAGTCCAGACTCCTGGGTTTTGCCTCCGCACCAGCAGGTGGAGACAGAGCCAAACTTTTCAGGCTCCAAATATATGCCAGGGTGCCACCCACAGCCTGTCAGTATAGCTCTGTCTCCAGCAGGTGCAGGGTGCTCAATCCACAGTCTAGGCTGATCCAAATTGGGGTTGTTTTAAGGGGAGTAAGGGTCTGAGTTAGGGCTGATTGTCCTTTTTCCTTGCTCCTTTTTTAGTAAAGTTAAAAAAAAAAATTAAAAAAGTTTTATTTTCTTCACAGCTAGGTCAGCGAGGGAAGGATCGGGCCTGTGCCTCCCAGGGGGTTGTTAGGTCCCGAGGGGGCCATCTCCCCTGGTGGTGAGGCTGCTGTGGCCTAGGGTCGAGGACCCTGTGGTGAGAACCGGCCCAGCCGGGGTGATACCGGCGAGCCCGGCTCACTCACCCCAACCAGGCCGCTTCAGCATTCGCCGGTGGACAGCGTCTTGTAAAAAAAAAAAAAAAAAAGAAACAGAAGGTAAGTGTTCTCGCGGTGGTGACCCGACAGACTTTTTTTTCTTTGTGATTTCGGCTCCTGCCGCGGCAATCCGTAGGGCGTGTTTCCCGGGCGAATTCGACTTGCGGTCCCGTTGTTCCTCGTCCTTGGGGGGCTGAATTTCAGGTTTTCTTCAGCAGCCGGCAGCGTGGCCTGACCAGCCATGCCACGTGGCATGGCCTGCGTGGCCTGCGGGTCGGGTGGTAGAGGGAGAGGGAGAGGGGGCCCCGTCGTCGGGGGCGAAGAGGCAGAGTCAGACTTCGGAGGGCGATGATCCCAAGGTCATCCGTCTATTGTGGAGAGACGAACTTGGACCCCTCATTCCCGCGATCCTGGAAGAATTGGGGATCACCACCCTCCCTGATGAGTCTAGGCTCGGGTCCATGGATAAGCTTTACCCGATGCCAGAAGATACCTTGGAAGGTCTCCGGGTCCCTAAAGTGGATGCCGCCATTTCAGCGGTCACGAAGTGAACCACCATCCCGGTTACAGGTACCACGGCTCTGAAGGATCTTCAGGATTGGAAGTTGGAGGTCCAGTTGAAGAAGATCTTGGAGATCTCGGCACTTGGGGCCCGAGCGGCCATTTGTGGTAATTTCGCGCTCCGAGCAGGACTACGCTGGGTGCAGCAGCTCCTCGCCAATGAGGGCCTGTCGGAGGTGGAAGCTCGACAGGCATCTCTCTTGGAGGCGGTGGTGGCATAAAGCGCAGATGCTCTTGATGACCTTCTTAGAACCTCGGCGCACTCTATGGTTTTCGCCGTCTCGGCGAGGCGGTTGCCGCGGTGCGGGACTGGGCTGCGGATGGTGCATTCAAGTTTAGGCTGAGTTCCTTACCGTTTAAGGGGCAAACTGTTGTTTGGGAAGGAGTTGGACAATATGATTCAGTGTCTGGGGGAGAATAAAGGATATCGTCTTCCGGAGGACAGAACGCGCCCCAGGTCATCTTTTTCCTCTAGGTCTCGTTTCAGGGGAAATCGTAGAAGCCGCACCTCTCGTCCGGGTGCTCCCTTCTCCTCCTCCTCCTCCTCCCTTTGCTCAGGAGGGGGCCGGCAACAGTCTCAGTCCCTTCGAAGCAGGCATTTTGGCAGGGCTGGTTCCTCCTAAGCTCCTGCCGGTGTTAAGTCCGCACAATGGGTTCGGCCGGGCCATTCCTCTGTACCCAGGGTAGGGAGCAGGTTGTCTCTCTTCTACAAGGAATGGAACAAGATCACGTCGGATCAATGGGTACTCTTGGTGCTAAAACACGGCTATGCCTTAGATTTTGCATGGCAGCCCCGACCGCGGTATTTCCCGTCGCCCTGCGGAAATGCGGACAAGCGCCGAGTGATCCAGCAGACCTTGGAGAGGCTATTGGCCCTGGGAGCGATCGGGCCGGTCCCAAAGGGGGAGCAACGAAGAGGTCATTACTCCATTTACTTCGTCGTTCCAAAGAAGGATGGGACTTTTCGGAGTGTTCTAGATCTCAAGGGCGTCAACAGGTGTCTGTAGATTCCGCGGTTTCGCATGGAAATGTTGCATGCCGTCATCGCATCTGTGCGACCGGGGGAGTTTCTGGCTTCTCCGGATCTCACGGAAGCATATCTTCACATTGGAATCAGAGAGGATCACCAGAGCTATCTCCGGTTCTACGTGTTGGGGAGACACTTTCAGTTTCAAGCCTTCCCATTTGGGACTGGCTACAGCCCCCAGATCCTTCACCAAGATCATGGCTGTCGTGGCGGCGCAGCTTCGGAGGGAAGGATTGTTGGTTCATCCGTATCTGGACGATTGGTTGATTCGGGTGAAGTCGGAGGACCTCTGCCGGTCGGCAATCTCCCAAGTGCTCCACCTATTGCGTTCTCTAGGCTGGGTAGTGAACACCGCCAAGAGTCATCTCTTTCCATCTCAGTCTCTTGAGTTTTGGGAGCGTTGTTTGACACGCGTCAAGGGGCGGTCTTCCTTTCGTTGGAGCGTTGTCACAAATTGCAGGGCCAGGGTCGGGCTTTGCTCCTGAAGAAGCCGCCAGCGGTCTGGGTTTACCTACAGATGATAGGTTCAATGGCATCCGCCCTGGATCTAGTTCCCTGGTCCTTCGCGCTCATGCGACCCTTACAGTCCGCATTGCTCTCCCGCTGGAGCCCCGTGTCCGAACAATTTTACCTTCCGTTGTCTTTGACACAGCCAGCTTGGCTCAGTCTCGGATGGTGGCTGTGCTCGACCAATCTACTACGGGGAGTGCCACTGGAGACGCCGGAATGGACGGTGGTCACCACGGATGCGAGGCTCCTCGGTTGGACGGAAGTCGGTTCAGGGGTGCTGGTCCGTGACCGAGTCTCACTGGTCGATCAATCGCCTGGAGACCAGGGTGGTGCACCTAGTGTTGCAGGCCTTTCTCCTGTTAGTTCAGGGAAAGTCGGTCAGGGTCCTCTCTGACAATGCGACGGCAGTGGCCTACATCAATCGTTAAGGGGGGACCAGGAGCCAACAGGTGGCCCTCGAAGCTAGTCTTCTAATGCAGTGGGTGGAGTGCCATCTGGTCAGCATAGCGGCGTCTCATATCGCGGGGGTCGACAACATGCAGGCGGACTTCCTGAGTCGGCATCAACTCGCCCCAGGACAGTGGGAACTGGCGGACAGGGCGTTTCGCATCATCTGCGACAGTCGAAGTGGTTCGTTGAGGGTACAGGTAGCAGCTCTTGGGTGTTCCAGGGGTTGCTCGACGGGAGATCCCTGGCGGGGCATCCGGATGTGGCCTGGTTCTTGAAGGGGGCGAAGCAGTTGCGTCCACCCTTGCAGGTCCCATGTCCTTCCTGGAACTTGAATGTAGTTCTCAGGGCCCTATGCGCTCCTCCTTTTGAGCCCTTAAAGAGGGCGACCCTCAAGGATCTTATGTTGAAGGCGGTATTCTTGGTGGTGATCACGTCTGCTAGAAGGGTGTCAGAGTTCCAGGCTTGTCCTGCAGGGAGCATTTCTCGCGGTTTTATGAGGCCGGGGTCACTCTGCGGACGGTCCCCTCATTCCTTCCCAAGGTGGTTTCTTCGTTTCATTTGAATCAGTCAGTGGGTCTCCCTCCTTTGCCGATCTCACGGGGACGGATCCTGTCTTGAGGGACCTCAGGCAGTTGGACGTGCATAGAACTCTGTTACGTTACTTGGAAGTCACTGATGAATTTAGATTATCGCATCACCTTTTTGTCCTTTGTCAGGGTACAAGAAGGGGCCATATGGCCTCCAAGGCCACCATTTCTCGATGGCTGAATCCATATGTTCCTCATATCTTCTTGGTGGAAGGCCTCTGCTTCAGGGGCTTAAGGCCCACTCGATGCGTTCCCAGGCGGCTTCCTGGGCGGAGTGTATGCAGATTTCCCCGCACGAGATCTGCCGGGCTGCAACTTGGAAATCTTTGCATACTTTTGCACGTCATTATCGCCTGGATGTCCAGGGCACCCGGGAGGGCAATTTTGGGGCAGGCGTGTTGAGAGCGGGCCTCTCCGGTTCCCATCCCAAGTAGTCTCAGCTCTGGTACATCCCAGGAGTCTGGACTGATCCGGTATGTACAGGGAAAAGAAAATTAGGTCTTACCTTCGATAATTTTCGATCCTGTAGTACCAAGGATCAGTCCAGAGTCCCGCCCTAAGTGCTTTCTCAGTTTCGGAGAGTCCGCTTTGTTCTCGGGGAATTGGGAGATTTCCTCATGCAGTTGTTCTCTGTTTGTTTTTCTATTTCCTGAAGCAGGTCTCTCGTTGGGGACGGTGAGCTCAGGGTTCCCGGAGGTTGTTTCTGGTGTTTAGTTTTTCAGGTTTTCCTGCTTTGACATTACGTTATACTGGCAGGCTGTGGGTGGCACCCTGGCATATATACGGAGCCTGACAAGTTTGGCTCTGTCTCCACCTGCTGGTGCGGAGGCAAAACCTAGGAGTCTGGATTGATCCTTGGTACTACAGGAACGAAAATTATCTGAGGTAAGACCTAATTTTCTTATTCTTTGTCTTCCCTTCCATGGCTTCTGGTGGACAAGGGATTACAGTGGATAGAGAAACATCTGGGCAACATGATCCTGTTAGCTCAAGTGGTCATGTATCCCAGATCTGATCAACATGGCCATAGATGGGCCCCTAAGATTCGGACATCAGTCGACTCTTTCACCTGGGCCCAATATTTTTGGGTCAGGCGGCTCATTTCTGTCTTGCGGCTTTGCTTCTGAAAGGAGACAACTGAGATGGAGGGGATATTTCGAAGTGGTTATTTCTACCTTATTGCAGGCTAGGCGACCTGCTACATCCTTTAACGTATGTGTGAATTTGGAGGATCTTCAAGTCCTGGTCTGCTGTTGATGGAGTGCAGCCTCAGTCTGTTCAGGCTATGGTGTTGCATATTTTGGCTTTTCTACAGGAAGGTTCTGGTCAAGGGACTGGCGTTTAACTTTCTGAGAGTCCATGAGGCAACATTGGGTTGTCTCCGGGGTAAGGTGCAAGGCTATCCTCTGTCCACACATTCGGATGTTCTATGGCTCCTTCAGGGAGCTAAGAACTTGCATCCTCAGTTGCAGAACATTTATCCATCTCGGAATCTGAATTTAGTCCTTAGAGGATTGTGCGAGGCTCAGTTTGAACCACTAAAGACTGCTACGGTTAAGGACTTTACTCTTAAAGTGGTTTTCTTGGTGGCTATTTGTTCACCAGGAGAATTTTGGAGCTCCAGGCACTGTCATGTTGAGATCCCTTCATATAGATTTGGGAGTATCTTTATGCATGGTGCCTTCTTTTCTGCCTGAGGAAGTCTTGGTGTTCTATCTTTGTTAGACAGTGGAGCTTCCAGCTTTTACAGATTTGGATTCCTCTATGCCTCATGCGGGGGAGCTTAGGCCCTTAGATGGGAGGCATGCATTATTGAGGTATCGAAAGGTTACTTATTTCCGTAGATCGCATCACCTCTTTGTACTGTGGAGTGATCCAAAGAAGGGAAACAAGTCATCTACTTGTTTCCGAATTCTACACAAGTCACTCACAATTATCCACAAAACCATCCACAATCAAGCACTTCTTAACCTTCAACTCCCACTCAGACTACACACCTCTTCAAGACCGATCAGAGAGGCCTACAGAGGATCCCTACACGCCCCTCCAACCAAAGTGACTCACCACATAACCACAAGAGAATGGGCCTTCTCTATAGCGGGTCCAACCATTTGGAATACCATTCCCACTGAACTTAGACAAGAACCCTGCCTAATGACTTTTAGAAAAAGGCTTAAGACTTGGTTATTTCAACAAGTCTTTACATAAATTTACTGATTACCAGAACTAAGGCCCCGGTGCACCACAATGAATATTTCTAGTCGTAGAACTCTCCAAATAACTGGCGTTATGTTTCAAGTTACCTATGCTCTGTCGTCTTCTTCCCCCAGTTTGCTCACCCCCGTTTTATTGTAAATTTTTTTACTTCTTTACTATGTTAACGTATTTAAGGTTATTGTTCCCCCAGTTTTCTGTAAACTGACATGATATGACTCGGTCATGAATGCCGGTATAAAAAAAAGCATCAAATAAATAAATAAATCTAGGGCTACAATTATGCAGTGGCTGAAAGAAATTGAGTCGACTTAAATTTCTAAAGGGTGCCCGCTGCCGGGGGGGGGGGGAGGGGCGGGTGTTAGGGGCATATTGAACTCGTTCTCAGGCAACTTCCTGGGCTGAGTCACAACAGGTGTCTCCGCATGAAATTTGCTAGACAGCTACTGGGAAGTCGTAGCACACTTTTGCTAGGCATTATCCCTTGGATGTCGGAGCTCTGGCTTCCATGTGCTTTAGTGAAAGTGTTCTACAAGCGGAACTCTCCAGGTCCCACCTGAGTTATCGGGAGCTTAGGTACATCCCAGGAGACTGGATTGATCTGGGCTCGTACAGGGAAAGGAAAATTGGTTCTTACCTGCTAATTTTTGTTCCTGTAGTACCACAGCTCAGTCCAGAGACCCACCCATTTACTGGGGGAAGAGTCCGCCGCTTGAACTGTTGCTTTGTATATAGTGCAAAGTTGTTAGAGGTTTTCAATGCTAATTGCTTATGTTAAATTTGGAAAATTAGTTTTTCATTGTCTTTTAGGGCAACTTCACCTTTTTCCAGCTCATTGGAGGGAAGAGAGTTTGCTTAGAAATTTATGCTTGTTGCTGTCATCTTGGTTTGGGTACAGGTCAATACTGAGAGACAGCAGGTGGCACATTGGGTTATGTACAGCGACGGTGAAATTTTCTCTGTCTCCATCTGCTGGCAGGGAGGGAAAACCCAGGAGTCTGGACTGATCTGTGGTACTACAGGAACGAAAATTAGCAGATAAGAACCAATTTACCTTTTATTGTATGTTATAATATAAAAGTTTGAAATTTTTCCATAATAATCTCTTCACAATTTTGATTTCCTTTTCTGCTCCTGTGCTTTTTTTGTGATTTCTCTGTTTCTTTTGAATATGTCATCCTTACTCAAGGCCTACAGCGGCAGAGCTCTTGTGCGCCAGCCTGTTCAGCGAAGTGTCGTCTATGTACTCTCCCTTCCACAAGCCTCTCAGTCTCTTCTCATCCTCCCTGAGATGTGCTGACTTAACTCTGCCTGAGGACATCAGTCTGCTCTGTAAAAGTGAAGGTGGGAAAGGAATTATTACATCTTTGTCTGATTTCTGATATGTTAAATCAGAAGCAGAAATGCTGGTCCACAATAAGCTTGCCTTCTATAATGACTACTGAAAGAACATGCAAGTAGGTTCAAAGGTCATGCTTTCTGAAATAGCACAGTACTTATACGTAAATGCCTAGATATGGCATTCGCCAGCTACAGCCCATGTTTTCATTTGAGATCCAGATGTTACTGTAAAATACCTATTAAGTAGAGCAGATCTGTGACTGGTAACTGCTTTGCTTGATGGGGACTGGTTAATAATGCCTGAATCTCAGTCAGAAAAGATCCTGCAAGACAAGGAAGCTTCAGCTAGGTAGAAAGAAAGGAATGGAAAGTAAGAATATAAATGGAGGTAATGAGTATGAAAAGGCAGGAATTTAGTGAGGGAAAAAAGAGGCAGAGAATTAGAGGTAAAATAAAGAGTTGAAAAGCAGAATTAGACTGGATAAAAGTATATGGAAGAAAGAAGGACGTCAAGACGTAAAAAAAAACAAAAAACCTCAAATGGGCCAGAGTGCCTTGCTTAGACCAGATTTGGGTTGGCTAAATCATTTTCAGCCGAATCTAGATGGCATTTTTGCAGCTGAAAATGACCTTAAACCTAGGTGACAAAAATATGGCTACTTAGATTTAGAACAGGCAGTCTTAGGCACCTAAACTTAGGTGGATAATGGTGAAAATTAGCACTAGCCTGCTGTCCTCTCAAATAAATCTTCCTTCCCCTCCCCACACACAGGTCAGCGATTCCTCCTCCCACCCACCATATTTTCAATAAAAAAAAAAATGAGACTGCCTTGACAGCCTCCCTGATTTTCCTTCCCACCCACAGTCTTTAATAAAATGTCTACCTGGTCATTCTCCCTCCCCTATTTGCCCAATATAGAAAAAAACAAAAACCATCTGATCCCACCTAGAGCCAGAGAAACTTTGGAGGCTGGGCTAGTAGGAGGTAAGTCTGAGCCCTCCTGCCAACAAGATTACAGATGGCTCTGGTAGAATTGAACCTCTGATGCAGAGACACACACTGTATCAAGTGCAACAAGTACAAAAAGCCTTCTCTGTATTAGATACTGAAGAAGCTCTTCAGAAAAAGATTGAAGTGTTATCTGAAAAGAGAGAAGAAACCCAATGCATACAGGAATTCCAGATCAGTAACCAAAGGAAAAAGCTAATTGTGCTGGATGAATCTGTCATCAAAGGCACTAATCTTTCCCCTTGCACAAATGCAAAAGGAAAGGGAAAAGTGGATAACAAAACTCAAGTAAAGTCACAAAAGGAGTCCAGGAACAGCAGTAACCTGAACGTGGAAAGCTGGAAAGCTATGAGCACAAATGCTCATAGTTTGGGCAATAAAATCCCAGATCTGCAAGCCCTAATGGTGGAGGCGGACCTGGACATTGTTGCTGTCACGGAGACGTGGTTCACAGAATCTCACGATTGGGATATGGCAATACCGGGCTATAACTTGTTAAGGAAGGACAGAGCGGATAGGAAAGGGGGAGGTGTGGCTCTTTACATCAGAAACAATATCCAAGCATCTGAGTTGCAAGGAAGATGGGGCAATGAAGAAGCACTATGGGCCAACCTAAAAAAAAAGATGGGACATCCATTTTTATTGGAGTGGTTTACAGGCCTCCAAACCAAAAGGAAGAGCTGGACAGAGATCTAATTGAAGACATCCAAAAGATGGGAAAGAAGGAAGAAGTGGTGATTGTTGGAGACTTTAATTTGCCGAATGTAGACTGGAGAATCCCATCTGCAGAATCTAACAATAGTAGAGAAATGGTGGATGCTCTGCAAGGAGCTTTGTTCAAACAAATGGTAATAGAACCCACAAGAGAGGGAACTATATTCGATTTAGTGCTCACTAATGCAGATAATGTCTCTGATGTGCAGGTGGGCACCAGTGACATCAACCGGTATGGTTTAATATCACAAAAAGGATATGGAAAAGAAGCACATGAACCTGAGTTTTGCAGTTCAAAAACACAGACTTTGATGAAATGGGGAAGTACCTGGAGGAAGAACTTGTAGGCTGGGAGAACGAGAGAGATGTGGAACAACAGTGGACCAAACTAAAAGGAGCAATTACCAAGGCAACTAATCTATATGTTAGAAAAGTAAAGAAAAGCAAAAGAAAAATGAAACCTATCTGGTTCTCCAAGGAGGTGGCTGACAAAATAAAGGCTAAAAGAACAGCGTTCAAGAAATATAAAGGATCCCAAAAGGAGGAGCACAAAGAAGAATATCTGGTAGCACTGAGGGAGACAAAGAAAGTAATCAAGACGGCAAAAAGTCAAGCGGAAGAAATGTTTGCCAAAGAGGTAAAGCGAGGTGACAAAACATTTTCAGATACATCAGTGAAAGGAGAAAAGTTCAAAGTGGTATAGTGAAATTGAAAGGTGAAAATGATCAATGTGTGGAGAGAGACGAAGAAATAGCAGAAATATTAAACAAATACTTCAGTTCTGTTTTCACTAAAGAAGACCCTGGAGAAGGACCATTGCTAGTTAACAAACTAGAGGGGAATGGAGTAGATGTAACTCCATTTACAGTAGAGAATGTATGAGAAGAGCTGAGGAAACAAAGTGGACAAAGTCATGGGACCTGATGAGGTTCATCCCAGGATACTGAGGGAGCTCAGAGATGTGCTGGCGGGTCCGCTGTGTGACCTGTTCAATAGATCCCTAGAAATGGGAGTGGTGCCGAGTGACTGGAGAAGAGCGGTGGTGATCCCGCTTCACAAGAGTGGAAACAGAGAAGAGGCTGGTAATTACAGACCAGTTAGCCTCACCTCGGTGGTGGGAAAAGTAATGGAGTCGCTGTTAAAAGAAGGAATAGTGAGCTATCTACAGTCGGAAGAATTGCTGGACCAGAGGCAGCATGGATTCACCAGGGGAAGATCCTGTCGGACAAATCTGATAGAGTTTTTTGACTGGGTAGCCAAGGAATTGGATCAAGGAGAGCGGTTGATGTCATCTACTTGGATTTCAGCAAAGCTTTTGATACGGTTCCGCACAGGAGACTGGTGAATAAAATAAGAAGCTTAGGAGTGAGTGCCAAGGTGGTGACCTGGATTGCAAACTGGTTGACGGACAGAAGTCAATGTGTGATGGTAAATGGAACTTACTCTGAAGAGAGAGCGGTGTTGAGCGGAGTGCCACAAGGGCACTCCGCTTTACATTCTTTACATTAGAATGTAAAGCTAGTTGCTGAATTATTGTTTTTTGTAAACCGAGGTGATGTTTATAATGTGCCGCGGTATATAAAACATTTCTAAATAAATAAATAAGGGTCGGTGTTGGGACTGATCCTGTTCAATATCTTTGTGAGCGACATTGTTGACGGGATAGAAGGTAAGGTTTGTCTTTTTGCGGATGACACCAAGATCTGCAACAGAGTGGACATGCCAGAAGGAGTGGAGAGAATGAAACGGGATTTAAGGAAACTGGAAGAGTGGTCAAAGATATGGCAGCTGAGATTCAATGCCAAGAAGTGCAGAGTCATGCATATGGGGTGTGGAAATCCGGAAGAATTGTATTCGATGGGGGGAGAAGGGCTGATGTGCACGGGGCAGGAGAGAGACCTTGGGGTGATAGTGTCTAATGATCTGAAGTCGGTGAAACAATGTGACAAGGTGATAGCTAAAGCCAAAATGCTGGGCTGCATAGAGAGAGGAATATCGAGTAAGAAAAGGGAAGTGATTATCCCCTTGTACAGGTCCTTGGTGAGGCCTCACCTGGAGTACTGTGTTCAGTTCTGGAGACCGTATCTCCGAAGGGACAGAGATAGGATGGAGGCGGTCTAGAGAAGGGCGACCAAAAAGGTGGAGGGTCTTCATCAAATGACTTATGAGGAGAGATTGAAGAAGCTAAAAATGTACACCCTGGAGAAAAGGAGTAGGGGTGATATGATACAGACTTTCAGATACTTGAAAGGTTTTAATGATCCAAAGACAACGACAAACCTTTTCAGTTGCAAAAAAATCAGCAGAACCAGGGGTCACGATTTAAAACTCCAGGGAGGAAGACTCAGAACCAATGTCAGGAAGTATTTCTTCACGGAGAGGGTGATGGATGCCTGGAACGCCCTTCCGGAGGAAGTGGTGAAGACCAAAACTGTGAAGGATTTCAAAGGGGTGTGGGATAAATACTGTGGATCCATAAAGTCTAGAGGATGTGAATGAAGACAAGAGGCATGGGGGTGGCTTGAGGGAATGTTGGCTACTACCTGGAGATGAATATCCTTATTCAATAATGCGACTCCAACATTGTTCTATGCTTCAACGGCAAGAAGAAATGTGGAAAAAAGGATTTGCAACCACATAAAAGCAGGGGAGTAGCTTGCTTGTTACGGCGGGTACTACCCCAAACCAAAAAAATACCTGATACTTCACTTTCAACGCAAATCCAGCATAGCTCTCTGCTTCAACGGCAGGGGAGGAAATTTTTGACAATTCACGCATATCCAGCATAGCCCTCTGCTTCAACGGCAGGGGAGAAAATTTTGTCAATTCACGCATATCCAGCATAGCCCTCTGCTTCAACGGCAGGGGAGGAAATTGTTGTCATTTCACGCATATCCAGCATAGCCCTCTGCTTCAACGGCAGGGGAGGAAATTTTGTCAATTCACGCATATCCAGCATAGCCCTCTGCTTCAACGGCAGGGGAGCAAGTCTGATATTTCACTTTCAAAGCAAAGCCAGCATAGCTCTCTGCTTCAACGGCAGGGGAGGAAGTTTTGACAATTCACGCATATCCAGCATAGCCCTCTGCTTCATCGGCAGGGGAGCAAGACTGATACTTCACTTTCAATGCATAGCCAGCATGGCTCTCTGCTTCAACGGCAGGAGGGAATGAAGAAAGGTGGATCTATATTCAGGCAACAATCAACAAGGACTGAATTACATAGTCTGAATAAACAGATAAGCATGGGTGTAGCTTGCTTATAGCGGTGGTTAATACCCCTAACTAAATTAAGCTATTTCACTTAGATGCAGGTCCAACACTGCTCTCTACATTAATGGTGGGGGTGGAAGGGAAATAGAATAAAAAAAAAAGGTTACTAAGAACCAAGAGAAACAGATAAGTATGTGAAAGAAAAAAAGTGCAAAAGCTTGTTGGGCAGACTGGATGGGCCGTTTGGTCGTCTTCTGCCGTCATTTCTATGTTTCTAACTTGGAATAAGAGCTTTTGGGAGAGATGGAAATTTGGGAATTGGAAGGTTAGGGAGGCAAATTTTTATTTTATTTATTTATTTTTAACATTGAGTGGCTGGGAGGGGAATTTGGGTGGCAAGTTTTGTTTTATATTTAGCAGGTGGGAAAGGGGATCTGCCAGGGGAGACTTTTTTTTTTTTTATTGAAGATTGAGGAAGTGGGAGATGGATCAGGGGATTTTTGCACTGGGAGGACTTGAAACAGATTGAGCAGGGCTTCAGGAACAGGGATAGACAGCTAGATTTAAGCCAGCCATCCCTATGCCAAGGTTGCCAGCGCTTAGTAAATCTCGGCAGCTTAATGTAGCTGCTTGGCCCTGGTAAATTTTCAAAGGGGCGAATTTAGCTGCCTCATTCTGAAAGTTAACATACAATGCAAAAAGCTCTGATTGGGAGGCATGGATGTAAGCTTAGGAGGCACTGCTGCTCGGTGCAGTTAGCT
Organism: Rhinatrema bivittatum; assembly: GCF_901001135.1. NCBI lineage: Eukaryota > Metazoa > Chordata > Amphibia > Gymnophiona > Rhinatrematidae > Rhinatrema > Rhinatrema bivittatum. The sequence goes on from NC_042615.1 coordinate 299,724,530, forward strand.
GAGATATTTAAACTACAATGCATGATACAATATGTGTAGGCAGCTACTTGTTACAGATGCTGATCCAATGAACTTGCAGGACATCCTCTGCATATTATACTGTATAGCAGTGCTTCTCAACCTTTTTTTTGTCGGGACACAGCTGACAGATGGTTCTCACATGCATGACGTCATGGGGCTAAATGTAAATATATACTCCGTATCTACAGGATCCACCCTGATCCACCAACAATGACTACAGAACAGAACTAGGACATTCCCCATTCAATTTACCATACAAAAAAGGTATTTCTCGTGTCATGTCAGTAACAGCAACATAAACACTCTCTCCTACCAGGTGCAATAGCCCTCCTTATGAAAAAACAATTATTTATCACCAATGCATGTTCTATTGAGAAAACACAACAAATAATATTGATACAAATGCCTACATGCTAGTAAAATACTTCACCTCGGTCACACACATAGAATCGACCTTCACCAAGTACAGAAAGACCACAAATTACAAATATGGAAACAGAAACTGTAATGGAAACCCAAAAAAGCCACTCTGCATTCTGTGCAAAACAGAAATATAGCACCTAACAGACTTCCAGGATCTGCAATAATGTACACAAACTAATGCGCACAAAGTTACACCTGCATTATGGAACTTAAACAGTAATAACCCTACCTATGAAAAGGCAGCACTGCAAAAATTACACCAGGCCCTAAACACCAATACACCTCCTATTAGAAAAACAGAACAAGCCAAGCTGCTATAGATCCCTACCAAGAAACTACAAGCTTACAGAATACCCTTAGCTGGATCACACACGCAGAACACAGACAGACCTTCACCAAATACAGAATAAAGTGACCATAAAGCTAATGTTTTGTTTTTGCGTTGTTGCACTGCATACAGAGTTTGGCTTCTTGCTGTTTCCAGTTCAGTTTTTGTCTCCAAATTTCTATTTACCGTATTTTCCGGCATATAAGACGACTTTTTAACCCCTGAAAATCTTCTCAGAAGTCGGGGGTCGTCTTATACGACGGGTATCGTCTTATAGGGCAGCGCTTCTCAGCGGTGTGTCGCCAAGCACCGGCAGGTGTGTCGCGTGCTCCCGGTCTCTCCCGCTGCTCTTCCTTCCCTGCTGCCATTGCCGCTGGGCTATCAGCACATTCAAGCCCAGCGGGAACGGCAGCGGTGCAAAAAAAAAAAAAACTGTGGCATCCGCGGCTGGCCTTTTCTTCTTCCCGCCCCCCCCCCCCCCCCGACCCGTAACAGGAAGTGAAACGCGGTGCGCGGGAAGGAGAAAGAGCCGTGCCACATGAAAAAATAGCAGTGGCGACAGCAGCATCGGCCCCCGAGCAATCGAAGCAGCTGATAATAGGGAAAGGAGACAGCAGCGTGAGCCTCCCGCGGCCGATGGGATTCTTCTTTCTTGGCCTGCGGGGGCTGGAGGAGGAGGCTGCAGCAGCTACCATTTGTGCTCGGGGGGCGGGGGAGGGGAGAGGAAGTGAGTGAGAGAGAGAGAGAGAGAGAGAGAGAGAAGCAGCCAGCCAGCCTGTGTGTAAGTGAGAGAATGCATTTGATTGAGAGCATGTGTGTGATTGAGAGAAACTGGTCAGAGAGCTCATGTGTGTGTGTATATGTGAGAGACAATGAAAGTGACTGCTCAGAGAGATGACTGATGTGTATGTGAGTGTGAGAGAGAGAAAAAGCATGGAAGTGAGAAATCTGGGTATGTGAGAAAGCATGGGAGTAAGAAGCCTGATTATGTGAGAGAGAGCATGGGAGTGGGAGGGCTGTGTGTGTGTGCGTGCATGAGAGAGAGACTGGTTGATAAGGTGATGGTGTGTGTGAGAGAAAGACTGGTGTGTGTGAATGTGAGAGAAAGAATGTGATTCAGGGAATGAGAAGCCTGTGCACGTGGAGAGCGAGCATGGAAATGAGAGAGAGACTGGTGTGTGTGTGTGAGACAGAGAAAGTGAATATGAGAGTGAGAAGCCCGTATATGTACGGTAAGCAGAACACGGGAGTGGGAAGCCTGTGTGTGTGTGTGTACGGCATGAGAGAAACTGTTCAGGAAGGTGTCTGGTGTGTGTGTCAAAGACTGTTTGGGAAATGATTGGTGTGTGAGAGACAGAAACTGATCATGGGGACATGACTGGTATGGGTGTGTGTGAGAGACATGGGACTAAGGAAGAGGAATAGGAGAGCTGCTGGAGGGGGTAAGTAAAGGTGGCTTTTTAAGTTTATTTTTCTTGATTGACTTCCATTTTAATTATTTAATATTATATGATGTGTCTGCTTTTCTGAAATATTTTATTGGTGTTTGGAGAATGTTTAATAGTTTTTACGAGTTTTTAATTGTTGGATGTTATTCTGTTCATAGCTGTTTTGAAACATTTATTCTGCTTATTAGTATAGTTTTACAATTATTTCTGTGTGGGGATCTCTAGCTGCTTGCTAGTTCTGTTTTCCTAATAAGAGGTGTATTGGTTTTTAGGGCCTGATATATGGTATTTGTAGTGTTGCCCTTCCATAGATAGGGTTGCTCCTGTTTGAGTGTAAAATTATTTTTTTTTCTTAAAAATGTGTATAAAAAGGGGGGGGTCGTCTTATACGCCCAGTCGTCTTATACGCCGGAAAATACAGTATACATTCCTCGAGAAATATAAAATAATTCTAAAACTAGACTATAATAAATGTTTCAAAACAACTGATAAATGGAATAACCTCTAATCATTAAAAATTTTCAAAATTATTAAAAATTCTCCAAACACCAATAAAATATTTCTAACAGCAGACACATCACATAATACCCAATAAATAAAATGGCAGTCAATCAAGAAAGCTAAACTTAAAAAGCCACCTTTACTTACCCTCTCCAGTAACTCTCCTACTCCTTTCCCTTGTAGGCCAATAGCACATACCAGAAGCAGCAAGGGCTGCTGAAGCTCTGTCCTCACATTCTTCTTCTTTAGGGCCCATGTCCTAGTCTATTTCACATACACACACACACACACACACTCTCTTTCTCTCTCTTTCACACACCAGTCATCTCCCTGACCAATCTCTCTTTCTCTCTCTCTCACACAACAGTCACTTCCCTGACCAATCTCTCTCTCTCTCACACACACACCCACACACCAGTCACCTCCCTGACCTCTCTCTCTCTCTCTCACACACACACACACCCACACACCAGTCACCTCCCTGACCAATCTTTGTCTCTCACACACACACATCACCTCCCTGACCAATGTCTTTCTCACACACCAGTCACCTCCCTGCCCAATCTCTTTCTCTCTCTCACACACACACCCCCCTTCCTGACCAACGTCTTTCTCTTTCTCTCTCTCACACACACACCAGTCACCTCCCTGACCAATGTCTTTCTCTTTCTCTCACACACACACACCAGTCACCTCCCTGACCAATGTCTTTCTCTCACACCAGTCACCTCCCTGACCAGTGTCTTTCTCTCACACCAGTCACCTCCCTGACCAATGTCTTTCTCTCACACCAGTCACCTCCCTGAACAATGTCTTTCTCTCTCACACACACGTCACCTCCTTGACCAATCTCTTTCTCACACACACACACACCTCTCCCTGACCAATGTCTTTCTCTTTCTCTCTCACACACACACCAGTCACCTCCCTGACCAATGTCTTTCTCTCTCTCTCTCTCACACACACCAGTCACCTCCTGACCAATTTCTCTCTCTCTCTCTCTCTCTCTCACACACACGTCACGTCACGTCCCATCCCTGACCAGTCTCTTTCTCTCACACACACCAGTGATTTTCCTGAGCAGTATCTTGCTCTCCCACGTTTTCTCTCTTAATCACACACACACACACACACACACACACACACACACACACTCACTCACTCACTCCCTCCCTCATACACTTGCAAACATGCTGGCTCACTCTCTCTGTCTCACTCACTCACCCCCACCCACAGCACACATGGCAGCTATAGCACAAGCTAGCCAGTATGCTGCCATTAAAAGCAGAGTCCTGACAGGCTAGAAACTGCAGCAGGAATGACCTCCCCGCCCCGCAGTGGTAAGGAGGCACTCAGCTGATTGCTTGTGCTGCTATCATGGCACAGAGCAGTCAGCCTAGAATGTAATTCTATGCTTTTTCTTCTCCCCACCCCAGCCTTTTATTTTTTTTTTATTATTATTATTTTTATGTTTTCTTGCTGGTGTCGCGCTGGCGAGAGAAGGGGAGGTCAGAGCCAGGCTGGGGGGCAGCGGCACCGTACTCCTTTAGCCCCTGGCAAAGTGGCCAGCCAGCACTGATCTTCAGGTCCTGGCAGCTGATGGACAGCTTTCCCCAACAGCCATGCGATAGGAAATCCCGGCGGCCACATTCTCAGCTGACTGCTCTGTGCTGCGATGATTGCAGCATAGGCAAACTGCTGAGTGTAGCGGAGCCGGGGAGAGCCTTGGGATGCAATTTCTGCAGCAGCATGCATGCATGGCCTTTTCTTCTTCCCGCATGCCAGTAAACATCACTTCCTCTTCCGGGCCACAGGGGCGGAAGAAGAAAAGGTCATGTTCCTGTTGCCGGCTTCCACAAACACTGCTGCTGTTCCCATCGAGTCTTGAATGTGCTGATAGCCCGGGTAGGAATGGCAGCAGTGTTTGTCTCGCTTAGGTGAAAGGGGGGGGGGGGGGGGAAGAACAGTGGGTGCTCAACGCACTGGTTGAGAACCGCTGCTCTATAGAGTAAATTTTCAAAGGGGATACAGACGGAAAAATTGGCATATACACGTGTAAACTTGTATATGCTATTTTATATTCAACAAAAGTACATACATATTTTCAGTTTCACACGCATATTTACCTGTGCGAAAAAGGGACAACCTACGGAGTTTAGGGTAAAGTATTAGGAGGGTTTTAGTAAAGTGGAAACAGACTGGGTGAACTGGTGGAGGTATCAGCAAACTGGTGATTTCAGGTTTGCACATATTTTAAAATATACCTACTTCCTTGTGTAAATCAAGGTTTTACGCATACAGGTTATATTTTTTTTATCAATGTTATTTTATTTTTAAATTTTCCAAGCACATAGTAAATATCTAAAGAGTTTGTATTACAAAACTCGTATTACAATGCACCGAGAGAGAAATGCAGGGAATAACATTCTCTGAACAAATTTTCCACAGTCGATGTGCATTTCACTGTATGCCTCCACAAACTGTTTTCCAATGAAAGAAAGGAAAGAACACCTGCCAAAAAAGGACAATCGCTGAAAACATGCATCACTATGAGACATAAGTATGCTCTCCCCACTACCCTGACAACATCCACTTCATTCACCCAAACATGTTCACATCTATGCATGTCCTGTCTAGTACCTGTGCTGTTTAGCACATCTTTTTATCCTCACGGTTTGCCATTCTACTGAATACCCTAATTCGAGCAGACATTTCTTCTTGTCTTTTTGTAGAAGTCCATAGAAATCTTTCCATACAGTTATATAATCTAACTCCACCTGTACTTTTAATCTCTCCAGTTGCATTAATTTGACCATTTTGTCTTTCCGGACTGTGAAGCTTGGCAAGTCTTCCTCTATCCATTTAGATAAAATACTCTAATAGGAAGCTTGGAGAGTCAAGTACACAAATGTCTTTTGCTTTTCCTTAACCCTGTTATACATGTCATATTGCCTAACAGCTGAATTTCACCTTTAAAAGGTATGGCCTCCCTTACATATTCTTGAAGGTTTTCAAAACGTTTTCTCTAAAGATCCCCTAGTTAAGAAAAATAATTGATGCACTAAACTCCCCTGCTGAATCTTGCATTTGTTATAATATGCAGTGTCATCCAGAACCATGGGTTGTCTTTTAACTTTATCAATATAAGAGTGATGAAGTATTTTAAATTTCATCTCTCACATTGCGATATCCATGTTTGTTATGCAGATCCTGAAAAGGCTTTGCATATCTTTCTCATTGATTACTATGTCCAGTGGCCTACCCCCAGTATCTACAAAGATCCACTAAGAATATTTTGTCTGTATATAGAATACCAATGAGAAATAGAGTTCTTACCCTCACTCACTACTTGTAATTTGGCTGAGATTCCCTGTCTTTACCTTAGTCTCACCCAGTTAAAATAATTCAGGTAGTCTTGTACTTGCAAAAAGGCAAAAACATGCTTATGTGGGATTTCATACATAGCTTGGAGATGTGTAAAGCTTTGCATAACACTTTTCCCTTCTATAAAGAAATCCCTCATAACTTTTAATCCTTTGTTGTGCCAGATCTGGAAGACCTCATGGTCCAAACCTGGTAAGAAATTTTCATTCCTTACAATGGATAAAAGGAAAGAAAAACATTGCTCCAGTGACTTCCACACACAGAGCCATTTCACACCAGTATAGCAGGGGTGACCAATATGTTCTTGCGTGCAGTTGTTGAAATATGAGCGTCATTCACGTGAATGTCAGCCATTGGGGACCAAGGTTTAAGCCTGTCGTCCAGCAATCCCTCTGATCGAAAGGCAACCTTGTCTGAAATCTATTCCCAAATAAACCTCATCTGACATGCAAATCTATCCCCGCCCCATTTCATTCCCCACACAGCCTACTTCTCTCTCTATATAACGTCAATAAAAGCTAATCTAACTGTCATAAAATCAGCTTTTGCCAGCCAACAAGGCAGCATTTGGATCTTTTATAAAGCAGCTTGAGCACTAAAACCGTCTTCAAAAGTGTGCATCCTTCTGTAGCTAAAGTTGCATTTTATGTTTCAAATCTCTTTTATTGAATTAAGAACAATTCACATAGATATAACACAGAAATGAAGTAGAGCCTAGGTGTGCTCTTCCTCAGGTCTCTACAATGCAACGAAAGTAATCCCCAATGACCACCCCCCCCCCCCCAACACACACACACATACCTGTGAGCATGTCAACCAACTAGAACATCTTGAGGAGGAACATTATAATCATTAAGCTCTAAACTTCTAGCATAAGGGGATAGGGATTATAAATAAGGATCCCACACTAACAAAAAGGTTCGTCTGCATTTCAGCAAGTCTAATTTTTCCATATATTTCTCATTAATACACAATAAATGTCTTTGATTCCTTAATTGTGTCAGATTGGGGGAATCCTCCCCAACCAGCATTGTAATATATCACGCTTGGCCAGTAATAACACTTTATGAATCCAAAGTCTTATGTATTTGCAGCCTATCGCAATCCCAGTTAAGCTATCAAAAAGGAGCACTGTGGCTTGCAGAGGTAAGGTAATCCCTCTAGCATTCTGTACACAAGAACGAGGGAGCGCCAAAAAATCTGAATCTGAGGACAAGACCAAAATTGATGTCCCAAAGAGCCTAGTTCTATTTTACATTTCACGCATAGTGCGGATGGGGAAAGCCCCATCTGTTGTGCTATTCGTTGGAAACAATAATAGTGCATTAAAATGTAAAATAAACTTTTCTAAGAACAATATTAGTAATTAAAAAATTAATTTTCCCAAAACATTTTTCATACTAAGATATCTCAGATTGCCATTTTTCCAGTATGAGTCCCAGATTTAATTTTGGCTTTGATTTACTTAAGAGGGCAAAAAGGGAGGAGATTGAAGAGTGGGAAGGATCTTCCACATTAAAAATGTCAGAAAGAAGCAGTCTCTGCTCTGCCCCCTAGTCCGACACCCCCAAGGATTGAATGTAGTGCTTTACTTGTAAATATGCCAAAAATTGAGTGTTATTCAACCTATATTCATCCCGCAGATCTTGAAAAGATGAGAGCTCCCCCTCGTCTGTTAAGAAATTCGCAATCCAATTAACCCCTTTTGCTGACGAGAGAGTAAAAACTTGCTGAGATAATCCTGGCAAAAAAGCCCTATTCCCCATCAAGGACAGGAATTGAGAAACTCGCCAATCCAAGCGCATAAGGCAGCATAAAGATTGCCATGTTTGGACTTCGGAAAGTACCAGCGGACTATGTCTACATTGGGCAGGCAACACAGAAAGTTTAGAGTGTAAAATGTGGCTGAACTTCAAGGGTGTCACTAAGATTCGAAAAATGTAGGAGTGTAAAATTGTGTGTCTAGCAGTCAATCGACCACATTATGCAGGTTGCAGGCCACATTATAGAATCGCAGGTCCACCAATCCTAAATTTCTCAATTTCCATGGACACATTAATTTACTTACAGGCCGATACAGTAAAATCGCAGGAGAGCCCAGGCCACTTTCCTGTGCACGTGATTCAGTAAATAAAATTATTCAAATTAGGGCCCGTGGTAAAAAGAGGAGCTAGGGATACTAGCGCGTCCCTAGCACCTCTTTTTGGACAGGAGCAGCGGCTGTCAGCGGTTTGACAGCCGATGCTCAATTTTGCCGGCGTCGGTTCTCAAACCCACTGACAGCCATGGGTTTGGAAACCGTACGCCGGCAAAATTGAGCGTCCGGTTTTCAAGCCACGAGCCGATTTTAAATATTTTTATTTTTTATTTTTGATTATTTTTAACTTTTGGGACCTCCGACTTCATATCGCCATGATATGAAGTCGGAGGGTGTACAAAAAAGCAGTTTTGTACATTTTCCCGGTGCCGAGAGAAATTAATGCCTACCTTTGGGTAGACGCTAATTTCTGAAAGTAAAATGTGCGGCTTGGCTGCACATTTTACTTTCTGTATCGCACGGGAATAACTAATAGGGCCATCAACATGCATTTGCATGTTGCAGGCGCTATTGGTTTCGGGGGGGTTGGACACGCGTTCGACGCGCTATTACCCCTTACTGAATAAGGGGTAAAGCTAGCGCGTCAAAAACGCTCGTCCAAACGCATGTTAACAGTGCGCTTCACCGGAACACACTGTACGTTTCGGCCTGTTAGAGCAATATATGGTCTACCATTTTTCCATAGATAAGCTTGAACTAATTTTTCCAATTGATGTATATCCCGTTTAGTTAATGACAGGGAATAGTTTGAAACATGTATAACCATTTAGGTAAAATAATCATTTGAAATAAGTTCACTCTCCCCACCAGAGATAAAGGGAAATCTCGCCAACTACAGAGCAGCATTTCCATATCCTCAAACAATTTGTGGAAATTAACTCAAATGAAAATGCAGACGACTGAGTCCCATTGAGCCTCACATATGCCTGAGGGCCCTGATAAAGCACATGGAGCACTTGGACAAAATAACCCTCTGTCCCAAAAGCCCGTAAAGCCTGAAACATAACCCCCCAATCAAGGTAATCAAATGCCTTTTCCACATCTAAACTTAATAAAAGAGAAGGCATCTGAAGCCACTAGCACCACTCTATAGAAGCAAGAATTTTACGAATATTATGCACTGCATATTGGCTGCCCACAAAACCCACCTACTCTTCCCAATCAGCCCGGGCAAAACCTTGACCAGACGATTAGCCATAATTTTAGCCAGCAAGTTCACATCAAAATCTAATAAGGAAATTGGGTGATATGAAAATGGGAGGGAAGAATCTTTTCCCAGGCTTGGGGTGACAACTATAGCCTCACAATTGGGGGGAAAGAGTAAAACGACCCAATGTAATTAGAGTGGCATAAACATCATCAGGACACCCACCTTAAATAATAATTTATAAAATTCAGAGGGCAGTCCATCCGGTCCAGGAGGTTTTAGTAGCTGGGCCTCCTTTATCCCCTGCATAATTTCCTGTATTTGGATAGGATGATTTAACATATTCAGTTGGTATGTTGTAATTTGAGGTAAGCCGGATGTCTGCAAGTAATCGCCAATATTCTGTGAGGGGTCAGTGGATGCTATATATAAAGTCTGGTAACATTCTCTAAACACCTCACAGATATTCTTCCCAGTATTTACCCCCCCCCCCCCCCCCGACCCATAAAAGCTTTCACAACTTGTAAAGATTCAAGTAGATCCAGAGTATTCAAATCTGCTGGTGTGGCACCAGGTGATTCCTTGCACACTGTTCTATTCCCCAGACCACCATGAAAATGACAAGTATCCAACAGAAATGTCCCTTCTGCCAAGAACAAAAATCCCACAGGTGACAGCTGGAAAGGCAGTTGTATGGGTGCCCCGTTTTTTAAAAAAAAGGAAAAGAAAGGCAGGAGTAAAGAATCCTCAATCCTCTTGTGAAACATAGAGTAAACCATTCCATTGGAAACATTTCATGATGAAAGTTTTATGTAATGGTCTACATATATAAATGTAGTTATCTATTTATCTATTATGTGTATGTACGTATATGTAGTATGAGATATATATGCAATATATATATACACACACACACATATATATACACACACACATACATACAGTATGTGTATATATATATATATATATATATATTTGTAAATATGGTATATTAGCTTTATATTAGGAAGATAATAGTAAAATTGTACATTTCACGTTATGCCTTCTCAGTTTTTTGTGCTAGAAAAATAAAACAGCTGTTTAAGTGAAGAAGAAAAATGACTGGAAGCGCATTTTATGCTGCCATTAGCTGCTGTTTACTCTCATTTCCTTGGAGCTGAGAGGAGGCCTTGACATTATCGCAGTCTTTTTTTTTTTTTGTTTACTTTTGTCAAATGAAAGACAGCCTCAGACTCCTGGCTCCTCTGTATTTTCACTCATTTGCACTTCCCATAAAATATTCTGGACAATATATATATATATATATATATATATATATATATATATATATATATATATATATGTAACCTCACTTTGTTAGAAAGAACAGATGGAAGCAAATGGAAAAGAGAAATGTTCTCATCAAAGTTTAGTTTTGTGGTTTTTGTTTTTTTTTTCCCTTCTGCCATGAATAGATGAAGACAGCGATTACCTTGCAGAAAGATCGATCGAAGAGGTTTATTACCTCTGGTGCTTAGCAGGGGGAGATCTGGAGAAAGAACTTGTCAACAAGGAAATCATCCGATCCAAGCCACCTGTCTGCACGCTGCCCAAGTAAGAACAGAACACCAATGCATCTAGGGGCTGGGGAGGCAAGGAAGGTCTCCCCGAAGAGTCACGAAAAGCAACGTTACAAGTCAAAACCCATATTTTCCAGGGCCCTCTCAGGGCTTTACTTTTTAGATCTGAGCTGTGTCTCAGCAGATGTCACCATCATTTGTTGTTCTACACTGGTTTTCATACAGTAGAATACACAGTGTTGACACGGGCACACTTTGTTCCATTGTTTTAGTTAAACTTGGGATTCCTTGATCCAGGATTATTACCTGTTTCCTATGTTGGCATATGAATGTATACAGGGCAAGTAGTCAGACACGTATGTAGAAGAAACAAGCATGCGAGCTCTCTTTGTGCCTCAGGTTCTACCAGGCATGTCCTCAATACTTTGGGATAAATAAATGCTAACAAGGTAGCAGTGTGTAAGAAGAGGGTAAGATATGCAAAATCTATTGGCACATTTATTTTAACGTAGACTAAGTTGTGTCTTGAGGCCTGTTTGTAATGAAACATAAAATGCAGAGCTGCCTGTTGCCATGTGGGAGACCAGGATTCAGTTCTGCTCCTTGGGCCAGCCAGAGCTGGGCACACTTTGGCAGCAGCGTTCGCGGCCCCTGGGAAAGAGAGCGGGAGGTAGTCCTAGCCAGCACACTTTGTCCTAAAGCATACACAGAGCTGTGATCCATGCCTGTCAGCTGAGGATGTGCTGCAATGACCAGGCTGGGTAGAGAGGAATAAAAGACCCCCATAAACTGAGAATGGGGGCTTTTGTAGCCTTTATCTTAGGTGGGTATGGGTTCCTAGAAGTGAGAAATGACAAAATTGGTCTTGAAACAATGCCACTGGACTATAAAAAAAATATATATATATCAGTCAAGATGGTAAAATTAACTGTGCTTGCCTCTTGAATACAGATAACATACACTGCACAATTCATACCACCAGCATTTCAGTTTTATTAAATACACCCTGGGGAAGGTTTAATAAAATCAAAAAGTTGGTAGCTCAATACAAGTGTCTGGAGTTTTTATTCAATATTTTTGGTATTAAGGAAGGTAGAACCCACCTACCTCCTTCAGAATAAATTGCCTAAATAAGTGAAGATTTTAGAAATCCTGTATTCTTAGGAGTCGCACAATCAACTTGGTAAAACTCTGTTTTTAAACATTCATGACAAAAAGGGAAGACTGCTTGTTTCACGAGACTGCTTGTGGTTTCAGTAACTTCAAAGTTATGCTTTTAAATTTTAAATATTTGAGAATTCCATAGCATTCTGGTTTCATACAATGCTGTAAAAAGTTCAGCATTGTTTGGCATTTGTTCACTGCTGCGGGGTTTTTTTTCCAAGTATTTTCATATTCTATAACTTAAGCATATTTTTTTATATCTCTCCAAAGCTTTTTGTTTGAAGATGGTGAAAGCTTTGGGCAAAGGCGAGACAGAAGCTCCCTCTTCGATGATACCACTGTGACACTGTCTTTGTGTCAGCTCAGAAATGTAAGGAAGTATAAAACCTCAGTAATTGTTTCCTTATCTCTGTGGACTTATTAGGATATTTCCCCCACAGTACATGGTACATATTTACTTGGTCTTTTGCTGAAAAAATCCATCAGCTCCACTTGCCTTCTACTCCTTAGGCCAGCCAGGGCTGGAAAATGCTGTGGAAGCAACATTTACAATCCCCATGTATAGGCGAGGAAGTCTCAGCCATTGTGCTACAGTAGCACCCTCAGGGTACACACATATCAGTTCCAGAGGGAGTCACTATCCATGGGCCCTAACCGAGGCCTGTTGTTGTAATGATTAGGCTAAAAATAAAGTGGGAGGATGGGAGAGGAGATCAAACTTGGGAGAGGAAACCCCCCTGGTAGTTGCAAATGAAGTCTCATGGTTTGATTAAACTGGAAATTTTAAAGGAATAGGAAAAGTTGCTAAGCTAAAATATAATAAGCATGCAAATGTATGCTTACAGGTAAATGTAACATACTATTGTAGCAATTTTCAAAATCAATTTACCTGCATTAAGTGCACGCAGCACCGGTAAAACCTATGGACAATTCAATGGCATATATTGTAGCAATTTTCAAAAGCCCACTGTTACAGATCTGATAGTGAATCCCTTAGAAGATCAACAATCTTACCTTAGGCTGAAGCTGACAAGCTTAGAGATGACACCAGGTCGCCCCAGGGCTGGTAACCGGCGATAGGGTTCAATCAAGCCAATATAAAGGCAGGCAGAGGAGGACAATATCCAAGTACAGTCCAGAGTCAGGGCAGGCAGTAGGCAAGAGAGAACCAAATCCAATCCGAGTCGAGGGTAGGTAGCAAGAAGGCAATATCCAGGCACTGTCCAGAGTCAGGGCAGGCAGTAGGCAAGAGAGAACCAAATCCAATCCGAGTCGAGGGTAGGCAGCAAGAAGGCAATATCCAGGCACAGTCCAGAGTCAGGAACGCAAGAAACACGGGAATCCAACGAGAGCACCAACACAAGGAAGCCTGTAGCCGAGGCAGTGCTGTGCTGGAATTGGGACTTTAAATATCAGAATTTCCCACGTAAACGCGGAGACTTCCGGGAGGGGTGATGATGCGCTGTGGTGGGCAGAGCCAGGATGCGACAGCTGGGAAATGCCACTGAGCAGCGGCACTTCAGGGAGCCCCCAGCGTCGAGGATCATCGAGTGGTAACACTCACTTACACGGTTAAAGTGCATTTATACATGTAAAACCCAATTCAAATTGTGTAAATCATTGTCACCTTGTAGATGGATGGACAATTGGACAGACTTATGGGACTGAGCATCAACAGTAGGCATTCTTGAACTAATGCAGGGAAACATACCTAAGAAACAACAATAACAACAACAAAAAAAGAAGCATGCCTACTGTGTTAACTGGTGCAGTCCCAAACCACCCCAAAATTTCATGATTGATAATTCTTTTCCCTTAAGAGCTGAGATCTACTTGATTTTCATTTTTAGGCGCTTTTCATCAGTGGAAAACACCTTTTGCTATGCCTGTCTCTCTGTGCAAATATGTCAGGGGCCTTCTCCATGAATGTATTTTGGCTGAAATTTGGAGGGAGAGTTTCTTATTCAGGTTCCAGCTATCTTTCTGAATTTTGTTCAGATGTGTCCATGGTGAAGGCTACCCATTAGATATGCTGGGAGATCGGAGCAGGGCCGGGCCTGAATTCACAGGAGCAGAAACATGTCTTTGTGTCATGCTTCATGTGCACACTTCCAACTTGAGTACTGTAGTTACTGTTTTAGCTTCTCTAGGTGGAATTAATTGTCCTAGAAAAATCGCCTTACATTTATCTAGCCCACGTTTAGCTGCTGTATCACAGGCTCCATTTGTGTGTTCACTGTCACTTTCTAACTTTTATTCATTCTCTTTGATGCAGAAGGGTATATTCCTGCTTTGTTCTTCAGCACAGTGAAATCTTTAACTACTTTTGTTGTGCTTATATCAAATCTTGCCCATTTTTCAAGAACGTCGGGAAGCTTTTCTGATATTTTTTTTCAGCAGGAAGAAATCCAGTCATGCTCAGGCTCCTTGGTGCTGCCCCTTTTAGCCTCGATTTGCTGAGCAAACCTTAGTGTTGTAGCTAGAAATGCAGATCATCGTGAGGATGGTCTAGAATTTTGGTAGACCTTTGAATACATGCAGTAAAGTGGCAAATCTTCTTCCCTGCAAATAAAAACAATTAACAGTGAGTCGGAGGCCATGCATAGGTGGGGCGAAGAGGGTAGAAGCTTTGAAAATGATTTCCAGGAAGCTGAAAAGCACCAGGAGCAAGCATGGACTTGTCAATAGGCATACCAGGGCCTGTGCCCAGGGCTGCAGAAATCATGGGGGTAGCAGGCTTGCTGAAGATTTGCTGCCGCCTTCACCCAGTAAGAATAAAATAAATTATAACAGCCACAAGCAAGGTGGGAACATTACTTTTTTTATAATGCAAAATAATAATGTTTGCCTTATTTGGGGGAGGAGGGAGGTGAGAAGGCAACTCAGCACCAGCAGTGCCTAGGGGTGGCAAAATCTTAATGCGTCACTGACCAGGAAAGGCAGATTGCAGCATAGTTTGGACTCTTACTCCTAAAGAACAATCATCATGAGTCGTGTCGCCAGTTGGGTGCTGCCCTCAAAATTTGGTTGTTTGTTGATTATTATTATTATTATTATTGTAGAGTTTTATATACTGTCGTTCGGTACAACAGTTTACAATTCCAATATTTTGTTAACATGGTTATCAATTTTTCGTAGAACGTACATTGTAATGCTAAATTTTTAAAAGGTAACAAAGGTCTAATTGTAGTACAACAAATAGTAGGAAATAGTAGGAAATACAGTATTACGTTAAATAGTTAAGGTTTGCCAAGTTATCAGTATATAGCAAGGTTTTGCTTATGGGTTTAGACAAGTATCATGGGTGTTTGTGATCTTTCGGAGTGGTGTGGGGTAGGTTAGTGGCAGTGTGCGTTTTGGTAGGCTTTGGTGAACAGCCATGTTTTCAGTCCTTTTTGAATGTTTTTTGGCTAGGTTGTAGTCTTAGTTCAGTCGGTATTATGATTTAGAGAGGAAAGGAGTCACGAGTGTCTAAGCATTGCTGCAGCCTGCCCCCCAGTGTTCTCGCTGATCCTTTTGAAAGTGATTCCTCTTGCAAAGCATTTCTGTTTAAAGCTCACCCACCAAATCTTTTTTCCCCCTACTTTACTTCCCTCTATTTCCTGTTCACTGTAAATTTCATTTTTGCAGCCAATAGTAGGCACTGATAGGTCAAACAGACTCTCAAGTGCAGACTAGGTTTCTGCTGAATTCAGGGACTGGAACTACGACAGACAGATATGCTGTAGTCCGTTCTCCTGTTGCTAATGAAAGGGTCACAGCTCGCTGTGATTTGATTCATAGTGCAATCCAATAAATTTAAGATAAGTTCACTTGTCATTTTCTGCCTTAAATTTTGATAGAATTTTGCATAATATTTATGAACACTAGGGGGTGCCAAACTAAAAGGTTTGTAAACGAAAAGAAAACTGCTTGTACTTTCCAGTGCCCTCCTGAAATTAGATCTACTTTGGGTTTTTTGATGTTAAGTCAGCTATCTTGCTTATCACTTTGCCCCATCTACTCCAGCAGTTACTGTTTTCCCCTTTCTGTACTACTGGGAGATCACCATTCAGGCTGTGACATGCAGTATATTTAATCTTCTCCTGTTTAATACCTCACAACACTGTTCTGTAACTGAACAGAAAAATAATAATCTCAGCAATGTTTGGAGTAACTGAATCTACACAGAACGCCAGAGACTGAGGGGATCAAGGGAAGGACAGGAGTATTAAGCATCAGAGTTTAATGTAGCAGGAAAAGTCAAATCTTCAAAGTCAGAAAGAAAAAAATGGGGATATTTAAATATAGAAAAACTTTTCCAGGTGCTTTTAAAATGAATGTTCTATGAGTAAATTCCAAAACATATGCACTCTAAAATCCAAAGGATTTTGCAAAGATTCATGCTGGAGAAAATGTTTGCTAAGCAATGCAGTGGAGTCAGTGGTCCTGGCGCAGCAAAGCCATTCGTATTTACACAACTCCAATCCCAAAGTGTTCTTCACTTTGTGCTTTGTACATGCCATACCTGATGTCTGTGCCTGTCGTGCTATGTCCGTGCATCTGTAATTTTACAGCTCGAGAATGAAGACAGGAAATGGGAGTGGGCAGATACCTGTGCAAAGCTGCAACCTGGTGGAAGACCCATGTCAGGGACTGGTGGGCTTCGTGGTCCCAGTAGAGTTGAATGGAGTCCCTACCCAAGCTTTGATAGATTCATAGTGCGGCAAGACACTTGTGAGAAAGGAATTAAATAGAAGAATAGGGGTTAGTCATAACAGAGAGAGAGGAAACCCTTGCACATGTACGCAGAGATCAACAATAGTACCCCACTGGTCAGGTGGTACTGACAACATGGAGGTCAGAATACTGCCTCAGCTCCTATATACAGTGGTAATGGGATGGGACTACCCACTATTTGTGGCACTTTGGGACCACTTCAGGTCTAGCTCGAACAGAACAGACCATAAAAGGATACCTCAAACAAAATAAGGTGGTTGGATCATGGAAGAACCAAGAAAGGAGGAGCCCCAACCTTGACCAGGGTTCAAGGACTGTGGGGGAATAGGACTTCCAGGGGAAAGGGACAAAGAGCCTCACTTGGTTAGGATGGGGGTCAGTAGCGGTTAAACTAACCTCTAGAAAAAACAGGTGGGGAAAGAGGCCTTTCTTTCCCCAGGGAGGTAACCCTGGCACAAGCAGTCACTCAACCCCCATAAGATTGAACTAGGGGGAAAGTATGTGACAGGGTATATACCCAAGGACCCCAGATTACCTTAAGAACAGGGCTTAGTTATCTGGCCCCGGTCAACCTTAAGCTAGGCAATTCTAGGTACAGGCCATCTCTTCTGGCCTGGAGATATAATGTAGGCTGCGAAGAGAGTAAAAAGAGGCTCATGAGTACGAAGGGACAGGCAGCCCCTTGAGAACAGCTGATCTGTTTGTTATATAAAATAGGAGAAGGCAGTTCTTTACAAATTGGAGGATAGCTATCAAGGAGGAATGGAGAAAATGCCAATAACAGTAGATAACCCACAGCATTTATATAATTTTAATCAAAATGAAAGCGTATTCCAGCTGTTTAGAGCCATGTTCAGCACGTGTTATGAAATTGTTACTGGAGATAGTTCTGGAACAGGTGTGGGGATTAATGACTTTATAGCAAAGGAGGGTTACAGACTATGCAAAACAATCTGTAATGAGACCTACTTGGAAACAAAAACACTTTAGGTGGTCTAAAAAATTGCTGCCAAAATAGTTTTGGGCCAGCCCAGACAATCCTCATCCCTCCCCTTACTCCAGTCTCTTCACTGGCCTCCAGTGAAGATACAGGTTCAGTTTAGCATACTATCTTTGGTTTTGCGGGTGTTGCATAGTAACAGGTCTGCCTACCTGAGAGCAAAGCTATCCTGATATGTACCCCACAGGCACTGCAATCCAACCAGGAAGCTTTGTTGGTGGTTCCTACCCTTAAAACATGAGGAAAGCTAGATTCAGATCCAGATCTTTTTTTTGGTCATAGCCCTACCCTCTCAAATATGACCATGGCTTTTTCCATGTCTTGGGTGATCTGTGCTAGTTCTGAATGGACTCAAGTGTGTCTCCTGCCCTATCTTGCTGGTCAGTTGTAGGTGGGAGATGGCTTTGCTTGGGTATGGTCTTTTTGATAGAGAAGTGGGGGGTTTTTGTGTTGGTTTTTTTTTTTTTTTTTAGTTTTGCTTGTTTACATTGTTTCTTTTAGGATGATACATTTTGTTTTAACTTCTTAGTGTTTAACATATTTATGTGTTGAAATGTTTATATTTTTATTGTATAGTGCATTTGACAATCTTTTGGGGTTTGGAAAGCAGTTAAGAAATGTTGTAAATAAATAAATATGGACTCTTGGATATTTGTAAGCTATAGACCTATGGCAAATTTACCATTTTTTACATTAATGGAAAAGGCATTTTTTACACAACTGACCACTTTATTTGAAAGAGTCTGAGACATTGGATGTTTACCAGTTCAGACTCCGAGCTTGCCACAGCATGGAATCGATACTGGCATAATTTATGAATAGGGTGCAATATTGCTGTGATAGGATGGTAGTAGTGATAATGGCCATGCTTGACCTGACATGCCTTTGATCTAGTGGGTGATGAAAGCTTTCTGTGTGGATATACTGAACTGGAGATTGGAGGGACATGTCATTTGATTCAGTTCATTTTGGAAGAAAGGGCCCAATCAGTAATGGAAAAAGGGCAGGTGTCCTTAGCTTGACAGCTTCTATGTGGTGTGCCGTGTCTCTCCTTTTTATATGTTTCCTTTGACTTTAAGGTTAGTTGTCAGGAAGCATGGAATTGTGGCATATTTGTACGCAGATAATGTACAGCTTTTAGTGGTGGTTCGAGGAGGTGAATGTTGAACCTCTGTCTGCAGGAAGTAGCAGATTGGTCGAATGGCAACAAATTGAAGCTTAATAACATTAAGACAGAAATACTCAAGATAGGATACTCTGATCCTTTTGATCACTCACTTTTCAATTTTGATAGTGGACATTTCTGTTTTCCAGGAGATGAATACGATTGGATTGATTTGTTTCATTAGATTAGAACCACATATTTGTTTGACATAGAAACAGAAACGTAATGGAAGAAAAAGAACATATGGCCTATCTAGTCTGCTCATCCGCATCAACTATTCAGCTTTACAATCCCTACCACTTCCTTAGAGGTCCTGTGTTTATCCTCTGCTTTCTTGAATTCATATACTGTTCTTGTCTCCATCTCGTCTATTGAGAAGGCAGTTCCATGCATCCACCACCCTCTCTATAAGGACATATTTCCTTGGATTACTCTTGAATGTACCCCTTCACCCACATTCCATGCCCCCTCATTCTAGACCCTCTATTGAAAGAGGCATGGAAACTATAGAATATTTAAATGTCTCTATCATATCTCCCCTATCCTACCTTTCTTCTAGGATACTTATTTTTAGATCTTTACATCTGTCCCAATATGCTTTAGAATAAAGACCACTGATCATTTTAGTAGCCGCCTCCTGGATTGTCAAACCGATTTATATCCGATTGATATACAATCACCCTCAGATCCCACTCATCTCTCATGTTTAAGAGTTTCACCCTCTATGCTAGTCCTCTCCCTTGGGTTTTTGCATCCTAAATCAGTAACTTTAAAATGAGCAAGCAGGCGCTCATGTTAAAAGTATTTTAAAATGTATGCACACAATTGTGCGGATGATTTAAAATGTGCAAGTGCACATACACTACAATTTTAAATCACCCGCACAATTGTGTGTATACCTTTTAAAATACTCCAGGCATATGTAGGTGTGCTCCTAATTTTAAACAGCTACACGAGCAAACGTAAATCACATATCTTCCTTAAGAATTTGTTGGCTTTAACGTGCACGGGTAAGTAGATGTTAAAACATGCATGTGTGAAGGATATAGTCAGTTTGAACAATGAGTGCATCTGTTTGCCTGTCCTATCTCTGTTATCCAGACCCCTCTAGTTCTTCATCCTGCATGCCCCCCTGTTTATCCAGACCCCTCACCCAGTGGTTTTTTACCTAAAACAAGTTTTCTTCAGATTTAAACCTCATCAAAAGCAGAAGTAAGTATGCGTGCAACAACCCACCATGCATTGCAGCTGCCAGATTTAAAGTACAGATTTATGCATGTAAATGTTAGCCCTGCTCCAACATACTCTGCCCTTTTTTCCCATGCGTTTGGTTGTGCATGCGCATATACACATGTAATTAGGCCATTTTAAAATACGAGTCACTCTCGCTCAGCCCAGATACTCGTGTATATATAGCCTTTTTAACACAAGCAACGCTTTTAAAATTTGCACCTTAAATGCATAACTCTACATTCCCTGTACGTACCCGGATCAGTCCAGACCATGGGTTAAGCCCCCGTTCCAGCAGTTGGAGACAGACCAGAGTTCTGAGGCATGCCCATATAAGGACGGAACCCACCCAAGAACACTCAGTATTCGTCTGTCTCCAGCAGTTGGAACAGCTCACCCTTTGGTTCCCTGTTAGCTTGCCCTCTGGCTTTTTCTTCTTTCTTAGGGGCAAGCTCACACAAGTACCTACAGGGCCCGTGGATCCTTCCCCAGGGGAGGGATATCCAGGTCACAGTCTTAGTCCCATTCCTTTCGTGGCCGTCGAGATTTCCGAGATGGCCATCAGCAGTCCACCACCTCTAAGTCAGCTCCCCAATGAGATTCGGCCAGTCCCTTCCTCCGCACGAAACTTAGGTGGGCGTCTTTCTCTGTTTCTCGAGGAGTGGGCCAAAATCACTTCTGACCTCTGGGTCCTCGATGTGATAGAACACGGCTGCGCATTAGAATTTGCCAGACACCTACCAGATCTCTACATTGTTTCCCCTTGCGGCATTTCCAAGCGGCCTGCTGTTTGTCACACCTTGTTGAATCTTCAGGAATTGGAGGCAATCCTTCCGGTTCCGGTACATGAAAGGGGCGCCGGCCAATATTCAATTTACTTCATTGTTCCCAAAAAGGACGATTCGTTCCGTCCCATTCTGGATCTCAAAAGGGTCAATCAGGCCCTCAAGGTTCCCCGTTTCAAAATAGAAACCCTGTGAGCGGTAATTGCAGTGGTTCGTCCTGGGGAATTTCTCGCTTCCCTAGATCTGAAGGAAGCTTATTTTCACATCCCCATTCGACAGGAACATCAGAAGTTCCTTTGTTTTCAGATCCTAGGTCAGCACTTCCAGTTTCGGGCTCTCCCGTTCGGTCTCGCCACTGTTCCCCGCACTTTTACCAAGATCATGGTAGTCGTTGCAGCAGCTCTTCGCCGAGAAGGGATTTTAGTCCATCCTTACCTGGACGGTTGATTGATAAGGGCCAAGTCCGCCTCTCTCTGCACGCTCGCGGTAGACAGAGTCTTAGCCCTTCTCACATCTCTCGATTAGATAATCAATTACTCCAAAAGCACTCTTCAGCCCTCGCAAGAGCTGGAATTTTTGGGTGCATTTTTCAACACTCGGATCGGGAAAGTTTTTCTTTCAGACTCGCGGACAATCAATCTGATAAATCAGTTGAACATTTTTGTTTCTCTCCCTCTTCCCACGGCGTGGGATTACCTTCAGGTTCTAGGGACCATGGCTTCCACGATCGATCTCGCCCCTGGGCGTTTGCTCATATGCGTCCTTTACATAGAGCATTGTTGTCCCATTGGAAGCCGATATCTGAGCAGTATCAGGAGATCCTCCCTCTCTCCGACTCAACCATCGCCAGCATACAATGGTGGTTTTCCCCGGCTCACCTTCTCAAGGGAATGCCTCTTTTGACTCCCTCTTGGGTCATAGTAACGACAGATGCCAGCCTCTCCAGTTGGGGAGCTGTCTGCCAATCTCAAACGACTCAAGGGTTCTGGTCCCTGTCCCAGTCTTGGTGGCACATCAATCGCCTAGAAGCCCGAGTGGTTCGCCTGGCCCTCAAGTTTTTTCTTCCTCTGATTCATCATAGAGCTGACCGGGTGCTATCAGACAATTCCACCACAGTAGCTTACATAAATCGACAAGGGGGAACTCGAAGTCGTCTAATGGCGTTAGAAGCCAGCAAACTTTTTCTCTGGGCTGAAAGGCACTTGGATCGCCTGGCAGCTTCCCACATAGCGGGAAAGGAGAATGTTCAAGCTGACTTCCTCAGTCGTCAATATCTCGATCCCAGAGAGTGGGAGTTATCAGACGTAGCGATAGATCTAATCGTGCACAGGTGGGGTCCTCCTCACCTAGACCTCATGGCGATGCTAGCCAACGCCAAGTCTCCTCGGTTCTTCAGCCCGTGGAGGGAGCATTGTTCAGAAGGGGCGGACGCGTTGGTTCTCCCCTGGCCCTCCGACGTTCTTCTCTACGTGTTCCCACCATGGCCGTTAGTGGGGAAGGTTCTTTGGAGAATAGAACTCCATCGCAGTCCGGTCATTCTCGTGGCTCCTGAGTGGCCCCGACGGCCGTGGTTCGCGGACCTGGTGAATCTCTCGGTGGACGGTCCTCTTCATCTCGGTCATCTGCCCATCTTCTGCGGCAGGGTCCCGTATTTTCCGACCAGGCGGATCGCTTCTGTCTAGCGGCATGGCTTTTGAACAGAGACGTTTAAGACGCAGAGGATATAAAGATGACGTTATTGCCACCCTTCTCAGGGCTCGCAAACAATCAACTTCCCTTACTTATGTGAGGGTCTGGAAGGTTTTTGAAAATGTCTGTGAAGAGTTGGGTGTTTCGGCTCGTTCGCTTTCTGTTGCGGTTTTACTTTCTTTTTTTCAGCGTGGTCTCTCCAAAGGTCTTTCGATCAGCTCTCTGCGTGTTCAAGTTTTGGCTCTTGGTTCTCTCCTGGGCACCATTGAAGGTCGGCTGGTCACCTCTCATCCGGATGTCATTCGTTTTCTCAGAGGCGCTAAGCATTTAAAGCCGCCTGTCCGGTCTATTTGTCCTTCGTGGAATTTGAATTTGGTGCTTCGAGCTCTTTGTACGGCTCCGTTTGAGCCTCTTCGTCATGCCTCTCTCAAGGACTTGACTCTCAAGACTGTTTTCCTGGTTGCTATCTGTTCAGCCAGGAGAGTGTCTGAGCTTCAAGCTCTATCTTGTAGAGACCCTTTCTTACGTTTTTCGGACTCTGGCGTTTCTCTAAAGACCGTACCTTCTTTCTTACCTAAGGTTGTTTCGTCTTTTCATATTAACCAGTCTGTTGAACTCCCCGCTTTTTCACCAGAGGATCTCGTGGCGTCTGGTAATAGTGATCTTCATCGTCTCAACGTCATACGAGTCTTATTGCATTATCTTGAGGTCACTAATGATTTTCGGGTTTCCGATCATCTTTTTATCCTGTGGAGTGGACCCAACAGGGGGAAGCAAGCTTCTAAGGCTATGATCGCTCGCTGGTTGAAGGAGGCGATTTCTTCAGCCTACATTTGCAAGGGCCGACCAGTTCCTGAAGGGCCTAAAAGCTCAGTCTTTACGTTCTCAAGCGACTACTTGGGCAGATTCTCAATCAGTGTCGCCGCAAGAAATATGTAGGGCGGCTACATGGAAATCTCTTCATACTTTTGCTCGTCACTACCGACTCGATGTTCAGGCTCCAGCCTTTGGTTCCTTTGGTTGGCAGGTGCTTTGAGTGGGACTGTCTGGGTCCCACCCTCTATAGGGAAGCTTTGGGACATCCCATGGTCTGGACTGATCCGGGTATGTACAGGGAAAGGAAAATTAGTTCTTACCTGATAATTTTCGTTCCTGTAGTACTACGGATCAGTCCAGACACCCTCCCGTTCTTATTCTTCCGCTCAAATTTGTTCCTGTTCTTGTTTTTTGATTTTTTTCCTTCTTACAGGTTTTTTTCTCTATTTTTGTCTCCTGCATCATTTTTCTGGGATTTACTATTGGGCACCGGAAGCATCTTTGTGATGATCAGGGGTAGTTATACAAGAGCGTTTAGTCACACAGTTCATTCAATTGTTATGTTATTTGGTTGTTTTAAATTAAATTTACTATTTATCCTGGTACTTGCTTGATCTTATACTTTTTTCTGCTTTGACAGCAGTTATACTGCGGGTTCCTGGGTGGGTTCCGTCCTTATATGGGCTAGCCTCAGAACTCTGGTCTGTCTCCAACTGCTGGAACGGGGGCTTAACCCATGGTCTGGACTGATCCGTGGTACTACAGGAATGAAAATTATCAGGTAAGAACTAATTTTCCTTTTTTTAGCATTAAATCTTAACTGCCAGATTCTAGCTTTGCTAGATCTCTTTTCATGTTTCTATACCTTCCTGGGAGTGAGTCTTGTTGCATATTTTGGTATGATCAGCAAAAGGACAAACATTTCTCAATGCCGCTCACAAAAAATGATGAACAAGTCTATGAAAGCGATCCCTTCAGCACACTGCTAGTAGTACCCCCCCTCTCTCTCTCCGGAGTGAACACCATTTATCACTACCCTTTGTTGCATCTCAGTAATTCACTTTGGGATCATGCTGAGGGCGCTCAATTTATTTAGAAGTTTTCTATGTGGAACCATGTCAAAGCCTTATTGAAATCCAAGTATACTACATCTAGTTCTCTCCCCTGATCCAACTATCTGGGCACCCAATCAAAGAAATTGATCAGATTTGTTACAAAGCCTACTTCTGGTAAAACATGCTGCCTCAGATCTTGTAATCCATTGGATTCAAGAAACTGCACTATCCTCTCTTTTAGCAGAGTACTTGGCAGGCTCCAGTTAGTTTATCAGTGGTGGCCTTATTTGAGCTGGGAGGTATTTTAAAAAGTGCTGGCTTCCTTAGTACTTTTAACCTTGGACTATTATAATGCCTGTGTATATTGGGCTGCCTGCCAATCAAATTTATAAGTTGCAGTTTGTTCAGAATCTGGCTGCCAGAATCATTGTATGCAAATAGCACAGAGTAAGAGCATTTCCTTTGCTGAGAATATTGCATTGGTTTTCCAGTGGGTGTAAGGATACGATTCCAGATCTTGGCCTTAACCTTTTGGTTGTTGAGATGAAATGGTCCAAAATATTTACAGCAGGCCTTGACTTGGAATTGCCCTAAACATTATCTCTGTCTGCGCAGTATTGTCTGTTGAAAGTAATCCAGTGTGCAGCGAATAGGAATGGAGCCTTTTCAGTAGCAGCTCCTATACTATGAATCAATCTGAGTAAGGAAAATAGAAGTGAACTAAACTTTCTAATGTTTAGGAAATAAGTAAAAATGTTTTTGTTTCTGCTAGGTTGACACCATGTAAAGGGTAGGATAATTTCATTGTGGGATAACCAGGTTGGGAATGAAGTGGTTAATAGCTGTCAGGGAATGGGAACCTAGATGTCTGAGGATTAGGGGCAAGGGAGCAGTGGTGTATTATTCTTATTATTGGGATTTATTACCTTCCTTTTTGAATAGCAAATTCACACAAGGTATGTATAACAAATAAAACAAAAACAAACAGTTTAAACAGACATGTAGAGTAGCAGCATGCCAACATTCTGATGACCAGGATGATCCATACAGTAGAAATAACATAACAAGATCTAAATCTAATATAGATAGGTAAATCTAAACTTGAATAAATAGACTACAGCTTACTAAATAAAAATTCATAGTAACAAATTTAAGGTACTCATACAGTACCAGGAAGGGGTTTGAAGTTAGCCATTCATTTATGACAACCACTAAAAGAGGTGATCATGAGTTCCACTTATGCGTTAAGCAACCTTGACACTTTCAGATAATTAGGTATTCCTAAAGGCTGGAACCAATCCCCTAAGTATAATATTGTTTCATATGGGAAAACTGGTTTTAATGTAAGTCGATTCAACTTCAGACACTATTTTCTGGACCCAATTGTGACTTAAGTCTGAGGTCTTTCTAGAGTTGGTAATTGAGTTGGTAATTATACTTTTCTTAAACAAACCAGAACTTAGAAGAAAACCAGGTCTCTCTCTAAGCCTGTCCCTGCTCATTTAAAGCCATCTGGTAAAGTCAGTCTTTGCGCAGAAACAGTTTTCTGTATGATAATCAAAGACCCCAATTACAGACGTCTCAAGCCATTTCATTGTATGAGTAGTCAATAGCTCTTGCAAAGCTGTGATTGAGGTTATGATATAAGAGCAGAATTAAAAACCCCAAGAGCCCAGAAGTACACCCATATATTTGAAGGCCCCCCAGTTCTTGAACTGAATATCTAGAGCAACTCAGGCCAAATGAAAATGTCATAGCTGTCCAGTTCCCGTTTTCTCCTAGATATAGGATAGTGAATCACTGAAAAACTGTTTTGAACTGTTTAGATCTCAGCAGGTGTACACACATCTTTTATTTTCAAGAGAATGCTCATGGGATTATTTCTTTCCTTTTGCTAAAATTTTTAATGGTGCATTAAAGATTTTTCTGCCGTTCTTTTTGCTGGCTCTTCACATATGATAAATGCTTTTTGGGCAACTTTACACTTTTTAACAGGTTAATCAAAAGAGGATCAACCATGGCTAAATTCAGAGCCTGGATTTGTTGCAATTCCCAGTAGGTTTGAATCTTCAAGCTAGGGACTGAGCTGCCTGGCAGCCTTATGCTTAGTCACACAGCACGGAAGCAGGAGTAAACAGTCTGAGTCTTTGGTCCCATTACTATGCACACCTCACCATATAGGAGATCTCAGAGAGACATAGAGATAGGAAGGCAGCAAAGCAGGAGTCATTCTTTCTTTTGATATCTACCAGCACAAAAACAATTAAAAGCAATAAAATCCCTTTGCAAAACTATTTGTTGGATTTCTTCACCAGGTGCCTACAAGAAATAAATGAGAAATATTGTAGAATTTTAATTACAAGGTCACTGTTTTCCATTTGTTCTAAAAGCCCTCTCTTTAAAATCCCTCATCTTTATACGGAGAATGGATAGCTCGAGGAAATTGGCACAGATTTACGGAGCACACTAGTGATTGATTTTAAAACTCTCTCAGGACAGCAATGACCAAAATTCACTCTCTTTTGAAAGCTTTGTGTGAAATGAGTAGGTGGTCTCAGTTGCTAGTGGATAAGTTGTCCACACTACAGTTTTGCAGTACCTGGCACTATGGTCAATATTATCAGCAAAGGCCACAGATTGCCTAGAGACCCAGATCTTTAGAGCTGTTCCTCCAGAGCAGGGTTGGGACACAGAGGCAATGCAGGGCATTGTATGTATGGAGGAAGCTTGTACTACTGCTGTCCATGCTGCACCTGTTCTGTGGCTTAATGAAGGACTTTAGTGTTCATTACTGCCCTTGTCTTTAAACCTAGAGCCTTTCTTTTCCCCTTCAGTGCACAGAGCACTCGAGAGCTGTGGGAGACAGGTTATAAAGAACTAGGGGCAGTCAGTCTGTTACTTTGGCGTCTGTGCATGCAGAGCTGTGCCTGTTAAGTTGATGTGCAGCCTATAGTGGAAAAGTCTTTCTCCATGATGCTTTTTTAAAACGAAAAATAAAGCTAATTTATTATCAAATGCAAATGTAGAATTTCTAGGTACCGTATTTTATAACAGAATAATAGGCAGGGCTGCATAGATCCTGGATTCCAGTTTACCATCACATTTGAAAATCATCTTATGGCACCCAAAATTTGCCACCTCCCCGGCTGACAGGAGAAGAATAGAGTGAGCTACCTCCCTTCTGCTGGCTGCTATCTACTGCTGCTGTTCAGAAGTCCTCGTGGTTTGTGCAGTACATGGCCTCATAAATTAGCAGTAGTTGCAGGTCACACACTGAACCATAATTGAGCAGTAGCTCAAGGCATTCAGTGACAGGAGGGAGAGGTTGTTGAAGTCTCCTGCCAGCCTGGGAGGAAAGTGCAGTGAATGCATTAGGTCTGTGGAGGGGCAGTGAAGGGAAGGGTAAGACAGCATGGGGAGAGGGTGAGGAAATTAGGAGCAGGTGGCAGTGAATGCATCAGTGTAGGTTGGGAAGATCAGGAGAGGTGAGTGAGTACACTGGATGGGGTGGTTTGGGGTCAGGGTAGGTGAGTGCTTCGGCAGTATCGGGGAATGAGCAGGTGCATTGAGGTTGGAGGATGGGAAATTTATCCAAGTGTTGATTCAAGTGTCTAAATTCTAAGGTGGTCTCTAGATTTGGACTAGATTTGTCCAGTCCTGGTATTATTTATTTATTTATTTATTTATTAAACATTTTTCTGTACCGAACTTCATGACAAGCTTCATATCAGGCCGGTTTACATCAAACTTGGGGGTTAACTTAAAAAACCATATAACGAGAAGGCCGAGGCACAGATACAAATAACAGGGGGAATGAACTTGAAGGCTAGAGTAGCCAGGAAATAAAGGACAGAATAAACTGGAGAATGAACATGAATGGATATACAATTACTGGGTTGGACATTTAGTCTATTGGGCTAAATGAAAGCACTAAAGTATTAGGTGTTGCTGCTGTCATGTTGTACAGTTTAAGATGACAACTGCTACTACTACTTAGCATTTCTACTAGATGTGTACAAATAGGTTTGACTTGGTAGAATGTTTTGCTTTGCTCCTCTTGTCTCATGGTTCTCACAGGTAAACATGAACACCGTGACAATCTTAAACAGTAAAACAGTGCCAATAGCAATATTTGTTAACTTATGCTATAGCAGGCTCATTGGAAATAGTGTGATCTGCTCTAGGTAGCAATGATTTCTCTTTTTTTTTCTTTATTAAAGATTTATAAATGTAGTATAAGCTAACTGAAATAACAGGCGTTACTTATGGCCTTATAAAGAAGGGATGTTGGAAGGGGGACATTTATAAGGCGTTTAGAGGGGTATTGTCCCTTTAAGAGTCCATAGGCCTTATTTTCTAAGATGCATCTCCCATTTTGTGTTTGAGGAAAAAAACTTTAATAAATGTCAACCCATTTTTTTTTCAACTTGTGTACTGTGCAGAACAAATTGTTGTGCTATTTATCTAGCTCTTAATCCTGTGATCTTACTTAGCTCCAGGACCCATGTAATAGCTTGGAAGGGCAAGGAAGGACACGTCTATTTTTAGAAGGGTTTTGCCAATGGCATTAGCTATTGAAAATAGGATCTTTTGTGTTCTGCTTATAACCACGCCATAAAAATGTACACTTAAAATTATTTTTCATATGATTCTATTAATACACAGAAAAGCGGCTAACTTTAAAGTATTTGTATAAATCCACAGAGGCTGAAGGATGTTGCAGGGGAAGCATTCTACCCATTGCTAGAAGATGAGTGAGTATGTTTTAATCTCACATTGATAACTCGTTTCCCTGTCTTTTCATTTTACAGTGAAAGAATAAAAAGGTGGTCTTAAAAAGTTGTCCATCTATCGTCCTTATTTCCGATAGATAATTAAAAAAAAAATATGAAATTGTGCCTTTGCAATTTAGTTTTCATAATCCTCAGTTTCAAAAGAACATTTCCACTTACCTGACTTTAATGTCATTTACATAACTCTTAATTTATTTCCAATAACTCTGTGGTCCCTTTTCCATTTCATTACTTTGTATACAGATTTCCATTAATCTTACTGGTTAGAAGTTGTCCCAACCTCTCCTCTGGATGCAGTGTTATGGAGCAGGCACCAAAACTGGCAGCCGGATTTGGCCTCTTGGGGGGCGGGG
This sequence comes from Rhinatrema bivittatum, assembly GCF_901001135.1. NCBI lineage: Eukaryota > Metazoa > Chordata > Amphibia > Gymnophiona > Rhinatrematidae > Rhinatrema > Rhinatrema bivittatum. Next base: position 299,754,208 of record NC_042615.1, read on the forward strand.
GAGGGAGAGGGCAGGGGAGCTGCATTCATACTTCTGAACTATGGGATTTCTAAAGCCCTTGTGTTTGCTTGAAAACGTGTATAGGTATACATAATACATTGTTTTCTTTTACAGTCAGTCCAGCTTACCCCATTCAGGCAGTGCCAATGAGCTGTCTGCAGCTGCCACTCTGCCTTTGATCATACGGGAGCGGGATACGGAGTACCAGCTCAACAGGGTTATTCTGTTCGACAGGCTGCTGAAGGTGAGGGGGGGTGGGGGGGCCTCTCGCTGTCCCTGTCAGACACACTCTTACTCGTTTTAAAGTCTGTCTTCATGGTTAGCACGTTGCCTTCTCAGAAGTGGCAATCCCATTTACCTAGTATGCGGGCTTATTAGGAGCTGTTCCAAATAACTGGTTGCTTTTCATATAAAATAATACTACTGACATTTAGATTAGTTCAATGCCAATAAGCTAAAAGGCTCATGGGGCTTAAACAGATATGAGTAATTAGGAAAATTTCCCAGAATCCTGTTGGTACTTTCAAGAGATGTTTGCTCTCTGCATAGTTTTTTTTTTTTTTTTAAAGGTAGCCAGGCATGTCAGGTCTCTACTCTCTGCATGGGAGCAGGGGAAGGTGCTTGACTGTATGCAGTGAAGCTGTTAATAAAAGGGGGAACGATAACCAACATTAACATAGGATACTTTTGCCTCCTGCAAAGCCTCTCAATTTCTTTTTTTTTTCCCCCCTCAAAGGAATGCTCTGTTGCAATCCATTACTAGGAAAAGTGATTGTAACTTGTATTTAGCAACCTCGCCACATATTTTTGGGGGTGCAGTATTTGTATTACTTGTATTTTTTATGTATATGTTTTGTAAACCATTTAGAATTGTAGATAATATGGTATAGAAATGTTTTAATAAAGTTATGCTGAGGTAGATTACCTGCAGAGGCTTTGGGAAATCTGTAGCTTCCATCTGCTGAGTATTTCATCCCCCTGGATGACTCTGTGGCAGCCTTTCCAATCTGTGTTTTCTTTCCTTCCTCCTGGAAAATTGTATTTTAAGAGAAAACAAACATTTTCCAAGCCAGCTACATTTGGGCATCCTAAAAATGAAAACCGTTCCCATCAATCTGCACATGGGCTCTTCATTTACTTAAATGTTGGTTTGTTGTTTCTGTGTCATGTTTTTATTGCTTCTGCTTTAAGTCTGTATCTTTTATTAATAAATACACTTTCATGCTGAAGAAAAGGAATTAGGGAATCTGCCTTGGTTTATTGTGTAGTACTGAACATTCAATAAACAGTTAAAACCGAAAAAAAGGGAAAATATGATACCATGGGAAGGAAAGATACAAAAAGTCTGGAATGTTGAGGAATGTAATTGCTGATAGAGGACTAGCAGAGGGTAGAAGTGTTATGTATTTAGTAGTTTTATGGTGGTTAAAAGATACAAAGTTCATCCTTCTCTATCATATTTGAGTCACTGAGGGGTCTAAACTGCATTATTATTATTATTATTATTATTATTATTATTAATAAATAAAATAAGTACATAAAGTGCTGGACTCTGCACATAATATTTTTCTAGCTTGTGTTTCCTTCTAAATTAATCCTATAGTGAAGCTGCAGTGAAGGTCTTTAATGGTCCTCATAGTTGTGCCTCTGAAAGAGAACCCGTGCCAAACATTTTTTTTTGGCAAACACAATAGTGTTGCTGCAAGTAACTTCCTTCCATGTTTTCATGAGCATGTGACATCCAGTCCCTGTTTTGTGGCATCCATCCTAATGCATTTTGCTGAACAAATCAAACCAGAGTGCATTGGGGTGAAAATTAGAAAACCAAGACTAGAACAATATTACCTGCTGACCTAGCATTTGGCTGGCAAACATAAGAGAGGTTGATATTCAAAGGCTTTATCCAGATAACATTTGTAGTTACCTGGACAAAAACTGAGGTGTGAACATTTTCCCCCACTCTGCAGCTAAATTTTATCTAGGTAACTTGTGACCTGCACAAAAATTACCCAGATACAAGGAGGCAGCACTTGGGGCATTCCCGGAGCACAGTTCCACTTTTATTTGGGCAATGCTGATAGTCAGTACTACTTGGACAAAATTAGCCGGAAATGTCTGGTCAGAAAAATGCCTGTCCTAAAGCTACCCAGCTAACTTTAGCCAGACAATTTTAACTGGATATATTCTGCTCACTGAACTGCTGACTATTGAGCTCAAAGTGTTAAGATCACAAGATCTATCATGCCAGGCCTCCTTCACTGGCCAGTCACATGTACTTCAACTGGAAGGCAAAATACACTGGTCACTACAGGCAATTTGTTACGCAAGTATACATGCCGCCTCTTAGTTTTCTCTATATCCTATATCTCCTATTTCTCTTGTCAACACATATTCATCTTTACTTTGCTTAAATGTGTTCATCGATGAGGCCCTAGTTCTTTCTCGATTACATCAACTGTAGATAATATAGTAATAATAAATGTTTAGTTCTTGCCAACAAATTAGTCTTATTGTGCATCTTAGACTATATAATTTGTCCTCCTCAGAGGTAGAATCATATCCTTGTTTGCCTGCCAAAGGAGCTCTCTACTATTATAGTTCATCCATTTGGATGGCCATAGCTAAGCAGCAGTTGATGATGACATGATGTCAATTTATCAGTCCCTAGCACCTCATATAATGGCACCTGTTCACCTGGCAGTGACTTACTGCAACAAGCTGGGCACAGAAAAGTTTGCAAGAACTTTAATATTTAATATTTAAAATTAAAATTTAATATTAAAAGTCACAGACCCTGTAAAGAAAATATTCATCTATTTTTTATGACAGATCTTTTATAATTATGTATAACGACAGTACTGTTTTGGATTTAATTATTATAAAATATTTAAGAGAGAATGATTTGTTTTTAGTATGAGTCTACCCTGTCCGAGAGTTGTAGCTTTTTAGATGTGGTCAATATAAAACCATGAAAAAGACCAGTCTAAGTAACTGAACTTTTTTCAGGAGGTCTCTTTCTTCTGTGTAGATGATGTTTTGACAAAGGAGTTAACATTGACCCCATAGGGATTTTTTACATACTTTTTTTTTATGTTGGGAACTGAAGTAGCTATAGTTGTTTATTTATTGAGATTGAAGTCTGTAGCTAAGTGAACAATTGAGAAATTTGAATTTAAATGTGAGTAATTCTTAGTTAATAATTTACCTGGATCACTTAATTTGTTCTAGTCAGTTAATTGCATGACTGACATTGTAATATATGGCATTGAATGACTGACATGTGAGACTGCTAAAGTAATGCATAAAGTAGTTTGACTGCCATGTTAGCCTACTTGAATGCACAAAAATAAAAGCTAATAAAGCAAAAAAATTATATATATATATATATATATATAGTGATACCTTTTTATCGGACTAACTTAATACATTTCTTGACTAGCCTTTGAGAGTTAGTCATCAAGTCATGCACGTGAGGGACTATTAATGCCATTTAATAAAAGACAGTCCTTCCCCTGAAGATGGCATACTTTCCCTAGACATTTTTGCAGGTTTTAGAGTGCTTACCTCACCAGAGAGTTAGTTTATGTGCAATGTACTTCTAAAACTTTCCCCCAAAGAATATCCATCTCCTCAACAGTTTCTTTGCTGTGGTAATTTTTTTCAGGCGTATCCATACAAAAAAAATCAGATTTGGAAAGAAGCCAGGGTAGATGTTCCTCCACTCATGAGGGGTCTGGCTTGGGCTGCTCTGCTTGGAGTGGAGGTAAGATATAAAAGTATTAGAAGCACTGGCGATCTTTGAAATTTTTTAAAATCTAGATGGTGGAATCTGACCTTTTGTCTGTTTTTTTTTCATCTCCAGTCTGGAAAAACCCATATATTTTCCTTTAAGAGAAGAGAGATACAATTTCTTGCCTTTTTCCAGGGTATCTAGAAGTAAGAAGAAAATGATCTTCTGAGAAAAGATGGGGAGGTGGAGTGGAGTTGTAAAATACTAGCTGACTAAAGACATTGCAGCTAGGATTTAGTACAGAGTGAAAATTTCACAATATATTTGGTAGAATTATTGCTGCAATTTGTGAAGAATTATAGGAAAGTATAATATATATAATCTGTGTGTATTTTATTACATTCCTCAATGGTCACTTCTGATAGGTACCAGGGGCGTAGAATGACTGCTGAAGTCGATGGTGCATCAGAAAATTTGCTGCTGCCATGTGATTAGCTCTTTGAGCTGCTTCCCCAGCCTGACATCATCAATAAAAGGCCAGGCTCAAAATGATTCCTTTGACATGCTAACATATGCGACATTGAGCCGGCCTTTGATGATGATATTAGGCTGTGGGAGGTAGTTCAGAGTGTTGGCAGCTCAGAGCAGGAGCAGAGCTTTACTTTATTGGTAACTGATGCCGGCAGTTAGGAACAGCTCATGGCAATCTGCTGCCTGAGGCGAGGGATAGGATAGGATGAGATGCCCCCCCCCCCCCTTCCGTTGCCGCCCCTGCTAAGGTACCCAAAAAAGATACACTCTCCAAGACACAGCCTGCACAACTCACCATAAAAAGAAAATTCAAATTCTGGATTCACCTCTTTAACAGCCACAAACACCTTTCACTGCCAACAACTTTTTGTAGCAATACTTGGGAACTTTAGATTTTCAGTCACCCTGAGATTGCCGTGGATTAGTGGAGAAGAGATGGAGGGGAGCAGTTAGCAAGTAGCACATTTAAGACTAATCGGAGAAAATTCTTTTTCACTCAATGCACATTAAAGCTCTGGAATTTGTTGTCAGAGGATGTGGTTAGTGCAGTTAGTGTAGCTGGGTTCAAAAAAGGTTTGGATAAGTTCTTGGAGGAGAAGTCCATTAACGGCTATTAATCAATTATACTTAGGGAATAGCCACTGCTATTAATTGCATCAGTAGCATGGGATCTTCTTAGTGTTTGGATAATTGCCAGGTTCTTGTGGCCTGGTTTGGCCTCTGTTGGAAACAGGATGCTGGGCTTGATGGACCCTTGGTCTGACCCAGCATGGCAATTTCTTATGTTCTTAGCAGTGCACAAACGTTCTCCTCTCTCACAAAACCCTTCCACCCTCTCCTCTTCTTATTCTCCTCTTCCACTTTCTCATTCCTCCTTCCCCCTCACTCACCCCTTTCCCTCTGTCAGTCACCCCCTCCCTTCCACTCAACCCTTCCCTCTCTGTCACTCACCCCTCCCTCCCACTCCTTCCCTCTATCTCAGGTACTCACACTCTGGCTCCTTCCCTTCCCTCTCAGTCATTCATCCCCTCCTTCCCACTCACCCCTTCCCTTCTCTCTCAACACTCAACCCTTCCTGCCACTCACTACCACGCAGGGTCTCTTCTCACTGGGGAAGGGTTGGAAACCTCTCCAGCACATCTGCACAGGGCCAGTGCTAGGTTTTTTGCTGCCCTATGCAAACAATTATCATGCTGTCCCCTCCTCATCCTGTTTTGTTTAATGCTTAATTTGTATTCTTTTTCTAATCAGGGCCAGTGCAAGGGTATTAGGCATCCTAAGTAAATCTTATAACTTTGTGCCCAGGCTTCCCCCCGACTCAGCCCTCTCCACACACAATTTAAAATTACATTATAATACAAGATTTTACATGAAAAAGGACACTCAAAGTATAGACTTTTGAAGTGTAAATATCACAACAATATGTATTTTATATGTACATGCACTGTTGTGGTGTCAACCAGAAAACCCTGTATAAAAGCCAAAAAGACACTTGGAACATATGATATTAGGACTATTATAACGCATATTGGGTGTGGGCTTGGTTTTCAGAAAGCCATGAGCAATCTAAAATACAATTACAATATAATAAACCTCCCATTCCAAAACAGCACTAACTGCCAGCATTCCAACAGTAATAACCCTACCTATGAAACGTCAGCACTGCAAATATTACACCAGACCTTAAAACACAAATATACCACTTAACATGAAAATTGGGGCTTACCTGCTAATTTTTGTTCCTGTAGTACCACAGATCAGTCCAGACTCCTGGGTTTTGCATTCCTGCCAGCAGATGGAGACAAAGTTTCACTGATGATGTACTTAACATCCAAGGTCATTCATCAAAATGCGTTAGGGCCCTAATGCCCGTGATAACGCCTATGATAAAAAATATATCGCAAGTTTATGAAAATGAGGGTTGTTTAACATTACGTGCGATAGCGTAAGGCACATTATCGCATGTTTTAACTACACTTGTTTTTCCTGGCATTTGGCTGTGTGATATGCCTGAAACGGAATTTGTAGTAATTTATCTCAAATTCTGTTTCGGGAGAGGGAAAGCGAGAGAGCCTCTGGGGTAGCACAAATATTAGTCTACTATAGATCCCTATACAGAAACTATATGCCAGCAGAACAGTTTACCTTTGTCACATATGCAAAACACAGATGGACCCTCACCCAATACAGAATACAAACACTGTAAAGTAAAAATAGAAATGTGCAGAGAAAAACTGAACTGGAAACCACAAGAAGCCAGATAGTACGCAATGTAACAATGGAAAAACAAAACCACTATCTAACTATATAAAACACCAATACAATCAAGAAATTTAACATACCAATCATTACTTTTTATTTATTTAAAAATCTTTTGTTAATCGCCTAACTGATAAAAATGTTTCTAAGCGATGTACAACATATTTTTTAAAAAATCAACAAAAATCCTGTTTAGTAAAACTATAAAAAGTATATATTTTAAAAACAGCTGATAAGCAGATCATCATCCACAAATTAAACTAAAAAAAAAAAAAGTTTTAGAAAGTTTTCAAAAACCCAATAAAATATTTCAAAACAGCAATATCAAATAACATCCAACAATTAAAACTATAAGAACAAAATTCCCTTCTCCATACCTAGGATCTTTTGATTTCCAGTCACCCTAAGATTTCTGTGGATTGGAGGAGAAGGTGCACAAAGTTTATCCTCTTTCTCTTTCACACGCACATACACATAAGCTCCCTCACACACATAACAGGTGCTCTTGCACACAAGAAATCTCTCTTGCTCTCTCTCTCCCTCTCTATCTCCTTCTCACACACACATAAGCATGTTGCCACTCCTTCCCCACACAAGCAAGCTATCTTTCTCCATCATCAGATGGAGCCCCATTGCAGTAAACGTATGTCAGAGTTTATAGAACCTTGACTAGGCACGTTGAGCATGCCCTATACCATGCGTCCGTTTCTTGGTTCCTCTCCAGTCTTTCTCTTTCTGCAGAGCTGTAAGCCTCGAGTTGTGAGGGAACTCACAGGCTGGTTTTTTGGCCTTGTGGAAAACTTTAACTTCCCATGTTTTTTGCTTTTTTTTTCTGTGCTATTCCATCATCGGGTCCCTCTCGGAGCCTTCCCATAGTGCTCCTAGTCAGGGTTTATGGAGATTCGGATAAGTTTCCTTTCGCAGTCGATTCCCTATGGCTATGGTGCATCAGTGCCTGCTGGCCATCGTTGTTTTCAATTCATGCCTCTTATATTTTGTCCAACGTGGCCATGTCTGGTTTTTGGCGATGCACCCAGTGCCTGAGGACCATGTTCATCACTGATCCGCATGAGATTGTGTCCTCTGCCTGGGAGCATTGCATGATGTCTGGGGTTGCCGTTCATGTACCTAGATGACCCCAAAGAAACATCTGCTTCGACTCAACAAAATAGAGCAGCTCTTCAGGTCTAAGAAATTGGAGCTGTCGGCATCGGTGGCATCGGCATCAAAGGATCAAGGGGTTGCGCTGATGGAACTGAGCCAGTGACATTGGTGGGACCATTGGTTTCACAAATGCCATAGGCAGATAGATGGCAGTCAGTCTCTGTTGCCCCTAGCTCTTCCAGGCAGAGGACATTGGGTTCCTTGTCAACGGCCTTGGTATTAGAGAAGGACCAGGCCAAGCATCAAGGGAAGCTGAAGAAGCATCGGCACCGGTCCCTGTCCATGCACAGTGCTGGGTACTTGGATGCACCGGTTAATGCCTCGATGCCCCTGAAGCGACCCTGCAGTGAGGAGAGCCAGTCCTCCAATGGTGCCAGAAGTCCACGATGGTATCCACTGGTCCTGATGCCAGTCACTGATCCACCTCATGGGTCCAAAGAGGATCTGACCATGCCTCTTTTCCCCCAGTCGGTGTTGGCATCGACAACGTTTGAGCTGGAGCGCCGAGTCCAACTATTGAAGGAACAGGCACTGCAGAGCTTCTATCATGTGTCACTGATGGTACCAGTCCCAGTGCCGCCCATCTTTGTACCACTTCTGGAGAAGCTCAACATGCTCATCAGTGCACTACCGACCCAACTGGTATTGGTTCCTAGGACAGCTTCAGTGCCCGGTAGGGCACCGTGGCATCGCCCTAACGATACAGTGGTTGTCGCCGGTTCCTCCGAGGAGTCAGCTCCACTGAGACCAGCAGACACGCCGAGGCCTGCCGTCCCCCATCCAGTTTTACCAGTGCCTGCACCTCTGGATGAAGGCCAAGGACCTAGGGACCCATCTCTGTTGCTTACAGTGAGGAAGAGGCAACCTGTAACCCCTGTGGGGATAATGCTTCGGAGTCCTGCTCCAAGGGTTGCCCATCAGATCTTTCTCCTCCAGAGGGGCAAGGGAAGACTCCATCTTAGGACTTGACCTTTGCAGGGTTTGTGAGAGTGATGCAGCAAGTTATCCCATTTCATTTGTTAATGGAGGAAGATGCCAGGCACAAAATGCTTGAGATCATGGCAATACCAGTGTATGAAATCCTTAAGGAGCTGCTGCTGAGGATATGGGAACACCCCTCACGGTGTCTCCTATTAATAAGGCAGGCGGTGTCTACCAAGTCCAGAAGGCTGCCGGATTCTATAAGAGTCAGCTGCCCCACCAGTCAATGGTTGAATCTGCCCTTAAGAGGGCCAAGCGCTCTCGGACTCATTCCTCAGCACCCCTCAGGAAAGGATCATAAAGAGATGGACACTTTGGGAGGAAGGTGTTTCACGGTGTGATGCTCATTGCCCGCATTGCTGCCAACAAGCTCTACATGAGCCAATACTCTCGGGACATCTGGAAGCAGGTGCAGGAGGTGGCCAAGCAGCTGCCTCAACAGCAGCAGGATACCCTCATGTTGCTAGTGCATAAGGGCCTCTTCTAGGAGATTGGCAAGACAGGAGATCAGGCAGTCTTTCTTTCGCCAAAGGAAGTACTATCCTCTGCCCCCTTGCTCCCATCCACACCATCAGGGCTCTTCAGTCAACTCCAGGTATGGGGTTTTGACTGGGTCATAGGCAGTGTACGCCAGTCGCCCGTACCCGGGCTGTGGGACTCTCCAGTCAGGGGCAGGATGAGGTTCTTGCGAACAAGTGGAGCAATATACCTTCAGACCAATGGGTTGTTTCCATCGTCTATCAAGGGTACCAATTGAACCTCTGTGCCGTTTTGGGGGCTGATAGCACATCATGAGGTTCTAATAGTGGCGCTGTCCTCCCTCTTAACTGCCAGGGTGGTTGAGTGTACCAATAGGGCAAAGAGGATGGGGATTCTACTCCAGGTACTTCCTGATTCCAAAGAGAGCAGGAAGACTCCGTCCCATCCTAGACCTGAGAGCCTTGAATAAGTTTCTAAGAAAATAAAAGTTCAAGATAGTTTCTCTGGGGAACTTGATCCCCCTTTTACAAAAATGGGACTGGCTATGTTCCCTCAACCTAAAGGATGCATACACTCACATCGAGAGCTTCCCCGGTCACAGGAAATATCTCTGATTTGTGGTGGGAAAACAGCACTTCCAGTACCGGGTATTGCTGTTCGGGCTAGCGTCAGCTCCACGGGTCTTCATAAAATGCCTGGCCATGATGGTGGCGCACCTCCGCAGGCTGGGAATGCATGTTTTCCCTTATCTGGATGATTGGCTGGTCAAGAGGGCAGGGGCCATCCAGTCATTGTGCTTAACCATCCCGGTGTTGGAGTCACTAGGGTTCGTTCTCAACTACTCAAAGTCCCACCTCAGCCCATCACTTCAATTGGACTTCATAGGAGCCCTGCTAGACATGGCTCAGGCCAAGGCCTTTCTGCCTCGCCAAAGGGCCGTCACCTTGATGAGCATCGTGGCAGAGATTCAACAGAGCCAGCAAATGTCAGCTTGGCCACAACCATCCATGTCACTACCTTGGAATGCTTATACATGCACAGAGCCCATTGGACCTTGAGGTTGCAATGGTTCCATGCCACTTAGCCTCCAGGACTGCATCCGAGTTATCCCATCCCTCCATTGTCCTAGCGGCAGGTACTTTCAAATCTGGAACAGGGAATCTCATTTTGAAGTCTCCCTACCCAAATTGTCCTAACCAAAAATGTGTCCGTGCTGGGATGGGGAGCTAATGTAGATGGGCTCAACACCCAGGGTCTCTGGTCCGTTTAGAAATGCTCTTGACAAATCAACTTCCTGGAGCTACAGGTGATCAGGTACGAGTTATGGGCTTTTAGAGATAAGCTGTCCAACAAAGTTGTCCTGATCCAGACCGAAAACTAGGTAGCCATGTGGTATGTCAACAAGCAGGGAGGCACGGGATCTCACCTCCTGTTTCAGGAAGTGGTTCAGATCTGGTCGTGGCCCCTGTCCCATGGGATGTGCTCAGGACTCATGTACCTGGCTAGGACAGAGAACGTGGTAGCAAACAGGCTGAGTTGAGCCTTCATAAGAACATAAGAAATTGCCATGCTGTGTCAGACCAAGGGTTCATCAAGCCCAGCATCCAGTTTCCAACAGAGACCAAACCAGGCCACAAGAACCTGGCAAGTACCCAAACACCAAGAAGATCCCATGCTACTGATGCAATTAATAGCAGTGGCTATTCCCTAAGTAAACTTCATTAATAGCAGTCAATTGATTTCTCCTCCAAGAAATTATCCAAACCTCTTTTGAACCCAGCTACACTAACTGCACTAACCACATCCTCTGGCAACAAATTCCAGAGCTTAATTGTGCGTTGAGTGAAAAATAAATTTATTTATTTATTTATTTTAAAGACTTTTATATACCGAAGATCATGTACTAGTACATATCACTTCGGTTTACAGATAACCAGAATTGGAACTATCATGGACATGGTGTACATAGAACAATAGACAATAAACAATAAACCCTGAACAATCAATAATAATAAATAGTAAACAGTAGACAATAAAAATAAATAATTTTCTCCTATTAGTCTTAAATGTGCTACTCGCTAACTTCATGGAATGCCCACTAGTCCTTCTATTATCCGAAAGTGTAAATAACCGATTCACATCTATTCGTTCAAGACCTCTCATGATCTTAAAGACCTCTATCATATCCCCCCTCAGCCATCCTTTCTCCAAGCTGAACAGCCCTAACCTCTTCAGTCTTTCCTCATAGGGGAGCTGTTCCATCCCCTTTATCATTTTGGTTGCCCTTCTCTGTACCTTCTCCATCGCAACTATATCTTTTTTGAGGTGCAGCGACCAGAATTGTACACAGTATTCAAGGTGCGGTCTCACCATGGAGCGATACAGAGGCATTATGACATTTTCCGTTTTATTAACCATTCCCTTCCTAATAATTCCTAACATTCTGTTTGCTTTTTTGACTGCTGCAGCACATTAAGCCGACGATTTCAAAGTATTATCCACTATAATGCCTAGATATTTTTCCTGGATGGTAGCTCCTAATATGGAACCTAACATCGTGTAACTACAGCAAGGGTTATTTTTCCCTATATGAAACACCTTGCACTTGTCCACATTAAATTTCATCTGCCATTTGGATGCCCAGTCTTCCAGTCTTGCAAGGTCCTCCTGTAATGTATCACAGTCCACTTGTGATTTATCTACTCTGAATAATTTTGTATCATCTGCAAATTTGATAACCTCATTCGTCGTATTCCTTTCCAGATCATTTATAAATATATTGAAAAGCACTGGTCCAAGTACAGATCCCTGAGGCACTCCACTGTTTACCCTTTTCCACTGAGAAAATTGTCCATTTAATCCTACTCTGTTTCCTGTCTTTTAACCAGTTTGTAATACACGAAAAGACATCGCCTCCTATCCCATGACTTTTTAGTTTTCTTAGTAGCCTCTCATTAGGGACTTTGTCAAAAGCCTTCTGAAAATCCAAATACACTACATCTACCGGTTCACCTTTAACCACATGTTTATTAACCCCTTCAAAAAAATGAAGCAGATTTGTTAAGCAAGACTTCCCTTGGGTAAATCCATGTTGACTGTGTTCCATTAAACCATGTCTTTCTATATGCTCTATGATTTAGATCTTTAGAATAGTTTCCACTATTTTTCCCGGCACTGAAGTCAGGCTCGCTGGTCTATAGTTTCCCGGCTCTCCCCTTGGAGCCCTTTTTAAATATTGGGGTTACATTGGCCACCCTCCAGTCTTCAGGTGCAATGGATGATTTTAATGATAGGTTACAAATTTTAACTAATAGATCAGAAATTTCAGATTCTATGAGTGGTCCCTGGATCAAGGGGTAGCGAATTGGCTATTTTGCTTCTGGGTGAGCCCAGATGTAGATCTGTTTGTGTCCTCTTGCGACAGGAGGGTGCTTCAGTTCTGCTCCCTGTATAGGTCAGACGGCAAACCAGCCTCAGATGCCTTTGCCTGTCAATGGGGCAAGGTCTTCTGTATGCGTGTCCTCCAATTCCCTTAGAGGCGAGGACTATCTTGAAGCTTCACTTGGACAAGGGGACTATGATCCCACTGGCTCATCACTGGCTGAGACAAGTCTGGTTTCCACTCCTATGGGAGCTGTCCATCCAGAGACCAATCAGTTTGGGATCTTCCCCAGATCTCATTACGCAAGATTAAGGCAGCCTATGGCATCCCAATCTCCAGGCCCTGTTGCTAACAGCCTGGATGTTGCGGGGTTAATCCTGCCTTGCTCGATCTTTTAGAGCATGTATCTTGGGTCCTGGTGGCTTCTAGAAAGCATTCCACTAGAAAGTCCTATGAACTGGAGGAGGTTTTCCGTGTGCTGTGAACTAGAAGGCTGTAGATCCATTCTCCTGTCTCACACAAAAACTTTTCGATTACCTTCTACACCTATCGGAGTCTGGCATAAAGACCATTAGAATTCATCTCAGTGAATTGGTGCATACCACCAAGGATTATGCGCCCATTTCTGTACAGCTTACAGTTGTACGATTCATGCAAGGCCTGCTTCGATTGAAGCCTCCCCTAAGGCCTCCTGCTGTGTCTTGGGACCTCAACATGGTGTTAGCTCAGCTGATGAAAAGCTCCTTTTGAGCTGCTGTGCACCTGTGACTTGAAGTTCCTGTCGTCTTTCCCAGCCCCCATTTGCATCAAGGCAAATGAGCCCTGCACAGTTTGGACTGCAAATGATCATTAGCCTTCTGCCAGGAGCGGACAGAAGCCCATAGACAGTCCACCCAATTTTTCATTTCTTTTGATTGGAATAGGTAGGGCATTGCTGTTGCCAAACAAACACTATCCAGTTGGCTAGCAGATAGCATCTCCTTCTGTTATACCCAGGTGGGACTGCATCTTGTGGGTCATGTTGAGACTCATTGTATCAGTCATGGCAGCGTCAGTGGCACACTTGGGAGCAATTCTCGTGGAGGAGATCTGCAAAGCTGTGACACAGGGAGTTCTCTCCACACATTCACATCTCACTACTGTCTGGCTAGGGATGGCCAACATAACAGGTTTGGCCAGTCTGTCCTTCAGAGCCTGTTTGTGGTATAAAACCCAATGATCTCCACCTAATACCCGTTGTTTCGGTTCTCCCCCTCTGTTGCCAACAGCACCATTGTTGTTCCTGTTGGCACCTGGTTAGGTGTCTGTTGGTTCCCTTTTGTGTTGGGAAGCAGCCTGTAGCTAGGGATTTACCCATGTGTAAGGTCTACCATCCTACTTGTCCTCTGAGAAAGCAGAGTTGCTTACTGTAATAGGAATTCTCTGAGGCGATAGCAAGGTGTTAGTCCTCACGAAACTCGCCCGCCTCCCCGTGGAGTTGGGTTTATCCTATTCTTTACAAGACTGGAGAGGGGAACCCCCTGTGGATGTATGATATAGGGCATGTTGGGCATGCTCCGTGAGCCTAGTCAAAGTTCTAGAAACTTTAACATAAGTTTTCCACATCGGGGCTCCATCTGATGATGCCACCCATGTGTGAGGACTAACATCCTGCTATCCTTGGAGAACACCTATTGCAGGTAAGCAACTCTGCTTTCTCCCATTTTATTTTTCAGACTTTTAGCATTTGTATACAGACATTTCAAAATATTTTTTGTTTGTATTAACAATCTGCGTATCAGTTGACATGGGTAATTTGGGATTTTTTGCTCTGTCTGCTGTTTAATTAAAGGGTTACTTTAGCATTTATTGCAACCTGTCTATCAGGATGCCCTATTTTTTCCTGTTTTGTTTGTATCCTTTAAAGATACAGTGGCTTGCAAAATATTTGACCCTGTAAAATCTCAGCAGATTTGTGTGGATTACAAATGACACTTGCACAGATTGTTCCAGACACTGAGTTTTGAGGGACAGCCTTGTCTAGGCAGTGTCTAGGTAATATGATGCAGCTTCCATTGCCTCATAATTGATTCATCAGTGCTCACTGGGATATCCAGGCACTTGGATATTACTTTGTAGCCTGTTCCTATTTTGTGCATGTCTATAACTTTAATTTCCTTAGAATGCTCATTGGTCTTCATTTTTACAGCTTTTCTTCAGATTCACAGTCTGACCAATGGTATTGGAATTAGGGGGTGTTTTATCCAGAAAAGTTGACCTTTTTAATGATTCACAGGTAGAGGCCAGTTGTAAGCCAATTGATAGGGCAATATCTTTCATCTGTATAAACTTGGAGCTTCTACAGCATAGGAGTTGAATACTTAGGCAAGCAACATTTTTTCAGGTTTTAATTTTATTTCTCAAAAAATGCAGAGAAATAATGAATTGTGACTTTGAACATTTACTTTAAGAGCATACTGATTTGCATTAAACATACTGTCTAGAACAATCTCTGTGTCATTTGTTATACACAAATCTGACTTTTAAGGGGGGGGGCCGAATACTTTTGCAAGCTACTGTGTGTTTGTGTGTGTATGTACACACACACATATATATGTGTGTACACACATTTATTTATTTATGCCTTTGATTTTTCCCAGGACAAGCAGGATGCTAGTCCTCACAAATGGGTGACATCATTGATGGAGCCCTATTGCGGAAAACTTTCTGTCAAAATTTCTAGAAACATTTGACTGGCACTCTAAGCCCACTGAGCATGCCTAGCATGCCATGATATTCTCTGCCACAGGGGTCTCCCTTCAGTCTTCGTTTTTCTGCACTGTTGTTGGCATCGCGGAGCAGGAGCCTGTGTGAGTTTTCTCACATACTGTCTGACTAAAAACAAACCGGGAAAAGCAGTGGGTAAACATACTCTCTTCAACTGGCTAGCAGATTGCATAATTTTGCTATGAAAAAGCAGGCCTTCCTCTCCAAGGGCGAGTAAAGGCGCATTCAGTAAGAGCAATGTCAACCTCAGTAGCACACTTTCGTTCAGTGCCAATCCTTGACATATGTAAAGCAGCAACATAGAGTTCTCTTCACACCTTTGCAGCTCATTACTGTTTGGACAAAGAAGGACGACAAAATAACCAAAACATAAATTTATAGATTACCTGTAGCCAATGCAGTATAGATTTCATCTAGTCTCTGAAATGGCTGGCTGGGTTGAACTAGGCTATTTCTCATTACTACACACCATAGAAAAGAATTTTCAAATTTTTTTATCACCTTATTAACAGTGACACAAATGCCATCTGTTTACCTGATGCATTACGAAGTAATACAAAAGCCTGCAAGAAGGTGACTTGGTAACTATATAGAAAAACTGCCATAAGAAAAATGCACTAACTCTCAGAACTCAAATAGCAACAATCTTATATTAAAAGGCAACACTTTGAATATTCCATTGGACCCTAGAACACCAGTACCCCTCTTCTTGGAAAAACAGAATATGATGGACTTCTACTGACACCTACATAGAGAACATCTCACTTTGGGCACACACACAGATCACAGATGCTCACTAAATATGGAATAAGGTATCTGAAGTTCTGTATCATATCTCCCCTGCACTGCCTTTCTTCCAGGGTATACATATTCAGATCCTTCAGCCTCTCCTCATAGGTCTTCTCATACTGACCCAACACCAATTTGGTCGCTCTTCTCTGGGCCACCTCCATCCTGTCTTTATCCTCCTTCGAATATGGACTCCAGAACTGAACACAGTACTCTAAATGAGACCTTACCAAGGGACCTATACAAGGTCATGATAATCTCCTTTTTCTTACTGGTTATTCCTTGCTCTATGCAGCCCAGCATTTTTCTGGCTTTAGCTATCGCCTTGTCACATTGTTTTGCCATCTTCAGATCTCCAGATGGTCCGTGCACATCAGTTTTACATCCCCCATCACATATGGCTCTGCAGTTCTTGGTATTGAACCCCAGCTGCCAAATCTTCGACCACTCTTCCAGCTTTCTTAAATCACTTTTCATTCTCTCCTTCAGGCATATCCACTCTATTGCAGATCTTATTATCATCCACAAACAGGCAGATTTTACCTTCTATCCTTTTCGCATTGTCACTGACAAAGATGTTGACAGAACCGGTCCCAATACCGATCCCTGTGGCATTCCACAATGGGTAGAAAGTGCCGATCAGCTCTGACTGTTGTAGGAGTTAATAGAAAGGAAACTGAGGGTAAGAAAATTCCTACTCTTGTATACAAGTGAAAACAGCAAATATATGAAAGCCAATAGTCATCTTCACATATGATAAAAACATTTTGATTGTGAAGAAAACTCTATCAGATATGTGTAAGTGGTGGATATGAGCACTGACTATGTAAACACCTGGTTGCTGTCTTACACTTCCTAGCTAGTATTTTGTGCCAAGGCAATCTGCTAATCTGAGTCACTGAGGACTTCAGTTTCTGATGTTCTGTATGTTTCATTGTAGGGTGCCATTCAAGACAAGTATGATGCCATTGATAAGGATACGCCAATTCCTACAGATAGACAGGTAGGCATGTGATGTATTCATTTATTTATGTGATCTGGGAAACTCTAGTACTACTGCTGCTTTGGATTAGTCTTGTTGGCTCATTTGGTTATCCCAGCCTATATAGAATTCACTTCTTTCCAGGGCCAATATGATTACTGGAACTTGACAGTTCATTTATCTGTATATTTAAAGTATTAATATCAAACTTGTTACAGGAGTTTGTCCTTATTTGGGACTAATTATTTATTATAGCACATCATTCCTTTTAAGTACTTTTTCACAATATATCTATATTCTTTTTTGCAAAATATATTTTTCTGTCGACAAACAGGCATGAATCAGCTACAATGCAAGGGTGACTTCATCCAATGGTGCCAACATGGACCTGTCTATCTGAGCTCAGTAAAAGTCTACTGAGCTTGTTAGGGAGTTCCCGCATACATGTGCTGCCTCTTGAGCCCCTCAGCCTTTGTCCGAGCTACAGCACGGACATGTTCCCAGTCTCTCAATAAAGTTTCATTGGATTTTTATTTGGCTTAATTATTTCTGCCTCATTGCAGTTACCAACAGTTAAAATTGTGGTTGGATATCTCAGAGGATGCAGCAGTACTGCATCGAAAGATGGAAGCCTTGCAGAAGGCACCATCACGTAAGAGCCTGAAGCTTCAGAATAAAGTTGGCCAGTGTAATCTCTTATCTTCTCTGAGTGAGGCATTGTCATATTCCCGGTACCACATAAAGTCAAGGTTAGAGGCTTTCCCCCCTTTTTCTTGCAAGCGAGGGAAAACTCTAGAATCAACACGCTCAGTAAATCTGTGCTGAGAGATGGGTTCGTTCGGTACTGTAGAATGATGTCACCTATGCATTATGGATTATTCATACCACTGTCTAGATACTCCTGTTTAAAAGTAAGCTAAACTTGTTTTCCAAACTCATTACCAATAGATATGAAAACTGATTCAGCACTGATATTTTATACAAAAAAATTGTCTCCAGGAAAAGACTTAGCAAGTAAGGGAAAAGCCTGTTCTAACTGTATATGAAATTATTATAGATATTCTTTTATCCTGTTTATACAGCATGTGAGAAAAATGAGTGAAGTAAAAAAAATGTTTATAAAGATGGCCTGGCCTGATTACATTAACTGTATGGTGTTTATTGCAATTGCTTAGCAGTTATTTGACACAGCAATAATGGTGATCTGCCTTTTCTCTGTTTTCTTCCCTTGTTTGAAAATGGTTGACTATGTTGCAGATTGAAGTTGATATTCCTCGCTGCCACCAGTATGACGAGTTGTTGTCATCGCCTGAGGGTCATGCAAAGTTCAGACGGGTGCTGAAAGCTTGGGTGGTTTCCCACCCTGACCTTGTATACTGGCAAGGTGAGCTGAGCTCTCTTCGGCACCTCGCTCACTTGTCTGAGAAAGCCCATGGAGAATAAATGTTTGCTTCATTGAAATGAAGCAAACAAAACAAAAATGTTTGCTTCATTGAAATCATTAGATTTGCATTTTGAGTGTTCAGTGGAGGGATGTGAAGATTAAAACTAGAATCTTCATGTTCATCTTGCACCAGTTTTGCCATGACCCAGAGGTGTTTTCAGAGATCTAG
This sequence comes from Rhinatrema bivittatum, assembly GCF_901001135.1. Taxonomy (NCBI): domain Eukaryota; kingdom Metazoa; phylum Chordata; class Amphibia; order Gymnophiona; family Rhinatrematidae; genus Rhinatrema; species Rhinatrema bivittatum. Next base: position 299,772,885 of record NC_042615.1, read on the forward strand.
TCAGACACTGAGCCCTGACGCAAGTAAAGTGAGCATTGGTGGAGCTAATGCAGTAAGAGCTTTATCTGGTCTGGAGGCCCCAGTGAAACACTTCCCTTTGCCTTCTTCCCATCTTTCAAATTTCTCTGTTCTACAGATATTTTTTGGCCTACTGTTTTAGGTGCAAAGATACTGTAATGATGTCAAAAATAATCACCTGTTTCCTTTTATGTAGGACTTGATAGATTGCCTTGGATGATCTAAAGTTTGCATGTGATCTCTTCTTTCAATAGGTCTTGATTCTCTGTGTGCACCATTCCTGTACTTGAATTTTAACAATGAAGGTAGGCATGCTCTCTGCAACATTTCTATGGTTTTACAGTAAATGAGAGATTTACAACAGGACCTGCTGCAATATGACAAAATAAAACAGAAGCACCAAGAACTCATAGGACGGTCATAGTAAACAAAATCATTCTGTCCACCTTTTTGTGACCTTTATTTCAGAAGAGCAATGTGTGTGAATTTTTTGAAAGTTCCTCTTGTTTAGCTGTCTGTGACATCATGATCAGAGTAAATCAAGTCACTTTTGTAATGTTTGGTATCACAAAGTTACACTATGCTGCAGAGGTGACATGTTCAGGCTGCAAGGGAAGGAAGGGCAATTGCCACTGCAGGGGCAACCCCTGCAGATATTAATGGCATTGAAGGATTCAGTCTCTAATGAGATGTCCCATCTCTCAGCCAGCAAGCGATTGGAACTTGCCTGAACAGTTGTTAAGACAATAGAGGGAAAGCAGAATCCAATAGAGGGAAGCAGAATCCTCCCACAATTTCTAGGAGCTGTCTCTGTGGCATGTGTCATTTCCACGGGTGGTAGAAACACAGATTGTGGCAACATATACAACAAAAATAGTAGGGTTTAAAGATTGTTTGAACATTGCAGTGCTCCTAGTTCCAACTCTTTTCCTTGAAAAGGGAACCAGAAGCAGGAAATGCTTTAAAATTGTGTGTGTATGTATCTATATATATACTTAAATTAAACAGTAAGTTTGCTTCCATTGTGCTATGCCTACTTCAAATGTATGCATGTAGGGAGGACAATCTTAAAGTAATTTGCACAATTAAAAAAACATTTTACCTGCATTAATCAGCTGTCTGAATATTGCCTTCCCTCAGTGTGGCTAAAACTACATGCATTTAGCTAATTGAGAAGAAGGGTTCCAGGGGAGCATTTAAGTCATGGAGGAAAAGCATGTAATCGGCATTTTCAAACTTTCATGTGTATTTTTCCAGCAAAAATCTACCTGTGAAAAAGCAGTTGCAAGTGACCTCTCATACATTGTACACCTGGCAAGTTTTAAAGCAACAGTACATGGGCACTTGTACTTAAAAAAACTAATACAAGGTTGTGGGTCTTTGTCCAATGCAGGAAATTGGAAAATTGCCCTGCCCTGAGTGTTTATGTAGTTTGTAGAAGAGGAGACTGTTGTTTATAACTTAATTTGCCTTTTCTGTTTTAGCTCTGGCTTATGCCTGCATGTCTGCCTTCATTCCCAAATACCTGTATAACTTCTTTTTGAAGGACAACTCGCATGTTATTCAAGGTAGGATAATATTTATCTCTTTTCTTTTGCTCTAGTGCTTGGTAAAATGAGTTGCTTGTGGAGTTGGCGTCAGTAGTGCTTTTCCAGTCTTTATGTTGGGGACTAGATGACTCAGGGGAATGGTCGCAGTATCATAGAGCCTTTCTCCTCTAGCCTTGAGATTCCAGCAAAGGAGGTTATATGAAATGAGATGGGTATCTCACTCCAGTTCCAAGGTCCATAGCAGAACGGCACCTGTTAGATTCCTGGTACTGTGTAAATTCTGTTGCAAACTTCTTCAAAAACCTTTGTGAAAAGCACATGATGAAACTGAAGGAAACCTCAATCTTATAAATACTTAAAATAAAATAAAATTACATAACAACTTAAAATGCTCAAATATAAAAACAAAAGTTATTAACATAACATAAAAGAAAAATACAGGGGGGCGCTAGAGAGCAGCGCTGCAAGATGGCTGCCTAACCCGTGTGCTCCGCTCCCTAACTAGCAATCAGAGGCTTAAAAGCATAGAAACTCCTTGCATTCTATCGGTTATTAGGGTTCTGTGTGCAGGAGAATCCTTCAGGATGGCAGCGCGATGGCGCCCCGTTGATTTAAAGCAGTTTTCATTCTCTAAATGTGCGGGGGAACTGCTGGAAGCCGAAGAGGCCCAGGCCGCAAATCTAACTGAGGGCGGTGATACAGCTGACAGCGTGGAAACGGAGAGCAGTGCGCCTCGTCCGGAGACGCCTGTATCTATGGTGTCTACTATGGACTTTCCTACGAGGTCCGAACTTAGATCCTGGTTTGTGGAGCTGCGTGCTGACCTCAAGGCTCACAAAGCGGAGCTGTTAGCATCCATGGCCGACATGAGGGAGGATCTAAACGCACTAGGCCGCAGAGTGGATGATATCGATGTGCGGGGAGACGCCCATAGCATAGCTATCGAGACGCTTACCTCTCAAAATAAGGAGATTACCAACGAACTGGAAATGGTCCAAGACAAACTTGAGGACCTTGAAAATCGCTCGCGGAGGGCGAATCTTCGCCTGCGGGGAATCCTGGAGGTGGATCAGTTTCAGGACTGTATGCAAACTGCGGAGGCCCTCTGTAAATTCATCCTAGCGCAGGGGTCATCCGGAGCTGACAATCCATCAGCGGATCAAGAGGTGGATTTGGACCGTGCCCACAGAGCTTTGGGCCCGCGACGGGACAACCAGCCGCGGGATATAATAATCAAATTTCACAAGTTCCGGGTTAAGGAGGCAGTTCTCCAAGGGGCTCGGGCCAAACAGCAGTGGAGTTGGCAGGGCCACTCCATATCTATCTACAACGATTTAGCTCCTGTTACTCTTCAAAAAAGATTTCAGCTTCGAGAGGTGGCGCTGGCGCTGCGCAACGAGGAAATTCGCTACCGATGGGGATTCCCCTTTGCCCTCATTTTTCAACGGCGGGGCATCACTTACCGCGTAAGGTCCCTTGCAGAAGCGGCTGAAAGCTTCCAAAAAGCGGGACTGGAGGTCCCATTTCAGCATGATCCTCCTACACGGCGTGCGCGCCCGGCGGATCCGACACCGTGGTGGCAGCGACCAGGCCCGGGACGCGGCCGTTTACGGAGGCAGCAGTCCTGGAAGGGAGAGCTTCCGGCGGAGAAAGGCTGACTTTATTCCATTCCGCATCTTTAATTTGTTTGCCTGGCTGTAAAGCTGCAGTGCGTTTGGGCTAGTTCGCCTATTTGGGAGGGCCTGAGTTCTGTTTCTATACCTATGCTTATATGTTTTTCTGGTGAGACTGTTTACTCATAGTTACATGTTGAAATACGTATATCTGTTGCAAGTGTATACCACTAAGGCTGCCATCTCAGAATCAGCCTCATGTGGCTCATGTTATACTTTCAGGGAGGGGTTGTGGGACGGGGGGACATTTAGCGCTGCTACACATGTGTTCCCCACGAGGGATTCGCCGAGGTTTCGCGAATCAAAGAGGTAGGGGGGGAGGGGGGGTGGGTATCAGCGTCAGCTAAGTATGTATTCTGGGGTGGAGTTCATCGTATGGGGGGGCACTACCATACTATGGAGAGTTTCTCTTTTACAAGTAGCATGGGGGAGTCTTTTTGTTATACCTGCTCTCAGGCTAGGTTGGGTATCTCAGGGGGGAAACCTCATTGACTGTTGGTTCTTATGGTTGGTATAATCTCTCTGAACGTGAAGGGTTTAAACTCTTTTCGTAAACGTTATTTACTCAAACAGGAATTACAGCTCTACAAACCTGATATAGCCTTTATCTAGGAGACCCATTTAAAGAGGCGTCATGACCATTTAGCAACGTTCCGGGGTTACCCTCATGTATTGGCGTCCTGCAACCCCCAAGCCAAATATACGGGCACTGGTATATTGCTCTCTGCACAGATGGTGTTTGAATATGTCCTTCACGTGGCTGATATCGGTGGGAGGTATGTGCTTTTAAAAATACGGCTGGGCTCTGTGATTTACACTTTATTAACTATCTATGCCCCCAATAAGGACCAGGGTGCTTTCTGGCGGTCCATTCAGCAGCTGTTGCTCGCCCACGCTGAAGGTGATATTATCATTGGCGGAGATTTTAATGTCACCTTATGTCCGGAGCGGGATAATTCCGCGACTGCTCTTCCAGCCAGAGCCTCCGATAGATCAGGTCTGCGGGGCATTTTACATGACTGGCAGCTAGTGGATATCTGGCGGAACCGCAATCCCAGGTCCCGGGTGTATTCCTATTTCTCGGCCCCCCATCAGAGCTATTCTCGTATAGATTATTTCCTTGTGGGTAGGGGGTTGAGCAATCGGGTGCACGCAGTGGACCTGGAGGCTATCTCTTGGTCTGATCACGCTACTATTAGGCTCACAGTTGATATGGGACGTGGCGATGCTGGGGACAGATACTGGAAATTAAATGAATCCTTATTACAGGATACTGATTTTGTCACTGACCTTAATAAGTCTCTCCAAGACTATTTTCAATTAAATGGTCACTCCTCTCTTAGCGAGAGTACGATATGGGAATGCTCTAAAGCGGTCGCTAGAGGGCTATTGATTTCTAGAGCCGTGGCCTGTAAAAGGACGAGGGCCCAAGCGAGACAGGATTTGCAATTACAGCTCACGGCTCTGACGCGGGAACATATGAGAACTCAGTCCTCCCGCTGCTATCGCAAATTATTAGTCATTAAGGATAAATTAGCCCAACTAAACAACTCTAGTATCCTTCACGCCCTAGAGCTTACCAAGCAAGTTTATTATGAAGGAGGTGATAAAGCGGGCCGCCTTTTGGCCCGGCAATTACGCTCTAGACTGGTTCAGAATAATATAACCAAAATTAAAACGGGGTCTGGGGACGTTGTGACATCCTCTACTGACCTGCGGAAGGCCTTTTCGGACTTCTATGGTGTACTGTACACGGCTCAGACAGCTATACTCCAGTCGGACATTGTAGACTATCTTGGCAGCGTGTCCTTACCGATCCTTACTTCGGAACAAAGCCAAGCTTTAGACGCACCTATCACTGAGGGAGAAGTGTCCTCTGTGATTCATTCCCTAAAGTTAGGGAAAGCACCTGGATTAGATGGCTTTTCCGGTGCATACTATAAAAAATGTGCGGATACTTTGGTGGGCCCTTTGACCGAATATTTTAATAGCCTTCGAGAGGAGGGGTGTATTGAATCACAAGCTAATACAGCCGGGGTCACTATCTTGGCTAAGCCGGGGCGGGATCCTTTGTTGTGCAGCTCGTACCGCCCAATATCACTTATTAATGTGGACTTAAAAATCCTAGCCCGCATTCTGGCAGTCAGACTCAATCAATATCTGCCGGGCCTGGTGCATACCGATCAGGTGGGATTTGTCCCTCAGCGAATGGCGGCGGATAATATCCGTAAAGTTATTGACCTTGTGTGGTGGGTGCGGAGAGAGCGAATACCGGCAGTGCTACTATCATTGGATGCTGAAAAAGCGTTTGATCTAGTACACTGTCCCTTTCTATTCCTCACATTACAGAAATTTGCATTTGGACCCTTTTATATTAACTGGATCCAAAAGCTATATGACAGACCCCAGGCTAGGGTGAAGGTTAACAATGGTTATGGTTCAGCGTTCAACATTGGTAGAGGTACTAGGCAGGGGTGCCCGATGTCCCCGTTATTGTTCGCCTTATATATGGAGCCCCTGACCGCTAAAATCCGAGCCTCCCTGGCTATCCAGGGGATACAGCTAGGCCCACTCCAATACACCCTGTCCCTGTTTGCAGACGATGTATTACTGACACTCACTGACCCAGAAAGGTCCTTACAGGGTGTGGTGCAGGAACTCTCGGCGTTCAGCAGAGTCTCAGGGTTAAAGGTGAATGTAGACAAGTCTGAGCTGCTGAATGTTAATCTTGATCCCGCTCAGGTACAGCTCTTGCGGGATAAGTTCCCTTTCCGATGGGCCAAGTCCTCTATAAAGTATTTGGGGGTGCAGATCACACCCAACTTACCTGATTTGTATACTTTGAATTACACTCCACTGGTTAGTAAAATTACACTTGATATGAGTAGATTGAACAAGGGCAGTTTTTCCTGGCTGGGCAGGATTGCTATTGTCAAAATGTCTGTTCTGCCCAAGCTCCTATACCTTTTTTCATCTCTGCCGGTTTATATTCCTTCACCCATTCTCCGGTCCTGGCAGAAAAAAGTCTTTGATTTCATTTGGAGACGGAGACCCCCGCGCTTGGCCAGACAGGTGCTATATCTGCCAAAATCACAAGGGGGTTTGGGGGTTCCCAACCTTGCGAGATATTTTTGTGCCGCTCAATTGAGGGCGATGTGAAGCAATGGGTTTTGGTGGAGCAAGCTTTGGTGGGCCCGATGGCCCTCTCCGCCATGCCTTGGCAACCTCGATACACATGGAGGCCACTTAAAACTATACCCTGGGCGCTACAGGTCACACTCACTATTTGGTCCCATAATCGGCGGGGCCTTCTTGGGGATTTTAAGTTTTTCTATCAGACCTCTTTAATGCACAATACCCTTTTTCCGAGTGGTTTCCAATCGTTAAGGTTCCTCCACTGGCGAGCGTGTGGGCTCACCACTATTGGGCATTTATTGTCACAGGGGGCTCTATCCTCCAGGGACTTAGTATTCGGGACCTATCACCTTGATCATCATGATTTCCTAGCCCATGCACAAGCTACCCATTACATCCAAAGCTTGCAGAGGGCTGGGTCTCTGCGGGCCGGAAGGACTCTTTTGGAAACCTATTGTCGGTACAGCGACAAGCTCAAGGGAATGATATCTAAATTGTATTTGCTGTTATCCCCCACTATGCAGGGACAATGCTCCTTTATGATACACTGGGAGACTGACCTGGGAAGGCACCTAGGGAAACAGGCATGGGACACAATATTTAATAATGCTCGGCGTTGCTCTATATCTGCCCGCATGCAGGAAAATTGTTACAAAATTATCTATAGGTGGTATCTTACCCCAGAGCGCCTGCATCGCTTTTCTCCCTCTGTGTCTGCTTTATGTTGGAGAGATTGTGGGCACAGGGGTACATTCCTGCATATTTGGTGGGGTTGCCCTCTTCTCACTCCCTTATGGAAGGAGGTCTTTTCCTGGTTGTCTAAGGTACTGGGGATTGAATTTCGGGCTAATGTTGAATCTGCTTTGTTACACCTTTTCCCTGATGATATTGATAAACCAATGCAAAGATTTTGTATGCAAATGTTTATTGCCACGCGGAGTAAGATTGCTCTCCATTGGAAGTCTCCCCAGATACCGGGATTTCTTTCTATTGTGGAACTATTGCACCTATACCAGCAGATGGCATCATTGACTGCTGCAAAGCACAACAAAGTGGCGTCTTATCGTAAGACTTGGCAACCCTTTCTCGAGTTTGTTTCTCGGTGAAGGCTACCATGCTTTGGACGCCCGTGTGAAGGTGATGTGTCCTACGGAGGGCCTTCCGCGGATGGTGGGCTCTCCAGCTTCTTTTCAGCGGTGGGGCTTCTGGAAGACTCCTCTTGGTCTGCTGTGTTACCCAACCCCATTGCGATCTTTCTCCCAGATTTCGGTAGACAGTTTGGACCTTGTTGGACTCTTCTTTATTCTTGGGTTAAGCTGATACTTCACCTTGGGGGGGGAGGGGGCGGGGGGAAGGGAGGGGCTTATTGCCTGGTCTGACCATGGTTCATATACTTTGTATGTGTTCTTACGAATGCTCTGTTGTTGTGTTACCTGGTTGGTGAAAACTGAATAAAACTTAAATTACAAAAAAAAAAAAAAGAAAAATACAACAGATTACTAACTGGCTTCTACTTGTCAGCAAGTAGCCTCACCCCTTCACCCCCACTCCCTGCAGTGGCTCCTGCAATATGCTCTACAAAGCAACAGAGGCCAACAGGGTGCACAGCACTGGGAAGCAGTGCCTAAGTTTATGAGGAAAATGTTTAATTCTGAAGCTTTTTTCACTTTGTAAAAGTGGTCTGTTTTGTGTTGTGCTTCTATACCCATAGGCAGCTTTTCAACTCAGTTGACACTTTGAGTTCCTGTTCATATCCCAGATCAGTTCAGAAAAGTGGGTTTTGCATCCCTACCAAGATGGAGGAAGAGAATAAAAACTTTTCAGGTACTGCTACTTAACCGAGAGTGCCACCTGCAATCCCTCAGTATTTCTCTGACTCCAGCAGATGGTAGAGGTGCAAACCTGCAGTCTGATTGTAGTTTTAAAATAATAGCTTAGATTTAGAGAGAAGACAGAAGAACTGAAGACGGTGCACCCAGAGGTGTTAGGTTCTTTCGTGGGCCATCGTGGTTGAGCGGGGAGTTGGAAATCCCTGGCCAGGCTCGACCCTTGATTCCAGGGGGAGGGAAAGCCAGGGGTCCTGGTTCCCTTGCTTCCTTTTAGGTCCTCTCACCCAGTCCAGCTGTCTGAAGCATCCAGGAGCACCCAGAAACAGGAAAGTATAACTTTCTTTTTGGTTTTCTTTTTGGGGGGGGTTGCTCGGGAGTCTGTCTCATTAAGATAAGTTAAAAACAAAAAATAGAAAAAGTAGTGTTGGGTAGGCCTGATCTCCATCGACTTGGCGTCAGGGTGAGCAGGGAACTGCATGGCTCGTGCTGTGTTTCAGCATCCAGAGCCAGGACAGCAGCGGCTGCGGTGGCAGCTTTTCTTCACTCCCGCTCAAGCTTATTTTTGGCCACGTTACTGACTATGCTTGAGAGGAGAGGTGATACCACCTCAATATGGCCCTTCTCTGCCCTAGCTATGCCTCTGGAGGTGAGGGAGCCTCGGCACAGAGATCAGTAGGCAGGCGCTGCACGTGTGCAGCAGGCCCTGTGCAGGAGGCCCTAGGGGGGTTGAAAGATGGTGGTCATTTTAACTCCACCTGGCAGATGTCCTGCCATAGATGGGGAATGCAGAGACTGCCCTCCCCCGCTTTCTCTAGTACACCAAGATTCTGGAGAAAGTGGAGAAGTGCCAGCAGGCCCAAGGGGAGGACCTGGCAGCTGCAGAGCAGGGGGACCACGATAGAATTTCCGCAGATTTTGTTTGTTACTGCATGAGGCCTACCTCGCTAAGATTGAGCTGGCAGGTAGCGGCCAGCCACACAGAAATCCCGAGGCGAGGCTAAGAAGTCTCGGGCTGAGGTGCCTTCGAAGTTGGGGGGCATTTTGCACTTGCTAGGCCTGGATTGATCGCGAGCAGAGGAAGACTCCTCTGAGGATTCTGATGGCGATAATCCGCAGGGAAATCTGCATGTTGACCAGGGTGCTGATCTGGACATGGATCCTGCGACCAGTATGGTGGGTGGTGACCCAGATGTCGATGACTTCCCTCTGGTGGAAGGGGATGACCCAAGGGCGGTCAGGTTATTCTGTAGGGAGGAGTTGCAGCCTCTCATTCCTCAGGTTCAGGAGGAGCTCGGGATTAAGGTTGCACAGGAGGATTCCAACAACAAGGGGTAAAAATGGTGTTGGAAGGGCTGCGTGGATCACTGAAGGCATTCCCTTTACTGAAGAAGATGAAGCTTCCAAAGGTGGATGCAGTGGTGTCTGCAGTAACAAAGAAAAGAACCATTCCTGTGGCAGGGTCGGTGGCCTTGAAAGATGTCCAAAACCGGAAGCTAGAGATCCTGTTAAAAAGGCTGTTTGAGGTCTCGGCTCTGAGCCTTAGAGCTGCGGTCTGCGCTACTCTAATGCAGAGGGCTTGTTTGTGCTGGGTTCAGAAGCGCAGGAGAAGTCCGCTGGGACCTAGTCAGGCTGCTTGGTTGGAAGCAGGGGTGGCCTAGGTGGCGGATGCCCTCTATGATATGCTTTGCACTTTAGTTAGGAATATGTTGTCTGCGGTAGCTGCTCAAAAACTCCTATGGTTATGTAATTGGTCAGTGGATGTTTGGTCAAAAGCACAGTTTTATAATCTCCCCTTCAAAGGAAAGTTGTTGTTCAAGGAGGACCTGGAGAAGCTGAAGAAGTATTTTGCAGATTCTAAAGGGAATAGATTACCTGAGGATAAGAAGGGAAATAAGATCTTCCTGCCTCGCGCGCTCTTCTGTGAGATGAGATTTTGATCCAACAGAGGTTCTGCCGGATCCACGCAGAAGCAGGGTTCGGGAGGACAGCAGTCCTTTCAAGGAACCAATAGGCTGATTAGAGATAGTGCAGGACAGGGTTCTGGAGGTGCGAAGCCCAACCATTGAAAGCAGGCTGGTCGACTCCTCCCTGGTGACTGTCGGAGGAAGGTTTTTACGAGGAATGGACCAGAATCACTTCGACCAGTGAGTTCTGGAAGTAATAAGGGACAGCTGCGCCTTAGAATTTTTACAACCTCTCAAAGAGGTCTTTGTGGTGTCCCATTGCACTTCGCCTGTCACGCAGACAGCAGTGCAGGACACTCTTCTTCAGCTGCAGCGATTGGAAGCCATAATCCCAGTGCAGCAAGGGGAGCAGGGACGAGAAAGGTATTCCATGTTCTTCATGGTCCCCAAGAAGGAGGGCTCATTTCAGCCCATTCTAGATCTGCAAAGAGTTAATGTGGCCTTACGTGTGCCACGTTTTCAGATGGCAACGTTGCAGGTGGACATTGCAGCAGTGTGCAAGGGGGGAGTTTCTGGCCTCCTTGGATCTAACAGAGGCATATCTCCACATTCCCATCAGAGCAGCTCATCAGAGTTTTGAGCTCTTCTCTTCGGGCTGGCTACTGCACCAAGAACATTCATGAAGGTGATGGAGGTGGTGGCGACGGCCCTCAGAAGAAAAGTGATAGTAGTGCATCTGTACCTGGACGATTGGCTCATTCAGGCAAAATCAGAGGTAGAGTGTCACTATTCCATTCAGCGAGCGACAGAGTGCCTAAGGTCCCTAGGCTGGGTGATAATACTGGCGAAAAGCCATCTGGAACCATCCCAGTCCTTGGATTATCTGGGAGCACGATTCGACACCCAGTTAAGCAGGGTGCTTTTTACCCCAGAAAGGGTGATCAAGTTACAGTCGCAAGTGGTGAGTCTATGGGACCTGCCGGTCTCCAAGGTCTGGGATTATCTACAGGTGTTAGTCCATGGCTTCTAAGCTGGATTTGGTGCCATGGGCTTTTGCGCACATGTATCCTCTTCAAAAGGCACTCCTGTCCAGTTGGAATCTGCTGTCGGAGGAGTTTCAGCTGCCGTTGCCATTCCAGCTGGAATCGTGGTAGCTGTCGCAGCCCAATTTGGAGAAGGGAGTGGATTTGGAAGTTCCAGACTGGCTGGTAGCGACCACGGATGCCAGTCTCAGCAGTTGGGGAGCAATATGTCAAGGATCTGCAGCCCAAGGGCAGTCGTTTCCGATGGAAGCGTCTTGGTCAATCAACTGTCTGGAAACAAGGACGGTCCGGAGGGTGCTGCTGTTCTTTCTTCCTTGGATTCAGGGACGGGCAATACGTGTGTTCTCAGACAATGCGACAACTGTGGTCTATATCAATCGGCAGGGCGGAACAAAGAGTTGCTTGGTGGCTCAGGAAGTTCACAAACTCTTTGCCTGGGCAGAATTTCATATAGCAGTGGCACTTGCAGCCTATTGTGGCAGGTGTGGACAATGTGCAGGCAGATTATCTCAGCAGACAACAGCTTGACCTGGGAGAATGGGAGCTGTCAGCGGAGCCCTTTCTGCTCATTCGGCGCAGGTAGGGCAAACCCCAGTTCGATCTCATGGCAATGAGGAAGAATGCCAAGGCGGCCAAGTTTTTCAGCTGCTGGAGGGAGTTCAGCTTCACAGGGATCAACGCCCTAATTCAACCGTGGCCAGGGAGGCTCCTGTTATGTCTTCCCCCTGTGGCCGCTTGTAGGTCGGGTGTTGCAACACATCGAGCAGCTTTAGGGAAGAGTGATTCTGGTAGCGCCAGAGTGGCCACGCTGTACATGGTTTGTGGATCTAGTTCAGCTACCGGTAGACGGGCTTGTCCAGTTAAGCCACCTGAGGGAAGTGCTTCGTCAAGTACCTATCCTTTCGGAACAAGTGGATGGCTTCTATCTAGCGGCCTGGCTTTTGAGAGGCAGCGTTTCTGCTTGAAGAGGTATTCAGAGCTGGTGATTACTACTACTCTTCAGGATAGAAGATTCTATGTCTTTCACATATGTCAGAGTTTGGAGAATGTTTGAGTTCTGGTGTGGGGTCTATGGCACTGATCCTTTGCAGCCGAACGTTGCCCAAGTCTTGGGTTTTTAGCAAGAGGGCTTGTCAAAGGGTTTAGCCAATAATTCTCTCCGAGATCAGGTGGCAACCTTGGGTTGTTTCAGGGGGAGGGTTGCAGGGACAATCCTTAGTGTCTCATCTGAATGTAGATGTTTCTTTAAGGAAGCGACGCATTTGCAGCCTCCAGTCTGTAGGATTTGTCCATCCTGGAATCTTAATTTGGTTTTTCAGATGCTGTGTGGACCTCCCTTTGAGCCTTTGAGAAGGGCTTCCTTGAAGGCCCTTACCCTGAAGACGGTGTTCCTGGTGGTAATTTGTTCGGTGAAATGAATTTCAGAGGTCCTGGCCTTATTTTGCAGGGAGCCCTTTTTGCGAATTTCTGATGATGTGTTTCATTGCGTGCTGTTCCTTCCTTTTTGCCCAAGGCCATGACAGCCTTTCATCTTATCCAGATAGTGGAGTTGCCGGGGTTTTCACATTTGGTGTCTGATTCTCCCCATGCATGGGAACTTCATTTTTTGGATGTGTGTCATGTTCTCCTAAGATATCTTGTTGACTAATACAATTCGGAGATTGGACCATCTCTTTGTGTTTTTCAGTGGACCAAAGAAGGGTTGCAAAGCGACTAAGAGTACAATTGCTTGTTGTTTAAAGGAGGCAATAGTTTTGGCCTATATTTGTAAAGCGTGGTTGATCCCTGAGTGATTGTGGGTGTATTCCACTAGGGCACAAGCAGCCTCCTGGGTGGAGTGTCAGTTGGTGTCTCTGCAGGAGATTTGTTGAGCAGCAACTTGGTCCTCTTTGCACACTTTTACTAGACATTACCGTTTGGATGTCAGGGCCCCAGAGGAGGCCTCCTTTGGTGAAAGTGTGCTGTGTGCAGGTCTTTCGAGATCCCACCCAGTGTAGAGGGGCTTGGGTATATCCCACTTGTCTGGACTGATCTGGGGTACCTGAAATACCACAGATCAGCCCAGGCTCCTGTCCTGTTTTGATTATTTTTTTTCGAAAGACCTCTCCTGATTCTAGATGCTGCTGGTGATGCAGAATTTAAGTTTTGTGCTACAGAATTATGAATGAGATTGTACATACTTCTCAGTTATTTGAGACTCAAAATTTCCTTTTCTTTGCCCTAGTTCAGGAGTCAGTTTAGTTGGGAGGTCCAACTTATTCCTCAGCTCACTTTAGAGAGGGAGAGATCCTTGGAGTTTGAGGTTAGACATCTTGGCATGTGTACAGGTCAATACTGAGGGACTGCAGGTGGCACTCTCGGTTATGTAGCAGTGCCTGAAAAGCTTTTATTCTCTGCCTCCATCTGCTGGTAGGGATGCAAAACCCACTTGTCTGAATTGATCTGTGGTATTCCAGGAATGAAAATTAGCAGGTAAGAACCAATTTTCCTTTAACGATGCTGAAATTTCTCTTTGATCGAAATTACATTTTGGGGAGAAAAGAATAGAAAATAGCATTTTTTGTAATGTAATTAAATTAATGAAAAAAATTTGGCATAGAAAATACTGTATTATTAAAAAGGCTGCTGTTTTACAAAGTTGCTTGTGTCTTTTGTCATCTTGAATTAACATCAAAATACAAGCAAATATTAACATAATAGTTAACAGCTCTTTAGCTGGTTCTTCTTTTATTATAATCTAATCTCAGGTGGTGTCTTGGATTTGGCCAGGTTTTTTTGTTTTTTGTAAATTAGTAACAAGCAAATTGGGACATATTCTGGGTAATGATCCCCAATCAAAGGTATATATATAGGAAACGAACATTTTTCAGTGGAAAGGAACTTCTGAAGAAACTGTGATATAAAGCTCAAAAGAGGGTGGAAAGATAGATTCAGGAATATCAGTAAGATGTGCAGTAGTAAACGAAAAGTAAAGACATTCATGGAGTGTGTGTGGTCATACATCTAGTTCATTATTATCTTTGGCTGCAAGGATCCATTGCCTTTGCTGCATTCCATTTGCATATCAGTGACGTAGAGGAGAAGAGCGCACCATGGGCTATCAGATGATATTTAATGTGTAAAATGTGAAAAATGATGCACATGGAGAAAAATAATCCCAACTAATGATATGCAAATGCTGGGTTCCACATTAGAAATCACCACTCGAAAAATGACCTTGGAATTCTTGGGGATAAACGTTGAAATCCTCGGCTCTGTGTGTAGCAATGGTCATAAAAGCAAACAGGATATTAGGAATGATCTGAAAAGGAATGGAGAATAAAACAGAAAATATCATATTGTCTCTGTATCGCTCCATGGTGCAAGCAACCTTTATTTATTTATTTGATGGTTTTATATACTGACCTTCATCAATGATATCACATCGGTTAACAGTAAACAATAAACTACGCTTAAGTTGCATTTGACAAGAAACAGGAAAACAAATATATGCAATGCCATGAACAATGTATATGACATAATGATTAACTATATAAGGATATGTATTTAAAAATGTATATTCCATCTCATTCAGCCACTTGCTGTTTTAAGCAGATCAGAATTGAGCATAAACAATATAAATCAGAACATGTAAACAAATAAAAACATATGAGACAGAAGAAAATCAGGACAAGTCCAACTCCTTCAGTATTATGTGCAGTTCAAGTCACCCCCATCTCAAAAAAGAAAAAGCGAAATTAGAAAAGGTATAAAGAAGGGCAACAAAATAATAAAGGGGATGGAGCCGCTCCTCTGTGATGAGAGGTTACACAGGTTAGGGCTCTTCATGCTGGAAAAGAGCCAGCTGAGTGGAGACATGGCAGAAATTTACAATATCGTGAGCAGGGTGGAATGAGTAACTAAAGAACAGTTATTTGTCCTTTCAAATAATAGTGAAGCAAGAGAGCACTCCTTAAATCCAACAATCAGCAGATGTAAAACAAATCATAGAAAGATTTTTTTTCCACTCAGCGCACAATCAAGCTGTAAAATTTGTTGCCAGAACATCGTTGAGGTGACCTACAGAGCAGGGTTTAAAAGAGGTTTGGACAAGTTCTGGAGGAAAAGTCCATAAAACATTATTAATCAGATAATAAAGCCCTCACTATGCCTGGGAGTGACTAACAAAAGAAATAGTTATACTTTTTTTTTTTTTTTAGATCTTCCATGTACGGTAATTGTGATCCAGTCTGTCCACTGACACAGACAAGACGCTAGGCCAAATGGAATTTGGTCTTGGTCTAAGATGGCATTTCTTATTTATTTAAAAATATGTATTACATGCTTATTTTTACAAACGCTAAGGGGGTCATTTTCAATAGCTTTCGCACACGAAAAGGCACTTTTCTCACACGATAGGGTGCGATAGGGTGATTGGGGCAGAGTCGGCCCTGGAAGAGGATGAGTCGGGGCTGCATCGGGGGCCGACGCTGCGGAGACATCGCTGGCGGCGAAAGGTAAGGACCCTTATCGCTGCCAGTTTCGCGCCGAATAACTACACCTTTTATGGTGCAGTTTTTCGGTGTGAAAGCCGGCAGTCAGCGCACTGCAGTGGTGTGATGGCTGCCTGCTTTCGCAGGCCCGCCCCCCAGTACCGCGCGATTCAGTATTCTCTGCGAGAATAGTGAATCCAGGCCTAAGTGAGTTACAACAATATACAAATGACAGAGCAAGTATATGCCCACATTACAGTTAACAAACCAATGCATGTTATGTTCTATGTAGATTTCACCCCTGATCATCGAGACAGCTGAGACTTTGTGTCTTTGTGACACTTTCTCCCTCTTGTCCCCTTTTGCTGTTTCTCTGATTTGAGAGCTGCTAAGGTGGACAGTGCACAATAGTGACATGCTGCGTTACTCTCACACATGCTGTATTGGCCCCAGCCAGCCCAAGCAGTAGGAGATGGAAGGTTTCTTTGCCTGGCAGTGAATGGTGCTACTGTTCCACGATTAGACCAGCCCTGATCATTTCCCCTTTCACTCCTATGTTCCCTATTCTCTCTAAACTCTTAAAACCAAATTGTATGTCATGTTAGTACCCCCAAATCCTCTTACGACATCACTGAATACAATAGACCAATGTTGGATCTCCCAACGATATCAAAGGTCAGGAAACTGTCAATTGACACTGCATCTTAAACAAAAAGTAACAGAGAAATATTATCCAATACTTCCCCATCCATAGATTGGACTCTCTTGTGTTTCTTAAAGGCAGCCTCAGGAATATGGCTGGATGCCATCATGCCTTCCCATTTATGTGTGTGAGTGCAGCGTTATCACACTTGTCCCAAGTACTGCAAACAGCATGTGCTGTGCTTCCATTTTTCAAAGCCTGCTTTTAGAAGGAGGAAGTAAATCTTCTTGTCTCTCTGTCAGGCTTATCAGTTACACTTCCACCTGTGGTGTAAGGTGCAAGGCCAATTAAAGGTTTAGAGAGGGAGAATATCAAATGTTACCAGGCAGAACCTAGAGCCTATAATTCTAGCCAACACAGCATAAACAGCATGTGTTCACGAGGGATAATGGGTCCTGCACTCTAAATTAACCACCTTAGCCCACAATGCAATTATACAGTATTTTATGAGTCTTGCTATTTAAAAACAGATGATATTTAATAAGCTGTAATATATGCATGCTGAGCTGCCAAGGGCATGAATATTTTGTCAGAAAGAAACTCGCTTTGAAGAACTTAATTAACATCCTGCTTGTGGCAGCGCACAGCTGAATGTTTGTGATTACTGCATTTGAGGTTCAGAGATGTTTTGTAAATACGAACATGGGTGCTTTGTCCTCCTGTGATAGGAGTAAAAGAGAAATGTTATCTCTTTTTGATAACTAGGGTCCTGTTCATTAAGGGTATTTGTTCCCTATTATATATCTATGGAAACATTCCTTATTGAATTGCACAGCCAAGGCCTTGTTTGTTAATGGTGTAGACAAAGGATGAGAATTTTTTTTTTTTTTTTAACCAAGCTCCTGAAGCTTTTTATAAACGAAGGCAGGGATGGTAACTTTAAAACAAGCAATTGGGCACCCATAGACGTGCATTTGTGTGTGTGAGCTCACATGCACAGAAATGTTTTAAATTGTGTGCGCAATTGCGCACATACGATTTTAAATACACCAATCGCACATATGTGTGCTCCTAATTTTGAGCGGTTACACGAGCAAACATAGTGCCTCATTTTCTAAAGTATCGCAGACCTGCGATACTTTAGGAAACAGGGGGGCGGGCCTGCGCTAGCCGGCAGCGATCGCACCGTCGTGGTGCGATCGCTGCCGGTTTCGCACCCAATAGCGCCACCATAGAAGGTGTAGCTATTGGGCGCAAACTCGGACGCAAAAAGGGCCTTACCTTTTCGTCGTCCGCGGCGCCTTCGCGGAGTCGGCACCGGTGACGCCCCGACTCCTCCTCTTCCGGGGCCGACTCCGCCCCCATTTTGGTATCGCGTGCAATCCGTTTAGAAAATAAGGCCCATAGTTTGCCTATCTTCCTTGGGACTTGTTGGCTTTAACGCATAAATGTAAGCAGATTTTAAAACATGCACGTGAAGGATAATCCCAGTTTTACCAATTAGTCCACCAGTTTGCCCAGCCTAACTCTATGTCATCCAGACCCCTCTGGCTCTTCAGCCTGCACTCCCCCCAGCCAGCTTACCCTGACCCTCACCCTATGGTTTTAGGCCTCAAAAGAGATTTCTGCAGACTTACACAGCATCAAGAGCAAAAGTAAATATACACAGCTAACAGCCCACCATGCACTGTGGCCGCCAGATTAAAATACAGATTTACACGTGTAACTGTTGGGCCTGCCCCAAAATGCCCTAACTCTGCCCCTTTCCCCCACACATTTGGTTGCTCGCCCACAAGCATGTTTGCACGAAACTGGGCCATTTTAAAATATGAGGCACTCACGCTCAGCCTAGATACTCGTATATATGGGCCTCTTAACGCGAGCAACTCTTTTAAAATTCACCTCTGTGGGGGCAGATTTCCAAAGGGGTACACGCATAAGATACGAGCGAACCCCCCCGAAAAGCTGCCCCTTCCACCCCCTGCACACGCAAGTCCCGGGGCTTTCCTGGGGGGCATGTCGGGGGCATGTCGTGGGGGCGTGTCGCGGTGGCACGTCATCCGGGGGCGGGGCTGCCGGCGTGGTTCCGGCCCAGGGGGCGTTTCGGGGCATGGCTGAGACCTCCGAAACTGCTCCCGGGCCGGGGAATCGCTCGCCGGCCTCAGGTTGGCGTAACTTTTATAATAAAGGTAGAGGGGGGTTTAGATAGGGCTGGGGGGTGGGTTAGGTAGGGGAAGGTGGGGGGAGGCTGAGGGAACGGGCAGCGTGCGCAGGTCTCGGCGCGCGCAAGGTGCACATATGTTCGCCCCCTTGCGCGTGCCGACCCCGGATTTTAAAAGATACGCGTGGCTACACGCGAATCTATTAAAATCCAGCGTACTCTTGTTTGCGCCGGGTGCGCAAACAAAAATACGCACTCGCGTATTTTTTAAAAATCTGCCCCTTAGTGTATGGCAGGTGAATATTAGCATCTCAGTCCTTATGAATTAGTGTGGATGGTATTAGAAGTGAATGTTTATAGTACATCCTTTGTATACAGAAAATGTCTATATTGTTTTACTGTTATATCCTTTGGTGTACGTTGCCCTGAGCTATATAGAATGTAAATAAATAAAATAAATATCAGTCCAAGTTTTACTATGATTGTTTTTCTAGTAATTAGTAGGCATGATTCAGGAGAATATAAAACATGTGTTAACATTGCACATGCCACATTGCTGTAACCAAAATGCTCATGTTTGAGCACATAATGTAATAAGAGGTGTAGCAGAATTTGATATTGCACATCCAGTCCCACTATATTTAGTGAAAAGTTCGCTATCATGTTTGGTTAAGGTTGCTTTGCTGCAATGAAGGCGGAGATCCAAACATATTTATTTACTTCACATGATGAGCGAACACATGATTCAGAGTGTGTGTGTATTTATATCTTTGTAGTTTTAGCATATTACTTGCCTCTGTATAGAATGTTTATATAGAAACCCAGAATATGATGGTAGATAAATCCAAAAAGACCATTTTCCCTTCCCATTGTGTACTGCAGACAGTATCCTCCTTAGGGACTCAACAGATTGGGGTGAATGCCCGGAATGCTCCCTGCAGCACATTTCACCCTGTGTCAGCTACAGCGCAGTGGCATAGCCAGAACTGATTTTTTTGGCAGAACCCAAGGTTAATATGGGTGGGTATGAGGTATACATGCGTGAGTGTGCTAGTTATACTCTCTCTCCCCCCCTCCTCCCAGCATTGCCTCTTTCTCTCTCAATGACTTTCCTCCCTATAATCAGAGAGAAAGAGATACTCATGAGGAGGAGGGATGTAGAAAGAGAGAGAGACTGCTGGAACGGTGGTCGACAGATGGGAAAAGGATAAGCAACAAAGGATAAGAGACTCATCACACAAGCCACACACTTTCACCAGGAGTCTCTCTCAACCCCAACGCCCCATTCTGTTCCCAACAGTCTTTCTCTTAAATTCCCTCCCTTCCTGCCTCTTTCTTTTAATCACACACACCGTCAGATCATTACAGAGGCATTGCTAGATACTTTATATGAAACAACCCATGTGGTGAATAATCAAACAATAGTATACCCAGACTCAAATTCACCTAAATGACAGTAGGCACAATAATAATACACAAAGTGTATATTTGACTTTCATATAAAAGGCATAGTAATCCACTTGTTTTTGGAATCAATGTTCAGGTCTATCCTAGACCACGTTTTAGATTATAATCATTGCTCATGTATATATATATTTTTTTCAGAAATTATTTTTTAAATTGCAAGTAAAAACTTAGCTTCAGATGACAGTCATAGACTTCAGATGAAGTTACAATAATCCAAAATTTCTCTTTCAAAACGTCGCCCATCACTCAGTACTGTGTTTCTGCATCAGGGGCAAAAAATCGCAAAAGCAAATGTTGAGTGTCTATTACAAGGCAATGAACCAAGCATAAATTCATCAGAATGAGGGTGAGGGTAACTATATATAATCTTATTCAGTTATTAAAAGTCCATTTCAAAATGAGTGGTGCAGGAGAAGAGAGAAAAAATGTGTGTAAGTACTTACAAAATAAATGCAGGTATTCTGTTTAAATGTCAGCGATCTTGCCTGACTAGAATGACAGCATTTCTGACTGGTTTGATCCGGCTAGAAGCCTGATCATACTGACTTAAAAACCGGAAGTGATGGGAAACGCAAGTGGTGTTGTCAATACATCACATCTGGTTCACTAGAGAATACTGAAAAGTGCCTAATTCAAAACAGTCAAAAAGAATTATCCTAAACTTAAACAATTGATCTGTTAATTCAAACCATTAGGTATCATACAATCTAGGTAAAAAATAAATTTGTGTTCATGATAATTAAAAAAAAGTTTGGATATTACCCCCTCTAGGTGGGAATCAAAGGACGGACCATCTGAGCTGTTCAGAATTATGTTGATGTGTATTAGTGTTATACAATTGGGGCAGTGAGTGTTTGATATTTAATTTTCTCCAAGGACAAGCAGGATGGTAGTCCTCACACATGGGTGACATCATCAGATAGAACCCGGCACAGAAAATGTCTGTCAAAGTTTTCTAGAACTTTGACTAGGCACACTGAGCATGCTCAGCATGCTGCTGTCCACGCGGGGTCCCTCTTTAGTCTCTCTTTTTCTATGAAGCTGAAGCATCATGGTTGTGGAGCTCGTGCTTTTTTCTTGAGAAATCTTTTTCTTCCTTCCTGAATCCCCTCGGGTCCCTCTGCGTGCTTTTGGGGTTTTTCTCTCTATCGGTAAGTTTTGTGGTTCTTTGTGGTCAGTTACCGATGGTGTAGCCTACCGGTGGCCACTAGCCATCAACCATGCACCACGTTCTTTTTGACATGGCTTCCGGCTTTCACTGCTGCCCCCAGACCATGTCCATCACAGAACCACACAAGGTCTGTGTCCTGTGCCTGGGGGGCATCGCCTGAAATCCGTGTCTGTGATCTTTGTAACTAATTGACCCCCAAGGATTGCTGGGTGCGCCTGGACAAAATGGAAAAGCTGTTCGGTGCAAAACAATTGGAACCTTCATCGGCATCCGGGACTTCTACACCTTAAGGAAAGAGAGTCGCGGCCTTGACCCCCACTCAGTATCCCATCCACTACCGATCCTCGATCCTGAGGTAAGGGCAGGGTACCGAGCGAGGTCATTGTCCTCGCGGTCCAGATCAGGTTCCTCTCTGTCTCCGTCGACCCCAAGGAATGACCGAGGTGAGCACCGAGAAAAGTCCAGGAAACACCGACACCAGTCTTCCTTCTCGATACCGTGGAAGGTTCAGTTCCGTCCCTGCAACTCCGGGGTCGATCCAATTCCACTGCCGCCGCCACCGCCTCCTCCAGCTTTCCTGTCCTCAGTGGCCTTTGAGGAGGAGTTAGAGACGCATGTGGTTGGCGGTCGGCTGGGCCCTGCATCAAGCCTCTGGTTCCACCGGGACCGCCACCACCGCAAGAGCTGACGCCATTGGTGCTTGCGCCTATGTTGAAGCGGCTGGACCTGCTGCTTGGTGTCTTACCGACGCAGCCAGCTCAGATGCCCTGAACCCTTCACTGTTGAAGGGAGCATTGCTGCTGCCTCCACCGGACCCCATTCCGGTGAGTGACTCCTCAGAGGAGGAGAGTCCATCAGGGTCAATGGCGCCCAGACCACGCACAACGCCCCGGCAGGCTCTCGCACTCCCGGCGCCATCAGGACTAGTGTCTTAGGTATCGTCTTTGGTTCCACCGATGCCCCCATGGCCTTCCAGGTCAAGGCCTAGATCTCCGGTGGGGGCTTCACATCCTGCGTTTCTGGGCATTCAAAGTGAAGGGGAAGCCCTGTACAATCCTTGGGAGAGTGAGGTATCCTTTTCCTCCACAAAGGAATCTGAGGATTTGACTTCCGAACCTTCTCTGCCAGAGGAGAGGTAGAAATCCCCTCCAGAGGATCTGTCTTTTGCTGGATTTGTCAAGGCCATGGCAGAGTCTGTCTTTCCATCTCTTAAAAGAACAGGATTGTCTACACAAGATGTTAGAGATCCTGCAGTTTCTTGATGCTCCTAAAGAAATGATGGCTGTACCAGTACATGACATTTTTAAGGAGCTAGTCGTCTGGCTCTGGGAGCATCCCATCTCCATCCCTCCAGTAAACTGCAAGATGGATGCAGTCTGACTAATCCAGCCAACCACCGGTTTTGAACGTCAATAGCTTCCATACCAGTCGTGGTGATGGAATCGGCCCTAAAAAAGGCAAAGAGGCACCAGACTAATGCTTCAGCCACACCCCAAGCCGGGAGCACAGAGCTCTGGACGCTCTTGGACGGCGGGTATTCCAGGGCTCAATGTTGGCATTCAGGATTGCCTGCTATCAACTTTGTATGGGCAAATACTCCAGAAACCTCTGGAAACAAGTCCCAAGAATTGGCGGAACACCTCCCGCAACAATTTCAGGATGAGTTTGAGGATAGTTCAACAGGGCCTGGACTGTGATAAACACGAGGTCTACTCTGTATATGACGTGTTTGAGACAGCTATAAGGGTTGCGGCAGCGGACATTGGGGCTCATCGCATGGCTTGGCTGTGCACTTCCGACCTCCATCCCGAAGTGCAGGACCATCTGGCAGATCTTCCCTGTACAGGGGAGAACCTGTTCGAGGAAAATGTTAAAGAGGCGGTAGGACTATCATGAAACCCTTTGGACATTTAGCCCTCAGACAAGAAGCCTACCAGGCAATACATAAGATGGACATTTTACCAGCCACGCAAGTATCTTCCGCAAGCATCCAGAGGAAGACCCCCAGCAAGTGCCAGCTAGGCCAAGGGCACGGCAACCCTGTCCGACCCCTTCCCAACTTCAGTACTCCGTCGCAGGATTTTGACTGGCGGTCAGGTTGTGTGAGCCAGCAAATCCTACCCCAGGACACCGCAGATACTTGGAGCAGAGCTCTCCACCCTCTTAATGTCTCAAGCAGTCAAACCAGTCCCGCCATGCCAACAGGAAGACTAATTCTACTCCAGGTATTACCTGATTCCCAAGAAAACTGGTGGCCTTCGCCCCATACTGGATCTGAGGGCAATGAACTGTTTTCTTGTCATCGCGGAAAGATTAAATGATTAAATGATTTCTTTGCTTCGGTGTTTACTGAAGAGGATGTTGGGGAGGTACCCGTAATGGAGAAGGTTTTCATGGGTAATGATTCAGATGGACTGAAACAAATCACGGTGAACCTAGAAGATGTGGTAGGCCTGATTGACAAACTGAAGAGTAGTAAATCACCTGGACCGGATGGTATACACCCCAGAGTTCTGAAGGAACTAAAAAATGAAATTTCAGACCTATTAGTAAAAATTTGTAACTTATCATTAAAATCATCCATTGTACCTGAAGACTGGAGGATAGCAAATGTAACCCCAATATTTAAAAAGGGCTCCAGGGGCGATCCAGGAAACTACAGACCGGTTAGCCTGACTTCAGTGCCAGGAAAAATAGTGGAAAGTGTTCTAAACATCAAAATCACAGAACATATAGAAAGACATGGTTTAATGGAACAAAGTCAGCATGGCTTTACCCAGGGCAAGTCTTGCCTCACAAATCTGCTTCACTTTTTTGAAGGAGTTAATAAACATGTGGATAAAGGTGAACCGGTAGATATAGTATACTTGGATTTTCAGAAGGCGTTTGACAAAGTTCCTCATGAGAGGCTTCTAGGAAAAGTAAAAAGTCATGGGATAGGTGGCGATGTCCTTTCGTGGATTGCAAACTGGCTAAAAGACAGGAAACAGAGAGTAGGATTAAATGGGCAATTTTCTCAGTGGAAGGGAGTGGACAGTGGAGTGCCTCAGGGATCTGTATTGGGACCCTTACTGTTCAATATATTTATAAATGATCTGGAAAGAAATACGACGAATGAGATAATCAAATTTGCAGATGACACAAAATTGTTCAGAGTAGTTAAATCACAAGCAGATTGTGATAAATTGCAGGAAGACCTTGTGAGACTGGAAAATTGGGCATCCAAATGGCAGATGAAATTTAATGTGGATAAGTGCAAGGTGATGCATATAGGGAAAAACAACCCATGCTATAATTACACAATGTTGGGTTCCATATTAGGTGCTACAACCCAAGAAAGAGATCTAGGTGTCATAGTGGACAACACATTGAAATCGTCGGTGCAGTGTGCTGCGGCAGTCAAAAAAGCAAACAGAATGTTGGGAATTATTAGAAAAGGAATGATGAATAAAACGGAAAATGTCATAATGCCTCTGTATCGCTCCATGGTGAGACCGCACCTTGAATACTGTGTACAATTCTGGTCGCCGCATCTCAAAAAAGATATAATTGCGATGGAGAAGGTACAGAGAAGGGCTACCAAAATGATAAAGGGAATGGAACAACCCCCCTATGAGGAAAGACTAAAGAGGTTAGGACTTTTCAGCTTGGAGAAGAGACGACTGAGGTGGGATATGATAGAGATGTTTAAAATCATGAGAGGTCTAGAACGGGTAGATGTGAATCGGTTATTTACTCTTTCGGATAGTAGAAAGACTAGGGGGCACTCCATGAAGTTAGCATGGGGCACATTTAAAACTAATCGGAGAAAGTTCTTTTTTACTCAACGCACAATTAAATTCTGGAATTTGTTGCCAGAGAATGTGGTTCGTGCAGTTAGTATAGCTGTGTTTAAAAAAGGATTGGATAAGTTCTTGGAGGAGAAGTCCATTACCTGCTATTAAGTTCACTTAGAGAATAGCCATTTCCATTAGCAATGGTTACATGGAATAGACTTAGTTTTTGGGTACTTGCCAGGTTCTTGTGGCCTGGATTGGCCACTGTTAGAAACAGGATGCTGGGCTTGATGGACCCTTGGTCTGACCCAGTATGGCATTTTCTTATGTTCTTAAGATGGTCTCTTTGGGAACTCTGATCCCTATCCTCCGTGCTGGGGGCTGACTCTGCTCCCTCGATCTCAAAGACACATATGCCCATATCCCCATTTCTCCTGCAGATCAGAGGTATCTGTAGTTCCTGGTAGAGGAAGAGCACTACCAGTATCGCCTGTACTGCCTTTCAGTCTTCACAAAATGTCTGGCGGTAGTGGGGGCCTATCTCCAGAGGCGAGGAATACATGTCTTCCCTTACTTCGACAATTAGCTAATCAAGCGTGATTCCAGGTTGGGGGGGGGGGGGGGGGGCACTGCGTTCCTTACAGTCACCATACATGCCCTGGAGGAGGAACTAGCATTTCTAATCAACTACCCAAAATTCCATCTCCAGCCATCACTGCAATTGGACTTCATCAGGGCCAGGTTGGACACTATCTAGAAGAAGGCCTTCTTGCCCCGAGGCCGAGCAATGACCCTTGCTTCCCTGGCACGGGTAGTCTCCTGTTACCCTCATGTGTCAGCGCACCAGTTTCTGCACCTTTTGGGGCACATGGCAGCGAGGGTTCACGTCAATCTGTTCGCTCGACTGCACATGCGCAGGGTGCAGTAGACGTTGCGTTCCCAGTGGTGCCGGGCTACTCAGGACCTTTGGGCTCATGCCCTGATCACCACTCCCCTTCAGCTATCCTTCATGTGGTGAGAAACCCTATCCAATCTGGAGAAGGGGATGACCTTCTGGATCCCTCAGCCCCAGATTGTCCTTACCACAGACACAACATGGGCTCTCCATCTGTTGCGTCTGTGGTAAGGACAATCTGGGGCTGAGGGATCCAGAAGGTCATCCCCTTCTCCAGATTGGATAGGGTTTCTCACCACATGAAGGATAGCTGAAGGGGAGTGGTGATCAGGGCATGAGCCCAAAAGTCCTGAGTAGCCTGGCACCACTGGGAACGCAACGTCCACTGCACCCTGTGCATGTGCAGTCGAGCGAACAGATTGACGTGAACCCTCGCTGCCATGTGCCCCGAAAGGTGCGGAAACTGGTGCGCTGACACATGAGGGTAACAGGAGACTACCCGTGCCAGGGAAGCAAGGGTCATTGCTCGGCCTCGGGGCAAGAAGGCCTTCTTCTAGATAGTGTCCATCCTGGCCCTGATGAAGTCCAATTGCAGTGATGGCTGGAGATGGAATTTTGGGTAGTTGATTAGAAATCCTTCTGACCCCACGAATGGTCCCTGAACCAAGAGGTTGTGAACCGCATCTTCTGCCTATGGGGGACCTCAGACATAGATCTCTTTGCTTTCCCAGAGAACAAGAAAGTGGATTGGCTTTACTCCCTGGGACAAGTGGGTAGGGGATCGATGTCGGATGCCTTTTCACGCCACTGGGGCACTGGTTACTAGGGATGTGAATCATTTTAGGACGATTAAAATTATCGTCCGATAATTTTAATATCGTCTTAAACCGTTATGGAACACAATACAATAGAGATTCTAACGATTTATCATTATAAATCGTTAGAATCGTGAGCCGGCACACTAAAACCCGCTAAAACCCACCCCCGACCCTTTAAATTAAATCCCCCACCCTCCCGAACCCCCCCCAATAACTTAAACATTTCCTTGCCAAATCCTACCTCCTTCAATCCC
Organism: Rhinatrema bivittatum; assembly: GCF_901001135.1. NCBI lineage: Eukaryota > Metazoa > Chordata > Amphibia > Gymnophiona > Rhinatrematidae > Rhinatrema > Rhinatrema bivittatum. The sequence goes on from NC_042615.1 coordinate 299,799,694, forward strand.
CCACCCTCCCGAACCCCCCCCCCAAATGACTTAAATTACCTGGGGGTCCGGAACGGGCTCCTGCTACTGAATCTTGTTGTCTTCGGCCGGCGCCATTTTCCAAAATGGCGCCGAAAAATGGCGGCGGCCATAGACCAACAGGATTCGACGGCAGGAGGTCCTTCCGGACCCCCGCTGGACTTTTGGCAAGTCTTGTGGGGGTCAGGAGGCCCCCCCCAAGCTGGCCAAAAGTTCCTGGAGGTCCAGCGGGGGTCAGGGAGCGATTTCCCGCCGCGAATCGTTTTCCGTACGGAAAATGGCGCCGGCAGGAGATCGACTGCAGGAGGTCGTTCAGCGAGGGTTCCGGCGCCTCGCTGAACGACCTCCTGCAGTCGATCTCCTGCCGGCGCCATTTTCCGTACGGAAAACAATTCGCGGCGGGAAATCGCTCCCTGACCCCCGCTGGACCTCCAGGAACTTTTGGCCAGCTTGGGGGGGGCCTCCTGACCCCCACAAGACTTGCCAAAAGTCCAGCGGGGGTCCGGAAGGACCTCCTGCCGTCGAATCCTGTTGGTCTATGGCCGCCGCCATTTTTCGGCGCCATTTTGGAAAATGGCGCCGGCCGAAGACAACAAGATTCAGTAGCAGGAGCCCGTTCCGGACCGCTGCCGTTCCGGACCGCCGCTGGACCACCAGGTAATTTAAGTCATTTGGGGGGGTTCGGGAGGGTGGGGGATTTAATTTAAAGGGTCGGGGGTGGGTTTTAGCGGGTTTTAACGATTTTAACGATATATCACGATATTTTACCCCCCCAAACGGCAACAATACGATTCCCTCCCCCTCCCAGCCGAAATCAATCGTTAAGACGATCGAGGACACGATTCACATCTCTACTGGTTACCTGTATGCTTATCCTCCCCTTCCGTTAATCTCGAAGACACTTCAAAAGCTCCAGCAGGACTGAGGCACCATTATCCTGGTTGTGCCCTTTTATCCACGCCAGATCTGCTTCCCTTTTCTACAAGAGCTGGCCTCATGCCCTCTGATATGGCTGGGAACTGCTCCCTACATGATTACTCAGGATCAGGGCAGACTACACCACCCCAGCCTCCAAGCCTTGTCCCTCACAGCTTGGATGTTAACTGGGTGTCCGTACAGGCCCTGGGCCTTTTGGAAGGCGTGTCTTGGATTCTCTTGGAGTCCATGAAACCTTTCATGAGGAGATTTTACAATCTCAAGTGGCAGAGGTTCTCAATTTGGTGTGACAGGCTCTATCTAGACCCATTCTCATGTTCCCCACCAAGACGTTTAGACTACCTGTTGCATCTCTCTGAGTCTGGCTTGAAAACAACTTTGGTGAAAGTTCACCTTTGCACTATTGGGGCATACCATCAAGGGATGGATAGCACTTCCATTTCTACCCATCCACTCATAGGGTAGTTCATGTGAGGCTTGTTGCAGCTTAAGCTTCCGACGTGGCCCCCAGCGGTCTCTTGGGACCCCAGCGTGGACCTGACTCATCTCATGAAACTTCTGTTTGAGCCCTTGCAGTCTTGCGATCTGAAGTACGCATCCTGGAAGGTCATCTTCTTGGTGGCGGTTACTTCAGCGTGCAGGGTCAGTGAGTTTTAGGCTTTGGTGTTGTACTCCCCTTATATGAAATTTTGTCATAAGTTGGTCTTGCGTACACACCAAAGTTCCTTCCCAAGATGGTCATGGAGTTCCATCTCAATCAATGCATTGTATTGTCTACCATTTTTCCAAGACCGCACGCTCACCAGAGTGAGCATGCCTTGCATACCCTTGATTGTAAAAGGGCCATGGCCTTTTAACTGGAATGGACAGCAACTCACTGCCTGTTCACTCAACTCTGTCTCCTTCAACAAAAACAGGTTGGGAGTAGCGGTGTCCAAGCAGACATTGTTCCATTGGCTAGCAGACTGTATTTCCTTCTGCTATGCTCAAGTGGGCCTGTGACTTGAAGGTCACATCAAGGCTCATTCGGTTTGGGCCATGTTGGTTTCGGTGGCTCACTTGCGTGCAGTGCCCATTCATGAGATATGCAGGGCGGGCGACATGGAGTTCCCTCCACACTTTCGCCTCTCATTATTGTCTGGACAAAGATGGATGACGTGACAGTCATTTCAGCCAGTCGGTCCTCCGTAATCTATTTCAGCCATGAAAATCCAACTCTTCCTACCTTGGGCCCTTCTTTGGGTGCAGGCTGGTGCCCCATGTTCTAGCAGCTCGAATTGTTGTATATGTTTGCACCTGTTAAATGCTGCCTATGCTGGGAGCCACCTGTAGCTACATATTCACCCATGTGTGAGGACTACTATCCTGCTTGACCTTAGAGAAAGCAGTTGCTTTCCTGTAACAGGTGTTCTCCAAGGACAGCAGGATGTTAGTCCTCACAAAACCCACCCACCACCCCACGGAGTTGGGTTTCCTTCAGTTTGTTGTTTTATTTTTTGTGAATTCTATGTTAAAAGACTGAAGAGGGGACCCCATGTGGTTAGCGGCGTGCTGGGCATGCTCAGTGTGCCTAGTCAAAGTTCTAGAAACTTTGACATAAGTTTTCCGTGCCAGGCTGCATATGATGATATCACCCATGTGTGAGGACTAACATCCTGCTGTCCTTGGAGAACACCTGTTACAGGTATGCAATGCTGCTTTACTGTAATGTTCTCTGTCTTACATAATGCTGCGGCTAGTTCTGCCTATGTAAATGAGCAGGCAGGGGTACTGGATGACATAAATCACATTCTTAGTGGTACAGTCTGAATAAAAGTGCCTTGAAATCTCCATTTTTTATGTCTGATGAGTCCAAATGGTACCTGTAATTGTCAATGGGCACATGTCACACTGTCCACACTGAAAATGTCCAGTCTGCTCCCCAGATATTGCAGATTCTGATGGTATTGCTGCTTTAACCATATGTTCTTTCAGGTTGCGTCCTCTGCCAAATGCAAACCTAGGTGGATGTTGTAGAGCAAGATGAAGGGGCAACACGTGTGTGATGCTGTTAGAGAGTTGCAATAGTCAATTCAGTTGGTGATTAATGTGTGTGTCATTGTTGCAAGGCTGTTTTTATCTCAGTAGTTGCACAGATGCATAAAGGAGGTCATTACGACCTTAGGGATATGAGTTTCCATTGTGAGGGTTTGATCAAGTTGAACCCCTAGACTGTACATGGTAGATCATAGGGAGTGACCTTGATGGCTAAGCCAGAGGAATTATAATTTGGATTTGTGGTTGCTAATCTGTTGGGTTACTGCTGTGAAACAATCATTGAGATTGGCAATGGAAGTGCTTTGGTCCGATACCTTTTTAATGCAGAATTGAATGTCATCTGCAAATAAGTGGCATTCAATGCTGAAGGACTGAATGAGGTCGCAGATTGGCTTATTGTAAATGTCAAAAGGATCGGGGAAAGGACCAAGCCCTGAGGTACTCTAAAGGTGAGATCTCTGGGATTGGATAGTTTGTTGGCCCATGTGACAGACTGTGTTTTAGTAGATAGAAATGAATTAAACCATTTGAGGGCAGTGCCTTCAATACTATTATACCCTAAACATTGAATCAATAATTGGTAGCTGAAAGTGTCAAAGGGGGCAGAAACATCTAGGAAGACTAGGAGGGAGTTGCCACCTTGATCTGAATGAAGATGGATAGTGTTGGTGATGGCCAACAGGATGGATTCTTTTCTTGACCTTTCCTGCAAGATATGGCCCTCTTCTAGGAAGTTTAGCATTGGAGATAAACCACTTTTTCACTAACTTGGATAAGAAGGGAAGGCTGGAGACTTGGATGATAGTTGTTACTTATTTTCAGATCAGAGTCTGGTTTCTTCAAGATAGGATTGATAACTGTCTTTCTAAATGAGGGGGGGTAGGAAGTCTTGGGTCAGTATGGCATTTGTTATGGTGGTTAGCCAGGGGGCTACATCATGTTTGAGGTTACAAATGAATAGTGGGGATAGGGTCTAAAAGGGCTCCTGGATTGGCTGATTCTTTGAAAGATTTTCTCCACCTCCTGTGGGGAGAGATTGCCCTGAAGTTTAGACAATGTGATAGTCTAGAGGAAATTGTGTTGTTTATCCAGCTCGGGTTGGAGGGAGGTAACTGTAATACTGAGGCAGTTTGGGTCTAAGGTGAATGATGTAGAGGTGGAGGCATCAAAGGAGGAATAAATAGCCCAGATGTTTTCCATGCAGAATTGCTCAAAGTCTTCTGGTGTGTGTTCCTTTGTGGTGGTAGAAGGTGTTTAGGATTCAGGCTTGGGGAGTTTCATACCAGTTTGAAAAGTTTACCTGTATGATTCATGGATAATTCTAGTTTGGAGATGTAATCTTTTTTCACTTGAATAACTGCTTTATGTTTTTGGCATGCTCTTTGCAGAAATAAAGGTTAGTCTCTGTTTTGTGTTTTTTTGCCATGTCCATTCGAATTATAGAAATTTACTGTTTTTGGGTAGTGCTAATATTATCTGTATATTTTTCTAGTTATATTTTTCTAGTTATATGTTATTGCTGTTTTAAAATGCTGTTTGTCTAATCAAAAAAGAAAACTACAAAGAAAGGGGAGTGGTTAACAGCTATTGGCAACAGACTTCGTGCATAGCAGGAGGAAATTAACTCCTCTTCAGTCTGCTTGGACATTGAAGGAGACAGACAGAAGTCCATCTTCTTAGGGATAACCAGAGGAAAAGCTTACATTAGCTAGCCTTACCTGAGGGAAGGTCTGTTCAAAAGCAGCAGATGCAGTGTCCAGGGAACAGCCCTGGCCAAGGGTTAACTGTTTAAAAGAAAGAAGAAACCCAATGCATAAAGAAATTCCAGATCCGTAACCAAAGGAAAAAGGTCATTGTGCTGGATGAATCTGTCATCAAAGGCACTAATCCTTTCCTTTGCACAAATGCAAAGGGGAAGGGTGAAGAGGACAACAAAACTCAACTAAATTCACAAAAGGAGACCAAGAACAGCAGTAACCTGAACAAGGAAAGCTATGTGCACAAATGCTCGTAGTTTGGGCAATAAAATCCCAGATCTGCAAGCCCTAATGATAGAGGCAGACTTAGACATTGATGCTGTCACGGAGACATGGTTCACGGAATCTCACGATTGGGATACGGCAAGACCAGGCTATAACTTGTTAAGGAAGGACAGAGAGGATAAGAAAGGGGGGGGGGGGGAGTGGCTCTTTATATCAGAAACAATATCCAAGCAACTGAGCTGCAAGGAAGATGGGGCAATGAAGAAGCACTATCGGCTAACCTAAAAAAAGATGGGACATTCATTTTTATCGGAGTGGTTTACAGGCCTCCAAATCAAAAGGAAGAGCTGGACAGAGATCTGGTTGAAGACATCCAAAAGATAGGAAAGAAGGGAGAAGTGGTGATCGTTGGAGACTTTAATATGCCAGATGTAGACTGGAGAATCCCATCTGCAGAATCTAATAATAGTAGAGAAATAGTGGATGCCCTGCAAGTAGCTTTGTTCAAACAAATGGTAATGGAACCCACAAGAGAAGGAGCTATACTCGACTTAGTGCTCACTAATGGAGATAATGTCTCTGATGTCCAGGTGGGAGCCCACCTCAGCACCAGTGATCATCAAACGGTATGGTTTAATATCACAAAAAGGATACGGAAAAGAAGCACAAAGACCCGAGTTTTGCAGTTCAAAAACACGGACTTTGATGAAATGGGGAAGTACCTGGAGGAATAATTAAAAGGCTGGGAGAACGAGAGAGATGTGGATCAACAATGGACCAATCTAAAAGCAATAGTTACCAAGGCAACTAATCTATATGTTAGAAAAGTAAAGAAAAGCAAAATAAAAATAAAACCTATCTAGTTCTCAAAGGAGGTGGCTGACAAAATAAAGGCTAAAAGAACAGCGTTCAAGAAATATAAAAGATCCCAAAGGGAGGAGCATAAAGAAGAATATCTGGTAGAACTGAGGGAGACGAAGAGATTAATCAAGATGGCAAAAAGTCAAGCGGAAGAGAGGATTGCCAAGGAGGTAAAGAGAGGTGACAAAACATTTTTCAGAAATATCAGTGAAAAGAGAAAAGTTCAAAGTAGTATAGCGAAATTGAAAGATGGAAAGGATCAATGTGTGGAGAGAGACGAAGAAATGGCAGAAATATTAAACGAATACTTCAGTTCTGTGTTCACTAAAGAGGACCCTGGAGAAGGACCGTCGCTAGTTAACAAGAAACTGGAGGGGAGTGGAGTAGATGTAACTCCATTTACAGTAGAAAATGTATGGGAAGAGCTGGAGAAACTGAAAGTGGACAAAGCCATGGGGCCTGATGAAGTTCATCCCAGGATACTGAGGGAGCTCAGAGATATGCTGGCGGGTCCGCTGTGTGACCTGTTCAATAGATCATTAGAAACAGGAGTGGTGCCGATGTGATTGGAGAAGAGCGTTGGTGGTCCCGCTTCACAAGAGTGGGAACAGAGAAGAGGCTGGTAACTACAGACCAGTTAGCCTCACTTCAGTGGTGGGAAAAGTAATGGAGTCAATGTTGAAAGAGAGAATAGTGAACTATCTACAGTTGGGAGAATTGATGGACCAGAGGCAGCATGGATTCACCAAGGGAAGATCCTGTCAGACAAATCTGATAGACTTTTTTGACTGGGTAACCAAAGAATTGGATCAAGGAAGAGCACTTGATGTCATCTATTTGGATTTCAGCAAAGCTTTTGATACGGTCCCGCACAGGAGACTGGTGAATAAAATGAGAAGCTTAGGAATGAGTGCCGAGGTGGTGGCCTGGATTGCAAACTGGTTGACGGACAGAAGACAATGTGTGATGGTAAATGGAACTCTCTCTGAAGAGAGAGCGGTTTTAAGCAGTGTACCGCAAGGATCCATGTTGGGACCGGTCCTGTTCAATATCTTTGTGAGCGACATTATGGACGGGATAGAAGGTAAGGTTTGTCTTTTTGCGGATGACACTAAGATCTGCAACAGAGTGGACACGCTGGAAGGAGTGGAGAGAATGAGACAGGATTTAAGGAAGCTGGAAGAGTGGTTGAAGATATGGCAGCTGAGATTCAATGCCAAGAAGTGCAGAGTCATGCATATGGGGAGTGGAAATCTGAATGAACTGTATTCGATGGGGGGAGAAAGGCTGATGTGCACGGAGCAGGAGAGAGACCTTGGGGTGATGGTGTCTAATGATCTGAAGTCGGCGAAACAATGTGACAAGGTGATAGTTAAAGCCAGAAGAATGCTGGGCTGCATAGAGAGAGGGATATCGAGTAGGAAAAGGGAAGTGATTATCCCCTTGTACAGGTCCTTGGTGAGGCCTCACCTGGAGTACTGTGTTCAGTTCTGGAGACCGTATCTCCGAAGAGACAGAGACAAGATGGAGGCGGTCCAGAGAAGGGCGACCAAAAGGGTGAATGGTCTTCATCAAATGACTTATGAGGAGAGATTGAAGAATCTAAATATGTACACCCTGGAGGAAAGGAGGAGCAGAGGTGACATGATACAGACTTTCAGATACTTGAAAGGTTTTAATGATCCAAAGACAATGACAAACCTTTTCCGTCAGAAAAAAATCAGCAGAACCAGAGGTCACAATTTGAAGCTCCAGGGAGGAAGACTCAGAACCAATGTCAGGAAGTATTTCTTCACGGAGAGGGTGGTGGATGCCTGGAATGCCCTTCCGGAAGAAGTGGTGAAGACCAGATCTGTGAAGGATTCAAAGGGGCGTGGGATAAACACTGTGGATCCATAAAGTCTAGAGGACGTGAATGAAGAGTGGGTGGCTCACGGGAATGACGGCTACTGCCTGGAGATAATACCCTTATTCAATAAACATACACACGGTTAATGCAAAGCCAACATTGCTCTAAGCTTCAACGGCAAGAGGAAACGTGGAAAAAGATTTGCATTCACAAAAAAGCGGGGAGTAGCTGGCTTGTTACGGCGGTTACTACCCCAAACCAAATAAGCCTGGTACTTCACTTTCAATGCATATCCAACCTAGCTCTCTGACACATCACGCATATCCAGCATAGCTCTCTGATTCAATGGCAGGGGAGAAAGTCTCATAGTTCACTTTCAATGCATATCCAGCATAACTCTCTGCTTCTACGGCAGGGGAGAAAGTCAGATACTTCACTTTCAATGCATATTCAGCATAACTCTCTGCTTCAACGGCAGGGGAAAAAGTCAGATACTTCACTTTCAATGCTTATCCAGCATAACTCTCTGCTTCAACGGCAGAGGAAATGAAGAAAAGTAGATCTATATACAGACAACAGCCAACAAGGTCTGAATTATTTAGTCTGGGTAAACAAATAAGCTTGGGTATAGCTTGCTTATTGCGGCGGTTACTACCCCTAACTAATTAAGCTAGATATTTCACTTAGAGGCAGGTCCAACACTGCTCTCTACATTAATGGTGGGGGTGGAAGGGAAATAGATTCAAAAGGTTACTAAGAGCCAAGAGTAACAGATAAGAATGAGAAAAAAAAAGTGCAAAACTTGCTGGGCAGACTGGATGGGCCGTTTGGTCTTCTTCTGCCGTCATATCTATGTTTCTATGTAATTGACAGGATTGCTGTTTGAGGTGAAGATGATCTTCATCAACCAAGGCGAGAGGTTTTAGGGTGTTTGAGAGGGGCTAGTCTCAATAGCAGTGGTGAATTAATCGTTCCATTACTGGACAAAGTTCTGTTGGGAGTGTGGTAGTAGTAGGTGCTGGTAGGTTGACGAGCTTGCTTATATTTTCAATGTTAACAGAGAATACATTTCTGTTGAGAATTTTGGGTGTTGGGGACGAGAAGTTTATTTTGCAATTGGCATGGTGGCCTGGACTAGTTTATGGTCTGACCAGGAGATGGGGATTACTGATATTATGTTAGGATCTAGACTAAAGCATAAGGAATGGAAAATTTGTCAAGTTGTTACACATGCTACTGTGAATTAGATCAATATTTTAGCACATGTCTCGGCTGTGCTTTTTTTGTTGTAGGGATTGAGGACTAGAAGTGTTTGTTTTTGTTTTATTTTGTTTTGAGAAATTTACTGAATTTTATTTGTACTCTGAGCATATCACATCTGATGGTGAAGCTGGGTTAATGAGCAACAAATGAATTAGATTAGCAGGTCTGCTGATTATTCAATGAAAATAACAGAAAGCAACTGCACCACTAGCAGCTGCTTAGTGGTGTTAATTGGAGGTTACAAGCCATAAATTAGTAGATTTTGTGCAGGCAACTGTCAAAAATACTTGTACAAGTTAACACTAGAAAAATTATCTAATGATATAGAAAAAAAAGTTTGGATTAAATTTAAAAGGTTAAGATAGTGGTTTTCTGGTTTATTGACTGCTAGTTTGGTAATTCTTACTCTGAGTGGGTGTTTAGGCTTTGCTGTGGCTGCCTTTTGATTTACGAAACTGCATTTCAAATTTCTTCAGTCTTTCCTGGGATATTTTACTTAATATTAAGGTAATGTTTTTCTGGCTGATCTGCATACTAACTCTTGTTCTGTTCAGGTGCTGGGCTTTATTCTGGCCGGTGGTAGAACTTCTTTCGCTCCTACCCAACATGTCCACATCCTAAGTCCTATTTATTTATTTATTTATTGACATTGCATTGTTCCTGGACAAGGTGCTATATCTTCCTCAGTGTTTGCTGAATATGGAAAAACACGCCCTGTTTGCAAAACTGATGTCTTAAAATTGCTGTTTTCTGTCATTTCTAAAGAAACAATTAGAGAGTGGTTAAAAAAAGGGTTATTCCTTTTTCAAGTTGAAGTAAATGTAATAAACATATGTACTATGTTTCTCTATTTGTATCCACCTCCCTGGACTTAGGATGAAGGTTTCTTAGTTTTTTGGCAGGGTTGGCTAGAATTCAGGGGCCCTCACACCATACCCAAAGTCCAATAAATCTTATACATTGCTAAGAACAAGAAGAGATTATAGTGGTTTCAGGTTGGGTAAAAAAAGTAGTCAGAGACACATCACTCAAACAATTCCAATTCACAGCTTTTTTATAGACAGAGGGAATGCCTCACAGAGACATTTGTAGTGGATACTGTTGATGGTAGAGATCCACTGTGAAGGGGAACACACATGAAAAGGGATAAAGATCCCAGAAGAGAGGGGACATGGCTTCTGATGGGGGAATTCTATCATCAGAGGAATAGATTTGGGTACAAGAATGAAAGCAAGGCAGGATGGTTAAGTGCATACCATAATTCATGTCTGGGAGGAATAAAAAATACATCTTTAGAACTGCTGGAACAGAGAAAGGGAGGGAGCATTTGATGTCATTTTCTACTTGGTAACATCACAATTTCCACTGAAAATCACCTCATAAGAAATACATTTAATTACTAATACTTCAATCTCTCAATTAAGTCTCCGATGAGTTGACCTATAACTTGATTAATGTATCAAACTTCATTAACAGCAATTTTTATCGAAAAAAAATTTTAAAGCGGGAGAGGAAGGTTTCATACTATGTTCTTTTTACCCCCCATAATCGGGTAATTTTATTTTGTAATCATGAACGAACCTCCACCAGCCAGAATATTTTTTGTGTATAGTGTGAATCTAAAAATCTAGACCAAAATGCCGTATCAGTGTAGCTGATCTCTAAAGTCTGCTTCAACGAAGCTATGATGTAACTCAACTACTGTATTGTTTATACTTCACTGAAACAATTCAAACTGACTTATCTGTATATAGCTGTGTCTGCTCCCAATGTGACCGCGTTTCAGATCCCAACGGATCTTTCCTCAGGGGATATAAACTCCTTTAATCAGTCGGTGTCTTCATTGTACAGCAGATTATTCATAGGTTGCATAGCTCCCTTATGGCAACGATTTCATATTACGATTGTATTCTTCACTGCAGCTCAGCCATCTGTTTCCGCTAATATTCTGGCTGGTGGAGGTTCGTTCATGATTACAAAATAAAATTACCCGATTGTGGGGGTAAAAAAGAACATAGTATGAAACCTTCCTCTCCAGCTATAAAAAAATGTTTCGATAAAAATTGGCGTTGATGAAGTTTGATACATTAATCAAGTTATAGGTCAATTCATCGGAGACTTAATTGCGAGATTGAAGTATTAGTAATTAAATGTATTTCTTATGAGGTGATTTTCAGTGGAAATTGTGATGTTAACATATAAATCCCTCTGTATAACATAGAAATTTTAGTGTGTTTGATTTTCTACATGGTGACATCTGAATCTCAGTATATAGTTACTTGGGGTTCAGTTGTTACTGGACTGTGTGGTTTTACGTAAGAGCAAAGAACAGCGAGAAATCACACAAAAGTGATAGTCCTGTTCTGGGAATACTAAATTTGTTAAAAAGGGTGTATGTAGTATCTTAATGACAAACTGGCAGAGTAGGGATACAAGAAAGAATAGAAAAATAATGGATTAACCTAAAAATGAGTCATTGTAAGGACAACAAACCTTCATTAGAAAGGTAAACATAAGGAAAATAGTATGGTTTTGTAAAAAAAAATGTAACTGAAAAGGTAAGGGGAAAAAATTAGCATTTGAGATCTATAAGGGATCCCAGCAGAAGGAAAATGGGGATATATGCCTGAGAAGACAGAGTGAAGCAGAAAGTGAAGAGAGTAAAGATGTAAACAGAGGAAATAATAGTTAAGGGGCCGATGCAAGAAGGTGCACATGTTACAGTACACAGTTTAACCCTCATTTGTGTCCCATAGTTTTGCTCCCAACACTATGCATTTAAGTTTGTGCCCTTGCATGGAAATTGCATGCTAATGATGGCATTAGCTATTAGCCTTCCCCCCCCCCACCCCCCCACCCCCAATGCAGAGAGATGAGCTGGCTTTCTGAGTGCCAGAAACTTAACTCCTAGTCTGAGGTGGAGTAAAGGTTTCAAGGGCTAATGCTAGTCTATGGGTGGAAGCTGGAGTTCCAGTGCTGTATGAAGCAGTACCTTCTAGAAAGCATACACTCTTCCCATCAGGAGCATGGGAGGAATTCCTGAACATACCAAATGCAGCTGCAGGAATCACTCTGTATTGGCCTGGATCCATGTCCCTCAGCATTAACAGTAATTACAGTGAAAGGGAGCATCAGGGACAGTCATCGGCCTTCTCTATGCTCAGTCCTATGAACTGCAGTCCCTTGATCGGGATCTCCTTTTCCTTTATGGCCTTCTGCACGCAGAGCGGGTATTTCTAGAAGAGCTTGCCGCATGCACGCAGGTTTCCCGAGCCCTCTCTTTTCAGGAACTTATCAGCAAACCAGCGGTTCAAATGCTGGTAAAACCTGTGCTTCATCTCCATGTACTCCTTGCCTAGGCTGTTCAACCTGGTGGTCTGCTTGGCTGCCTTCTGCTGCTCAGGAAGCAAGGATAGGAGCAGAAGCAGTGTTTTCCCCCACCGCGGTGCTACTGGAAGAGGAGAAGGGCATCTGAATACAGTGGAGAAAGTCCTAAAAGAGGAGAGGGAGCAGCAACATTGCAAGGGGTTGCTATTTACCATGGCAATGATGAAAAGGGCATATTCACAGAACAACAGATAAGCAAGAGAGCCTCCTGCCCTGTCCCAACAGCCGATAGCCCTACCGTGCTGAAAGAAAGTGCAGCACTTCAGAGTTGGACACACTCAATAAACGATCCATAGCCTGCTCGCTGTTCTGCTTTTGGAAAGCAGCCAACCGATCAGCACTTGGCAAACTGTGAGGTGCTGCTTTCATAGCAATATCTGATTGGCTGTCTCGGCTGAGCTGCTCAGGTGGATTCATCATTGGGATTAAAGGAGATTAGGAACAGCTGTGCTCCCTTTAAACCTGGTGCCCAAGAGCATTGGCCCCTCCACCTTCCTATGACACTGGCAACAAGACCCAGAGAAGTGTTAGGGTGTGTAGGGAGAGGTATAGTCAGCAGAGAAAGGAGTTAATGATTCTATATAAGTGAGATGTCTGGAGTAGTGTGACCAGTTCTAGAAACTGCATCTCCAAAGGATTATTACGCAAAGCATGGACAATTTAGAGTAGAGCCACCAAAATAGTGCAAATTCTCCACTAAAGCCCTGTAACGTGAGGCTTACAGGGCTCACATTACAGGGCTCAAGGAGAGGAAGAGATATGATAGATGCAGTCAAATACTTCAGAGATATAAATATTGGAAATAAATTTCTTGTAACTGTGCTGGACAGTATTTAGTTAGCTAATTCTAAACTGTTTTGAGCTACTAGGGCTTCCATACTGCTTAGAATGTATACTAACTTGCTTCCTTTTTTGTGTTGGTTGAGTTGCTGCTGCTTACAGTTCCATGTTACTATTGTTTATAGAAGCAGTGCTGTTTTACTGCTCTTGCAAAGAAGAAATGTCCCTGGCTTATTTGGTTTTCTTTTGGAGACATTCTGCTGCATTGTGCTACAAATTTCTAAAAAATAGCACAGAAGAGGCAAACATTTATCAATCAAAGAGATGTTCTGGGGTGGAGTTGAGGCTGAAAGGGGTTAGACTTAAGTGCAACATAAAATATTTCTTAATGGAAAGAGTGATGGATGTTTTGAACAGTCTCGAATGAAAGTGATAGAGGGAAAAAATAGGAGCAAAATTTTGGAAAGTATGGGATAAGTTCATAGAATCCTTAGTTGCTGGGAGCTGAGGGATGTCCAGAGATCGAATACAATCTGTTGTATAGCAGCAGGAAAGAAAAATAAATTGGCAAGATGGGCCTCACATTCATGATCTGCCATCATGTTCTATGGAGGCAATTATCAAACATTTTTATATGAATTAATGTGTTTATGTAAAAGCATAATTTGAATATTTTCACCTCCCCTCAGTGTGGATAATCCTGTGTCCACTGTGCATAGCACATGTACTTTTACCTTTTAGGAGGAAAAGGGCTGGGACAGGTCAAGGAATGAAAGTCTGTACAAAGATTTCATTTTAAAATCTCCATGTGTAATCTCCTCGTGATCCTTCCGAAGAGGTGCCGGCGACTCCTCATCTCCCTCCATCAGACTTAACCACTCAGGACTTTCAGGAGGAGTTGGACCGCAGGGTGCAATCGGCGGTGCTCAAAGCGCTAAAGAGCGTTGAGCTGCCGGTGCGACCGGCCCCCATACCGGAGCCCCAGCCTCCGCCATTGATGCTTACACTCCTGCTGCAGCATCTGGATGTCCTTCTTGGTGCCCTACCGACACAACTGGTGCCTGAGAGGCCTCCGATGCCTCCTCAGCCACCAACGCCCTCCACCAGAGCGATCCAGATTCCCGGGTCCGAGGAGGAGGATGAGGCCTTGGGGACTGGGCGCCCTTGCCCGCGGTTCCTCGGGCCACCGCCGGTTCCACCCGGCGTACCGCAGCTGATGCCCCTTCGATGCCCGGGATTCCATCGATGCTGCCGATGCCCTTGGGTCCCAGTCCTACTGCCCCTCCCGGCCCTCAGCGTCCAGGCCCTAGTGAGGAGGAGGGTCCCTATGACCGGTGGGGCGATGACTTCTCGGACTTGTCCTCAGAGTTCTCAGACAACACCTTCTTGGAACCTTCCCCTCCAGAAGAACGGCATCGATCTCCACCCAAAGACCTGTCATTTGCCAGCTTTGCAAGGGCCATGGCAGAATCCATCCCCTTCCAACTCCTGTCAGAGGAGGATGCCCATCACAAGATGCTGGAGGTCCTCCAGTTCATCGATGCTCTAAAAGAGATTGTGGCTGTGTCAGTCCACGACATCTTTAAGGAGTAGCTCTTCTGTATGTGGGAACACCCGGTGTTGGTGTCCCCGGTTAACAGGAAGGCTGATGTGACTTATCTGGTACAACAAGCCGTGGGCTTTGTATAGCGGCACCTACCCTACCAGTCAGCAGTGGTGGAGTACGTGCTTAAAAAGGCCAGACATTCCTGGACACACAGGCGTTTGAAGAGGGCCTTCCCCAGCAACAGCAGGAGTCTCTTGCAACCATTGCCACACTGGGGCTTGAGGTGGGTATACACGAAGTCAGGTCTACCTATGACGTGTTTGAGACCGCAGTCCGCCTAGCCGCCAGAGGCGTCAGAGCCAGATGGCTGACTTGGCTCCAGGCCTCAGGTCTCTGACCAGAGATTCAGGACAGGCTTGTGGATTCTCCTGTACAGGTGAAAACCTGTTTAGGGATAAGGTGAAAGAGGTCATGGCACAGCTGAAAGATCAGCATGATACTCTTCAGCAACTCTCCGCCAGCCCCTCTAAAGGCTCTTCCTCTGCCAGGAAGTCCTCCAGGCCAGGCTCTCACAAGCCCTTCTACCAGCTGAGGAAGTACTTTCCTCCAGCTACCCGTGCCCGCCTGCCTTGGTCCAGGCCTAGATGTTGTGGCCGACAACAGCGGGTTCCAAGGTCCCAAATGCCAGCTGCCGTGGTGGTTGATCCTCCAGTTAGTGGCAGGTTGGGTGGAGGACCATTGAGTCCTCTCTGTTGTCTGCCAGGGCTATTGCATGAACTTCAGCAGGCTCCCAGAGACCGTTCGCCCGTCCATCAGGTCGTCCTTCAATCTGAATTTTCCTCCCTTCTAGCAGCAGGTGCGGGAGAACTGGTCCCCCGCAAGGAACAGGGCCACAGCTTCTACTCGAGGTACTTCCTCATTCCAAAGAGGAATGGCGGCTTGTGCCCCATCCTCGACCTCAGGGTGTTAAACCAATTTCTTGTAAGAGAGAAATTCAAAATGGTCTCTCTGGGCACGCTGATCCCACGCCGGCGAAGAGGAGACTGGCTTTGCTCCCTTGACTTGAAGGAGGCTTATGCCTATATTGCAATTGTCCCCAACCACAGGAAGTACCTCCGCGTTCTAGTGGGGACAGCACATTTTCAGTACAAAGTACTGCCCTTTGGGCTGGCATCAGCCCCATGCGTCTTCACGAAATGCTTGGCAGTGGTGGCTGCCTACCTCAGGTGTCGCTCGGTCCATATCTTTCCATACCTGGACGATTGGCTGATCTGGAGCAACTCCCACTCCGGGGCCCTGAATATACTGGCCTTGACGGTTCAGACCTTGTAGACATTGGGATTCGTCATCAATTTCCCCAAATCGCATCTCAGTCCTTCTCCACAGCTAGACTTTATCGGAGCCCAATTGGATACGGCACAAGTGAAGGCTTTTCTGCCCAAGGATCAAATGGTTGCCCTCTCGCTGGCCACCTTCATTCGCAACAGAAAGAGGATGCCAGCCTGTTTGCTGCTCCGCCTGCTGGGCCACATGGCGGCCTCGGTCCACGTGGCCCCCTTGGCCCGCCTCCGCATGAAGAACCCTTAGTGGGCCTTGTGGCAGCAGGCATCCCAGAATCTAGAGGCACCAGTGATGGTCATGGACCCTCTCCGCCTCTTCCTGACCTGGTGGTGGAAAGCCCTGCCCAATCTGGAAATCGAGCTCCCATTTCAGCCCCCACCACCCCAGATGACCCTCACCACCGATGCCTCGCCTCAGGGGTGGGGGCCCACACAGACGGCCTGCATACCCAGGGCCTTTGGACTTCTGCCAAAGCCCGTTGCCAGATAAACTTCCTGGAGCTTTGGGTGATCCGGTACGCCTTGTGGGCCTTCCAGGACAGCTGTCCTCCAAGGTCGTCCTCATCAGAACGGACAACCAGGTGGTGATGGTGGTACATCAACAAAGAGGGCGGCATGGGCTCCTTCCTCCTCTGCCAGGAAGCGATACAGGGCTGGGATTGGGCCCTTTCCAGAGGGATGTATCTATGGGCCACCTACTTGCTGGGTCACTTGAACACACTGGTGGACCATCTCAGCCGGTCCTTCCAGCCACATGAGTGATCCCTGAACCCGGTGGTGACAGCCGACTTATTCCGTCGCTGGGGCACCCACGCCATGGACTTGTTCGCCTCTTCCCAAAATCACATGGTGAGCATGTTCTGCTCCCCGATTCCAGGGAAGGGCCATACAGCCTGCGATGCATTCTTCCTTCACTGGGGACAGGGTCTCATGTAGTGTACCCCCCTATCCCGCTCCTCTCAAGGACTGATGAAACTGCAAGAGGACGGGGGGGGGCCATGGCTAAGGCAGGTGTGGTTTCCTCTGTTCCAGGAACTGTCCGTGAGCGCACCGGACCCACTGGGGACGGCTCCCAATCTCATATCGCAGAACCAGGGCACCCTGTGCCACCCGAAAATCCGGGCCTTGGCCCTCATGGCGTGGATGTTGAGCGCATGATCCTCCAGCCCTTGCAGCTCTTGGATGTTGTCTCCAGGGTCTTGATTGAATCCCAGGAACCTTCCACCCAGAAATCTTACAGCTCGAAGTGGAAGCGTTTCTCCACCTAGTGCAGCGGCCACGGACTGGACCCTTTCTCTTGTCCACTCCCCCACCTGCTGGATTATCTTTGGCTCCTGTTCGAGTCTGGCCTCCAAACCAGCTTGGTCTGAGTACACCTCAGCGCCTTCAGCACCTACCACCAGGGTGTCGCCGGTGCGCCCATTTCAGTACAGCCGCTGGTTGGGCGCTTCAAGTGGGGCTTTGTTCAGCTGAAGCCCCCGCTTTAACCGCCAGCAGCCCCGTGGGATCTCAACATTGTCCTGGCGAGGCTCATGCGGCATCTGTTCGAGCCTCTCAAATCCTGTGACCTGAAGTTCCTCACCTGGAAAGTTATGTTCCTGGTGGCAATCATTTTCGCTCGCAGGGTTAGTGAGATCCAAGCCCTGGTCATAAGAACATAAGAACTTGCCATGCTGGGTCAGACCAAGGGTCCATCAAGCCCAGCATCCTCTTTCTAACAGAGACCAAACCAGGCCACAAGAACCTGGAAATTACCCAAACACTAAGAAGATCCCATGCTACCGATGCAATTAATAGCAATGGCTATTCCCTAATTAAACTTGATTATTAGCCGTTAATGGACTTCTCCTCCAAGAACTTATCCAAACCTTTTTTTAACCCAGCTACACTAACTGCACTAACCACATCCCCTGGCAACAAATTCCAGAGCTTTATTGTGCGTTGAGTGAAAAAGAATTTTCTCCGATTAGTCTTAAATGTGCTACTTGCTTACTTCATGGAATGCCCCCTAGTCCTTCTATTATTCATGTACGCTCTCTACACAAAATTCTTCCATGATCATGTTGTGTTGCGCACACATCCAAAATTTTCTGCCGAAGATGGTGACTGCTTTCCACATCAACCAGTCAATCATCCTTCCCACGTTCTTCCCATGGCCTCATTCCCCCCCGGGGGTGGCTGGGTGAAGGTTCACTCTGTGCGGGCTATGGCGGTGTCAGTGGCCCATCTGCATGTGGTCCCTGTTGCCAAAATCTGCAAGTCCATGACCTGGAGTTCTCTCCACACATTCGTGGCTCACTACTGCCTCAAATGGATAGTAGCCAGGACACCACTTTTGACCAGTCTGTCCTACGCAATCTGTTCCAGTCCTGAACCCAACTGTTTTTCATCGTGCTCTCTGTGGGACCTGACCGCTCCTGTTTTTCCCCCACAGCGCCGTAGTTGTGTTGTGCCTGTTGGCACCTTGTACGGCTACTGTGGGTCTCTCTAGTCAAATGGGGCAGTCTGGAGCTCTGTAATCACCCTCATGTGAGGACTCCCATCCTGCTTGTCCTAGGAGAAAGCACAGTTACTTACCTGTAACAGGTGTTCTCCTAGGACAGCAGGATATTAGTCCTCAGGAATCCCGCCCACCTCTCCACATGTTGGGTTCACCTTTGGTTTATGTTATTTTTCTTGCTCGTATTTTTTGCTATGTTACGAGACTGAAGGGGACCTCACGTGGATGCGTGGGTAGCAGCTGGCTGGGCAAAAGATTTCTGTGCCAGGCTCCATCGGATGATGTCACCCACATGTGAGGACTAACATCCTGCTGTCCTAGGAGAACACCTGTTATAGGTAAGCAACTGTGCTTTCAAATGTAATCGAAAAGAAAATGCAGGTATAATATGGTGGTAGATTTATTTGTTAAATAATCCAGCCTATCCCATTTTAAGTTTCATCTGTGTTCATTTCTCTTTAATTTTAATAAGGGGAAAAATATGAGCCTTGAAGCTGTACCTGGTGTTTCATTTCTGACATTATTACTTAGATTACAGCCTTTAATTTCATAGCTCTTTTGTAAATACCCTGGTGCCATCCTTCTGTGTATCTTGGATTTCTGATGTTTAAGCACTACAGACAGCTGACATTTTACTTTTTCTGCTTGCACAATGCTTCTAGCAGGAAGAGCTCATAGGATATTCTCAGACCAAAAGCACCTGAAAAGCTATAAGAAGCTCTAGCGCGGCATTCTTTTTTATCGTTATGCTTATTTTAGTTTTAATTATTTTTCAGTTTTACAAAAACAAGAAATGGATAGCACTGATTAACACTAGTTCTGTGGGGTGACACACTGCAGATGTTCAAGCAGAACACAGTGAACTGTACCAATGTTATCCCTAATACTTCAGTCGTACCAAATTATAATTTGTTCATGTGCCAGTCAATGGTAAGGTTCAAACCACTAAACTGATTTGACTTATGACCTTCACTTGGTTTGAACTAAGTACTACCATACTTTGAAGGTGAATGGCTGTATTTGCACGTATTGATGTGCCATCCATCTGCTCCACGCCTTTTCCTGCGATGACCTTTAGAAAAGAGCTTGTTTTAAGATGTTTAGTATATAAGCTCAACGTGAGCAGCAACAATACAGTTATCCCTCTATTGAATTCCAAAAAATAATAAATCAAAAAAACGGGATACAAACATTTTTTTTATTTAGACAAAATACCAAAAGTACCACCATGGATGTACACCTATTAACATCCTAAAACTCTGATGCTGTGTTCTTTATGAATTTATTTTTTCTTTTACTTTTGATAAAAAAAAAATGTTTGTATCCCGTCTTTTTTATTTATTATTTTCTAGTATATAAGCTCACACATGAATTAGATATCTTTTCCACAGTAGAACTGTAATCCCAGTTTTGTTCTTTTAATTCGTTTAAACTGTCTTTCCATTTAAAGTGAGTATTTCACTTAACCTTGTGATGTAAATTGAATGAGCTATCTATGGAAATAAATATTTTTATTTATAAATTTTCCAACCGGCTGATATAAAAATAGTAGTAAAAAAGTGAACACTATTTACATAGGTTATTGTTTCCTGGTCGTCCCCCCCCCCCCCCCCCCCCCTCAATGCCAATTGATATTGAACTACCCCCCTAGGCCCTGACCAAGCAGCCACATACTTGAATAACTGCTTTAAGAGGACTGCAAGCTGATTATACCTCAACAAGCTAAAGCTTAAATCCTCAAAAGATGAAAGGGATGTGGATTGGTAAAAGAAACCACTCCCAGATACACTCTAGAGTAACCCTAGAAGGATCTACTGTATCTTATAGCCACCAAGTCTGAAGCCTTGGCTTCACTTTAGACTCCAAACTCACCACTGAGGCTCAAATACTCTGTTAAAATTCAGCCTTTTCTTCACCTACACCAGCATTGCTATCTTTATCCCCTCTTTGATGGCCCAGTCATCCAGGTCTTTGTAATCTCCTACCTAGACTGTTTCAATTCCCTCTACATAAGCCTGCCCCACAAAAAAAAGCTAAATCGCCACTCGCAGTCCATATAAAATGCTGTAGCGCACAGCCTACTCAACACCAGCAAATTTGATTGCATTATCCCACTCCTAAAGTCACTACATTGGCTTCCAATCTCCTATTGCACCACTGTCGAAGTCCTGGTCCTAGCTTTTAAAGCATTCAAGCGTCTAGCACCATCCTACCTAATCAACTGACACTTCCTATATTCTCCCTCCCACCTTCTGCACATGCTACCACTCACCTGGTAGCACTTGTCCTCAAGGAAATGTGGCTCTCCAGCACGAGAGAGAGAATCTTTGCCGGATCAGTCCCTACACTCTGGAAAACCTTACTACTGGATATCAGGCTTACGCCTGACCTTTAGGGGGAAAAAAAGCTGAAGTCCTGGCTGTTTGTGGAAGCTTTTGCCTCTCTAGGCTTGGACTATTTGACTCACCATGCCAGTGACCTACAACCTTAACCTTCCTCTCTTTTTTTTTTTTTCCCTATTGATTGTATTTCTATGAGATCCAGAGTTGTGGGCAAATGTTAGTGAACAGAAACTGACACAACCTTCACATAGCACAAAGTTAAACACAGTATTTTTCTGCATCTTTCAATGCAAAATTACTATTTATTTGCTGAATTAACAAATTGCAAATAATAAAAAAGTGAATACAGCATGTACATAAGTTTGGAACCCTTCCAGTTGATTCATTATCTCATTAAAAAAAAAAAAAATTAAGACCCAAAGAGTTGATTGACTCGTTAGGCCTTCAGTTAGATGAAGACTGTTCCATGGTTGAACCAAGTACTCTTTTACCCTCTCAGATCGCGATTGTTGTTCTGGACCACTTTTAACAACTATGGGCTCCCTGAAGCAGCTGTCAGAGCATTTGGAAAGGAAAATAATTCAAGGCTATAAAAAACAAATCTTCAAATGCTTCTAGCTAGCAATTTTAACTGTCAAAAACATTGTTAAGAAATGGAAATTACATGGCACTATTAAAGTCAAGGCAAGATCTGGAAGACCAAGAAAAATCTCTGGTGGAACTGCTCAAAAACTGGTCAGATCTGCAAAACAGAACCCAGATCACCACAAACAACCTGCTGAAAAATGTAGCTGACACTGGAGTAGTTGTCCAGAAGTCCCACAGTACAGTGTTATTTATTATTTATTTATTTGCAGTTTTTATATACCAACATTCGTTTAGTAACATCACATCTGTTTACAATTAACAATTACACAACAGTGTTCTGCATGAGAGAATTGTCAGCAAGAAACCTTTTCTATGACCTTGTCACAAAAGTCCTCATCTAAAGTATGCAAAACACAAAACCTTTGATAAGCCTGAAATGTTT
This sequence comes from Rhinatrema bivittatum, assembly GCF_901001135.1. NCBI lineage: Eukaryota > Metazoa > Chordata > Amphibia > Gymnophiona > Rhinatrematidae > Rhinatrema > Rhinatrema bivittatum. Next base: position 299,821,565 of record NC_042615.1, read on the forward strand.
TAGAGCATATCCTAAAACCTTATGCCATGCAGCCTGTGAAGAAATTGAAGCTGAAAAGAAGGATATTTCAGCAACACGATGATTCAAAACAAACCTCAAATAAGGAAAGACGAAGGCTTTGGAATAGCCTTCACAGACCCCAGACTTGAATGTTATTGAAAATCTGTGGGTAGTACATGCAAGGAGCTCCTAGGAATGTCTAATCTAGAAGAGTTCGGAAAGAGAGAATGGGAAAAAATTTCCAAAAGGCAGACTATAAAGACTTAGCTGGCTACAGGAAATGCTTGAAAGCTGTTATTTCTGCCAAAGGAGGTATTACAAAGTACTGGCTCAAAAAGTTTCCAACCTTTTGCACATGCCATATTAACTATTTTTTTTATTTCCAATCTGTTAATCAACAAATAAATAGTAATTCTGCATTTAACTTTGTCCCATGTAGAAGTTGTAGCAGCATTTTGTTCACTTAATTTATTGAAACGTTAAGTGCAAGCATGCCTAGCCAAACTGTTGCGTACAGCTGTAGGCAGGCAAGAGTGTATGCTTGTTAATTTTTATTAAGTGTGTTTTATGCGATTGTGTTTTTCCTCTTTCACCGACACCTGTCTCTAATACTACTGTCATTTCAGAGTACCTGACTGTGTTCTCACAGATGATTGCATTCCATGACCCGGAGCTGAGTAACCATCTGAACGAGATTGGCTTTATTCCAGATGTAAGTAGGAAATCTCTTTCGGAATTGCTCCTTTATGGTGTTTTAAAATAAAGGATTGCTTGAGCAAGGTGCATGTTCCTGATATGGGACTCTTCAAACTTAAGCTGAATAGTCCAATAGCAGTACCCAGGGCTTTTCAAAGAAGTTTTGAAACATTTGCCAGTATCTTTTTTTTAAACTGAAGCATATGAAGTTAACTTTTCTTGGCATATATGCAGGAAACAGGCATAAAATAACTCTCAGTGACTAAGCAGGTCGATTGATTATGCATCATATCAGGAGGAAAGATGGCAGTGAATATATTCTTTAAAAATAAAAGCCCTACTACTTTTAGGGGCCAATTCAAACTGTTTGACCAGTCAATGTGTACTTTTATGTGCCAGAAAAGGCCAAGTACCAATGAGGTGAGCCAATTTGGCCTTTGCAGGGAAACGGTGTCAGAGTAGTTTCAATTGGTCCATTAAGATGTTTATTAATTTGTGCTTATCCTGGTTTCTTATAGATAAACTGACATTGTAAGATCATTGTGTCTGCGTGTCTGTCCTCCCTAAAAACTTGAACCATATCTAACGTCACATTAAGGGCAAGATCTGGTTGAGAACTCTACACACACTGTGGTCACTCAGACCAGATGAAGCCACTAATGTCATTTTTGTAAGGGGCAGAATTGAACACCCTATCATAAACAATTCAACCATTAGAACATAAGAACATAAGAAAATGCCATACTGGGTCAGACCAAGGGTCCATCAAGCCCAGCATCCTGTTTCCAACACTGGCCAATTCAGGCCATAAGAACCTGGCAAGTACCCAAAAACTAAGTCTATTCCATGTAACCATTGCTAATGGCAGTGGCTATTCTCTAAGTGAACTTAATAGCAGGTAATGGACTTCTCCTCCAAGAACTTATCCAATCCTTTTTTAAACACAGCTATACTAACTGCACTAACCACATCCTCTGGCAACAAATTCCAGAGTTTAATTGTGCGTTGAGTAAAAAAGAACTTTCTCCGATTAGTTTTAAATGTGCCCCCTGCTAACTTCATGGAGTTCCCCCTAGTCTTTCTACTATCCGAAAGAGTAAATAACCGATTCACATCTACCCGTTCTAGACCTCTCATGATTTTAAACACCTCTATCATATCCCCCCTCAGTCGTCTCTTCTCCAAGCTGAAAAGTCCTAACCTCTTTAGTCTTTCCTCATAGGGGAGTTGTTCCATTCCCCTTATCATTTTGGTAGCCCTTCTCTGTACCTTCTCCATCGCAATTATATCTTTTTTGAGATGCGGCGACCAGAATTGTACACAATATTCAAGGTGCGGTCTCACCATGGAGCGATACAGAGGCATTATGACATTTTCCGTTTTATTCACCATTCCCTTTCTAATAATTCCCAACATTCTGTTTGCTTTTTTAACTGCCGCAGCACACTGTACCGACGAGTTCAATGTGTTATCCACTATGACACCTAGATCTCTTTCTTGGGTTGTAGCACCTAATATGGAACCCAACCTTGTGTAATTATAACATGGGTTATTTTTCCCTATATGCATCACCTTGCACTTATCCACATTAAATTTCATCTGCCATTTGGATGCCCAATTTTCCAGCCTCACAAGGTCTTCCTGCAATTTATCACAATCTGCTTGTGATTTAACTACTCTGAACAATTTTGTGTCATCTGCAAATTTGATTATCTCACTCGTCGTATTTCTTTCCAGATCATTTATAAATATATTTAAAAGTAAGGGTCCCAATACAGATCCCTGAGGCACTCCACTGTCCACTCCCTTCCACTGAGAAAATTGCCCATTTAATCCTACTCTCTGTTTCCTGTCTTTTAGCCAGTTTGCAATCCACGAAAGGACATCGCCACCTATCCCATGACTTTTTACTTTTCCTAGAAGCCTCTCATGAGGAACTTTGTCAAATGCCTTCTGAAAATCCAAGTATACTATATCTATAAGCACATTTACTTCCTTCTAATATATGCCTCTTTACTTACACCATCAAACAGAAATAGTTTCAAAGCTTCTGCAAATAGGACAGCATTCACTTATTTCAAACCAAGACCATCTTAATTTAAGAAATGGGAGAAGAGAAATACAGGTAAGGGAATGAAATAAAGAAAGGGAACTATTTTGCTGCTGGGATATAAAAAAAAAGTTGGAGGGAATCAACATTCAGAATTTAGGATTAATCATACCAGCTGAAAATCCCAGAGTTTGTAATCCACTTTCCCACTAATCTCCAATTCTGGTCGCCGCATCTCAAAAAGATATAATTGCAATGGAGAAGGTACAGAGAAGGGCTACCAAAATGATAAGGGGAATGGAACAGCTCCCCTATGAGGAAAGACTAAAGAGGTTAGGACTTTTCAGCTTGGAGAAGAGACGGCTGAGGGGGGATATGATAGAGATGTTTAAAATCATGAGAGGTCTAGATCAGGTAAAAGTGAATCGGTTATTTACTCTTTCGGATAATAGAAAGACTAGGGGGCACTCCATGAAGTTAGCATGGGGCACATTTAAAACTAATCGGAGAAAGTTCTTTTTTACTCAGCGCACAATTAAACTCTGGAATTTGTTGCCAGAGGATGTGGTTAGTGCAGTTAGTAAAGCTGTGTTTAAAAAAGGATTGGATAAGTTCTTGGACGAGAAGTCCATTACCTGCTATTAATTAAGTTGACTTAGAAAATAGCCACTGCTATTACTAGCAACGGTAACATGGAATAGACTTAGTTTTTGGGTACTTGCCAGCTTCTTATGGCCTGGTTTGGCCTCTGTTGGAAACAGGATGCTGGGCTTGATGGACCCTTGGTCTGACCCAGTATGGCTTGTTCTTATGTTCTTATAGTCTTTGCTGTGCCTGAGAGCACAACGTGTGTGTGTGTGTGTGTGTGCGTGCGTGCCTGCCTCCTTTTGGTTCCCTTTGTACCTCGCAGAGTTCCCAGTGCGAGGTAGGAAGGCAAGTTAAACAGTGCTAGAAAAGCTTCATGAGCAAGTTGATGGATGCGGTTTGTTAATATTTGGCATTTCTGTTTTCATGTAAATGCGCTATGTGCACAGCTTAATTTTTGAGATCATGGATAAGATTAGGAATGTAAGGTACAGAATGCATTAAAGCTACAATGATTCGTTTAAAGATTGGTATTTTGAGAAGTGACTTACACACAGCTATAGTTTTCATAAAATAACGACACTTTGCATGATAGAAATTCTCCCTGAGGAAGCCGATAGGCGAAACAAGTGTCCTTCAAGGGAATATATGCTACAGGAAGAAAGCATTGTTCCCGGCTAAGACATGCTTTGTAAATTTGTATAAAGGGATATATATCTCCCCAACATCCTCATTAGTAAACACAGAAGCAAAGAATTCATTTAGTCTTTCTGCAATGGCCTTATCTTCCCTAAGAACCCCTTTAACCCCTTTAATTCCATAGGAGTCCCTAGTGTCTTTTTTGGCAGAGTTTTTTCTGGTTGGCAAAAATTCAAAAAAGGGCTAAAGACTTGGCTCTTTAAACAAGCATTCGCGGACCTGGACCCTGCTTAGCCCCTTCTTGTTCACTTCGTTTCTCCCCCCCCCCCCCCCCCCCCTTCTTCTCCTTTTCGCACTATACCCTCCCATTTTTTGCCATGATTTACATTGCTTCACTTGTATTTCACATTTTACCCTACTTGCCCCTCCCTTTCCCATTTCCGCCTTGTTTCATTGCTTCATTTGTATTCCTTGATATATCTCTCATGTCTGCCCTCCCTTTTCCTCCCCGTCTCCCCCCCCCCCTTGTTATTATTGCATCCTCTGCGAGTTTGTAATTAGTGCTACCTATATATAGTATTGTTTAGCACCTTTATTGTAACTTTGTATATTATGCGCATTACTATATCACTTCCTCTGCTCTGTATGTTCTGTCTAATTGTTAGTTACCGTCTGTCCTTTTTTCACCCCCCTTCCACAGAGCATCTTTGTTTCTCCCTGCTCCCCTTCCTCCCCCCCCCTTGTTATATTGTATTTTCCTTCAGTTTTATGTAAACCGATATGATGTACCCTCGAATATCAGCATAGAAAAGCTAATAAATATATTGTAAGGAGGAAAGCAGTGTGTTGGATTGCAATATAATATATATTGAAATCGATTTTGAATATTACAATGTTTACAGGATGTGTGTAATATGAAATATTTTCATGTATTGTATTAGAGTTAGGTGATAGTGTAACATTTAACTTTTTATGTATGACTTTCATAAGGGGATTGAATTTGTAAGGAATTTGCAGTTGTTGACACAGGGTGTTTTCCAGTTGTATGTATATTTAAAAGCTTTGTATAATGAGGTATATGTGTAAAATAGTATACTGTGTATTTATTATTGTTTAATGATAATAAACATTATGGGCCAGATATTCGTACCTACGCGCGGACGTACATTTGTGCACGCAACCCTATCTAACCCGCCCCCCAGCCCTACCTAAATCCCCCCACTTTATTTTTTTTATTTATGCCTGCCGGCCCCAGCAGCAGTGGAGAGGCCTCTGACCATGCCCCGTCCCCAGACTGCCCCGCCCACACCCCGCCCTATTTTTCAAGCCCGGGACTTACACACATCACGGGGTTTGCACGCATCTCCGGGCCTATGAAAATTAGGCTCGTCACACGCAGGAGCAGGTTTTCGGGGTTATGCGCGTAACCCTTTAAAAATCTGCCCCTGTGTGAATAAGTAAGCAAATTTGTTGGTTGTATATTAATTAAACTTTAAGTAAATATTGTTTGCAAGAACATTTCATGAGTGCTTATTCCCTAGGGTAAAATCTATCTTTCAGTGATACATATATAACATGACTTGGGAGGTTTCTCATTGACTTTTATTTTCTAATATGATGATGATATGGACACCAATAACTGTCTAAGAACAGTTAGAGATCTGCTTAACAAGAATTTTGATCTATGACTGAATTGGGGACTTAATGTTCAATATGACCATAAGAGCCTTGTTTAATGAGAAGCTTCGGAGTTGTGATTGATGAGGACTAATCATATTTTTAAATGTCTTAAAGAAGATATTTGATAGATTGCATCAACATGAGTTTTTAAGTGCAACAAATAAGAAACTTAAAAAGAATGTATCAAGATATGAAAACAATTTGAGTCCTGAAGTGGCAGAAATAGATTTAAAGGACTTATATCTATTTGGCAATTTATTATTTTGTGTGGTTATTGCATGCATTTTACAATTTAGATGATAGATCTTTGTTACGATGCCATCACAGTTCTTATTTGAAGAAGGTTAGAAATTTATTAAGTTAGGTTGAAGTGAATGTTATGAGTTTTGAATGTTTTGAAAATGAGCTCTTCCATTTTGTTTTTGATAGTCTAATTTGGTGTCATAAGATTGTATTTTGTGCTGTATGCTATCCGTTGTGGGCAAGGTTTTAGAATTGACAGACTAGGAACTTCCATAAATAAATAAACTCTTGAGTGTCGTTTATGAATGTTGCTGACTGCCAGCTATGGAGTAAATGCATTTTGACGATATTTGTCATTAATCAGTGAAATCAGGTTGGCCAGTTCAGCTGCTTTCTGTAAACGTGCTGCTGCAAAATGATATCATCCGACCTGTTTTGCCCTTCTGTAGTCTGAAATGGAACAGATCAATGAGAATTTTTTTCTCTTGTATTAAATCAGATATAGAAAGTCTACAAGAGGTGTCAGAAGCGTGCAGCTGCCCACCTTGATCCTGAAAAGAAAATTGGAAAAAGATTTTTTTTTTCCTGAGGGCCTGTTTACGAAATGTTCACTCCTATTTTGTGTCAATGGAAAAAATGCTTAGTAAACAAGACTCTGAATTTTCAGATACCCAGCTCTGAAAAATTGAGGCAGAAACCCTTTTTTTCTGAACATAAATAGGTATGTGAGGAATTAATGGGTGAGAATCAGTGCATGCTAGTTTTGCTGATTGCTGTAGTCTTTTTAGCCATGGCTCGGGAGATTTTCTCTAGTGGATATGTGACAGCTGATGCAAGTGTGCAAATATAAAAAAAAATGCAAGTTACCACTTGTTACCATGTAAAATATTATTTCTAATTTGTTTATATTTTTAGTTTTGCAAGATTTGTGCCTTTTATTTAAAAAAAAAACCAAAAAAACCCCACAGACAAGAAAGGTGTTTGAAAGATGTTTTTCTGGTCTTATATCAAGACAGCCTAGGACCCATCCAAGGTAAAAGATACGCACTTTAGTAATGGGATGTGAACCTGAGTTTCGTGCTGGAGCACTAATCCTGCAGAGGGTGAAGCCTGATTAATCTTTCATCACTGAGACGGCAGCCTCTCTCTGCTGGAAGGATTGGGTTTCCAGGGCAACCTTCCATTTTCTCTGGGTCATGGAGTTCTCAGAATATTGAACACTGCTGAAGTCTGAAGCTTTGTGAACATTGCTGGCTGCCCTGCTGGATGTATTAGCAAATATTAGGGTGGTCTTTCTTTTTATGTATAAAGAGGTGGGGGTGTTGATGAGGTAGAGGTTTTGCCATGCTTTTTCATTTTGGGTATGTAGAACAGGTTTATGGGAGTAATTAAATTTTTACTATATTTTCTGTCCTCTGTCCTCAAATATATTAACACTGCATTTATGAATATGGGTTTTAGGTATAAAGTGACCAGAGACATGAATTACTTTATTTTTTAGCTCAAAGTTTTTTTTTAGAACTATCAACAAAATCATATATCATGAAAGAGAAGAAAATTCAGTGAATTCAGAAAAACAGAATTGAAAAGCATGGGCGTGTTTACAGAATGATATGAATATAACCCATCCCATCTTCCTCTCACAAGTTTTCCCCCACTAAGCCATCGATGAAGTTAATAGCTAATGTGAAGAAGCAGAGGAATATATTCCAACAGTCCAAAAATAAATTTTCTGGGGATGTATATCACACTAACGGGCCAATACAGTAAAAGTCGCGGGAGAGCCGGCGAGCGCCCGCTCTCCCAACGCGCGCACAGGCCAGTGTCCTGGGCGCACGATTCAGTATTGGCCCGTATGCAAATTAGGGCCCAAGGTAAAAGGAGGCGCTAGGGACACTAGCGCGTCCCTAGCGCCTCCTTTTTGACAGAAGCGGCGGCTGTCAGCGAGTTTGACAGCCGAAGCTCAATTTTACTGGCGTTGGTTCTCAAGCCTGCTGACAGCCACGGGTTCGGAAAACGGATGCAGGCAAAATTGAGCGTCCGTCTTCCAACCAGCGGGCAGATTTAATTTTTTTTAATTTTTAATTTTTTTTAATTTTTGGGGCCTCCGACTTAATATCGCTATGAGGTGGAGAGATATGCAATAGTTCTGTTTTATCCGCATTGAGTACCAAAAAGTTGCTTGTCAGGAGTGTGTTGATCGCTGATAATGTGGAGTTCAAGGTCTCAATAGCTTTTTGAAGAGTGTCTTTTATGGGTATGAGCAGTTGCACGTCATCAGCGTAGATGAAGTACGGGAGACCTACTTGGACGACGAATATTCCAGGAAACTTGCTCTTGGACGACGACTATTCCAGGACTCAATGTTGGCAGCCAGGATTGCCTGCTACCAACTTTATTTGGGCCAATACTCCAGAAACCTCTGGAAACGCATCCAAGTTTTGGTGGAACACCGTTCACAACAGTTTCAGGATACTTCTAGAAAGTAGTTCAACAGGGCCTGGAGTGTGACAAACACAGGAGGGGTACATTTTCAAAAACAGCGAGTGTGCGTACTTTTATTCGCGCACCACGCGCGAACAAAAGTACACTGGATTTTATAAGATACTCGCGTAGCCGCGCGTATCTTATAAAATCCGGGGTCAGCGCATGCAAGGGGGTGCACATTTGTGCAACCTGCGCAAGCCAAGCCCGGCGCGCAGCCTGTTCCCTCTGAGGCCGCTCCGAAATCTGCCTCCCCTCACCTTCCCCTCCCTTCCCCTACCTAACCCACCCCCCCAGCCCTATCTAAATCCCCCCCCTACCTTTGTCGGCAGATTTACGCCTACCCGAGGCAGGTGTAAATCTGCGTGCGCCAGCGGGCTGCTGGCACGCCATCACCCAACCCGGGGGCTGGTCCGGAGGCCTCAGCCACGCCCACGGGCCGGCGCCACGCCCCCGGACCCACCCCCTCCCGCCCCTTTTATGAAGCCCCGGGACTTACGCACGTCCCGGGGCTATGCACGCGCCGGCGGCCTATGCAAAACAGGAGCGCCGGCGCGCGAGTGCCCTGAGCGTGTAAATCCGGCCCAGAGTCTGCTCCTCATACATTATTTATTTATTGTTTTTGTTATACCGAGTTTCATGATAGGCATCACATCAACCCGGTTTACAAATAACAAGGAGTGTAAAGTATAACGTAACGTAAAAAACAATATTTTCAATAAGAACCTTGAACTTTAAATACAGTGAATCAGAAAAAGGGAGAGGGAAAGTTACAAAAAACAAGGAAAATAAACTTGGGATGGAAGGGGAGAAATTGAACAGCACAATATTTACATTTCAGCCTATTGATACATTAGAATAGCAAGTGAAAAAATAAGACTATGAAACGGTACATAGGTAATCAAATGAATAAATATGACACAGTTGTGAATGGTAATAGTATGATAAATATTCAGATAAATATGATGTGTTTGAAACCGCAATGAGGGTTGCGGTGGCGGGCATGATCTGGCTTCGTGCTTCTGACCTCCGTCCCAAAGTTCAGGATCATCTAGCGGACCTCCCCTGTACAGGCGAGAGCCTCTATGGGGACAAGATGGGCAAAGCTGAAGGATTATCACAAAACCCTACAGTGGTTGTCAGCTAGCACCTCAAACACCCAGCTCTCAGGCAAGAAGCCTCCCAGGCAATTCAAAAGGTGCCTTTTCTACCATCCACAAAAGTATTATCCACCAGCATCCCGAGCAAGACTCTAGCAGGCACCAACTAGATCAAAAGCATGGCAGCCACATGCCCCTCAACTGACCTCTATCCCACCTGAGAACCCCGCCTTGGGATTTTGACTGGTGGTGAGAGAATTTGAGCCCACACACACTACCCCCAGCACACTGACCCCCTAGTGGAGGGCTGCCTGCAGCTCTTCGCCGACCGGTGGATTTCAGTCACCTCAGACCAATGGGTCCTCTCCATCATACGGCAGGGGTACAGGTTGCATTTCCAACGTACGATTCCTCATTCTCCTCCGTGTTCTCAGTAGAGATGTTCAGAGAACCCGCAACTACTTCAAGTAGAGCACTCTGCCCTCTTAATCGCTCGAGCAGTCAAATCAGTACCACCAGGCCAGCAGGGCAATGGGTTGTACTCCAGGTATTTCCTGATTCCCAAGAAAACCAGAGGACTTTGCCCAATTCTAGATCTGAAGACCTTTAACCGTTTTCATGTGAGAGAAAAATTCAAGATGGTCTCATTGGGAACTCTGATCCCTCTCCTCAGAGCTGGGGTCTGGCTCTGCTCCCTCAATCTCAAAGATGCATATGCCCATATTCTCATTTCTTCTGCAGATCGCAGGTATCTTCGATTCATGGTAGATGGGGAGCACTATCAGTATCGGGTGCTGCCTTTCGACCTGGCATCAGTGCCCCACATCATCACAAAATGTGGGGGCTTACTTCAGAAGGCATGGGGTACATGTCTTCCTCTACCTCGATGACTGGCTCATCAAGAGTGACTCTAGGCAGGGGGATCTGCATTCCTTACATGCCACCATACGTGTTCTGGAGGACCTGGGATTTCTAATCAGAAATCCCATCTCCAGCTGTCCCTACAGTTGGACTTCATCAGGGCCCGTTTCAATACGGTCCAAAGGAAGACCTTCCTGCCCTGGGACCGAGTGATAATCCTCACTTCCCCGGCAAGAGTAATTTCTTCCTGCCCTCTCATTTCAGTGCACCACTTTCTGCACTTTTTGGGACACATGGCAGTGATAGTTCAAGTCATACCATTCGCGCAACTACACGTGCACAGCGGACATTGCGCACACAGTGGCACCAAGCCACCAGGATCTTCGGCTTGCATCTTAGTCACTACTCTGCTTCTGCAATCTCTCATGTGGTGGGAGACCTTACCCAACCTAGAGAAGGGGATGCCTTTCTGGGTACCTCAGCCCCAGATCGTTCTCACCACAGATGTGTTTCACATGGGTTGGGGAGCCCATGTTGCAGACCTTAGTACCCAAGGCCATTGGTCCGTGCAGGAGCAGCATTTCCAGATAAACTTCCTGTGGGCAATCCATTACGCCATATGGGCATTCCAGGAACACTTAACCAACAAAGTAGTCCTAGTTCAAACAGACAATTGAGTGGCTATGTGGTATTTGAACAAGCAAGGGGGGACAGGGATTGTACCTCCTCTGCCAAGAGGCAGTCCAGATTTGGTCCTGGGCCCTCGCAAGAGGCATCTTTCTTCGAGCCGTGTATCACCAGGGGATGGACAACATCCTGGCAGACTCGTTGAATCAGGCCTTCCAACCCCACGAATGGTCTTTGGATCAGGCGGTCGCGAACTGCGTCTTCTGCTTGTGGGGAACACCGGACATAGATCTGTTCATCTCCCTGGAGCACAGGAAAGTGGATCGTTTCTGCTTCCAGGTCGAGTGGGCAGGGGATCGGTATGGGATGCCTTTTCACAGCACTGAGGCACCAGCTTCCTGTACGCTTATCCTCCTCTGCCACTGGTCTTGAGGTCACTTCAAAAACTCAAACAGGACTGAGGCATCATGATCCTGATTGCTCCTTTTTGGCAGCGACTTGGAGTTCACTCCACACATTCGCACTTCATTATTGTCTGGACAAGATGGACAACGTGACAGTCATTTCAGTCAGTTGGTCCTCTGTAATCTATTAGCCTTAAAAACCCAACTCTTCCTACCTTGGGCCCTTTCTTTGTGTGCAGGCTTGATCCCCAGGTTTTGGCAGCTCTATTTGTTGTGCACATTTACACCTGTTAAATGCTGCATATGTTGGGAGCAGCCTGCAGCTATATATTCACCCATGTGCGAGGGCTACCATTCTGCTTGTCCTTGGAGAAAGCAGAGTTGCTTACCTGTAAAAGGTGTTCTCCAAGGACATCAGGATGTTAGTCCTCACGAAACCCGCCCACCATCCCTTGGGGTTGAGTTTCTTTCGGTTTGATATTTTATTTTTGCGAACTCTGTTATAAGACTGAAGAGGGACCCCGTGTGGACATGTGGATAGTGGCATGCTAGGCATGCTCAGTATATCAGTCAATGTTTCTAGAAACTTTGACAAACGTTTTCCGTGCCGGGCTCCATCTGATGATGTCACCCACATGTGAGACTAACATCCTGCTGTCCTAGGAGAACACCTGTTTATTGAAAGAAGGAATGAGGATCTTTTGCTAAACTTAGATGATGATGATTGGAAGCACATATGGGACTCTACCCTTAAATTATCTCTTTGCAATAAGGTTCAAGAACTAATGTTCCGACTATAACTCAGAACCTTTCGATACCCCCTATTCTTCTCTAAATTTAGCAGATCTAGCCCTTTTTGCTGGAGAGGATGTGGTATGCCTGCATCCCACATGTGGTGGGACTGTCCTGTTCATAATTTCTGGCAACAAGTTGGATCCTTGATTGGAGAAATTTTGAATCACTGGTTGCCGCTTACAGCACCCTTATGTTTGTTGGGAAGATGGGGAGATGTTGTATTGTCCAAATCTGAGAAACTTTTGTCAATTCAGTTTTTACATGCTGCACGTATTTCTGTTGCTTATTATTGGAAGTTCTAACCTCCGATTGATCACTGGAAGACCGTGGTTGCAGATATTGCTATAATGGAAAAAACATCTCCTCCTTATTATTAAAGAAATGTGGGACTTACAACACCATTTGGAAGCCTTACTGGCAATGGAGGCACAGCATTGACTGATTGCTATATTATATATCCTAGCTGTTTGATTCAATTGCTAACTTGTTTTGTTCGTTTGTGTGCTACATTATAATTTCTGTATTGTTATAATCCTATAAATAAAAAGGTTAAAAAAAAATGATGCAAGTTCAGCCAGTGCACCTCTCTGCAATGGGTTGCAGTACCTAATGCCCTCCTTGGTATGGAGCTAAACTGCCCACATATTTTTGAACGCACATTTTGTGAGCATAAAACCCTTCCTGCATCAGCAGCAAGGTTTACCAGTTCAAAATGTATGTTCAAGTGCAGGTAAAACTTTATTGCATTGGTCTTAGACTGGAAAGATAATCTTCTTAGAAAATACTAAATTTCTTAGCGTTCAGACAGGTGAATCCAGGAGCAGTGGATTATGCACCTCTACCAGCAGATGGAGATAGAGCAAAACTGACATCACAGTATATATACCCCTGCAGTGACATCAGCTTGTCAGTATTCTCCGTCTCCAGCAAATGGTGGACATGCATCTCCCTAGTGGGGATTGCTTTAAGTTTTAGAAGGAGAAAAGAAGGAAATTTAATTTGCCCCACTCTCCTGTGGTGTGATACCTTATGGGTCCCTCTGTCAGTCGAGAATTCTTGAGGTGATATCCTTGGATCCCTCCCTCAGATGCGTGCCTTGGTCCAGTAGCTAGTTTTCAGCTGGCATGGACTTAGCTGTAAAAAAAAAAAATGTAATCATAGAAGGAAGGGATTTTTTTGCAGGGATTCCTCTCTCCTCCAGACTTCATGCTCGGCGTGCCGATCCGAAGTTTGTTCCTGCCTCTGGGGGAGCTTGGGGACATGAGCAGCCTGGTAGGTTGAGCAGGCTTTTGGCTAGGCCCCGCTCTCAGGCTTATCTGGTTCGCTACATGGAAGGCCACAGCAGCGTTTCGCACAATTATTCCTGCGCATTAGGCTGCCCTCTTCAGTTCAGTTGGTTCGTGCGAGTGCATATGGCTGGGCGTCCAGTTTGTGCGCCTAGTTGGGCATCTAGTTGGATGCTTGGTTGGACACCTGGTTGGGTATCCAATTAGTTATGGGTGTCTATCTGAGTGTTAGTTCGCACACTTATCTGTGCGCACAATCTGAGCGGCCTCGTGGGAGCCCGGTTTTTAGACGTTCATTGAAGCACAGTGTTGAGCGCCTAAATTTTGGACACCTAAGTTTTGGGCGCCTAGTTTATTGCAAAACAAATACAGCTCACTCCTCATGCTTATTACAGCATACTGATAAACTGATGGCACCTATAAAGAAGAAAACTGTGTCTTACCCTCTATGCTGCTTCTCATGTTCAGGCATCTCAGCCTGGCGTTCCCTCTAACTTATGTCAGCGTTGTTTGGAGGCTTGGGGGAATTTCTTTAGTCTGATTTTACTAAGCCCAGTTCTTCCCAGCCTGATGTGGAACTAGGAAAAGAGTTGACAGAAGGGTCACCTGATTTGGGGCTCCCTTAACTGGTTTGTCAGCAGGGGAATGTACTTAAGTGGGCACAGGACAGGTGCCCCCTGCTTTTGTCATGGATCCCTCTGCCTTTTCTTGGGTAGAATTTTTTTTCATGGACTGCAGTCTTTTCTTCAGACTCAAACCTTGACCCTGGTCAATCTTAACAGGTCAGGGTCACAGAATGTGAAATCCCACATGCCTGGTGCTGTGGGTAAGCATCAGAGTATGCCTAGATTGGCCTCTGGTCTTCCCAATAGGGACCCAGATGGTATGAATGATGAACATAAGAACATAAGAAAATGCCATACTGGGTCAGACCAAGGGTCCATCAAGCCCAGCATCCTGTTTCCAACAGTGGCCAATCCAGGCCATAAGAACCTGGCAAGTACCCAAAAACTAAGTCTATTCCATGTAACTATTGCTAATGGCAGTGGCTATTCTCTAAGTGAACTTAATAGCAGGTAATGGACTTCTCCTCCAAGAACTTATCCAATCCTTTTTTAAACACAGCTATACTAACTGCACGAACCACATTCTCTGGCAACAAATTCCAGAGTTTAATTGTGCGTTGAGTAAAAAAGAACTTTCTCCGATTAGTTTTAAATGTGCCCCATGCTAACTTCATGGAGTGTCCCCTAGTCTTTCTACTATCCGAAAGAGTAAATAACCGATTCACATCTACCCGTTCTAGACCTCTCATGATTTTAAACACCTCTATCATATCCCCCCTCAGTCGTCTTTTCTCCAAGCTGAAAAGTCCTAACCTCTTTAGTCTTTCCTCATAGGGGAGTTGTTCCATTCCCCTTATCATTTTGGTAGCCCTTCTCTGTACCTTCTCCATCGCAATTATATCTTTTTTGAGATGCGGCGACCAGAATTGTACACAGTATTCAAGGTGCGGTCTCACCATGGAGCGATACAGAGGCATTATGACATTTTCCGTTTTATTCATCATTCCTTTTTTAATAATTCCCAACATTCTGTTTGCTTTTTTGACTGCCGCAGCACACTGAACCGACGATTTCAATGTGTTATCCACTATGACACCTAGATCTCTTTCTTGGGTTGTAGCACCTAATATGGAACCCAACATCGTGTAATTATAGCATGGGTTATTTTTCCCTATATGCATCACCTTGCACTTATCCACATTAAATTTCATCTGCCATTTGGATGCCCAATTTTCTAGTCTCACAAGGTCTTCCTGGAATTTATCACAATCTGCTTGTGATTTAACTACTCTGAACAATTTTGTGTCATCTGCAAATTTGATTATCTCACTCGTATTTCTTTTCAGATCATTTATAAATATATTGAACAGTAAGGGTCCCAATACAGATCCCTGAGGCACTCCACTGTCCACTCCCTTCCACTGAGAAAATTGCCCATTTAATCCTACTCTCTGTTTCCTGTCTTTTAGCCAGTTTGCAATCCACGAAAGGACCTCGCCACCTATCCCATGACTTTTTACTTTTCCTAGAAGCCTCTCATGAAGAACTTTGTCAAACGCCTTCTGAAAATCCAAGTATACTATATCTACCGGTTCACCTTTATCCACATGTTTATTAACTCCTTCAAAAAAGTGAAGCAGATTTGTGAGGCAAGACTTGCCCTGGGTAAAGCCATGCTGACTTTGTTCCATTAAACCATGTCTTTCTATATGTTCTGTGATTTTGATGTTTAGAACACTTTCCACTATTTTTCCTGGCACTGAAGTCAGGCTAACCGGTCTGTAGTTTCCCGGATCGCCCCTGGAGCCCTTTTTAAATATTGGGGTTACATTTGCTATCCTCCAGTCTTCAGGTACAATGGATGATTTTAATGATAAGTTACAAATTTTTACTAATAGGTCTGAAATTTCATTTTTTAGTTCCTTCAGAACTCTGGGGTGTATACCATCCGGTCCAGGTGATTTACTACTCTTCAGTTTGTCAATCAGGCCTACCACATCTTCTAGGTTCACCGTGATTTGATTCAGTCCATCTGAATCATTACCCATGAAGTAGATCCTTACTCCTTGGAGGATGGGGAAATTCTTCTGGGATTGGAGCTGTATAGAACTATGTTGCGGTTCTTTCATAAAGATGAGTTACCAACTCTGATTTCCCAGACATTGAACATGCTGGGAGTACCTGGAGCTGAATCTATGTCTGAGCCAAAGAAAGATCACATTTTGATTTCTTTGCATAAAGCTTCATGTTTCTTCCGTATTATGGAGGCCATTCAAGAATTAATTGATCTTGATTGGGGCGCCCCAGAAGCTAATTTCAAAGGGGGATGAGACTTGGAAGGACTGTACCCCCTAGATCCAGCTGCACAAGAGCAATTGCACTTTCCGAAAGTGGATGCGCTTGTGTGTGCTGTTACCAAGCGGATGACTATTCCCATAGAAGGGGGAGGGCCTTGAAGGATGCACAGTTTAGGAGAATTGAGGCCATCCTTAAGCAGGCCTTTGAAGCAATGGCAATGAATTTGCAGATAGCTTCTTGTTGTTCCCTGGTGGCTAGCCCTTATTTGCTTCTCTCTCAGGAGGTCAATAAATCTGTTGTGAATTCCAAGTCAATGATAGAACCTAGTAGCCACCTTTTTGGCAGATGCAGGCTATGCTATGGTCTGCATTTCAACCAGAGGAATGGCTTTGGTAATAATGGCCAGGTTTCATTTATGGTTGAGAAATTGGACAGCTGATGCAAACTCCGTCTAACCTTAAGAAGCTGCCCTTTAAAGGCTCGCTCTTGTTTGGGAATAAGCTGGAGAAAATGGCCAATAAGTGGAGCAAGTCCCTGGTTCCTCAGTTGCCAGAGGATAAGTAACAGACGCTGCACTCCTTCAGCACGAGAGGTCATACTAGGGGATACAAACATTTTTGACCCTACAGAGAAGTGACCTTTCAGAGGGCTCAACCTTTGAGTAGGTCTCTGTCCTTTCATCCCAGGCAGCCGAGATGGGGCACAGGCTCAAGTAGT
The DNA here is from genome assembly GCF_901001135.1 of Rhinatrema bivittatum. Taxonomy (NCBI): domain Eukaryota; kingdom Metazoa; phylum Chordata; class Amphibia; order Gymnophiona; family Rhinatrematidae; genus Rhinatrema; species Rhinatrema bivittatum. The sequence goes on from NC_042615.1 coordinate 299,838,596, forward strand.
AGAGCCCCCCAAGCCTCCAAATGAAGGTGTGCTGACCCATCCCTGGGATCAGGAGATAGGGGGTCGCTTCTCGCTTTTTTGGAGGTAGGTTGAAATCACATGAGACCAGTGAGTTCTGGAGGTGATATGAGATGGCTATCGGCTGGAGTTTCACAATGTTCCTCGGGACGCATTCATGGTGTCTCCCTGAAACTCCACAGAAGAAACAGGCAGTGGAATGTGCATTGTCAAGACTGCTCTGTCTGCGGGCTGTGGTTCCAGTGCCCATAAATCAAGAAAATGCAGGCCTATATTTTATTTATTTTGTTGTGCCCAAGGAGGAGGGCTCTTTGTGCCCCATCCTGGATCTCAAAGGGGTCAACCATCATTTGCGTGTGACTTGTTTTCACATGGAAACCTTGCGCTCAGTGATAATGGCAGTACAGTTGGGGGAGTTTCTGAAGTCTCTGAATTTGTCAGTGGCATATCTGCATATTACCATCTGGCATTTTGTGGTTTTGGGACCCATTATCAGTTGTTTTTTTTTAATTCTTTATTTTCAAGTTTTTAAAACTTTTACCAAGAAAAACTCCTTACAGAAAATTCAGTGTCATTACAGGAAAACAAAATCCATCAAAATATACACTTTTCATCATATATATATCCTGACATTTAAATTATAAGAAAAAAAATTAGCAATTAGGAGGCAGAAGGAGCAAAGTTTGTCAAAGTAATCAAAATTTCCAACAATATGAATAACACGTTTTAGCTACTACATCTTTTATTTCCTTTTTTACACCGGTCCTGCTGGAGCTTCAATGAAGGTTCTTCCAGCTAGGAATGTTTTCAGTTCTGGTTCCAGAAAAATATAATTCATATTTTGATACCTGATGCAAGCTTTGCAGGGGTATTTCAAAGTAAATCTAGCCCCTATTTTAAGGACCTCAGGCCGCATCAAGAGGAATTCCTTCCTGCGTGTTTGTGTAGTTTGATCATGTCTGGGAATATCCAAATAAGAGACCCATAAAAGGGAATTTGACGATTTCTGAAAAATAATCGCATAACGTGGTTTCGCTCCGTGAGAAATGCAAATGACACCAGTAAAGGTTTCCTCTGATTGACCTCCCGTTCAGAGGACATTTCCAATATATCAGTAAGATTCAAAGCTGAAGTTTGTTCTTCCATCTGAGTAGATTGTTGTAAATAAAATGCTTTAACTATCACAGGTAAAGCTGACTCAGGAATTTTTACATTTTTCTTCAGGTAAACTTTAAATAATTCCAACGGTGAAATAGATTTAATCACAGGAAAATTAAGTATTCGCAAATTGTGAGCTCTTAAAGTGTTTTCAACAGCTTCTAATCTTTTGGATATTATAGAGTCGGAAACAATTAACTTTTCTTGTTTAATTTGCACTGTGTGAATTCTTTTTTCCAATTCTTCAGATTTACTTGTAAAGTTGGTGATTAAATTATTATTTATAACAGTTTGGTTTTGAATTTCTACTGTTGTTTCAGACAAAGTTTTTATTGAGCTTTCAATCGCACTTAACACATACCAAATACCCTCCAAAGATATAACTTCAGGTCTTACTGTTAAAGGGTTTTCTGAAATCACTCGAAGCTGTCTTATTCCCTCATCTCCAGCAGTTCCCCCGCTCAACCCAGTACCTCGAGCTGATATTAAACAGGCTGCTTCTTGTTCCCGCGGTGTAGAAGCCCTCAAGGGATCCTCCAGTCCAACAAGATGTTCCTCACTCCCCTCTCCTAGGGTCTCTCTCGTCGGGATTCAAAGTCTCCGTCTCTGGCCATCATCATGGCCGCGCCAGCTTCCACCGAAGCTGGGCAGGAGATCACGATGTTTTGGGGATGAGTGGGTTTTCGGGTGATCCGGGGCTAAGGGTTGTATCTAGGGTCAAGGGGGACGGTGCTTGCTCCTGAGCCGTTCCCCCAGCGACCAAGCTCTCCGGATTCAAAGATGTAGTCCCCGCGAAATAGCTGGGGATAGTGGGCTGTCGGGGGTCCGCTATAGGTGAGTTAATATTCTCACCCCTTAGCCGCCCCTTTCGCTTGGTATGTGGCATAATTTTGTAGAAATAGGAAAAAAATCCAAAGTTAAGCAGCCCTTTCCTCCTGCGATTCAAACGGGGTCACGCTGCAGCGGCCATCTTGCCTCAGGCCATTATCAGTTTTGAGCGCTACCTTTTGGTTTGGCCACCGCGCCCTGAACTTTTTTCAAGGTTATGTTCATAGTGGCAGGGGAATTGAGAAAAGATGGGATTCTAGGACACCCATACTTGGACGATTGGTTGATGCAGGCCAAAAGTCTAGAAGAGAGCCTCTGGGTGTCACACAAGCTGATCTCCTTGTTGCAGGAGCTATGTTGGATGGTGAACTTGGCCAAGAGCAATATTCAGTTATCTCAAACACCTAGAGTATTTCAGTGTTCAATTCGACACAAAACAAGGCACGGTGCTTCTGCCGCAGGGTCGTATTCACAGGCTGATGGTGCAGGTGTGGTTTTTGTTGAACACAATATGCCCAACAGTGTGGTTCTATCTTCAGGTGCTCGGATTGATGGCGGTGCCCCTGGAGGTGATGCCATGTGTGAGGGAGCTTATGCATCCTCTTCAGTGCTCTCTGCTGTCTCTTCGGAACCCACAGTCTCTGGACTATTCGATTCGGCTTCACGTACCAATGGCGGTCTGCACTCACCTGCAATGGTGGTTGCAAGCGGATCATCTAAGAAAGGGGGTTTCCCTAAGTTAACTGGACTGGCTAGTACTCACAACAGATGCAAGCCTCCTGGGTTGGGGAGCTCACTGTCAGGAGCTGACAGCGCAAGGGCACTGGAGTTCAGAAGAGTCTCTCTGGAGCATCGATCGCCTGGAAACCCATGCTGTCCGGTTGGCATGCTTGCAGTTCGGCAACCAGTTTCAGGATTGAGTGGTCCAGATAATGTCGGACAATGCAACAACAGTGGTTTACATCAATCAGCAGGGAGGAACCAAGAGCCAGCAAGTGTCACAGGAAATAGCCCAACTTATGGAAAGGGTGGAAGTGCATCTTCAGGAGATCTCAGCCTCTCACATTGCATCAAAAGACAATATAAGCGCAGATCCAGGAGAATGTGACTTGTCAAATGAGGCGTTTCAGCTGATAGTGGATTGCTGGGGCCTTCCATTTCTGGACCTACTGATGACTTCGTGCAATGCGAAGGTTCCTTGATTTTTCAGTCGCAGGAGAGATCCAAAGTCCTTGGGCATTGTTTCCCTCATGCAGGACTGGCTGGAAGGCAAGCTGCTATATACTTTTCGCTCGTGGCCCATGTTGGGCAGAATGATTTGAAAGTTCGAGAGTCACGGGGATGGTGATTCTGGTGGCACCAGATTGGCCCAGGAGACCATGGTTTGCAGATCTGTGAAGGCTTCTGGTGGATTCTTCCCTCCAGTTTTCAGCACAGATTTATCTGCTATGGCAGGGACCTGTTCACAAAGATCCAACTCTATTTTGTCTTACTGTATGGCCCTTGAGAAGCCTCGGCTGCTGAAGCATGGATATTCTACTGTGGTGTTTGCCACCTTGTTGCGAGCAAGCAAGTTCTCCACTTCCTTAGCTTATGTCCAGGTTTGGTGAGTGTTTGAACCTTGGTGTGAAGCTCAAGGGGTTCTTCCTTGTTAAATTAAGGCCCTGCTCATTTTGGAATTTTTGCAGGATGGATTGAGTAAAGCCCTTAATTCTTTAAAGTTATAGGTGGCGGCTCTTGCTTATTTAAGAGGTCAGGTGAATGGTAGACCCTTGTTGGCTCATCCAGATGTGGCTCATTTTTTGAAAGGAATGAAACATCTTTGTCCTCCCTTGCGGGTACTTGTACCCTTGTGGAGTCTTAATCTAGTTTTGGATTTTATAGCGGGCCCTACTTTTTGACCGATGCGTAACCTTTCCTTGAGGTTACTGACCTTGAAAACAGTATTTCTTGTGGCAATTTGTTCAGCACATAGAATCTCTGAACTGCAGGCCTTGTCTTGCTGGGAGCAGTTTCTACAAGTGACTCCAGGGGTGATACAGCTGCGTACTGTTCCTTCCTTTTTGCCACAGGTGTCTCAGATTTTCACTTGAATCAGTCCATTTCCCTGCCAACTCTGGACAGGGAATGAGATGCAGAGGAATATCGATTGTTACAGCTCTTGGATGTCAGAAGGCATATCTTGAGGTAATTGGAGGTTTCTAAACCTCTCAGGAAGATGGATCACCTGTTTGTTCTACATGGTGGAAGTAAACAGGGTGAACTGGCGTCGGGGACTACGGTAGCCCTCTGGATTAATGAGGTAGTTATGGGCTGCAATGTGGATTCTGAACAGCCGTTAGCTAGTCGGGTTAACGCTCATTCCACTAGGGCTCAGGCAGTGTCATGAGCAGAGGTTAGATTGTTGTCTCCCATCAACATTTGCCGAGCTGCGACGTGGTCCTTCTTACATTCCTTTGCCAGGCATTATTGCCTGGATGTGCAGGCCCAGGAGGACATAGTCTTTGCACGTGCAGTTTTGACTGCAGGCAGCCTCCCACCCTGTTCAGGAGTAGCTTTGGTACATCCCACTGATTCTGGATTCATCTGTCTGAACGCTAAGAAAGGAAAAATTACTACTTACCTGATAATTTCCTTTTCTTTAGTACAGACAGGTGAATCCACCTTCCTGCCCTTGGCTGCCGGATGGTTTTGCTATTGTCCTCCTGCGTGGCTGTGTGTTCCAGGAGTTACCGGTAAGTGTTGCTCCAGTCTCTAAACTAGTGTTAATACATTCTTTGTCTGAGCTCAGTGTTTTTGGGTTGACTGTGTGCTGAAATGGTTATCTGTTAATAATCAAGTTTTGTTAATTTGTCGACAGTTGGCTTTTGCAGAGAATACTGCCAGGCTGATGTCACTGCAGGGATATATATATATCATGATGTCAGCTTTGCTCAGTCTCCATCTGCTGGTAGAAGTACATAACCCACTGGTTCTGGATTCACCTGTCTTATTTAAAAAAAAAAAAAACAACATATTATCAGGTAAGTAGTAATTTCTCCTTTCCAAAGGTTTTTTTTTTAATATTGTGTGTATCTGCTCAATCTACCAGTCTTGTCCTTTCTTCTTTTCCCCTGGATCCACCCTTCCTTCCTTCAGTGCTCCTTCCACCAAGCTTCCATTCACCACATCAGCCTCTGTAACCCACGATAATTTTGGATCCACCCCAGTCTGTCTCCCTCCCTTAGCAGCTCATTCCCTTCTCTCAGCAGATTGACTTAACAATTCTCCCAAAAAATACTTCAATTTCCTGCCTCAGCAGCACCCCAAGGCTCAGTATTCCCCCTAGGTTGCTCCTTTCCCCCACTCTCAATTCCTTCCCTCACCTTCAGCAGCCTGCAACTCTGCAGACTCTGTGTCTGTGCTTTGATGGTTATGGTTTTGTGTGTGTTTTTATTTGGTGTATATAATTTTGTGGTTCACCAAAGTTAGACCAGATGATTTTAGAGAGCAAAGGAAGGAAACTTTATTCAGCATCTTGAAAACAAACAAACAAGTTTAGGTCCATGCCACAAGCATTGCACACAGGCACATTTTCCAGCAAATTGGGTCTAAAATGGCCCCCTCAATTGCGAATTTATATGTAGCCAAGTTTGAGAGAGACAATTTGGGGTCTCTTGAATTCACAGGAAATATATTGCTTTGGAGAAGGTTTATTGATATTTTTTTACTATGGAAAGGTGATTTACAGACATTGGGCATTTTTTACGAATATGTCTAGGCTTCTATCCTTTTGTGAAAGATCAAGGCATCTATCCTTTTGTGTTCACCTGACAGCAAATTAGGGGGACATCAATTACTGCCACATCTCCAATGCTCTGGATGACAGTGCCATGGGAAGCGACAGGAAAACCCATTTCTCCTTCCTTCTCTGGCAGCAGTGGCTAGAGCAGCAGCACAGTCTCTTCCTGCTTTCTCCCACTGTTAACGGATCCTCCTGGGTCTTACCTGTAACAGGTATAGTCGCTTTTGCAAAGCGGCTGAGCATGCACACAGCCTTCAATGGGCCAACAGACAGACAGCCAGTAGGCGCTGTTGCTAAAGTGAAATGTGCATAAAGACTGGGGCTTTGAGTTGAGCTGCTGGCTGGCAGCATTTTTGCTTAGCAATTAGGACAAAGGCTGATTGGTAGGCAAGAGACTTTATGATCTCAGACTCTTTTGTGGAAGGGAGCATGACCTCTTCACGACTTAAATGGTACATAAGGCTTCCATGAGAGAGCCACTGCGTTGATCTGTGTTCTGCATAATGACGATAGATTGATATAGATATATAGATAGATACTGTATAACAGTATATGTCATTGCAGGAGGCTTTAACAATCTGTTCCACCTTTACATGCCACCCCTCTGACCCCCCAAAAAAATAACCAAAGTTTACCATTTTTTAAATAATATTCCTGTTAAATATTAGAGAGGAAAATGTGGAGTCCATTGAAAAATTTCATTAACGAAAACAGGTTATGCTCAGGCTTGTGAACCCTTGGCCAACAGGAGGATGGTATACCTTTCGGACGATCCGTAGGTTCTCTCGTCGGGTGGCGAGGCAGAGCAGGAGACGGGACCGGCTGACCCTGGGCACTAGAGATTGATGCGACTGCGGAGGCGGATGAAGAGACGGGAAGAGGAGCTGCGTCTTCACCCCTGGAAGTCTGTGGTCCCCCCAGGAGGAGCCCGTAGGGACCCAGACCGCTGGGACTTAGGCGGACCTTTGAGAGGTCAGGGTGACGGTGTAAGGGCTGACTGGAGCTTCGCCCTGGAAGCCTGCGGTCCCCCCGGGAGGAGCCTGTAGAGACCCGGGCCACTGGGATTTAGGCGGGCCCTTGGAGACTGTAGTCTGGAAGGAGTCCTAGGTCGAGTGCCAGAGGGTCGTCGCTCACCAGTCCGAGGTCGCACACCGAAGGATCACCACTTGCCAGTCCGAAGTCACGTATCAGAGAATCACCGCTTGCCAATCCGAAGTCGTACACCAGAGAATCACCGTAGGCCAATCCGAAGTCAGGAACCGGGATGTCAAGACGAAGCAGGAACAAGATCCAAGGCTCAAGGAACTCACCGAAGCAAGCAGACTAGGCAGCGCTGAAGGACGTTGCCAAGTCACTGGATGAGCAGAGGAAGCTGCCTTTTATATTTCTTCTGCTCTAGCTGATAGAAAACAGCTGAAGCCATTTAAAGGGATTAGGTCCCTTTAAATTTGTAGAGGAGGCGCGGCCTCGCGCCTAAGGATGGCAGCAGCCATCTTGGATTTTGCCCCACGGAGAAGAGACGCCGCTGGACACCGCGAGGGGGGAGCAGGACAGCTCCCCCTGCAGTGAGCATCACCGGGGGCCGCGCGGGAGCGACGGCCCAAATCGGAGCCCTCCCCTGGGGCTCCCGCGGCAAAGGAACGCCGCAGCCAAGGTAGGGGGCCGCGGTCGTGGGGCGCCATGGCCGCGTAACACAACAAACATTTCCACAAAGCTATCTACATCCATTAGTTCTCTCACTTATAACATCATCTTTCAGAGAGTAGAAAGGCAGAATATAAATCAAATAAATAAATATTAATAACCCAAAAGTTCACTTTATTTAAAGAAAGACAAAAAAAAAAAGCAGCAAGGCACAGATGTTACTTTTCTAAAGCTAAAAATAAAGTTTGAAAATGCAAGTTTTCAGGACTACTAAGATCCCATCCTCAAGCAAAATGTGCACTATTTCCTCATAATAAGAATAGTGATAATAGAATGGTGTTGAGGAAGAAGAGGAGGTCTCCAAGCAGTTGTGAGTGTTTGCAAGGCACATGTTCCCTTATGAACGTTATTACCCATTCAAATGTAGCTCTACAAAAATTGATCTCGCAACTCAAAGGCTGCCTGTCTATCAGACTGGCCTGTAAAACAGACCACTGAGACATTTTCTCCTAAACATTGGCAGGGGGCAGTGTTTACTAAGTTTATCTTTTGTTTTACTGTGGGAGAGTTAAGGTAGATAAGCCAAGCATGGATTTTCATTGTAAGGGTGTTTTATGTATATATATATTTTTTTTTTCCAGGCAAACTTTGTTTCACTTTTAATTTTAGAAAAATTTATCAAATTAAAAATAAAATACAACAAAGGAAACAAAAAATGCAAACTGTCAATATTCAACAATGTTAGAGCAGACAAAGTTAACGGGTTATCTTTCTCTGGAGGGTGGAGAAGGTGGTGGTGAAGGCTGTTCTGGATGTGGGAAATACGCACGGAGGATATGTACAATTCTGAACAAAAAAGGTGAGGAAGTAACCTGCACAGAGCAGCTTTTACCAACCTGAATACCTTGCTGGGCAGATTGGATAGCCCATTTGGTCTTTTTTTTCTGCTGTCATTTACTATGTTACTGTTCAGCTGCATATAACTGGTTACGTGTGTGGCTGAATATCCGGGTAAATCTAACCGCACAAACTTGTGCAGTTAGATATAGGACAACCATTTGTGCGGGTAGTAATTATCCATACAGATTTATCCAGTTAGCTCTGAAGTTCATGTTAACTGGCTACATTTAAAAAGCATACTCTGACCTGGCCGCTGTTTTTCAGTCTATCTAAATCTATGCACTCAAAGATTTTTTGCACACAATATTAAGCAGGACAGTGGTGGGAGTTCAAAGGGGGAAATATTTAACCAGTTAGATTTCTGCAATTAAAAGCTGATATTCAGCATATGATTTGAATATTGAACCTCACCTCCACGTCTGTGCTATTAGAAAAACCTATGCAACACAAAAATACTAAAGAAAACTGGGGCTTTTTGCTAGCAAAAATCAACATTTGTAATCGACAAAACAATTGCCTATTGATCTTGCCAGCCTTTTTGGACTGTGATAACATAGGTCTTCTTTCACCTTGCAAATGGGCCAGGAAAGATATTTAGTTAATAATTAGCTAACCAGTGAAGAGAAGAAAAGCCATCAGAAACCCCTGGAGGTACATTTGAGCTTGTAGTGGCAGCTAAATTTATCCCCTGTGGCCCTTGGAACACTATAATACCTGTTTATTTTTTTCTATTATCCAAAGAAAAATAAAGCTTATGAGATCACACTGTATGTGTGTGAGACTGTTTTTGTTTTAGGTGTTCTCTCCATGCCAAATTTTCAGGACATGTCAGGAGGGGACATGAAGATCCTGAGAGGACTACTTTGGGGGAATACATGAATATGCATGTGCAGTTATGCCACCTCCTAAATATTTTGTTGTGCGTTTGAGTCATATTTTTCTGGAGATGTCAAAGGGTCCACAAAGATCATAAGTGAGTTTTTTTGGGGGAGGAATTGCCATATTCTATGAATACATGCTCACAGTTGTTCTCCCCTAATAACGTTTTTTCTTTTCCATCCAAACCACATCAAATTTTCTGATGATGACTGGAGGTCCTTGAAGAACTTGACAGAGCTATTCATTTTGTTGAGCCATATATTCCTCAAATATGCGTGTGCCATTGTTAACACCCCTGCCCTCAAATACTTTTTTGGTTTTGCGTCAGATCCACAACAGATTTTCAGGAGATGTCGGGGATCTAAGGTGATTTTGAGGGGTGTATTTTTTTTTTCGGGGGTGGGGGGCGGAACACACATATTTCATCAATTCAAATGCACAATGGTTACCCTCTAATAACTTTTAGGCTTTTCATCTGATGTGCATGAAATGTTCATGATATATCAAGGAGTCCAAGATGATCCTGAAAGAGAGAGGTATTTGTAGCCTACTGTTTAGAGTGGAACAAGGCTTATAAGATCACTTTGTCTCCGCATTTGTGTGTTTTGGGTTTTTTTGTGTTTCCTCCTCTACTAACTTATATGTTTGGTATCATGTTCACTAATCCAAGTACAAATGACATCTACGATGCCCAAATACAATAAATGAACAAAAGAAAAGGGGGTGTCGCAAAAAATGTCAAAATGTATTTCAAACTGAATTAACACTAAACAATTGTTTTGAGGGGTATTGGACACTCCTTAGGGTATTGATCATTTACTCCTGTTCGTGAGTTGCATTTTGTCTTTAAAGAGCATGTAAATTTCAAAATGTATGCAGTTTTCAAACTAGTGTAAATAAAAGTTCAAGATTAAATCCAAGAATGTTAGTATTTCTGCATGGTGAGGTGCTCATTCAGTTGCGTATAAGCCATATTAATATGTGCTTGGAATTAATCTTGAACATGCCTGAATAGTTTTTGTTTATACTAATTTGAAAACTGCACATGTTTTACAATTTACCTGGTCTTTAAAAAATATAAAAAATAACATGCACATGGGTAAATAATTGATACCTAAGGACACAGCCTGGAATAGCAAGACCAGAGTATCCAGTACCCTTCATAACAACTATTTAGTGTAATTTAGTTTGAATGATCTATTTTTTATAACTTTTTATTTATATTAATTTTATAAAAACTTAAAAATGTGTTTGAGAAACAGAGACAACATACTGAAATAAAATAATTATCAGCTATAACATAAGGAAAAGCAATTCACATTCGAATCATAAGTCCACAATTACAGAGGAATTTTGAGTCTTAACCCCTAAGGTAATAAATCCAACAAAAGAAAGAAAACAGAAAAAAGGGTGCACAGGGGAAACTTACTATATTAGGACACAATAGCAGAATCCCTGGTCAATTTAAGTGGAACAATCAATCTTCCTGAGCAACTTTATCATTAGGAAATGAATGCCGAGACATCTAAAAAAAAAAAAAAATTAGATTCCTAATATTTTATCAAATATTTATATAGAAATTTGAGAACGTAAGAAGTGCTTTAATGTACTGCTTTTACTCTCAATGATAGGATCTTCATTTTCCTTTGAGTTGTGTGAGATATATCTGGAAATGCACACATTTTTATATTATAAAACATGGCATCACAATGTCTAAAATGAAGACTCAGCACCCAATCTCAGTCTGAGTCCAATGTAAAAGTCACAGGCAAGGTTGCAGCCATTGCCATGTTCTCATCCAAGCTCTGTAGAAGTGCAGTCAGTTCCAGACTATCTTGTGACACTTGAGATACCTCCATTTGCCCTCCTTCACCACCACCTTTTTTGTGAAAGGAGGAAGATAGTATGCTCTAGCAACAGGAAGAAAGGATTGTGATGGAGCTTTTAAATTTATATTCTGCTTCTTGGCACTTCAGAGTGGATTGCATTCAGGTAGATAATGAAGTAACTCAGTAAGATATCTTAAACATATCTGGTGTTGACGCTAAGGGCAAGCAAGTACATTAATCAAGCGCAAATTGCGATGCATGACATTTTCCAAATTCTTTGTATTATTTCTCAGAAATAAATTATCCTTAGTTAAGGCACCCTCCATCTCCGTTGTTTCTCAGCTTCGGCTTCCAATATTGTAAAATGTTCTTTTCAGTCAATAATTGGCATGATCACATTTCAAAATTTTCCTGTCTACCTTCTTAAGCCCCCAGACATGGAGCAATGTGCTCAAAAAACTGTTTTACACAAATTCAAAATAGCAAGCTAAATTTCCTCAAGTACATTTTTTTGGTCTTTCTAGCTGGAAACCTTCAGTACCCACAATTGTTAGTGGAGCTTTGGATTGACCACTGTTGGAAACAGGATGCTAGACTTGATGGACCCTTGGTCTGACCCAATATGGCATGTTCTTATGTTCTTAACCCCAGTACACCCTATGCCAGACAGATTCCCCGTTGAGAGCTGATTCTGAACAGAGAGTACGCCAAATCTTGCAATGATAAGGGATCTCACATTATTGACCTGTCTCCAACCAAGAACATGCTTAGCTGACTCACTATTTGGGAGGGCTAGGTGACAGCTTCCACTAGACTTTTGTAAATAATTACTCCCTATTAGTTGGGGAAATTACTCTTGCTTATTGTGCTCACATACTGTATATATTCGGTTTTGTTATTTGATTCAAGTGTTCTCATAAGCACCTGCTTTGTGCATATATTATACAGAAAATATATCGTTTCATTGTTTCACATAAGACATGTTGAGTGTTATTCTCTTAGTTTGTTTTGTGAGATACAGACTGCCAGGCAAATACCTCATTCCTGTTACAGTTTAGTACCTCTCCAAATGGTGCTTGTTCTTTAAAAAAAAAAAAAAGTAGTGGAAGCTAGCCCAATGGTCTACTCTAAGTACTGTGCACTGTAGAAAGGAAGTCTGGGTATGATATCTTGACCCAGCTACTTCTCATAGGTCTAGCTGGTGAGGCTGTAGAGACAGTGTCCACAGATCCTGGGAGTGAAGGAATTATAATCATAGCACAACAGAGATGCATGCGATTGGATTCGGGGTGTATGCATATAGGTTTCCAAAACATCCACAATATGCGACTCCTAACAAGGATTGTCACTGTGATTAGCTGAATTATGGGAGGAGGAGGAGGGAGAAAGTTCTAGATTAACGGCAAAAATCTCCAGTAGCTGCCCTAGTTGGGTCCAGTTCCAATAGAACTGAAGCCCAACTAAGCAGGATGAATTTCAGAGAGCCAATTTTCAAAGGGTTTAGGCTCCTAACTTTGGAGTAATACTTATAAATTGGCACTTTTGAAAATGTGCTAAGGCTGAGTCCCTAAATTTAGGATCTTAGTTTCACTGGGCTTCTATATTAGATGCATCAAAAGTGGGTGGTTTCAGGGGTAGAGTTAGAGTGGGTAATAAAAGTTAGGATCTTAGCACAGTTTTTCAACACTAGGCATGGTAACTAGTACTGATCACTAACGGTTTTTTCCCATAGATACAAAATGGCAGAAAAGCTTAATGAATCTGGCCCTTAGATGCTAAATCTAGGGAATAATTTGCCAGGCTTAATTCAGACTCTTAATTTTTAGGGGTGTACATGAAATGGATAGTCAGCTGGAAAACTAGGGACCCTAAGTTTGATTAAAAATAGGTGTCTAGATTTTTTTTTGAGTATCAACCTCATAGTCTTTTGTTAATTACCTCATATAATTTTACACTTAGGAAGGAGAAGGCAAAGGATATATAGTTAAAAATAAAAAAACATTGCTCCTCTTAAGGTGCAGTTCAAACTGTTTGACCAACGTGCACCCTTGGATGTCAGAAAAACACCAAACTGACCAATGAGATGGACCACTTTGGCCTTTTCAGGGAAACAGAATCAAGATTAGTTTAAATTGGATCCTTAGAGTTTTTCTTTGTGTTTAGTTTGGTTTACTAAAGAGAAACTGACCTAAGACCATAATAATAATAATATTAGAATTGTTCATCTATTACATTTCTATCACAGGTAGTACTTTTCATGTACTCCTGGGGGGAATTCTGTGCAAAAAATTAAAAATTCTGCAACAAAAAATTGAAATTCTGCACTCACATTTTCTAAATGCAAAATTCTGCACATTTATTTTTCAAAATAACACAATATTTTTGGAAATCAGACACATGCTTTCTCTCACATGCCACCTGTCACACACATTTTCTGTCTCCCCACATACAACTCTCTCACACACACACACTCCCCCCCCCCCCCCCACCACCACCATCAGCATACAGACTGCTCCCAGGTAGACCCCTACTCACCCACTCTGGCACTCTGGCTCACACATACACTCTCAGGGCCTGGGCCTGGGTCTCTTCTTTAGCCGTCAGCAGGATGAGGTCTGCTGGCAGCCCCTGGGTCCTCTCTCTCTTCACTACAGTGTGGGTGGCATGAAGAGAGGTAAATAGGAACAGAAGCAGAAGTCAAAGGATTCACATATCCACCTGTTCTAGTCTAGGGGGCAGCAACCCACGGCACTGGAAAGCTGAGCAGACAATGCTGTTTGCCAGCTACCTGAATCAGAAAGCTAGCTCCAAGCCTCACATGCAGCAGCAGGAGTCGCGTTTATACCAAACATCTCCCACTTCTGTGGGGTCTGTCCTCGCGCAACAGGAGAATGGGGTTAAATGCATCCTCTGCGGGGGAAGGCAGAGTCCGCTCAGCTGTCCGGGCCAGGGCAAACATGTCAAAGGCTGCAGACCTTTGGCCCTGAACGAATGGAAATATGAATCCCCCTTGGCATTTGCTCCTGTCCCCATTCACCTGCTTTCCCCTCATACTTCGAGCCCCCACTAGAAACACTCCCCCTCCCCCTCCCCTCTCTTTCCCCTTCCCCCCCTCCCCTCCCTCCTCTTCCCCTCCCTCTCTGTTCTCCCTCCCTTTCCTCTCTCTCCCTCTTTCCCTCCTTTCTTTTTCCTCCTCTTTCCCTCTCTTTTTCCCCTTCCCCCTCCTTCTTTCTCTCTTCTCTCCCCCCTCCCCTCTTTCTCTCTTTCTCTCTTCCCCTCCTCTCTTTTTTCGATTATTGGATCCTGGTCTATCACGGTGCAGCTTGCTAACTTTCGAGGTTGCCCATGCCGTGCTGCAATGCCCCCACTCTCCGTGTGTCACCTGTGCCGCGATAACTTCGCTGTCCCATGATGGCCGCTGTCCGTGCGCAGCATGCTTCCAGTTTTGAATCCTCTTCCGGCAAGGGAGGAAATCTGCGCGGCAACGGTGCGAGGCGACTGATGGAGATCTGCGGGGAAGGGCAGCTAGGGAGGAAATCTGTGCGGCGACGGTGGAAATCTGCAGGAAGGATGAAGAGGGAAGAAATCTGCGGGAAGGGGGGAATTCTGCGCAAATTCTGCATTCCGCAGTAGCGCAGAATTCCCCCAGGACTATTTTCATGTGCCCTCAAAAATCGATATTCAGACCTGCTGTGCAGGAAAGACAACCAGCTCTTTTAGCCAGCTATATTTAAAAGAAAATTAATATGAAGCCAGTGCTATCTTTCTGGAAAATAAAGGTGGCAATAATTTACAAGCAGGATGCATGTTTTGTTTGAAGGACTACAGGGCAAATCTAGCAGGTGGAGGAAAAAGGTGCTGGTAGTCAGTACTAGCAAGTACCCCCATAAAAAAAAAAAGCCCTGGCTGAACCTAACATGCTAGATTTTCAGCTAAATATTCTGGCTCTAGCCAGTCAGACTGTGACGGGCTAGATATATAGTGTGACTGGGTTCCCCACTAAGCTTAGCTGGTTAGTGTAGAAAATCAAGCATTAACCGGCTGAGTCAGTGGTTTTCACTTCCAGTCCTCCAGGGCTACAAATGTGTTGGGTTTTCAGGATAACCCTAATGAAATATGTGTTAGGGATATGGGCAAAATCCTTAAAAAAAAAAAAAATAAAAAGTAACATTGAAAAACAAGCAGAGGGATCCCCTCTTGTCACCAGTAATTAAAAAAAAAAAAATTTACCAAACATGAATCCCCTCCCTCCTGACACTTACATTTTGAATGAAAAGAAAACAAAACAAACAACCCGATCCCCCCCCACCCCGAGGGGACGGGGTGGTGATCTCTCTCTCTCGCTCGCTCTTTGTCCCCCATCCTTCCTTTTGCTCCCCTCCCAACTTTCATCTGCACTCTTTTATCTTTCCTAACTCATCCCAGGCTGAAACAGGCAGGAGGAATCACTCTTCACACCTCCTGGCTCAGCTGCAGTTTTGCTTTGACAGCTGCTGGAACTTAATATGCATTTATTCACCTGCACTCAGTGACTAGATCAATCCCTATTTCGAACTTCTGTTTTCATATTGGGGCGATGACAAGTTGCATTTCCTACTGCTCCTGGATTATTTGTATGGAATAAAACTGACTTTTCAGAGGTTGCTTATAGCTTATTTTGCATTTCTACAAGATAGTGTATTTTGATTGGGACCCCGCATTGATCAGGATGTTTGCATTTTTCCCTTGCCAATAACTATTAGATCCATCCTAATATGTTTTCCCTTAGTGTGTTACCAGTCCAGGCAAGTTCCCCGTTAGTCATAAGGTCAGAATTAATATGCTTTTAAGAATGCTAATGGCCATCTAGAAAGGAAAGAAAACAGCTGGATAAGTATACCTGGAAAAATCCAAGAAAAGCTATTAAATTAAGCTTTAGCTCTACTTCTGCTGAAATGGAAGCTGAGGAATTTATTGTAATTTACAAACAAGGAGAGTTCAGGAAACCAAATTAACGTAAACTTGAGAGTATGAATATTTTAACGCATTACTGTCGTTTGCTGTTGAGCATTGTAATAATTGTTTGTTTTCCCCCACAACTCTTGTGTTCTGAACTCCTAGCCCATCCAAACTCACCTCATGCCTTTTAAGGGTCTAACTCTAAACTCATAAGCACAAAGTAATTTAAAGTCTGAGAGAACCAAAGGGGCCTGTGCAAACCTGTATCTGTCCTTGACTTCCTGTTCCAAATCTGAGAGTTATCAAGTTCAGTTCTATTCTTGTTTTATGCTGACTGGTAATGGCAAACAATGCTAATGCTGCTGTATAATTTTCTGGGGTATCACAGATATATGTCCTTGCAACGGCAACATTTCTTAAAAAGAGAAGACTTGATGAACAATTTTGCCCTATTATCTTCTTGCTTGGTACAGTGATACAATGAGTGAATGTGTACCAGTTGTCTTCTCATGAAATCAAGGTGTCGTGTCTTTTGGGACTATCCTTCTCAGCAAAACTTCACTATGTAAACCGTTATGATGGCTTTACCGAATAACGGTATATAAAACTCTTCAAATAAATAAATACAGTACATGAGAATTTCAGGGATCATCTCTGCCAATCGCATCAGAGACCTAAGGACATCAGCTATTGACATAACATATATCCATAAAACCCACCAGAAACCAATACTTGGCAACCCTACACACCCCATCACCTAAACTTACCAACCTCTCCTCCACCAAAGGTCATGCTCTCTCCATTGCAGGCCCTACAATATGGAGCACCATGCCCACCAACTTACGCCAAGAGCTCTGTCCAAAGAAATTTAAGCAAAACCTAAAAACCTGGCTTTTCAAGCAGGCTTATACTTGAACTGCCCCTCTCTCACAAAGCACCTTGAGCTACCCTACCCCACCCCATCTCCCATTTCTTCCCTCGCAGTACTTTCCACTGATGCTGTTTGTTAGACAGCCCCTGACCAGTAATACACTATTCCTCTACGCTTGCCCCCAGATGATATGTATTGGCCTTCACAGCTATTTGACTGTAATGATTATGCTACACTGTACTAGTCTACACTGTATAAATATTTAGACCCTGGTTTGCGATAGTTATCCCTCACTAATATATATACAAGATGTAAAGCCTATGTTCTTACTCCCTGTTCCTCTATTCTATCTATTTTTAACCTGTTGCTATATTTTAGCTGTTCATAATACAGATCATATTTCTAAGCTGTTCTTAATATAGTTATGAGTTCTCTGTAAAGCCTGTTTGCTATATTTTAGTTTTATGTAAACCGATGTGATGTTCCCCTACTAATATCGATATATAAAAATTTTCAAATAAATATCATTTACAGTTAATATGAAAACTCCTTTGTTGAGATTGTAACATCTTTGTTTATTTTTTGTTTTCATAGCTCTACGCCATCCCTTGGTTTCTTACCATGTTTACACGTGAGTTCAACTTGATGTTTTCTCCTTACCTGGTATAACCATCTCAATGTCTTGATATCTTTTAATCTAATAATATTTCTGTGTATTTTGTAATTTGAAGAAAGCTTAGGATCAAACTGAAAAAGAAAATTAAAAAAAAAAACAACTTTATTCTGTAACCCATATCCACAGACAAGAAAATCTCAGAGCCAGTTGCCAGAGATTACAGAGATTAATTTATAAAAGGAAAGGGCCATGTTTGGAACCGGCTAGGAGGTTATAGTTACATATAGTCCTACATATAGGGTATTTATTCATGTATTGCCTAGGTTGTTAGTAATTTAAAGTAATTACTCACTTGAGAGTTATATGAGTTAATCTCAACCAGCACTAACTTCATCCTAGTCAGGAACATTGGTAGAGAGGTTAAGGACTGCGTGGCATAGACAATGATTTATTCTACCTTCTCACACCTAAAGGTTGTTCTACCAGGACAGATTGGTGATACGTTAAGAGGACAGAATCTGCAAGCTTTTGTTGTTGCTCCTGGTGACATGGAGTAACTATAGTCCCGATGTGAGATTTCTGTTGTCATTTTTGCAAGTATATATTATTCACTGCCCTACTGGAGTTATCATTTACAACATAATAATGAAGACAATTTAACTTAGGAATAGCATAAATAAATAACATACCATACTTAGTACATGATAGAAAAGAATAATAAATACCATACCAAAGCTTAAACAGATGACACACTATACGTAGATTAGAATGATACACACCAAAATAAATGGTTAAAGACAGTGGAGGGAGATCAGAGATGTGAGGTAGTGTGTAGCCTGCTGAAACAACTATGGAGCATTGGTAACTAAGAGGGTTGAGCTTGGCGGAAGAGCCAGGCCTTAGGTATATAGTGGAATGTCAGTATATCGGGGGCTAGTCTGACCTCTGTTGGGAGTGGGATTCTAGAGTCTGAGGATGAAAGAGGAGAAGGCACACTTAAGAGTTCAGGCCAGTCTGGAGTCCTTAGGAGTAGGGAGCTGTAAGAGTGCTTCTTTTTTGGATCTTAGTCTGCAGGAAAGTTTGTAGGGAGATAGTCCTTCAGATAAATTGGCCCCTGACAAGGCATTGCAGAGGGTTTTGAGCCTGTTAGGGGATTGGTAGCCAGTGTAGGTTCCAAAAGATTGGGCTAATATGGTCAATGTAGCAGCAGTCAGATAACTTCCATGCTGCAGCTTTCTAAACTAACTAAATGCTTAGGGCCTTTCAATTTCAGTTTTTGTTACTTTTCTTGAGAATTTATAAGTGTATATTGTAAGAAAAATGGGAGAAAATCAGTGGAAAAAAATGAGTCTTTCCATTGATATTTCTCCCACTTTTGTTTGTTACAATACACAGTTATAAATAAAAACTGAAAATGGCGGTCCCCATAAATGCTTTAGGTAAACCTATGTAAAGAGAATTACAATAGTCGGGATAGGACAAATTCATATCGAAGTGGCTGGGTTGCCTCTGTCCCCTTCTGGTTTTATATGTTTTAATTGCTGAAGGTGATATAAGTCATTCCTTGCTTCTGTCTGTGGTGGTAGTTTGAGTTTCCATGTTTAGGTTGGGGGGGTCCAGGCTTTGGATCTCAGATTTTGTTGAGAGAAGAATGCCATGCAGAACCAGTTCTAACTCTTCAGAGGGCATTGTGGATGTATCTTGAGTTAATATTTCTGTTTTTCCGGAGTTCTGCGTGAATTTATTTGGAGGTGGCCCATTTCTACATCTCTGAAAGACACTGTTCTATCCATTTATAAACAACCATTAATGGAAATGGCAAGCCAGTACACTGATGTGACATTTTTTATTATTTAATTATTTTTTAATATATAAAAGATGCCATTTCTGGGTTTCCCTTTGCTTTCTCTTATATATCCTCTTTATTATTTTCTGAATTCTGCAGAGTCTTAAATTATATTTTTGGGGGACCAGAAGAAGTGAGCTGAGATGTCCATTGAAATACAAGGGAGCCAGCTTTACTTAGATGTCAGGGCATATGCAAAGAGTTTAGAACTGTAGCCTTTTAAAGTGTGTTTTAATTATTGAAGTAAAAATACAGTTTATAAAATATGCTCAGATCATCTTGCTGCACATTGTTATGAATGTTCCCAAAGATGTTAGAATAGGGTTGGTACTGAACATTTATAACAAGCTTCAAGTGTGTGCTGCCTAACCGAAGAAACTTGGACATTAGTTTTAGTGTCTCTTTTTGTAGACAGGGGGAAGGAGAGGGCGTGGGGTTTAAAAATTCATGGGAGCATGTATTTGGTTTGAAGATGGGTTATTGTACTAAGGAGATAAGCTAGAGTTTAATGAAAAAACCATCTTGTCACTGTGATCTCGCATGAAAAAGGTTTTTATTTTTTTAATTTTTTATGTTAAATGTAATTGCATTATCCATCTGAACACCTTTATTTCTCTTTGTCCTTAGAACCCTTGATATCTGTCTTTCACACAAATGCATCATATTTAGAAAGCACAAAATAAAATGAAAATAATCCCTAAACGTTAGATCTGAAAGAAGGTAACATTAATATGTTCTTCTTTGAGACTTGGTTTGCTCATGGTTAAAGACTAATGCAGCATTAATGCACATTAAAACGTGCATTAAAAATGTTAATACGTATTAACATTCCATTTGCCTTAACTCACATTTGCAATAGTCCACTTTAATGGGCTCTCACCATAAAACTCTTTAGGGTTGCATTATATGAAAATGCATGCAAAGCAGCTCATTAGTATTCAAGTGCATTAATACTAATGTTAAGGGACACTAGTTATGTTAACCTACAGGTAATGTAAAAACGTAACCACACCCAAGGTGCAGATAAGCTTTTTCATTGCTTCTCTGTGGTGTCCTCCTCCCCCTACCCGTTGCCAGTGAAGCCAGAACCTCCCCTCCCACACCCACTAGGGAGCAAAGGACCACATGTGAGTGGCTGGAGGGGCAGGAGCAGACGTGCCTTCTTGAACATCAGTACTGCTACTGATGGGTAAGGTGGGAGATCCAACCTTGGTCAGGGAAGGAGGGTGGTGGAAATTTCATGCAGCTCAGGTGGAGTGGGTCTGGCTTTACTGCTGGGGAAAAATCAGGAGTGGGGGTTTTTTATGTTTGGTTTTTTTGGTTTGTTTTTTTTACTCATGAGGGTCTTACACTGTCTTGGAGGGGAATCAGGGGAACCAGGAGAAGGAACAGGCAGCCCAGGGAAGCTTGGCTTCATTGTTGGGGTAGGGATGGGGGGGGGGGGGGGGGGGAATCTGGAGGGAATCTGGCTTCACTTTCTGGGTGGGTGATGGACCAGGGGAGTGGGCACCTGGTTTCATTGCCAGGGGAGGAGGGTCCAGGAAGAGATGGGCGAGTACCGAAAGAAAGGTCAAGCAGCCCCGGGGAGCCTGCCTTCACTGTTGGGGATGGGGTAACTAGGAGGGTGGGTGGTTAGTGTTGGGGAGAGGGGTTGGCCTCGCTCTCCAGGAGGAGCATTGGCAGCCATGGGGAGCCCCCTTGCTTCACTGTCAGGTGAGGGGTAACCCTTGGAAGGCCTGACTTTACTGTCTGAGGAGGGGACATCACAGCCAGAAGAGGGCTGTACATTAGGCATTTAATGCAGTGTTTTACAAGTAAAAGCAGAGTGTCAAAACCAGCTGTTAACACACATTAATGCTGGTTTTAGCACAACTTAGTACATTTCCCCCCTCAGTGAGAAAAACTAAAGGATCCCTGGCTTAAAGCAGGACTGCAGTGAATGGTAAATGGATTTTGTCTTCGATGAATTAGACTTGCTTACCAATACCACGCTTTGCATTGTTTACTGACATTACAGTTTCATTTACCCTGTTCTCTTACAGATGTCTTCCCATTGCACAAGATTTTTCACCTCTGGGACACTTTACTGCTGGGCAACTCTTCCTTCCCATTCTGCATTGGAGTGGCCATTCTGCAGCAGTTAAGAGATAGGCTCTTGGCTAATGGCTTTAACGAATGCATTCTGCTGTTTTCGGATTTACCAGGTAATACTTTTTTTTAAATAACCCACAGTTCCTTTATAAAGAATTTGCTAAACTGTTTTCATTACATTATTGTCTCAAAGTTATGACCACTTAACAGTCTGATGTGCAACAGCCTTGTTGTTTAGAAAAGGTTGTATCTGGGGGTTTTCACACACAATTTGGGTCAGGATTTCTCCTGCAGGTCATAATTTAAGATTTATGGTATTCAATTTTAATATACATACAAAATCCCAGTCCAAAAGACAGAATAAAAAAATTTACCCAAATAAATATCACCTTTCCTCTATTAAATTCAGTGTTGTTTACTTTTCATATATAGGACATTCATAAATATATGTATTTTGGTCCACACAGGCTCTTAGCAGTACAACGCTATTTATCTCAAGCCTTCAGTATAATCATCAGTCCCAATTTTTTTCTTTTGATTATGCGCTTAAGCATCATAAGAACACAGGTCACAGGCACTTATGTTTTTGTTTTTTTAACAATGTTCCATATTTAAACTTCAACTCTCAAGATGCCAACACTTCTCTTTTTTCTCTTAGGTTTGTATCCAACACCATCAGCCCTGATGGACTGTGTTTCGGAATCTTTAACTAATACCTGCATCAGGAAGATAATTCTTCACTCCTGGAGCGCCTCATGTTGAAAATGTTTTTCTTCCCATTTCAGTGGACCAGTTGTATATGAGCTGCGCCATTCTCCTGTAAGGATGCAACATGAGGCGCTGCAGGAGTGAAGAATTATCTCCCTGATGCAGGAATTAGAAGCATGGGTCCATGTCGGGGCTGATAATGGTGGATACAGACAAAAAAGAAGAAAGATGTGTCAGCATCTTGAGAGCTGATGTTTAAATATGGAAAATTGTTTAAAAAAAAACCATAAGTGCCTGCGACCTGTGTTCTTATGATTCTTAAGCGCATAATCTAAAGATAAAAATTGGGACTGATGATTATACTGAAGGCTTGAGATAGTGTTGTATCGCTAAGAGCCTGTGTGGTCCAAAATACATATATTTATGAAGGTCTTATATATGAAAAGTAAACGACACTGAATTTAATAGAGAGAAGGTGATATTTATTTGGATGCAATTTAATATATACATGCCCAGGAGATCAGGATAGATTTTCAGCACCCTCGTACTATTCATAATCCACATACCTGATTTGAACTTTTCTGTGACGGAAATCCCCGATACATACACAATGTTCACATGAAACAGAGATATGAAATGGGCCCAAATTCATCAAAACTCATATAAGCCAGAATTAAACTCAATTCCATCAGAGTAGGAAATGTGTAATATCAGCTTGGCAGTGAGCTGCTGTAGAGGCCATTTCATTTTGGAAATGATTATGGCTTCCTTCTGTTCCTGGATTAATATATATTATATATTGTCTGTTGTTCATTTAGGGTCCTGTTCCTCACTGTGACCTGTACTTTTATGTTTTTTTTGTATACTGCATGGCCTGTTGCATGTTATGCATTCACCCAAAGCCCAGGGGTGGTTTTATAAATTAAAGTAATAATGACTTCCATTGTGGTCATTGGGAAGTGGGGTTAAGGAGGAGGCACTCACTGGGAAATGTATGCATTAAAAGCTTTGAGAATTCTGTGTCATAGCTATAAAATGATCACATTTCACTTCAAGTCCTTGGGAATATCCTGAAGATCGTTAGCCAGTGTGCTAAAAATGAGGATTCAATAGCCTTATTTCTTTTTATTAAATTTGAGAATGTTAATTTTTTTATATTATGTATGTTTGTATTTTATTGTAAACTGCTTTGAACTACATCTAAGTGGTATATAAATGAGATAAATAAATAACCAGGTATGAAATAGTGGCTTCTAGCTAGCACAGGTGGGTGTGAGAGATTTTTGCTGGGAAGAAAAATCTGGTGACTACTACATTTTATATCTTTATTTTAAAACAGACAGGATCTTCGTGACTTTTTTAATTTTTGTGTTTGCTTTTTTAATATAACAGTACTCGGTTATTGATCAGGGCTCTTTTAATTAAAAAAAAATAATAATTAGCATCTCTGAATCTCCTAAAGAAAATAACTGGCAAGAGTTCAAAAAGCAGGCTGAACAGAATAAAAAAAAAATTCCTCAGGGTTTCATTTTATTTCTAGAATTATAATTCTTGGAAGCTATATAGAAAGAAAAGTCACCTTGATAACTGCATAAGCTCTATTTAATAGTCATGGGTTTACCAGACAGGGTACGTGTTAGGAATTAACTGTTAAAGTGTATACATTTGGATTTTGCCATTGATCTATAGATTCACATTTATCTGGAGGTCAGTAACAGATTGTCTTGCAAATTCACAGGAGGAAACTTAATATTAGTGGGACTGGCTGTTTTAGCTGTAGGAGTTATTCAGAAAGTAGAAATTAAAAAGTAACCAATTGTACATTTTTATTTAGTTGAAATTTGGTCTAGTGTTGACCGAAATGTATATGTGCCAGGTTGTTTGTAAGTGTGAATATCTATATGAACTTAAGAATTCCTCTTATTTTGGCTATGCATGAGAAGGGTACAGTGCTGATTTAGCCTCGTTTCATGCTGTGGTGCCACTAATGAGCATGCTATATTGCTGCAATCACCTACAGCGATCCATGCAACTTTGTCATCTATTGTCATTGCTTTCTTTTGGCTGAATAAGTAAAAAAAAAAAAAAAAAAAAGGATTAGTAACAAGGATATAAACTAATATCAGAGAAAAGAAAAGAGAGAATGAAATATCAAGAATACATGTAGACACTGAATTAAAAAAGAATTATAGTGATGGGCTGGAGGTATTAGACTTCATTGCATTTATTTGTTGCTCTAAGTGCTCTTCTTTCTGCGTTATGAAATAATAAAGTGTTATCCAGCTTAGGGTTGCCAACTGGCTCCACATTTTCAGGGTAAATCATTCAGAGAGTTTGTCATATTCCCCTACAGATCGTAATATACAGCATATACATATAGGGGCAGCAATAATATAATTAAACTAATATCTATAACAAGATTTAATAGATTCAAACCACCATATTTTTATTTATAATCTCTTACTAAACCACATTAGATATCTATACACATATTATATCAAACTATCGCATACATTCAAAATTGACGCATATGAACATGTTTTCAATACACTCCACAATTTTTACATCATAATCTTCAAAACATATAATCCCATGTGAACAAATAAACCCGTGTGAACAAGTAAACCCATGGAAGAACTGGCACTGTTCTTCCACAACAAGATCATCAATCTCTTATACAAGCTGCCCAACTCCACCTCTCAGTACTCGAGTTCACTCCAACTAACAAACAACAAATCCATATTTATGGATGTGTTCGATCTAATCTCAGCCAAAGAGATCCAGTCACTCTTACAGAAAATGAAGCCCTCCTCTCATACCGCAGACTACATTCCTACCAAACTTCTCCTGACAATCCCGGAATCCATATCATAAATCCGGATATCATAAATTGCTCTTTATCTCAAGGCTTCTACCCAGACGATCTCAAACTGGCTTCCCTCAAACCACTTCTAAAGAAGCCAAACTCAGACCCTAACGACCCGAACAACTACCAACCGATCGCAAACCTACCACTTATAGCTAAGATCATGGAAAAACCTAGTTAACAGCAAATCACAGACTACATCTTTATGTATTTATTTCGGAGCTTTTATATACCAAGGTTTAGCAATTAGCCTTCACCCCGGTTTACAGTAGAACAAATTGTTACATCGAACAGGACACGGAACATAGAGTGGCAGAGAATACATCGAACTGTTAGCAGAAAATCATAGAACAAAAAAACGCTTGAACAGGGTCGCAATGTGTAACTTAAACTTTACACGGCAACAAAAGAACTGGGAAATGGGTTTCTCAAAAAAAAAAAAAAAAGATTCTAGAGTATCTTAGTGTGTTCATCTTGTATGGGAGGTGCTGGTGGAGGGGTTATGACGTTTAGCCCACGCCATCTCTGAATGTTTGGCTAAATAACCAGGTTTTCAGTTCTTTTTTGAAGGATTTGCTGTCGATTATCGATCTTAGGTATTGAGGTAAGGTGTTCCATATATTTGGACCTGCAATTGAGAAGGCTCTGTTTCTCATGCTCATGAGCTTTGCCGATGGAAGTGAGGGTATGTCCAGAAGTAATTTACTGGTAGTTCTGGTGTATCGTTGAGGTTTGTGTTGATAGATCATGTTGCTGAGTGTGTTGTTCTCCGTTTTGTATAAGGCGTTGTGCACTATAGTAAGGGTCTTGAATTCGATTCTTTGTTTGATTGGGAGCCAGTGAAGACTTCTTAAAACAGGGGTGATGTGTTCCAATTTTTTTTTGCCTGTTAGGACTCTGGCTGTGGCATTTTGCAGTAGCTGGAGTGGGTAGATTTGGGAAGACCTAACAAGAGTGAGTTGCAGTAGTCAATGCTGTTGAATATCAGTGATTGAAGTACTGATTGTGTACTTCCACATCGAAGACAACAACCTGCTCTTCCCCTCCCAATACGGGTTTCGCAAAAATTCCAGCACAGAATCTCTCCTTGTATCGCTGACAGACCACCTTATTTTGGGTCTAGACAAAGGACAATCTTTCCTTCTGATTCTATTAGACCTTTCGGCAGCTTTCGATACCGTTAACCATGCCATCCTCATAAACCAACTCTCAACCATTGGAATAATAGGCACGGCTCTAGCCTGGTTCAAAACTTTCCTCAACAATAGAGGCTACAAAATGAAAATTCACAACAAAGAATCTTCCCGACATGACGCTCTGTAGGAGTCCCACAGGGGTCCTCCTTATCACCCACCCTGTTCAATATTTACCTTCTTCCACTGTGCCAGCTTCTAACTGACTTAAAACTCAAACACTTTGTCTATGCAGATGATGTCCAGATAGTGATCCCTCTTAAAGAAACACTTGGCAAAACTCTCGAATATTGGGAATCCTGCCTCGTCAAAATTAATGACCTGCTCGTCAGTCTAAACCTTGTCCTAAACACCACCAAAACAGAACTCATGCTAATCTCTCCAGAAATGAACCACAACACCAACACCCCTCCAAGTAACTCACTCTCCTCCCAAGTCAGAGACCTAGGAGCTTTAATTGATAACAAGATGAACATGAAAGCATTTGTCAACCATTCTATCAAGGACTGCTTCCACAAACTCCAAGTGCTGAAAAGGATAAAACCGCTTTTCCATTTCCACGACTTTAGAACAATTCTTCAAGCAATTATCTTTGCAAAATTAGATTACTGTAACGCTATCCTAATAGGTCTCCCTTCGTCGTACACTAAACCGCTACAGATGGTCCAAAATGCGGCGGCATTACCAACACCAGAAGAAGAGACCACATCTCCCCCATACTAAAAAAAATCTTCATTGGCTCCCCATCCATTTCAGAATCATATATAAGTCCATCACCATCATATACAAAACCATCCACCACCTTACATCACTCGACCTTCAACACCCTCTCAGCCAACATAACTCTAAAAGACCGACCAGAGAAGCATACAGAGGAACCCTCCAGGTACCCAATACGAAATTCACGCAGCATATAACCCTGAGAGAATGGGCCTTTTCGACAGCTGGACCTTCTCTCTGGAACTCCATCCCCTCGAATCTTCACCATGAACCTTGCCGCCTCATATTCCGAAAAAGACTTAATAGAATGCTTTGGCTGTAGGAGGGGCAGACTTTTATTTAACTGCAGCCAAAAGGTATGCAAAGTATACTGTCTTTCTGCATCTGAACATAGAGAGAAATACATTTTAAGTGTAGCCACTGTTTAGTTCCCAGCCACCCCTGAGTCTACTTTTCATATATATTCTCCCCAGCACTCCTGGATAATTAGATTCAATTAATTCATCTCCCATTACATAGTAGTTCCATGCACCTCACATAATTGTAACTTAAACTGTCACATTGCTTGTGAACAGTTGGATTGCATAATCTACCTATTAATCTTTACTGGCTAACAATTATACCTTAGTTCTATTTCAAATATCTATTAAAACTGTTTGCTAGAGCCCAAATTTTACCTTACCTTATCTACAAAACTTTAAGGGATTGGTGAGTATTTTACAAAATGTCTGTCATTCAATGCAACAGATGTGGTGCTTATGTCCCAAGGCCTATCATTTGGAGAACAAAAGGGTGCCCCTTTTGCCTTCAGCTGAATACAATTAAAATGGAGCTGATTCATCTAAGGGAGAAATGGTCCACTTTTCAATTAACTTCCCAGTCCTTGAACTATCCAAAATCTCTCACACATCTCCCACGGAGGGTACAGAAACACAGCAAAAAATTGTTTACAGTGGGCTCTGGTAGAACAAGAAATGTGACAGACTCCCACCTTCCCCAACTTTACAGCACCCTGAGCATTAACCCCACTCACACAGAGAAGTCAGGCTTCCAGAATTCTAAAACCCAGGAAGAATTGAATAACAGTAGACTCTGCAGAATAAGGCCTGTGAAGAAGAGGCACCCACTCTCCCCACTGGTACCCCTACAAAATGCATTTTCTACAGCAACAGATTTTGATGGTATTTCTAAAAGTGAAGTCGCCCAATGTACCCAGAAGCCCTTCAACAGAATCAAATGTCAGAAAAGAAAACTGCTTCTGCTGGGAGATTCAATTATCAGAGGAACCAATTTGAGAGTACATTTTAATGGGGACATAAGTTAAATGCCTTCCAGGATCATCAGCTAGAAGAAATACTAACCAGACAGTCAAACTCATTGAAGAAGAAAGTAGAAACTTTGATATTGGTGTTGTCATCCATCTGGGGATCAGTGACCTCAATAGAAATGGTATCCATAAAGTACAAAAAGATTACCAAAATCTAGGAAAGATAAGATACACTGCAAAGACTATTGCCTTTTCGGAAGTAATACCTGTTCAAGGAAAGGGTAATGAGATGCTATTGGTAATTTCAATTCCTGGCTCAATGCTAGTGTACAGAAAGTGGTTGTGGATACATTGAAGGATGGGGTCGAGTATGGAGCAGTAAAAGGCTATATGGAAAGGATGGCCTACATTTGTCAGTAGCAGGAAAAAGGATACTATCTGAGAAATTCAGAACATATATTATCAGGCATTTAAACTAAAGAGCGGAGGCGGCAGGAGATGGTCAATGAAAGTGACATGTCACCCCCAAGCAATAAAAACTATAAAAGATGTGGGAGGAGATAACAAAATCAATCTGCTCAAAAAAACGAAACTGGTGTCTAAGAAGCAAAACAAATCAAGGGAAAGAAAGTGGAAAGCTATGACTACAAATGCTTATAGTTTGGGCCACAAAATCCCAGACCTGCAGGCCCTATTGGTGGAGGCGGACTTGGACATTGTTGCTGTCACAGAAACATGGTTCATGGAGGCTACCAATTGGGATAAGGCCATCCCAGGCTATAACTTGTTAAGGAATGACAGAGAGGACAGAAAAGGGGGAGGAGTAGTTCTTTATATCAAAAACAATATCCAAGCAACTGAACTGCAAGGAATGAGGAGTAGAGGAGAAGCATTATGGGCCATCCTATAAAAAGATTATGGTGCATCTTTTTTAACTGGAGTGGTATACAGACCTCCAACTTAATCGGAAGAACTGACAGAGATCTGGTCGAAGACATCCAGAAGGTGGGAAAGAAGGGAGAAGTGTTGATGGTTGACGATTTTAATCTGCCAGACGTAGACTGGAGAATCCCTTCTGTGGAATCTACCAGTAGAGAGATGATGGATGCCCTCAAGGGGCTCTGTTGAAACAAATGGTAATAGAACTCACAAGGGAAAATGCAATAATCGACTTGGTGCTCATTAACGGGGAAAATGTCTCTAATGTCCAGGTAGGAGCCCACCTCAGCACTAATGATCATGAAATGGTATGGTTTGATATCGCAAATAGGATGTAAAGAAGTCATATGAAGACCTGGGTTTTGATTTTCAAAAATATGGACTTTGTCAAAATGGGGAAGTACCTGGATATGGAATTCAGACTAGGAGAAAATGGTTGAGGTGGAACAACAGTGGGCAAACTAAACGGAGCAATAAAAAAGGCAACAAATCTTTGTTAGAAGAGTAAACAAAAGTAAGAGAAATAAGAAACCGATCTGGTTCTCAAAAGAGGTGGCTGATAAAATAAAAACAAAAAGAACAACGTTCAAGAAATATAAAGGATCCCAAAATAAGGAACACAGGGAAGAATATCGCTTGAAACTGAGGGAGGCAAAGAAGAAAATTAAGAAAGCTAAAATTCAGGCAGAAGAAAGGATTGCCAAAGAGGTAAAGAGAGGAGATAAAACATTTTTCAAGTATTTCAGAGAAAGGAGAAAATTCCAAAGTGGTATAGTGAAATTGAAAGGTGACAATGATCAAGGTGTGGAGAGAGATGAAGAAAAGGCAGAACTATTAAACAAATACTTCAGTTCGGTGTTCACTAAGAAAACCCTGGAGAAGGACCTTTGCTGGTTGACAGAACCATTGGTGGAGATGGGCTGGATGAAACTCCATTTAAGAAGAGAATATTTGGGAAGAGCTAAGAAAACTGAAAGTGGACAAGGACATGGGGCCGGATGAGGTAGATCCCAGGATATTGAGGGAGCTCAGAGATTGCTGGCAGGTCTGCTATGCGACCTGTTCAATAGATCCCTGGAAATGGGAGTGATGCTGAGTGATTGGAGAAGAGCAGTGGTGGTCCCGCTCCACAAGAGAGGGAGCAAAGAGGAGGCAGGAAACTACAGGCCTTGGTGGTGGGTAAATTAATGGAGACTCTGCTGAAGGAAAGATAGTGAACTATCTACTGTCAGGAGGATTGGTGGATCCCAGGCAGCATGGATTTACTAGGGGAAGGTCCTGTCAGACAAATCTGATTACATTTTTTTTTTTAATTTGATGACTAAAGAACTGGATCAAGAAAGAGCACGCAATGTGATCTTCTTGGATTTCAGAAAAGCTTTTGATACAGTCCTGCATAGGAGGCTTGTGAATAAAACGAGAAACTTGGGAATGAGCGCCAATGTGGTGGCCTGGACTACAAACTGGTTATCGGACAGAAGACAGCGTGTGATGGTGAATGGAACCTACTCTGAGGAGAGACCAGTGTTAAGTTAAGTGGAGAGCCACAAGGATCGGTGTTGGGACCGGTTCTGTTCAATATTTTTGTGAGCGACATTGCGGAAGAGATAGAAGGTAAAGTTTGTCTATTTGCGGATGATATTAAGATCTGCAACAGAGTGGACATACTGGAAGGAGTAGAGAGAATGAGAAGTGATTTAAGGAAGCTTGAAAAGTGATCGAAGATATTGCAGCTGGGATTCAATGCCAAAAAGTGCAGAGTCATGCATCTGGGGCAGTAATACAAAAGAGCTGTATGTGAGGGAGGTGAAGGGCTGTTGTGCACGGAGCATGAAAGGGTCCTTGGAGTGATAATGTCTAGCGATCTGAAGACAGCAAAACAGTGTGACAAGGCGATAGCTAAAGCCAAAAGAATGCAGGGCTGCATAGAGAGGAATAACTAGTAAAAGAAAAAAGGAGATAATCCCCTTGTACAGGTCCTTGGTGAGGCCTCACCTAGAGTACTGAGTTCAGTTCTGGAGACCTTATCTCAAAAGGGACAGGGACAGGATAAAGGCGGTCCAGAAAAGGGCAACCAAAATGCTAGGGGCTCTCCATCAAATGACTTATGAGGAGAGGTTGAAGGACCTAAATATGTATACCCTGGAGGAGAGGAGGTGCAGGGGAGCTTTGATACAGACTTTCAGATACCTGAAAGGTTTTAATAATGCACAATCGACAAACATTTTCCGTTGGAAAGAAATCAGTAGAACTAGGGGTCACGAAATTAAACTCCATGGAGGATGACTCAGAACCTATGTCAGTAAATACTTCTTCATTGAGAGGGTAGTGGATGCCTGGAATGCCCTTCCAGAGGAGATGGTGAAGACAAAAATTGTGAAAGATTTCAAAGGGCATGGGATAAGCACTGTAGATCCCTAAAGGCTAGAGGATAGAAATGAAAAAATGAGTATATGGGGGTTAACTTGCTGATGTGGCAGTTACTATCCTTAACAAATAAGCCGCAACTTTAAAGGCTAGAAGATGGAAATGATAAAATGAGTACATGGGGGTAACTTGCTGGTGAAGTGGTTACTACCCTTAACAAATAAATCACAACTTCATCATTGCTCTCTGCTTCAACAGCAGGGAGAAAGGATGAAAAGGGAATTAAATATAGACAGCAAATAACTAGGACATTGAATTTTGCGATCTGGGAAAAATAAACATAGAGGTAACTTGCTGATGCAGCTGTTACTTCCCTTAACCAATAAACCTGAAACTCCTGATGCAACTCCAACATTATTTTCAACTCCATCATTACTCTCTGCTTCTACGGTAGAAGGTAACAGGGAATTGGACTCTTAACAGCATCCAACAAGAGCCCTGACTTTGACAGCCTGGGAAACTGATAAGAATGGGAGACTTTTTGAGGCTCAACAAAAATGACCATAAACAGACTGGATGGACCATTGGTTCTTTTCTGCTGTGATTTCTATGTTTCTGTAATGAAACACCAGTGTTAAAACCAGTAGATAGCAGGCATTACCATGTCAGTTTTAACGTGGCTTATTACATAGACCTCCAAAGAGATTTTAGGCCACGTTTGGTAGTCCTATGAAAATAAGTAGCACTGTGATCTCTATTTCGAAGACAACTGTTTTATGAAGTAGGAACTTTGTCAAAATCTGAATAAAACCTATGACACTGCACATAGGAATACAAAACAAATATTTACACATAAAAAACTATTCACTTAAGCACCATCCAATCTGTTTGCATGATATATGTCATTTATGCTGGCCATAAGTCTAGGACTCCTTTGTCATAGTTACTGTTGCTAAAAGAAACCACTTTGTGAAGTGAAAGAATTGTGCACAGGGAAGATACTGAACTCTGTTTGGCCTGTAATTTTTGACAAAGCTGTGCACTGTATGCCTGCAGGAAAACAGGAAATCTCAACATTATCTAGTGCCTGATGGCATTCAAAATTGATCTGTTTCAGAGTGTTCCCTTGACAGCAATCCAAGCTGGCTGATACTCAATAAGGAGACAACAGCCGTGATAGAAAAGCTACTGCAGTGCCTGACAAGGTACTGTGGAACATAAAAAGTACAGCTGGCACCCATTAAAGGAATCAGTTGACAATGCAAAATAAGCCATGTTCTATGTCACATCAGCTACATTATAAATTACAGCAGTGGAATTAAACGTGCCACAAGTAATCCCACAAAATGCCTAGAAGCTCAGGATTGCACTTTTTTGGAATGAAAATCTCTCTTTCTGAATATTTTTCTTGAGAGCATAGAAATGATACAGCTGGAAATCATGGGAAGATATGGTAGGTACTGTATACTGTTAGTCATTATTAATTGAGCAATTAACACACTGGCCAACAAAACCTGCACCTCCTAGACTTAAGTACTTATAAACTGTAATGAACCAATTACATCTAAGATGAATGAACTACATTGCTTATCTATTTTATAAAGAATGCAATTTAAAGTATTATATAGTGCATAAAACATTGGATTGGCTCTCATCACGTTTCTCAGTAGCATATTATATTCCTAAATGTGCTGTACATTCAGCTGAGCAAAACCTTCTCCAAGTTCCTTCGTTTCAGAATTACAAATTATAGGAGACAAGACTATGGACTTTTCTGCTGCTGCCTCTGCTTTGTGGAACGAGGAACGAGATTATTTGCGATTTAGAAATAAACATTGAAAGCATTATTTGTACAAGCATATACTTGAGTTTTATATTAGCGATTTGTGCATGCCATTAGGATATAATATAAGTTTTTATTTTGCTTTGTTTGTATTTGACAATTCTGTATGTCTGTTGTAATCCATGTTGAACAATTCATGTTGGAAATGTATTTATTTAAAAATGTATATAACCATAAACAAAAACTATCAGAGCAGTTTACAATAAAAACATGTATAAAAAAATATAAAAACAAACAAAAACAATCACCCTCTTCACTGCTAAACCTTCACCTGCAACCCCACCCAGCTCAAGCACTAGGAAACAAAAAGTCTTAACATGTTTCTGGAATTTTTGATAGGTCAGTTCCAACCACACTGCAATCGGTAACATATTCCATAGTGGTTGAGCTATACTAGTAAAAGATCATTTAAGAAAGTACTGCAACTGAAATCCATACCCCACTGAAGTTGACAATTGGAAATCCTGTGAAGACCGCAAGACCCTACCTGGAACATACCATTTCAACTTTGTCCATTACTCCGCAAACAGTGAAAAACCACTATTAGTAATTTAAAAGTGTATTCTCTCCATCACCGGTAACCAATGGAGGTAACTAACAATAGAGCAGCACTCTCATTTCTACTCTTACCACAAATTAACCTAGCTACACTATTTTCAATAAGTAGGAGTTTCTCTATCACACCAATTAGCATCCCTAGTAACAAAATATTGCAATAATCTAATGCCCTGAAGCAGCCCCTTGTAAGTGGGTGAAACTCAGGCCAGAGTCGGGCAAATACTAGACTATTTGTCTTCATAATAAAACATTTTTTAAGGACTTCTTGATCTATATCTTTTTTGTTACCCTAACGGCTTTGATAGACCACCTTCTTTGTTACTCTTAAGTAAGCATGCTGAGCCACCTAAGAAACATATGGCACCAAAGAGTACCTGAATCTAAAATAATGCTCAAACGTTTAACGCTATACAAAATCTCTATAATGCAGGCATCCAATACAGGCTGTACCATCTGTCTCTCCAAGCCATCAAATAAATTCCCTATTCCAAGAATTTGGGGTTTAGCCTTATTCAAAACCAGTTCACTAGCATTCATCCAACAAAAGATCATTGTCAAATAGTTAATAATCAGATCAACAGTTGCAGCTATGCTTAAATCAACAGGTACCAGAAACTGGATGTCATCTACATAAAAATATGCAATGACATCCAGCTCCCAAAAATATCAGCTGTAGGTTGCATAAAAATATTAAGAGGGTAAAAGGCAGGATCTCTGAGGAACCTGTCTGTAAGATCATTGGTTATGAGAATGCCCCCAACACCGGCACTACCTGTGTCCTTCCTTCCAAAAATGAAGCAATCCAGGCTAACACCTACTCACTTACACCCACCTGCTCTCATTTCTCCAAGAGTAACTAGTGGTCTACTAGATCAAACATGCTGGAAAAATCCAGCAAGGTCAAAAATACTCACCGACCAGCATCAAAGTAGCAAAAGACATCATCTGCTAAGAACATCATTACCAATTATGTACCATGTTCAGGTCTAAAACCTAACAGTAGTAAATATTAAACCCAAACCTTCAGTGGTAAACAATCATAAAGTATATCCAAGAAATCCACAAAACTTACCTTATGAGACCATCATAGAAATAATGAGCTTTCCAAAACTTATTTAGCAGTGGTGAAACTGTGTTAAAATCTTATACCAACCACTCAAATGTCTTGTCATTCAAATATTTAATTATAGGTCTTTTAGGCAATATAATTTTTTTATTAAAACTTTGTATTTAACAAGTCAGATACAGTCATATCTGCTTTTATATAAAGTATCAGTTCATACATGACACAAAATTCCAAGACAGTAGAGAGAAAATAATGCTTCTCTTGCCAAAAGATACAAAAATAGTCAACAGCATTCCCTGTTTTTATATAATACATCGTTACAGAAGGTATGCTATAACATTTCCCAAACACTCCTAAATAGCACCATATTTGCTCTTATGATCCATCAAACAGTAACCTTTTGATGTCAACTATAGTTCTTGTTTGAGTTCTTCAATTATCCTGCTTGTCCTAGGAGAAATTATCCAATTTCTCCTAGGACAAGCAGGATGGTAGTCCTCACATATGGGTGACATCATCAGGATGGAGCCCAATCATGGAACACTTGTCAAAGTTTCTAGAACTTTGACTGGCACACTGAGCATGCCCAGCATGCCATCAACCGTGCATCCAGTAGGGGTTTCCCCTCAGTCTCTTTTTTTCTGCACAGCAGTTGCCTCGTGGTTATCAAGAGCCCTGTGAGATTTTCCTCACAATTTTCCTCACAGAACTTTTCAAAACTTTTTCTAAAAAATTACCCTATCAGGGGTTCCCCCTCGTCAAACATCGACAGTCGTTAGTGTCAGTAAGTTTTACCTGCTTGTTTGCGATCGGTATCCGACTGCACTCTCACCGGTGCCCGAAGTCCACCGACCGCACGCCCGGTTTATTTTTCAGAATAAAATGGCATCTGGTTTCATGAAGTGCCCCGAATATCCAAGGACTATGTCCATTACGGACCCGCATGATGTATGCGTTTTATGTTTGGGGCCTTCCCATGACGCTCAAATGTGTACAGTTGCGCCCAAATGACACCGAAGGTATTAGTTGTGGACATCATATTGGTTTACATTAAACAATTTAAGCTTGGAAATTACATGATAACAGGGAAAAAGATGAACTGGGAGGGGGTAACAAGGAGCACTTATTAAGAAAAGATTAATAAAACAACTGGTACCTCAATATGAGGAAAGCATAAAACGCCATGTGGTAAACACCATGTGATAAAGTCTATTCTGGATAGGCTTGTTTGAATAGTAAAGTTTTAATTTCTTTTTGAATTTGCTTATATAAGGTTCGAGGCGCAGGTTGGGTGGCAGGGTGTTCCATAGAGCGGGACCAGCAATCGAGAGGGAATGATCATGTGCAAATGAGAGGTGGGCTATTTTCAGTGAGGACACAAAAAGGGTACCTTTGTTGGCAGTTCTGGTCGGGCGGTTGGACTGGGAAGAATAGAAGGGAAGGTCTAACCATTTGGAGTTGTGGGCATGAATGGCTTTATGCACTATGGTCAAGGTTTTGTAGTGAATGCGGGAGGGGATGGGGAGCCAGTGTAGGTCTCTGAGGATGGGAGTGATGTGATCGTGTTTGCGGGAATTTGCGATGAGTCTTGCTGTGGTGTTTTGTAACATTTGCAGTGGTTTTATCACGGAGTATGGGAGCCCTAGGAGGAGAGCATTACAGTAATCAAGTTTGGAAGAGATGGTGGCTTGAATTACTGTACGGAAGTCTTGGGTGTGTAAGAGAGGCCTAAGTTTTTTGAGTACGTTGAGTTTGAAGAAGCCCGTTTTGAGTAAAGAGTTAACATAGTTCTTCATGCTTAATTAGTGATCGAGGAGAACTCCGAGATCCTTCACAAATGGTTGCGCTGAGAGGGGGTTAGGTTTGGGAGTGTTAGACAGTAGGGGTGAGGGGGAAGAGTGGGGGGAGATAAGCAGGAGTTCCGTTTTGTTAGTATTGAGGGCAAGATGGAGGTTGGTGAGCAGAGAGTTGATGGTTGCGAGGCAGTTTTCCCAGTGCTCTAGGGCGTCAGAAATGGAGTTGTGTATAGGGATGATGATCTGGACATCATCAGCGTAGAGAAAGAACTTATGTTTGAGGTCAGAGAGGAGTTGGCAGAGGGGGGTGAGGTAGACGTTGAAGAGGGTGGAGGAGAGTGATGAACCTTGGGGGACTCCTTGTTGTAAGGGCTGTGGGGCGGATCTGGAATTACCAATTGGAACGGAGAATTTTCTGTTTGAGAGGTAGGATTTGAACCAGGCCAGAGCAAGGCCTGAGATGCCGATGCTTTCTAGGCATGTCAGTAGGTGCTGGTGGCTAATAGTGTCAAACGCTGCCAAAATATCGAGGAGGGCAAGGAGGTAGCTGTGGCCTTGGCCCATACCTCTGAGGGGGTGGTCGGATAGGGAGAGGAGTAGCGATTCAGTATTGAAGTGTTTCCGGAAACCAAATTGAGATGCATGGAGGATTGCATGATTTTCAAGATAGTCCATGAGTTGTGAGTTAACAACTCTTTCCATTAGCTTGGCAATTTATTGTATCTCTGTTCTAGCATATCTTTCCTTGACAGCAATGGGTACATTGTGAACACTATATAACAAAATACTTTTTCTTGGACACAATTTAAATATATATATATATATAGATAGATAAATAGATAGATAGATATTGAATAGGGCTTTAATTTGTATTTTGTATAACAAAATAAATGTATAATTTCTGTCTTCGATTGTTTTATTTTTATGCATCTTTTTATTGTGAGCTGCTTAGCACAATTGGTTGGTGGCATATAAATGCTTGAAATAAATAAATAAATAAATAAAAAAATAGAAGTAATCTGTGAAATAATCTTGATTTAGTTTTCATATTTTTTGCCCAGAGATTGACATTGAGCGATGTGTCCATGAATCTATCAACCTGTTCTGTTGGACCCCAAAGAGTGCTACATATAGGCAGCATGCTCAGCCACCAAAGCAAGGTCCTGACAGTAATGGCGGGAGCAGGGCATCTTCTCTTATTTCATCTGATTATCGGGATACATCCAAGACTGACCTGGTAAGTACATTTCTGTAGTGTTTCTCGTGCTATCTCCACATTATAACCTACTGTAGCTTTTACATGAATTCCTGCCTCTACCATTTTGCCATATTTTCTCTTCTTTTTAGGTAGCTTTTAAAATCCTGTAGCCATTACATGTTTTTTTCCTTGCGTGAAACATTTATTATACAGCCATTTAGCTTTGTGTTATCTTAGTATGAGAGCATCATTAATGTTTTTTTTCCAGTAATAAGAATTCCTTATTGTAGGTAATAAGTGGCAGAGTGCAGGAACTCCCATGAATACTGAGCTAGCTAGATGGATCTGTTCAGCACTGTCTGATAACGGTTGGAAGCCTTATATTCAAAGCACATTTGGCGCTCAATAGCTGGATAAGTAGGGCTATCCAGTTATCTAGCAGGCCCCTGAATATCAGGTTATATTCCGTGGCTATTAACCAGATAAATCACTTATCTGGCTATTTTTTAGCGGTAAATTTGTGGGCAGGCAGTAGGCAGATCAGGGTGATGCTACTTATCCAGTTAATTTAACCGGATAAGTAGCTATATTCACTCTCATCCGATTAAGTGAATCGGATAAGGTAGATCAGCCTTAGAGCTGGCCTAACTTAGCCGGATATAATTTATCCAGCTAAGTAACGAGATATACACTGATATTCAGCAGCTTAGCTGTGCTGCTGCTTATCCCTTGTAATTTAGCTGGATAAGGTGTATTCAGCTATGTTACTTATCTGGGCAACAATGAATACTGGGTCCTAAATTTAAAACTGAATATAAAAAGAAGGGGGAAATATTTATATAATACATATATTACTTCTAAGCTTGTCATGATGTCTTGCGACTGGTTTATCATAGTGAAAAGAGATTTTTACATATCCAGAGGCCAGTGCTCCATGTGGAAATAATAACTTTCAATTAATTTAATGTGATAGGTCATAGAATAGTGTGCAGCATATATCACTTCTTTTTATTGGTAACCTTTTTTAATCCATAAATCATTCCTTCTGTAAAATTAAAAAGCATTCCTGCATGATACTTTTCTAAACTAAGTAGGTCATAAAAATGTATACTATTTATAGGTATTTTACTGCCTAAGTGAATTTTGAACACAAAAATATGGTCTGTATTTTATAACCAGTAATCTTTTTTTTTTGAAGGGGGGGCATCTGTCATTCACTCAGGTACACACAGTGTGTTTTCCACCTCATTCCTTTATGACAGACACCAGATGAAATGGATAAATATCATATTTACAAAAAGCTCTGCTGTCACTGACTGTACACGTACTTACAGTAACTTGTTTTTTATGCATTCAGAAACATCTAAATTGCTGTAGGGTGGTTCTTGCTGTCATCTCCTTTAGATTTGTCTGGGTTTAGGATTTCCATCTAGGAGCATTCATAAGCTACAGGTCTCACAGAATAAAGCAGGCTCCTCACTAAGTTTTGTCGTAGAAAGTGAACTACATTAATTACTAACTAGGTAGTTGGTGGGTAAACTTCATTGTTTTACATTTAAAATATAAACAGGCCTGGCTGCAGCCTGAACTCTATAGGAAGACATCCAGTTAGGCATGACCATGTTCTTTGGTTCTCTCCTACTGGCTCCGGTTCCCAGTCTACTGTCCCTCCCCTCCTCCCAAACACAGTTCAGTCCC
This sequence comes from Rhinatrema bivittatum, assembly GCF_901001135.1. Lineage (NCBI taxonomy): Eukaryota > Metazoa > Chordata > Amphibia > Gymnophiona > Rhinatrematidae > Rhinatrema > Rhinatrema bivittatum. The sequence continues at coordinate 299,878,217 of NC_042615.1, forward strand.
CAGACCAAACCTGTCAGTTTTCTACCTCACAATCCCTACCAAGTCTATCGCCAGTCCTCTTTTCTTCTTTCTATCTTGATCTCCATACAGGTCCTCATTCCCCTTCCTATCTACATTCTGCTTCTGTCCTTTTATTAGCCTCCTGTATTGCACATCTGTGTGGTTCCACTCTCACATGCAGCATGAGCCATGCAGTGCCAGCAGGACCCACAAGAATAGCATGATATCTTCGGGGCACCACACAGGTCATACCGAGACCAAAACAGTGTGTATGCACGATAGCGGAGGCCACATAAAGCTGCGAAATACAGCAAGCACTGCTGCTCCCCTGCCAGCCAGAGTGGAGGGTAGGGAAGAGATAAAGTGATAAATTGCAGGAAGACCTTATGAGACTGGAAAATTGGGCATCAAAATGGCAGATGAAATTTATTGTGGATAAGTGCAAGGTGATGCATATAGGGAAAAATAACCCATGCTATAGTTACACAATGTTAGGTTCCATATTAGGTGCTACAACCCAAGAAAGAGATCTAGGTGTCATAGTGGATAACACATTGAAATTGTCGGTTCAGTGTGCTGCGGCAGTCAAAAACGCAAACAGAATGTTGGGAATTATTAGAAAGGGAATAGTGAATAAAATGGAAAATGTCATAATGCCTCTGTATCGCTCCATGGTGAGACCGCACCTTGAATACTGTGTACAATTCTGATCGCCGCATCTCAAAAAAGATATAATTGCGATGGAGAAGGTACAGAGAAGGGCTACCAAAATGATAAGGGGAATGGAACAGCTCCCCTATGAGGAAAGACTAAAGAGGTTAGGACTTTTCAGCTTGGAGAAGAGACGGCTGAGGGGGGATATGATAGAGGTCTTTAAAATCATGAGAGGTCTAGAACGGGTAGATGTGAATCGGTTATTTATGCTTTTGGATAATAGAAAGACTAGGGGGCACTCCATGAAGTTAGCATGTGGCACATTTAAAACTAATCAGAGAAAGTTCTTTTTTACTCAACGCACAATTAAACTCTGGAATTAGTTGCCAGAGGATGTGGTTAGTGCAGTTAGTATAGCTGTGTTTAAAAAAGGATTGGATAAGTTCTTGGAGGAGAAGTCCATTACCTGTTATCAATTAAGTTGACTTAGAAAATAGCCACTGCTATTACTAGCAATGGTAACATGGAATAGACAAAGTTTTGGGGTACTTTCCAGGTTCTTATGGCCTGGATTGGCCACTGTTGGAAACAGGATGCTGGGCTTGATGGACCCTTGGTCTGACCCAGTATGGCATGTTCTTATGTTCAAATAAGATCTAAGTATAAATGTGGGATAGTTGAAGGGGACTGGAAATCATTAGGTGGGGTGAGGGATAATAGGATTAAGAATCTGGAATCGGCAGAAGACCTGGTCCTTCCCTCTCTTCTTCTGGCCAGCTGGCCCAGTTCTTGCTCACCTTTTCTCCCCACAGTTCTTTCTGCCTATATAAATATATATATTTAGAATCTGAAAAGGTGGAGTGGGCAGTGCCCACTAATTCTCAGCCATAACACCTGGCCTGATTATATAAACCTATCAAATTGTCCTGTGCGCCTGGGTGACTGTTTGTAACTTGTTTAAAGTCTTTCAGAGAGAACCTGATGTTTTTTGCATTTTTTTTGTAGTCTTGCAATTCCCTTCTGCTCCTTTTGGCTTCCAGCTCAATTAAAACCAAGCTCTATTGGGCTACGGTGCCATGCACCCTTCATTTGCAACTACCTGGGAGTTTTCCCAATTTGTTTATGTGTTTAATTTCTATTGTATTTTAAAGAAACAAGCATAGACTTTTGCACAATAAACATGAATATACACCAAATAAAAATTAAGATGAATAGACAAAAATGTCACCTAATAATGTATAGAACTTCAGCTGTCACTAATAGTTCTCTAGAAGGTTTATGTGGTTTGAACAATCCTTCCACTCCCTATTCCTGAGTTACAATTTGTCATTGAAAGATGTGAATTGAAGTATCCCTGCTGCGGAATCTTTAAGGAGTAGGGAGGTTATGGATGCCTTTCAAGGGGTTCTGCTTAGACAAATGATGATGGAACCCATGAGGGGAGAAGTGATATTGGACTTGTGCTCACAAATGGAGATAGTGTCCAGTTAGATGCTCATCTGAGTGCCAGTGATCATCAAACAATATGGTTTGATATAGAGGCTAAGATGGAGAGAAGTCACATGAAGATCAAAGTCATGGATTTCAGAAATAAAGACTTTGTTAAAATGGGGAAGTAACTTGAGAAGGAGCTAGAAGACTGGAGGAGATGGGAGAATTGATACAAAAGTGGGCTAAATTAAAATGAACTAAAACAAAGGCAACAAATCTTTATGTAAGAAAAGTGAATAAAAGGAAGAGGAAAGGGAAACCAATATGATTCTCTAAAGAGATGGTTGAAAAAATAAAGGCAAAAAGATTAGCATTCAAGAACATAAGAAATTGCCATGCTGGGTCAGCCCAAGGATCCATCAAGCCCAGCATCCTGTTTTCAGCAGAGGCCAAACCCGGCCACAAGAACCTGGCAATTATCCAAACACTAAGAAGAGCCCATGCTACTGATGCAATTTATAGCAGTACAAAGGAACACAAAAAGAGGCTCACAGATAAGAATATCTGGTGAAGCTGAAAGAGATGAGATAAGTAATGAGGATGGCAAAAGCTTGAGCGGAAGAAAGGTGACAAAAACATTTTTCAGATATATCATAGAAAAGAGGAAGACCAGAGGTAGTGGTGTAAGAATGAAAGGAGACAAGTTCATTGTGTGGAGAAAGATGAAGAAAAAGCAAAAATATTAAGCAAACACTTCACTCTGTGTTCACTGATGAAGACCTTGGGGAAGGGTCCATTGCTTATTGGTAAAAGCATGGATGGGAGTGGGATTTTCGGAAGAGAGTGTTTGATTAGAATTAGCAAAACATGAGGTGGACAAGGCCATGAGGCAGAATGAGATATACATCCCAGGATAGTGAAGGCGCTCAGAGAAGTACTGGTGGGTCTGTTGAAAGAATGGAACACAAGATTGAAGAAGGGCAGTTGTGATCCCTTGTCACAAAACGTGGTAGCAGGGAGGACCCTGGAAACTACAGGCTGGTTAGCCTTACCTTGATGTTGGGAAAACTAATGGAGACTCTTCTGAAAGAAAAGATGGTGAACTATCTGCAATGCAATGGGTTGCATTATCTGAGACATGGTTTTCCCAGAGCAACATCCTTTCAAATCCTACTTGACATTTGGGTAACTAGAGAATTAGATCAAGGAAGAGAATTTGATATGATTAATTTGGATTTCAGCAAAACTTTTGATACTGTCCTGCATAGAAGGCTATGAATAAAATGAGAAGCCTGAGAGTGAGTCCCAAGGTGGTGGAATGGATCAGAAAATGATTATTAAATAGATGACAGCGAGAAGTCTTAAATGGAACCTACTCTGAGGAGGGAAGAGAGATAAATGGAAAACTTACTAGCAGAGAGCACAGATTCATGTTCTTTGATGCTTTAACCTTATAATTGCCCTATGGATATTAACAACTTACCTATCCTTGACAAAGAATGCCTGTTCTTCAGAAACCAACAGGGCAATATTTTGCTTTAAATTTCTCAGATAGTTTCACATCTGGATTAAGTAGGGAAACAGCAGTAAATGTTCACACTTGGAACAGACTGACCAGTCACAAAAGGTGGAATAGAAATAAAAAAAAAAAAAAATTAAATCAAATGGGCCAGTAAGAGCTAGATAGTTCAAAGACTTTATCTGCTTTGGGAGTGATGGTTATACACACCATGTTAGAGGTATGACATTAGAAATGGTCATTCGGAAAAGTTCAAGGATCTTATAATCTCTACTTGTGGGGTATGGTGCTGAGTTTTATTAAGGAGCTTTGGTTTATTTATTGAAGGGAGTTATGAGGTAGACCCCCAAGAGGAAGTTTCCTTAGGGACAATATATAGTGGTGTTCAGAGTGAGAAACAGGTTTTTCTTTGGTTCCTGCTGCAGAATTCTGAGAGTTGAATAGAGAGCTTCACATTTCCTTGGAGGGCAACTGGTATATTCAGTTCAGCCAGGCCAAGCAGTGGGAGGCCAGTGAATCTTTGCTGGGCTCCTAATTGGAATTTGGTGTCAATCTAGGAGAAATATGGACCCCCAATAGCCTTGTGGAAATCCTAAGAAGTAGGTGAACTATACTTATGGCCTATGAGAAGAAATCTGTGAATAGATGTGAATACTGAATCTCTTCTGAATTGAGAAAGAATGGAAGGTATTTTTTGTGCTGTGCTAGTCAAGTGAAAATTTGAAGGAAGAGTGTTTTATTGATGATGTTGATACAGTATCATGCTGTGAACCTTGATATAATCAGTGAATTTTAATTTTGCTCAACTCTGACTGTCGACACTCCAGAAATAAAAGTTTTGTTTGTCAAAAACACCTTTTGAGTGAGACATTCCTTTATCCCAAGAAATGAGTTTGTGAGAGGCAATTTTCAGTGTGAGAAAAGGGGGGGTTGAAGATTTGGAATTTGCAGTGTGAAGTCAGAGGGGAGACGGGGAACTAAATGTTCTGTTCTCTGTCCAGCTTCAAGAATGCAACTCTTGTTTCTGGGTCTGGTCCACTACATCATCTGCTCAACCATTTTTATTTGTGTGAACCCACAAAGACTGGTGCTTCCCTTCCAAACAGTCATCAGACATTCTATCATTTTATTTGCCTCAAAAGGGAGTTATGGAGGATTTGCGAAGGTTTCTGGTTTGTACATATGCACGCTTCATATTTATTAAGGAAGAAGGGAATATACTTCTTGAGTATTTTATGAGGGCATTTTTCAGTTGTGTGCATAGTTCAACAAAAACACATATGAGCAGGTGCGCCTAAAGCTATATCTGTATTTTATAAACACTGCAACGGGAGCCTAATAGTTCATAAAAGATCTTGCATCAACATCCTGAAAGTGCATGCACTTTTTTTTAATAGAGGGATCTGCATAGTTTATACACCTGTTCCCTGTACGTACCAGGATCAGTCCAGGACACCTGGGTTGTGACTCCGCACCAGTAGATGGAGACAGACTAAAACTTGTGGGCGGAGCATATATGCCCCTGTGCCAGTCACAGCCCCTCAGTCTTACTCTGTCTCCAGTAGGTGGTGCAGGTCCGGTCACAGCCCTGTCGGGCCTGATTCTGGTTGTTAGTCAGGTTCGCTTTTTGGGTTTTATTTTCTATTAGGCCTATTTGGTTTTTTTCTGTAAATTGGGTTTTTTGTTTAATTTGGTTAATTTTAGTCCCGGTTGCCCTGCCTCCCTGGGGAGTTGAGAGGTCCTGAGGGGACTACCCTCCCCAGGTGGAGGCCGCTGCTAGGGTTGAGGACCCGGCTGGACTAGTAGCAGCGTCAGGGGTGACACCGGGGAGCCCGGTTCACTCACCCCTGCAGGACAGAGGGCTTTTTCAGTACCAGGGACAGCGTTTTCTGTAAAAAAAAAAAAAAAAAAAAGTGTTTGACTTTTGTTTCTGTCTGCTCTCCGTTGCCTGGCGTTGCGCTCCGTCCCGTCCCGCTCGGGGGGGGGCGTCGTCGGCAGGGGGGAGGTCGCCGATTTCGCCGCGGTGATTTTTTTCTTTTTCTTCAGCGCCCCTCAGTGTTTTTCGGCGCGTCCTTTGTTTTCCCGCGATTTTCTCGATGCCGCGCGGCTCGCAGTGCAGGGCCTGCGGCTCGGCGCGCGCGCGTCTCTCCCGGGACGGCCTTTGCTCGGCCTGTGTCCCGGGAGACGAGGGATCATCGGGGGCACCTCGGGGGACCCGTTCCCGGGTGGCACGATCGCCGTCGCAGGGGGGAGGGGCCCCTGACAGGCCTCCTGGTTCTTTCCCGGTTTCCGCGGGAGTGGCGGCCATTTTGTCCACCGGCCGGGTAGTCTCACGCGAAACGGTGGAGGCCTCGGTTTTGCCCCCTGAGCTCTCCCCGCAGTGGGGTGCGGCGGGGGAGGCCCCCTCGGAGGGGCCCCGGTCCCAGGGGACTTCGGAAATCGATTCTTCGGATTCGGGCGAGCTCTCAGAGGATTTAGCGCTTTGCTGCGCAAGGTGCTCCGATATAGGCGAAGCAAGCGCAGTCGGGGGGACGCCTCGCGCGCTCGGGTCCACCGGTCCCCGCCGAAGAAAAAGCCGGCCAGGAGGACGGCGAAGGTCGCCCAGGCCGCGGGCCGGAGCAAGCGGATTCCGCGAGGGGTGCCGCAGGGCTCGGAGTCCGAAGAATCTGCCGAGGCGGACACGGAGGCCTCTGAGGAACCCCTGCCGGGAGCCGGGAAGGCAGCGTCCGATGGCTCCGCGCAGCTCGCTACGGGGAAAAGAGCACAGGCCGTCGATGGGGATGACCCCAAGGTGGTGCGTTTGTTCCTTAGGGAGGAGCTGTCGCCGCTTATCCCGGCCATTCTCCAGGAGCTGCGGATTGATGCCCCTCCGGTGGTGGTCCGCCAGGAGGCAAATATGGATCCTGTCCTGCTCGGGCTCACAGGGCCGGCGGTTGCTTTTCCTTTTCATTTTTTCGTCCACGGATATCCTCTTCAAGGAATGGGATACTCCGGAGTTGGATTTGAAGGTCAGCAAGGCCATGGACAAGCCTTACCCTTTGCCGGAGGACGCGCTGGAGCTCCTCCGGCTCCCAAAAGTGGATTCGGCGGTGTCCGCTGTCACGAAGAGGTCTAACATCCCGGTCACGGGAGCGACAGCCCTCCGGGATATTCAAGACCGGAAGTTGGAGGTTCAACTCAAAAAGATTTTCGAGGTCTCTGTCCTAGGAGTGCGGGCCGCCATGTGCACGAATTTTGCTATGCGGGCTAGTCTGCGCTGGGCTCAAGTCCTTCAGGCGAATGCAGGTCTCTCTGCAGAGGAAGCTTCTCAAGCAGACAGGTTGGAGGCAGCCATTGCCTATGGGGCCGATGCGCTCCATGATCTGTAGCGCACCTCAGCTCACTCCATGGTGGCAGCGGTGTCGGCGCGTCGTCTTCTTTGGCTGCGCAACTGGGCAGCGGATGGCTCTTCCAAGGCTCACCTCGGGGCATTGCCATTTAAAGGGAAATTGCTATTTGGCAAGGAGTTAGATGATTTGTTGGTTTCCCTGGGTGAGAATCGAGCGTTTAAGCTGCCGGAGGATAGGGCCCGTCTGCGATCTTCCTTCTCAGGCAGAGCCCGGTTCCGGGGGCCCAGGAAGTCCAGACCGCAAAGATCCTCTGGATCCTCATATAGGTCGTCCTCCTCGCGGAACGCTCAGTGGCAGCAGTCCTTTCGGGGCAAGCGTTTTGGCCGGCAAGGAGGGGCTCCGTCGGGTGCGGGGGCCAAGCCTTCACAATGAAGTCCGGCCGGCCCATCCCTCCTCGTGGCCTCGGCACGTTGTCCCAAACGTGGGGGCGCGTCTCTCCTTCTTTCTCGAGGAATGGGCCAGCATGACGTCGGATCAGTGGGTCCTCGACGTGATAAGACACGGCTACGAGTTAGACCAAGAAAGACGGCTCTTTCCGCCCCATTCTGGATCTGAAGGGAGTCATCAGATGCCTTCGGGTTCCTCATTTCAAGATGGAAACCATTCGTTCCGTGATCGTGTCAGTGCGCCCCGGCGAATTCCTGGCGTCCCTAGACCTCACAGAAGCATACCTTCATGTAGGCATTAATCTAGCTTTTCAGCGGTTCCTGCGGTTTTGCATTCTGCGCAGGCACTTCCAGTTCCGGGCGCTCCCGTTCGGCCTAGCGACAGCGCCTCGGACATTCACGAAAGTGATGGTGGTCGTGGCGGCGCAGTTGCGGCGGGAAGGCCTGCTGGTTCACCCTTACCTCGACGATTGGCTAATCCGAGCGAAGTCTCAGAGTCTGTGTCGGCAGGCGGTGACCAGGGGGTTACAGCTCTTGCAGTCCCTGGGCTGGGTGGTCAACTACAACAGAGTCATCTCGAACCTTCTCAGTCCTTGGAGTATCTTGGAGCCCTTTTCGACACGAAGCGAGGCAAGGTGATTCTCTCTCAGGAACGGATATGCAATCTGCAGTCTCAGGTGCTACGTCTTCTGTCGCTACACCGGCCACGAGTCTGCGATTACCTGACGGTTCTGGGGTCTATGGCATCCACTCTGGCGTTAGCCCCTTGGGCGTTCGCTCATCTACGACCGCTGCAGTCCTCATTGCTTTCCCGCTGGAAACCGGTTTCCAAGGATTTTTATCTACCTCTCCCTCTCGAGGGTCAGGCGCGAGCCAGCCTGAGCTGGTGGCGGGATTCCAAGCATCTCTCCTGTGGAGTGTCCATTCTGCTGCCCGACTGGACGGTGGTGACCACGGATGCCAGTCTTTCCGGCTGGGGGGCAGTGTGCCAAGGGAAGTCGGTTCAGGGTCTGTGGTCAGAGTCGCAGACCCGGTGGTCTATCAACCGGCTGGAGACCAGAACGGTCCGTCTGGCGCTGCATGCTTTTCTACCCCTAGTATGCGGACAGGCGGTCCGGGTATTGTCGGACAACGCTACCACCGTGGCTTACATCAATCGCCAGGGCGGGGCAAGAAGTCCTCTAGTGGCGGAGGAGGCGTGGCTCTTGATGCTCTGGGCAGAGCGGCATCTCAGCCATCTCGCTGCGTCCCACATTGCAGGAGTCGACAACGTCCAGGCGGATTTTCTCAGCCGTCACCGTCTGGATCCCGGAGAGTGGGAGCTGGCGGAAGAGGCGTTTCTCTTCATCTGCAAGACTTGGGGAACGCCCCACATGGATCTGATGGCCACGTGGCACAGCGCAAAGGCTCCGAGATTTTACAGTCGACGTCGCGAAAGGGGCGCAGAGGGAGTCGACGCGTTGGTGCTTCCCTGGCCGGCGGATGTGCTTCTGTATGTGTTCCCACCGTGGCCCATGATCGGCAAGATTCTGCGGCGCATAGACTTGCACCCGTCCAACGTGATCATGGTGGCGCCGGAGTGGCCGCGCCGTCCCTGGTTTGCGGACTTAGTCCAGTTGTCGGTGGCCGCCCCCCTTCGCCTTCAGGGGTTCGCGGGGCTTTCTTCGGCAGGGCCCCATCTGTTTGGAGGATGCGGATCACTTCTGTCTCGCGGCATGGCTTTGAGAGGTACCGGTTGAAAAGAAAAGGCTACTCGGATGCGGTCGTTACTACGTTGCTGAGATCCCGAAAACAGTCTACTTCCCTGGCTTATGTTCGGGTCTGGGTAGTGTTTGAGGAATGGTGCGTGGAGCGGGGTCTGAATCCCACTTCCGCTTCTATTTCTGATATTTTGGCGTTTCTCCAGGCGGGGCTCGCCAAAGGTTTAGCGTGCAATTCCCTTCGGGTCCAAGTGGCGGCGCTTGGGTGCTTGCGAGGTGAGGTCCGGGGAGTCTCTCTGGCTCTCCACCCAGATATCTCCCGCTTTCTTAGGGGGGCTAAGCACCTCCGTCCTCCGTTGCGGCCCCTTGCCCGTCTTGGAACCTCAACTGGGTACTCTCAGCCTTATGCTCAGCGCCGTTTGAGCCCCTGAAACGTTATACGCTCAAGGATCTCACGTTGAAGACCGTATTCCTGGTGGCGATTGCATCAGCCAGTCGTGTTTCAGAATTACAGGCGTTGTTCTGTAGGGAGCCCTTCTTGCGCATCTCCGATTCGGGGGTTTCCTTGCGGACGGTTCCCTCCTTCCTTCCTAAGGTCGTGTCGTCGTTCCATTTGAATCAGTCGATTGAACTTCCCGCTTTCATGTTTGGGGAGTCTTCGGACCCGAAAACGAAAGACTTGGGAAAACTAGATGTGCGGAGGTCCCTTCTTCGCTATCTAGAGGTTACTAATCAGTATCGGGTGACGGATCATCTGTTTGTGTTGACTTCGGGTCCAAAGAAAGGTGCTGCGGTGTCCCGCACGACAATTGCCCGTTGGCTCAAGGAAGCCATTGGTTCTGCGTATCTTCTGCATGGAAAATCGCCGCCAGTGGGTCTTCGGGCTCATTCGACGCGGTCTCACGCTGCGTCTTGGGCGGAATCTTCTCAGGTGTCGCCTCAAGAGATTTGCAGGGCGGCTACCTGGAAGTCGTTGCATACCTTCTTTAAACATTACCGGTTGGATGTTCAGGCTACTGAAGCTGGGGGTTTTGGAGAGAGGGTACTCCAAGCGGGACTCTCTGCTTCCCACCCTCGGTAAGTTGGCTCTGGTACATCCCAGGTGTCCTGGACTGATCCTGGTACGTACAGGGAAAGGAAAATTAGTTTCTTACCTGATAATTTTCGTTCCTGTAGTACCAAGGATCAGTCCAGGATCCCGCCCACAGTGCTGCGCTATAGTAATGGAGAGTCCGCTCTTTATTGTTTCTTTCACTACGCTGACCCTTCTTGAGTTGCTCTCCCGGTTTGGGAGTCTACGCTGACCCTTCTTGAGTTGCTCTCCCGGTTTGGGAGTCTGGTTTCGGTAGGGGTGTTGGATTTCTTTCGTTTCCCTACCAAGTTTGTATGGTTAGTTATGGTTGCCTTTTTGGCTTTTGTCTACTTTGACATTACGTATGACTGAGGGGCTGTGACTGGCACAGGGGCATATATGCTCCGCCCACAAGTTTTAGTCTGTCTCCATCTACTGGTGCGGAGTCACAACCCAGGTGTCCTGGACTGATCCTTGGTACTACAGGAACGAAAATTATCAGGTAAGAAACTAATTTTCCTTTTTATAAAATGCATGTATTTTATGTGTACATTAACAACCCTCAGTTTATGTGTAGAAGGAGGTATTTGGATATTTGCATATATCTGACTTATGAAAATACTTACATGTGTGTGTACTTCCAAGAACCAGTTCGCTGAGAGCTTCATTCATTAATCCAGACTTTCACCAGTTCATCTACATCCTCCACCCAAAAACCACACAAAAAAAACCCACTGGATTTAATTTCCATGATTTGATTAGCAAATTTAAAAGCATGCGCATGTGTTTGATGACACATGTACATACTTCAGTTTATAAAATACATATAAATATGTGGCTGGACTCTTCTTTCTTTAAAAAAAAAAAAAAAAAGTGCTTTGGTGCAGGTAAGAGGGGAATATTCTAAGGAGTATGGGTTTGATTGTGGGATTCCAGTGGGCTGAGCTTTATCTCCACTTCTGTTTAATCTTTTTATGCAGCTGTCGGGGGCCTGAGACATTGATTCCATTGCAACCCCAAGAGTTAAACGGCCATCAGAGTCCATGCTTTAACTTGCCACTTCCTACCCATTATATTCAAAGGATGCTAATTTTAGGAAAGCAAAAGTAACAGACTCAGGAGCTGAAACATAGCATCCTTTTGGGTGGATACCATCTTGGTTCTGGGAATCCTCATTTAATCAAATTAAGAACAGAAAAAAAAACAATCTTAGTGTGCATGTTGCTTATAAATTTCTGTAACTTCGAGACAATTATAAAAAAATATATATATATAAAATCATAAAACTTTTGAGCCATATGCATACAGATCATACTATAATAATACATCTTAGTTTTATTTCGGTTATTAATTACGATATCTCAGGTAATGAAAAACTATAGCGCAGTATTGACAGTGACACCTCTGCTATTTATCATGAGAAAAGTGAATTGATTGCAAAAATATACTGGCGAAGAGATTAAACTAAAGGGATAAATAAGAGACAGTGCCTTTTTGCTACTAGTTCTGCTCAGTCTGCATTAGAATAAGGTTCTTTCATTGGAATTTTTTGTGCAGTAGTCGAAGATTCTAGGAGTTCGCAATTTTCAAAAGACGTAAAGAAGTTTCTTTCGTCCATTAAATTAAAACTTGGGGAGAAGTGGAACCCTCACCTGTACTGAACTCTTTCTTTCTAAAGCAGATTAATTATGAATGGGCGCTGCTTTACCTTGTCTGTGCCCATTGCCAGATGTCTGGGAGAAACAACATCATATGGCCTTCTTTTCCTCTGATTTGGCTATGAGGTTCTGCTTTTTTGAGAACTCATGAAAGCAACTTACAATCACTCATGGCTGTTCTTACTGCCTGCCTCTTCCCCACCCACCCACCCTATGCTCTTTGTCAAATTTCAACTCTAATCTATGGTTCCCAGCCGCCTCCTTACTTCCACTTTTCTGAATAGGAACCACATCCGTTCTTTTCCACTCCTCTGGAACTACTCCAGACTCTAAAGGCAAATTGAAAATGTCAGCCAGTGGAGCTGCCAGGACATTTCTAAGTTCCCTTAGTATCCTTGGATGTATCCCATCCAGCCCCATTGCCTTATCAACTTTGTTTAGTTAGCTCCTCACGAATACATTGTTCTGAAAATTGATTGAGGTTTACCTCATTTCCAATCTTATTTGTATTTGTTTTATGTGGTCCTGCTCCAGGCCCTTTCATAGTGAACACTGAACAGAAATATTTAAGTAATTTTGCTTTTCCTCAGCCTCTAGATATTGCTTCCCTTCACCTTTGAGACTCACTATGCCACTTTTGCACTTCCTTCAATCACTAACATATCTAAAAAAAAAAAGTCTTGTCCCTCTGTTTTACTGTATTTGCTCATCTCATGACTGCTTGTTCTAGAGCCTCCTTTCCTTTGAAAAAGGCCTGCCTCATATGCATGTAAACCTTGGAGGTATTTAAATGTTTATTTCATATCTTTCCTATCCTGCCTTTCCTCTAGGGTATACATTTTTAAGTTCTTCCCCATATACTTTATTTATTTATATAACGTTTTTATAGACCGACATTCATTGGGAACATCACATCGGTTTACGTGGAACAAAAATGCAGCGAAAAGGGCTTTACAAAAAACCGAGTTAAACCAGAATAAGAGCAGAAGCTATAGAAAACAGTAACCATATGGTACAGTAATATAGGTGTTGCAATAGGAACAAGGAACAAAAATGCAGCATAAAGGGCTTTACAATAAACTGAGTTTAAACCAGAATAAGAGCAGAAACTATATAAAACAGTATCCATATAGTACAGAAATAAAGGTATTGCAATAGAATTAGTATTGCACTGTTAATACAAAAATAATGATTTGTGTATTAAAATGAATAATATAGTATAGAGGAAATTTCTTGGGTGAGGAGGGGGAAAAAGGAGAAAATGGATAATATAGTATGGACAAGGAATTTCTAGAAAAAAGACCACTGACTATTTTAGTAGCCACCCTCTGACCTGACTCCAGTCAGTTTACATCATTTTGAAGTTGTATTCTCCACAACTATACACAGTAATCCAAATGAGGTCTCACCACAGGCTCACCCATGGGCAATGTCACCTCCTTTTTTCTGCTGACCATTCCTCTCCCTATGCAGCCAAACATTTTTCTGGCTTTTGCCAATACTTTATCTACCTGCTTAAGATCATCCAATACAGTCATTCCCAGATCCTGCTCTTCTTTCCTGTTTAGAATTTCACCCCCCATACTGTACCGTTCCTTTGGGTTTTTGCAGCCCAAATGTATGACTACATTTTTTTTAGCATTAAATCTTAGCTGCCAGGCTTTAGAACATTCCTTGTGCTTTCCCAGATTCCTCCTCATGTTTTCCACACCACCTTGGGTCTCTGCTCTTTTGCAGATTTTTATATCATGCACAGAAAGACAAACTTTTCCCAACAATTCTTCCGCAGTATCAATCACGAAAAGTTTGAAAAGAACCGGGCCAAGGACCAATCCCTGTGGCATATAGCTAGTAATGCCCCTATCCTCGGAATGAACTTAGTTTACCACGACCCTTTTTTGCCTCCCACTCAACCAGTTTCTAACCCAGTCAATCACCCATACCAAGAGTTCTCAGTTTATTTATAAGGCATCTGTGCAGAACTGTGTCAAAAGGCCTTACAAAAATCCAAGTACATTATATCTAGTGCTCTCCTCTGATTCAATTCTCTGGTCACCCACTCAGTGAAATTAGATTCATCTGACAAGACCTACCTGTTTTCAGCCCTACAAACATATTTTGTACGTGTAAATCATATTTTCTGTGTTGACAAGGCCATGAGACATTGGTGTTCTCATCTGAGAGTGCCAAACAGCCTCATATCTCAAGAAAAGTTTACTGAGCATGTGCATTGGTTCCCAAGCATACCCTGCCCTAATCCTCTTATTTATTTTATTTTGGAATTATTAATCACCTTCTGCCGTGGCGCAAGGCAATTTGCAATAAAACATACATAAAATCAAATAAAATAACATCTAAAGATACCAAAATAAATAAAACAACAAAAATTATTAAAACTGAGTGGCATCACTAAAATAATATAAACATGCAAAACTAATTATAAGCTGCCCTATTTGATACCAATTCAATAAAAAGTCTGTTTGAATAGAACAGTTTCCAAAGAGTTCTTAAAAATGTTTGAACATTCTAACATTGAACATTAGTCTGATTTTTACCTGAGATTCCATATGGATGTGTGTCCCTCTCTCTTAGAAATGTTTCTATATTTTGTCTTCTGCTTTGTTGCAGTTATCTTTTCTTACTGCCTTAGCAGCCCCTCAGCAGTACTTTTTAGTGTTACCCTGAAAAAAAAATAATAACAGACTGTAATTGGAGGTCAGTTGCTTCTTCCAGGATGTTCGGGGAGAAGCTCAAGAAAAAGCCATTCATCAGCGGCTTCGAGTCTTGCATCTGTAGGCACCAGATATCAGTCTCCACTGCCCAGGTTTGTGTTATATAAAATATATTTTTTATATTCAGCCTTTCAGCACTTCAAAGCAGATTACATTCAGGTACTATAGGTGATAAGTGTTTAGGCCCGAACCATGACATGACAAATTGCTGCAGTTGTGGACAAATATCTCCTAAGGCCTGGAAAATGGAGGATGTCCAGAAGGTAGTTAGGGAAAACGCCATGAATTTGGTCGTAAAATTTACTCCTTGCGCTCTCACCGCATGGAGTCAAGCACGGGTTCTTCCATCCCTCTGTTCCACAGTAAAAGCTTCTCCTCCTGCAACATCAGACTCCAGGCATAAGAACTTAAGAACATAAGAAATTGCCATGCTGGTTCAGACCAAGTGTCCATCAAGCCCAGCATCCTGTTTCCAACAGAGGCCAAACCAGGCCACAAGAACCTGGCAATTACCCAAACACTAAGAAGATCCCATGCTACTGATGAATTAATAGAAGTGGCTATTCCCTAAATAAACTTGATTAATAGCCATTAATGGACTTCTCCTCCAAGAACTTATCCAAACCTTTTTTGGACCCAGCTACACTAACTGCACTAACCACATCCTCTGGCAACAAATTCCAGAGCTTTATTGTGCGTTGAGTGAAAAAGAATTTTCTCAGATTAGTCTTAAATATGTTACTTGCTAACTTCATGGAATTCCCCCCTAGTCCTTCTATTATTCAAAAGTGTAACTAACCGATTCACATCTACTTGTTCAAGACCTCTCATGAGCTTTAAGACCTCTATCATATCCCCCCCTCAGCCGTCTCTTCTCCAAGCTGAATAGCCCTAACCTCTTCAGCCTTTCCTCACTGCAAGAGGGAAAGGTACAGGGTAGCGAAAGTTGCAGAAGCCCTTGGCACTAGAAGAGGCATGGACTTGGTGCCTAAGTGAGGCTCACGCTTGAGGCAGAGCTCTTCAGATCCAAAGGGAAGGAAGCAGCATGGTACCATAGTTGGGGGGCATTTTGTTTGCTCTGACCCCTGTTGACACTGTACCACAACGTCTCTTCATCTCTTATGGCATAGATGGTCCCCATGGCATAGGATCCCTACATGTCCAGGGCACTGTTGGTAGCTGTGGTGTGTGTATTCCATGGTGCCCTTGGTGTGGAGGTGTGAAACACTTGCACTAATTCTATCCATTACATCTGTGGTGTCGATGAAGAAGAATCTGGATGTTATACTGCCAGTACAGATACCCGAGTGTTAACAGAGGAGCCTGTCTCAATCAGCATAGATCACTTCTGCCCCTCCCTTTCTTTGGAGCCAAGTACGTCAGCTCTCCTATAGAAAACTGAAGAGTATCCTATTTGGTTCTCAGAAGAAGATCTCTCTTCTCCAACTCTGGCCCAAAGATCACAATAGCCAATGAACTACTCACTGAATCAGTGAAGAATTTATTTGCCTCTCTGGCTTTTGAAGACTGGAGAGGTGCTCTGGAGCCTTTCCTATCTAAAATTGGTGACATATTCCCTCAAACAGACGTCCCCACCAGTTGCACAGCAAAGCATAGCCCCACACAAGATTTGCCTGCAATAGGGGTTTCTCTCAGCAGTTGGTAAAATCTTCACCTGTGATTGGGGAGTTTTTCCCAGAGTCGGAGGACGATGAGGGAGCTTTGGCTAGGTCAACATTCCACCAGGACAAGTGCCCTCCAAGATGACAGTGGTCTCAACCTCAGTTTCCCACTTCATCATTAGGGTCGTAGATCAGTGTTTCCCCATTACCTGGATCAGGGGAAGGTTCAGTGGGAATTCTGTCAGATCCCTCGCTGGAAATACCACAGGACTCTCCACCACCTAAGGACTTCTGCTATTCTAAGTTCTTAGACAAGTTGGCAAAGGCATTAAACAATTTTAGGAAAGAAGCAGATCTCAGAATGAAGGTTTTCTACCTTCTGCAGCTCCTAGAACCCTCAGCATGATCTCTGTAAACAGACTGATCCTGGATCTTCAATCCAGAATATGACAGAATCCCACCACATGCCTGCAAATGTCCAGGAAACTTTATCTAAAATATAGGGTGCAGCCAACCCATAGGTTTGGCATGGTGCAGTTCCTGTACCATTCAGTAGTAGCTGAGTCAGCTCTAAAGAGAGTCCATGAAACCAGGGTGAATTCTAATATCCCACCAAGTAAAGCCCCAAAGCTACTTAACACCAACTATATGTGGTGCAGTACTTGCATGAATATATTAAGATGAAGCTCCTCATGGAGTCCCTAGATACTGAGTATGTTGCAGTGCATAAGGCAATTGAAGAGGAATGTGAGTGGCATCTGATCCATTTAGTAAGTGAAATTTCCAGCACCATGGTAAGGATTTCAGTGGCCACCTTTGGGGCTTATGGGTTGGCTTGATATTGAGTCAGCAGTCTGAAAGACGACATACATGATTGAATTACAGATGTCTCTTGTTTAGGGGACAGTTTTATTCAGGGACAAAGTCAAGGTGACTAGATCACTTATTAAGGAGCACCAAGCTGCTATCCAATCTCTCAATGGGAGAAGTGACCAACTTCTGGTTTCTAGGTGCCAATATTTCTCTTATAGGCCAGTGTTCATCAAGAGATACTCCTTCTAGTCTTATTAGTGACCTTGATCCACCCATCCTTTACAAGAAAAGGTTCCCACTAGAGGGTGTCAGAGGGAAAGGCACCTTAAAACCCCACATGTGAAACCTGGACCCAATTTTTGACCTGTCAAGCCCTGTGGAGGGGGAGAGGAGAATCCGGTCTTTTCTCTAAAAATAGAACAAGATCACCAAGGACCACTAGGCAAATAAAAACTGTGGAGATAGTTACCACTTGCCATTCTCTTGTCTACCCATGACCTAGTATTTTTCAGTCTTTAATTAAGACCCATTTCAGTAGGCTCATCTGCATCTAGAGGTGGAATTGCTGCTTCAGCACAGATCAATAGAGTCTGTTCCCCCTCAGAAGCAAGGCCAAAGATTTTACTCCCATTACTTCCTTATTCCCAAAAAAACAGGGGACTGAAACCTATTCTAGGTTTTCAAAAAGTTAACTGAAGTGGGAGAAGTTCAAGATGAATTCCCTTCACACGATCCTTCTGTTTAGTCATCTGGACAATTTGATGTGTACCCTGAATCTCATGGATGCCTATTTCATATCCCGATTCATCATTTGCATTGGAGATACCTGAGGTTTGTAGTGGAAAGGCCTCTTTACCTCTACAAAGTCCTTTCTTTTGTCCTATCTGCAACTTCAAGGGTATTCACCAAGTGCCTAGTGGGAGTAGTGGTATTAACTACACCAGATGGGGGTCTGCATCTTCCCCTACCTGGATGATTGGTTGGTAGTAGGTGCCTTCCAGTCAAGGATTCTGTACTCTCTGGAGAACACTATCCAACTCCTTCAGTCCCTGAATTTTCTGATCAACTTTGCCAAATCAAGCCTCACTTCTGTCCAAAGGATTTAGTTCTCAACTAAGCATTCCTCCCATATGAAGGGCCCTAGTGCTAAGGAGGCTAATAAAGGCCCTCCTACAGCAGAATCAAACTCCAGCAAGATCAGTCCTAATAATCCTGGAACACAAGGCAGCAGCAGTTCA
Organism: Rhinatrema bivittatum; assembly: GCF_901001135.1. NCBI lineage: Eukaryota > Metazoa > Chordata > Amphibia > Gymnophiona > Rhinatrematidae > Rhinatrema > Rhinatrema bivittatum. The sequence continues at coordinate 299,896,431 of NC_042615.1, forward strand.
TTTCATTTTGTTGGCTCGGTTGCATAGAAGAGATAAAGAATGGGGTCTTTGGTATCAGTGGGATCAGCCTCAAAAATCATTAGCCCACCACATCAGGGCATTAGCCAAATGAAGACAGTCCTTTGGTTGTCTCTGAAGCTATTGGTTCTAAATGTGGGGCTCCCCCTGCGAGCACCATCTCATCAAGTGATTCTGTCCATTGATGCCTCCAACAAGGGTTGGGGAGCTCGCACAGTTATGACTCAAACCCAAGGGACATGGTACTTAGGTGAGAGTAGTCTTCAGATCAGCCTCCTGGAGCAACTTACCATCCATTACATATTTGAAAGCTTTCTCTCACATTCTAGCAGGAAGAAGAATCTTGATTCAGACAAACAAACAGGTTGCCATGTCTACAAGTGACATACATTCAATGGTCCCAAAACACTCTAGTGGACTTCCTAAATTGACATCTTCTTCCTCATGCATGGTCCTGGATCAACAAATGAAGGACACTTTGTTTGTCCTCTGGGGCTGGCCAACAATCAATTTGTTTGCTACAGAGAGAAACAAAGGTCAGAACATTCTGCTCCATGCTTCCAACTAGGTTGAGCTCAGCTCCCAATGCTTTCTGCTATGCTGGGATGCAGATCTTCTATATGCCTATCCTCTGATCCTGTTAATTGCAAAGCCAGTCTAGAAAGTGCTTCAGGATCTTGTGAGAATGATTCTCATTATTCTTGCATAGCCAAAACAAGTGTGGTTTCCCTGTCTTTTGCAGTGGTCTAAACAGCCTTCAGTTTCATTGGGCATGATGCCCTCCCTCGTTATTCAAGGGAACAGACATCTCTGCTGTCCAAATCTTCTAGCCCTCCTGCTCCTTCCTAAAAGAGATTTTCAACCTAGTGTCAGTTTGGTTATCTGGACCCATTCACTTGTAACCCAAGGGACCTGCTCCACTAGTTTTTTGTTTTTTTTTCTTTCATCTGTATTCAGCACATCCTCAGTGAATGTGCACCTTAGTGCCATGGCAGCATATTAGCAACAAGTGAAAGGTGGTCCAGTTTCTACTCATCCACTGATATCCAAATTTATGAGAGGACTGAGGCACTGTAAACATCCATTGCCTTGGGATCTTAACATTGTTTTGACCCAACTTATAACGCCTCCATTTGAACTTTTGGAGTTAGCTCCTTTAATGTTCCTCATGTGGAAAGTGTTTCTAGTGACTGTTATGACTGCTTGACAAATCATTGAGTTACAGGCTTTGGTGTATTACTCACCTCATCTTCAGTTTTTTCATATTGAGATGGTCCTTCGCACTCACTCTTAAGTTTCTTCCTAAAGTGGTGTCGACTTTCCATATAAATTAAACAATTGTTCTTGCTACTTTTTCCCAAAACCTCATGCTCAAGAAGGCTCTTTATTCATTGGACTATAAGAGATCCTATTATTTAAAAAGGACTCAAATTCATCAAAAGGTTTTTCAGTTGTTTGTTTCCTTTGATCCTAATAGACAGTTGTCAAATTAACTAGCGAACAGTGGCAGTTGTCAAATTGGTTAGCAAACCGTATCACCCACTGTTATGCGCTAGCTAATCTACAAACCATAGACTCTATCAAGGCATATAAGATGACAGCCATGGTGACTTCACTTGTGCTTCTAAGGGCTGCTTTGATTGAAGACATCTGCAAAGCTGCAACTTGGTGATCTGTGCACACTTTCTCATCCCACTACTGTTTGGACAGCATGTCAAGAGACTACAGCAGTTTTGGACAAGTAGTTTTGTGCAACTTGTTCATCCAGTAGTCCATACTTCACTGGTGGGCTTGGTTGCTCGTTCAGTACATGCTTCACTGTGCAATCCTCAGCTTGGGATTCCCCATGTGTCATGGCTAATTCAGCCCTGCTTATCAATGGAGAAAGCAAGTTTGCTCAGCTGTAACCAAAGATCTCCATAGACAGCAAGATGAATTAGCCATGATTCATACATGCCCACCTCCCTGGAGAATCGACTACCTTGCTAAAGTTTGCTAAGCTCTGAAATTGACTAAGAGGCTCACAATACAGTGTGTTTGTGGGAGCCACAAGCTCAGTAAGCTTGGAGAGATGGTTCTGTTCTGAGCCATCAGATGGCATCACCACATGTGATGGCCAATTCATCCTACTGTCTACAAAGAGCCCTGTTTACAAGTAAGCAAATTTGCTTTATGCACACAAAACATGTTTTCTTTAAACAAGATCCCAACTATAAGTACTGGCATCTGAACTCCAATTTTTACCCATAGACTAACTTTAGCTTTGGAAACTTTACTCCACCTTTGGCTAGGAGTTAAGTTTCCAACACTAAGAAAAAAGCGCACTTCTTTGCATTGGGGATAGTAGCTAATGCCATCATTAACAGGGAATTTGCATGAGGGTACTAACCCTGTATGCACATTGTTGTGTGTAAAACTCCTTGCTGCATCCGCAGTAAAGTTTGTGCAAAAAAATACAGATTAAACTGTACAAGTTATCGCATGCACTTCCATACATCAGCCCCAGATTGCAATAAATACCCCCTCTAGCCACCTCCAGCAGGTAGAATTATCATGCAATCCTACAGCTGCAATCCTACAGCTGCAAAAAAATAAATAAATAAAAAAATCAGCCAAATGCATCCAGATACAGCATGAGCAAAAGGAAAACAAAAACCTTCAAAAAAAAAAAAACTGTCCAAAAGAAAAGCAAAGAGAAACCAATAATAGAGAAACTGCTGCACACCGCTCTGAGTATGAAGAACATACTGCAGCCAAATGAAGACAGGAAGGCCCCAATGAGCAGTCAAATCATTTCCATGCGTTCTTTCTCTATCAAAAGAAAAGCTGCAGGTTCATCATAGGATTTGGTGGAATCGTTGAATGTCACTCTTATCTGAGCAGGGTAGAGAAGGCCTTATTTAGCTTCCAATTTCATTTCAAGCTTCATTTTATTTATTAAAACTTAACCCACTTGTAAAGCATGTTACCCAAGTGGCAACACAATAAAAATACACTCATAAGTTTAAAAGAAATAAAATAAAATACCCAATAAAGCAAACAAAGTGGCAATCAAATAATATCCCCCTCAACAAAACAGCGTCCTCAGTTGTGGGCGTAATGCTAAAAACCACTTTGCCGCTGTGCAGTAGTGTTGGCGAGGTCCAAGACAAAAAAGATTTTTCACTCTTCATGGAGTACTGGCTCCTTAAGTTTAGCAACCGCAAAAATGGCTAGAACTTGAGGGTAGTGAAGCACCTTTATCATAATTGGCCTTGGAAATTTTATTTTAGGGAGGGAGTGGGTCTGTTATACCTCAAAAGGCCTCTCGAACTGCAGATGCAAAAGACGAAGCACCAGGTCCTCAACATATTTCACCATGTTAGACCCTTCGGAATGTCCAGGATCCCCAGTATATGTATTTTATTCCGTCAGTTAAAATTGGACAAGTTCTTCATTGCTTTCAGGACTCGGCAGTCGAATGACGACACACTTTAGCCAATATGAAATAAAGTATCATAGATACACTTTAGCCGGCATTTCTTCAGGTCATCTCTCTTTTCCTCGCACTTACCCACACTAGCCAGACTCTCCAGTTCTGCTTTGAAATCTCAAGTGGTATTGAAATGTTTTTCTATCAGCTCGCAAATACTCTGTAGTTCTGCCAAAACCGAGTCTCCCAGAGCAGATCTCTCCTTTCCCAGCTTACATTTCTCAGGAGTTGGAGGATCCTGTTTAGGCCGTTTGACTCCTGGAGCAGCATTAAAGTTGAGTCCCACCTTAGTTCCTTTACCAGATGACATGACGACAGTACAGATCAGAGAGCTCCTCAACTGTAAAGTCAGCAGGGAGGTATTAGGTGCTGAATTTAGAGATGGTTGTGCAGGAGAGAATATTCAGGCATCCATCTTGTGTGAGCTCTCTAGTGCCACCAGAATGTACGTTTTCAATTTTTTTAAATCCCACCTCCATATTCCAGCTATTACCGTGACAGTCTCAACTCTCAACCAGAGTCACAGATCACAGCTTCCTCTGGCCACTTAGCATTGCTATTCTGTAATGAGTAAGACCTGGAGGCCATGAATACCACTTTTGCAGCATCCCCACCCAACCCCAGCTAGTCCAATGAATAGAAGCTAGGCTCAAGAATCAAACTGAAGTCTCCTACTTGAGATCTTATGCTTGAGCATAAAGTATTACCACTAAGTCAGAAGGTCGGCAATGAGAGCAAACAAAAAGTTTAATTTTCTTTTTTTGTCCATGTCTTTAGAATTTTCATTCCAAAGATTTGTTTATATGTACATATTTGATGCCATGCTTCTAATCCAAAAATAAAGTATTTTACAATAAAAAGTGCCATACATTCAACATAACAAAACAAATTTTAAAAAGTCCCATTAAATGTCTGTTCCATGTCCTCTTAAGCTAAAACAGCCTCTCCTCAAATCTCATGCCACTTCAAAAAGCTATGCTTTGATTCATTTTTGAAAAGTCAAATAGCTAACTTTCATTCTGCAATCCTGCAATTAAGGATTATAGCCAACTTTGTAACTTTCAGAGCTGATGACCTGTATTTTTGTTATTTATTGGTGCATATATATTTGTACAATGTAAGTACATTTACTATATGATTCAATGATCTACTAGTTGATGAACTGATTGTTTTATTATGTCCACCATCTTGACAATAATATAGTAAACGTAGACAATATAAACATAGTAACATATAGAAATATTTTTTTTAAAATGTATACATTTTCTTTCAACAACCAGAATAAGCAATTTAAAACAACATGGTCCCATTATTAATACTTGTAAATATTGTATAGAGTGTGATGCATTGCTTATGTGCTGCCAATTGTGCCTCACTTGATGGAATTGACTGTGAAGGAATTAATGGTAATAGTAATGATCAGTCACTGTTCTTGACAGAAGTACCTTCCCTGTCTTCTTTGCCCAGACAAGCTGATACAGCCTTGAAGAACCTGTGCATAGTTTGCTCCCAGTTTGGCCTTGGTGGTTTCTTTATTTTGGTACCACTGATACTACAACTGCTTTAAGAAATGTTCAGTTGTTTCATCTTCTGCCAAGACCTCCTCGATCAGACTCCTCCTGTGCTGGATTGCCTTTTGTTATTAATAGAATACTATCAAAGGCTGTCTTTTTACCAACAAGATTTATCTATTGAATAAGAAATAAAAAGGTGATTTAATATTCTATTGACTTGGGGAAATGGTGGGTAATCAGATGGTGGAACGTTGTATTGATGTAAAGCGTGTTTTATGTGACAGAATCTCTGAAGACAAGCTTAGCACTGGAGTCCCCAGCCTGTGAGCACTTTGCTTATCCATGTGCCAGCAATAGCTTTTGAGTATCAGTACATTGATACAAAATAAGCATGTGTTGTTTTTAAAGACTAAATCTTCTGTACTCCGAAACAATGTTGCTTGGCAGACACACATGGCAATCGTCCATCCCCCTGTTTTCCCATCCTGTCTTTCAAACCCACACTTACATATAAAACTGCCCTTGGATCGGGAAACTTTAACCTTTATTTTTTTTTAATGTCATGTAACCCTACCTCTTCCCGCCCATCCACACGCATACACTTTCTGACACAAGGAATCTAGCACCTATTTGTATCTGTGTGATTTGTATTAATCCTTTGTTTCATTTATTTTATGTGTATTTAGAGAACATTTTTTAACCAAAAGTGTTTTGTTAGCATGCAGTAAAAAAAAGAAAAAGCAATATACAGTTAAGCAGCATACCTCAGCTTTTGCCTCACTCTGTCTCAGTAGGGGATTCTTAAAGTAGAAATACTGACAAAAATATTTCCATTAAATCAATGGTGATTACAACGAACAAAAACATTTTAGACTCCTCTTTTTCATTACTAGTATTTAAAATCTTTGAAAGCTTCTCCCGCCTAACTTCTCATACCTTATGAGAACCCCGTAAATCGTGGTTTCCTGTGATGATCCTTATCAGGATCCCATGCAAGAATCACAACTATGCATGTAAAATAAGAGCACGGCATGAACTGGCACAGTACGGCATGGCATAGCCAAAAAGGAGACTCAGCAGGATATTTTTATCATTTTTCAACACATGGTCAAAAAGCACTGATTCAGCAATCTTTTCAGAGGCATAATTTTCCTCTGATTGGAACAATCAGGGTCAAATTGGGGTGAAGCTCAACCATTTTCTTGGAATTTAACCTATTGAAAATGTCCTCAACCTAGTGAGGTTGGTTTGGGATGAATTTTGAGATTAAGTTCATTAAGCGGTGTTTGCAAGATTTCTGCATGTTTCCTAGCACTTTCATTGGCTCGTGTAATTCAAGAATAGTGATTTTTTTTTTGAGAAACCACCCAGGACAACCTCTGTGATCATGAAAGTCTTGTAAATGAGTAGATTTTTTTTAAGGAGTCTATGGGGAATGGATTAATGTCCCCAATTCCCCTTCCCCTGGTAAATTTGGCCGTATAGGAAATTTGGTATGTTCTTGTGTCTCAGTGATTTATTTGCTTGCTTTACTTCATTATTTTTCTTCATTCCCTTCTTCAATTCATTTCTTTCTTCTTTTCTCCTTGTACCATATTTTTTTTCTCTTCCTTATTTTTTGATCTCCCTTCAGTGTTTTTCTCCTTCCATACCCTGTGTACATCGCTCTCTTTTTTCCTCATCTCCTATCACACTCCCTCATTCCCGTTTCTTTCACTTTTTCCTCTTCCATTCCTCATTTCGCCCTTTGTCTCCCTCAATTTAACTCTTCTCTCCCCTTTACCATGGGAGTTTTTACATAATTCATTTGGTTATGTACACACACACATATATATATATATATATATACGGTATATATATATATGTAGATTTTGAAGTTTGCTAACAAACGAAACCTTATATGGAGAGATGTGAAGGATTAAATAATTTTATAAAAACAAAGAGTGACTCATATGTGACAAACGATAGGTTCTCCACCTATCCTCATCAGTCAGCACTCCAGGAAAGGGTAGGAGAGGATACTGGTGGCAACAGTAATGCTGTGCCAACTGCAGATGTTACTCCCAGATGCAGGGGGAAATGAAAGGTTCTTTCCCTGGCTTACTATTGTGCACAGACAGCACATGAGCACAAGTCACTGAGTAACTTTCCTGAATCAGGAGTATGAAGAACAATAGGCATGTTATTGAGATATTGTAAAGGTAGCACGAGCAAGTTTCATTTGTGTTGGAAATGTTACACAGGAAGAAAGTGTTTCAGTCAAATATTATTCTCAAATATAGCCTGCAATCCAAGGGAAGTTCAGCAGATGGGCACCTAAAATTACTGCCTTTTTGCACTTGCTGCAGCCTTAAGAAGATCATCATTATCATAATCTCTGTTTATGACATGCTTTTCCAACCAGAGAGGTCAAAGTGTGTTACATATAGTACTATTTTGTACGGTGCAGTGCAATTCACATTGGCTAATACAACACGATGAATGTAGCGTAGGCTGTTGAGTACTATATAGGTATGTGTTTCAGATAGAACAATTATATACAGTGCTGTACAGTAGTTGCAGCTAGCTAGAACAGTGGGGGTAGTACAACATAATTAGTTGAGAACCATACAAATGCTAGTTATAAATTGCTGTAACACAGTGCAGTGGTTAAATATAAAGATTCTACTACATCGAGGAGGTAGATAGTTCCAGTATGTTAATATTGGGCAGGGGGATATGGGAAATTATGTACATGGTTTTAGCAAGGTTTGTGTTATTGGTTGGCACCAAAATCCAGGTTTTCACTAGTTTACTGAAGAAGAGTAGGTCCGGGGCAAGTCTCGTGTGGTGGTACAGAGTTCCAAATAGTTGAAACCAATCCTGCACAGGGTTTCTTACTTTTGTTGTTGAGGCGCATTCTTCTGAGAGATGGCACTACTAGGCAAGTCTGTATGGGGTCAGAGATCTGTTAAGGTAAGTAGGCACTAGGCCTTTGAGAGTTTTGTAGTCTAGGATTAGGAGTTTGAATTTGGTGCAGTAGAGTGATAAGAGCCAAGATAGAGTTTTTATGACAAGTTTATGGGTTCAAATTTGTTTTCATTTATTGTCAATGGGCTGCAGCATTTTGTATGAGTTATAGGTGGTGGTTAAGAGTGTTAGGGATTCCAGCATAGATCAAGTTGCAGTAGTCTAGGTGGGAAATTACAGCAGTTCAAACAGCAGTTAAGAAGGCAGTGTCATCAAGGAGTGGGTGGAGATGGTGGAGCAACCACAGATAGAAGAAGGTCATTCTGATCACTGGTTGGAGCTAGGGTTTATTTAAATTGGGAGTCCAAAATGAAACCCAAACTCTGGGCTTGGGAGCTAAATATTAGTATTGTTTCATCAAGAGTCACTTTTGGGTAAGGGTGGCTGGGTTTGTGTTTCCTGATCCATAAGATCTCTGTCTTTGGGGTTTAGGCTTAATTTATTTTGGCATAGCCAGTTTGCAGTTTTGCCAAGGCACTTGTTGAGGTTAGTAATAGCAGTGTTTTGGTTTGTGTTGAGTAGGATCAGAAGTTGGATGTCATCGGCATAGGAGCAGTATGTGATGTGGCAGTCTCTGATACGTTTTCCCCGGGGAGGGGGGCGCATTTACATGTTGAATAGGGTGGATGATAGGATGGAGCCTTGTGGGACATCACAGGCGAGTGGGGTGAGGTTTTGAGGGAGCTGTTCCCAGTTATACAGCATGGGTGCGATCATGGAGAAGGAGGTAAACCAGGCAAGTGCAGGGCCAGCTAATCTTAGATCGTTTAGTCATTTGATAAGGAGATTGTGGTCTACTGTGTTGAAGTATGCTGAGTGGTCTAGGAATATTAGTAAGGCTGCCTGCTAATAGTCGACTGAATTGAGGTTTGTCGACCAGACTTATTAATGTTCCTTATGTGCTGTGAGATGAGAAGAGGGAAATAGGTGAGAAGAAGGTGGAGGAGAAGCAGTGGTGAGCAATAGAGGAGGTGGAGTTAGTAATGGAGAGAGCAGATGGAGTGAACAGTGTAGAAGAGATGTAGGGCTGAGCAACGGAAAAGTGAGCTTTATGACAAAAAGGAGTGAAATTGAAGAATGGAAAAATTAGTCAAAAATGTATTGTTAGTCCAATAAAAAGATACCATCTTATATAATAATTTTGCTTATTGACCATTATTTCCACACATTCAAGATGCATGGAAATTCAAGAACTTTTATATCCTGAGATGACTAAATTTTGCCTCCCAGTTCATTATACTCCACAGGAAATAAAAAAGGATTCAGTCAACAAAAGCAGCCCCATACTAAATCCTCCTTTGCGTTTGATGTTTTAGAATTTATTGCATCTGAGGCACCAAGTGTTATGATTCCCCTTTCCTTTTGATCTAAAAATATCTTCAGTCTGTAGCTAGCTAGCAGCTCTCCTTCAAAGCCACTTCTCAAATACCATGAACATCACTACAGAAGCCTTGGCCAAGTTTTATCTTGTGGGATGACCATATGTTGCTAACCATTTTTTTATAAAGTGGTAAAGAAATCAGCATCTTTATTTTTATCACTTTAACAGGGGAATGATGTTATTGTAACCAGATAATTTGTATTAATAGGCTCAGACAGCATGCTACATGCCACAGTAATTATTAGTACCCTGGTCTTACTAATAAGCTACAATTGCACTTATTGCTACCTAACTAAAGTCTGAGAACTTTACATAGAGCTATTTATATCTGCAGTTTTCTCTACTTGGATTGTATTAGAAGTACATACTGTAGTTCAATAAAAATTCAGAAACATGGAGCACAATCTGATTTTTCACAGGCTAATCATGATCACACATGTGAACCACTAAATAACATAGTGATCTTTGCTATTTTATAAACGGGAGCCACTTTGGGAACAGGTGGGGCTGGAGGGGAGCTGGATGGTAAATTCCCCCTCCAATGTTGTGGCTGACTGGGAAGGGGTGCCATTGCCACATTCCACAAGTATTGTAAGGTTGCCCCAGAAACAAGCAGCCTAGTATCAGAATAGTCAAAGCCAAGTAGAAGGTTTTCTGCCTATGCCATCCACCTTCCCTTCAGGTTGAACCCTCAGGTGTTGGTGGCCAGTGAGGAATGAGAATCAGGGGTAACCCCCCCCCAAACAAACAAGGAGTGAGAGGCCTGGAACGAAGCAAGGAGCTAGAACAAACTAGGAATCCAAGAACAGGAAGAAGATCAGGCAGGAACACTGAAAGTAGAACCTGGAGATAAAGCCTTCTAGATACAGGAATGGAGCCAGAGTATGAGGACTGGAAGGTAGACTAAGCTCTGGCAATTGACTGATGAGATGGCCTCAGTATAAATACAACACTCTACAGGAAACAAGATGGCTGCTGGGGTGAAACGAGGGGCACAGGGCTGAGGACTGGAAAGATAGTCCAAGCAACTCACAGCACCATCCACAGGCTGGAGAAGAATTCGGCATTGATCCTTTCAACTATGTGTCTCTTTGTCAACCTATCCTCTCCCACCATTTTACCATGTAATTAAAATAAATTCAAAATTAAAATGTTTCCTAGCGTGTAGCCAGATGACTCCGGACCAATGGGATTATCTGTTCCCCTGCTAGCAGATGGAGACTGAGTCAGATTTCAATGCTGATGTCACCCTAGATATACCCCTACATTGACCTCAGCCATCCAATATCTCTCTGTCTCCTAGCAGATGTAGACGCTATCCCCACACCAGCAGCGGTGTCTTGCGGGATTGCAACACTAATCCAAAGGAGAAAATTGTACTTTCAAATTGAAAAGAAGATCGAGCACTGCTCTCCTGCGGTGATACCTAAGGCTCCCTCCCCCAGTTGAGAATTCCTGAGACGATTTCAGAGATCCCTCAGAGGTGTGCCTTGGTCCAGTATCTGGCTCCCGGCATGGACTTTGCTGCTGAAGCAGCTAAAAGGCAGCGGGTGCAGAAGCCGAGCATGGCGGTGAAGGCCTTAGCCCTCTCCCCCGCAGCCAGAGACCGTCTCTGTACTCGGCCGGTAAGTGCTGAGACCAGGTAAGTAGAGAAGAACTCCTCTGAACCAAAGATGTGGAAGGGCTTTGGTAAATCTTTCCTCCAGTCTCCTTGCTCGGCACGCCATACCGATATCGTTCCCAATCCCGTGCGGGTGAGGGAAGGGTGTTTCAGAGCGGGTTGAGCATCGTCCCTGGTAGGCTAGGCCCCACTTTAGGCTCAGTGGACTCTCCACGTGGTGATCCAGGGCGCAGCCATCTTGCACGCGGTTTGGTGCAGCGCCATTTTCCCTCTTTAGCCATCGGTATGTGCGGTGCTGGCCATCCTGTGCGCCTAACGTGTGCACACAAAAACAACGGTGCGCATGAACAACCAGCCACTTAGTTCCACGCGTACAGAGGTGAGTCCTGTGTGCACTTGGGAAGCCTTAACTGGCTAAACGCATAAGCTACAGAGGTTATGGCCCCAGCAAGAAAGAAGCTCAGATGGCACTCCCTTTGCACTGCCTGCCATATTAGGGCTGCACAGTCTGATCTGGAATCCTGCCTGTGTCAACACTGTGAGGAAGCCCAGGGAGGAATGGACTCCCAGAACTTTTCCAAGTCCGGTCCATCCCAGTCGAAGGGCAGGTCAGCCTCGACCTTATCTGACAGCACCCCGGACCTGAGCAATCCCGGGAGAAGGCAGTTCAACGGTCCCTGCCCTGGTTCTCCCAGGGCCAAGTATGAACCTGGCATCCTTCTCTTGGTTGTAATTTTTTTTAGGCCCTTCAAGCCTTTGTTCAGGCGCAGTCTGCCCTTGCCCTGGACCAGGCAGTGCCCCAGCTGGGAAGGCCTCGCCCTCGCAGTCCTGACAGCAGGCCTCAGGATATGCCTCGCCTCCGCAAGGGAATCCCTGATAGGGACCCAGACACCACGGATGACAATGGGGATTCCTTAGAGGACAGGGAAATTCTCCCAGGCCTGGAGCCATACCGGACCATGCTTCGATTTTTCCACAGAGAGGAATTACCGGCTGTAGTCTCCCAGACCCTGAAGATTCTGGGAGTTCTGGGCACGGACCCTATGTCTGAACCAAAGAAGAACCCCATCCTGGTGTCTCTACGGAAAGCCTCTTGCTATTTCTTGATGATGGAAGCCATCCAGGAGTTGATTGACCTGAAATGGGATGCCCCGGAGGCAATTTTTAAAGGAGGTTGGTACTTGGAGGCCTTGAATCCTCTGGACCCAGCAGTCAAGGAACGCTTGCGTTTTCTGAAAGTGGACACCATGATCTGCGCCATCTCGAAGCGAACAACTATCCCTGTTGAGGGAGGGGCGGCCTTGAAGGATGCTCACGATAGGCTGTTAGAATCCATCCTTAAGCAAGCCTTTGACATGACAGCAATGACACTGCAGATCACTTCCTGCTGTGTCCTGGTGGCTTGCTCCTGTCTGCTCCTCTCGAAAGAGGCAGAAAGCTCTGGGGCCCACATCGGAAAGGTGATTGAACCTGCCACAGCTTACCTCGACCAGAAGAGTAGTCTCAGTGGTCGCGGCCAAAAGACAGCTATGGTTGCGAAACTGCTCAGCAGACGCAACTTCTAAGGTTCTAAGGTGAACCTTACAAAGATGCCCTTTAAGGGATCCCTCCTATTCGGAAGCAAATTGGAGAAGCTAGCCAGTAAGTGGGGCGAATCTCCAGTGCCCAGGCTACCGGATGATAGGAAAAAGAGGTCACAGCGCCCCTCACCCATGAGGGGTCGGGCCCTCCCAGCGCTTCCAGCCCTACAGAAACTTGTCATTTCAGTCCACTTGGCCCTAAGGAAGGTCTCAGTCCTTTTGGAACCGACAACCAAACAGAGGAACAGGTTCGGGTTCAGGATCAACCTGAACTCCCCAATGAAATTGGGCTGAACCATCCTCAGGAAGAGGAGTTGGGGACCAACTTTTCCTTTTCTATTAACAGTGGGTCGAGATCACGTCGTACAAATGGGTACTGGACATCATATGAGAAGGGTATGCTCTCGAATTCAACAACATCCCTCGGGACAGGCTCATGGTGTCACCTTGCCACTCCCAGCACAATAAACCGGTAGTGGAATCTACAGTAATAAGGCTCCTCAATCTGAGGGCTATAACTCCAGTACCTACACCCCAAGTAAATATGGGGCGCTATTCCATCTATTTCATTGTGCCAAGAGGGCTCATATCATCTCAAGAGTGTCAACCGTCATCTGCGGAAAATTCTCCTCTCCTCAAAGAAAAATGAACTATACAGGGAATTGCCCAACTTAGCATATATGAAAGAACATTCAGTGTTGCTGGGAGGGAATACCACCACAATAAAGAGGCCATTGCACCCCAAAAACAAAATAGCAAGGACAACCAGGAGAGTTTCTTACCTCCCTGGACCTCTCTGAGGCCTACCTTCGTGTTCCATTCCGTCAAGACCACTAGTGTTTTCTATGCTGTGCGGTAATGGGCCAATATTAACTGTTCCGGGCATTATCCTTTGGCCTGGGAACCCCCCAAGGACATTCTCCAAAATGATGGTGGTTGTGGCAACGGCACTGAGGAAAGAAGGGATCCTGGTGCACCCTTACTTGACCGACTGGCTGATCCGGGCAAAGTCGTTGAAAGAGAGCCTCCAGATGACCAGAAGGGTTAGGTCCCTCCTGCAGGAGATTGGTTGGGTCATGAATATGGACAAGAGCAGCCTCAAGCCCTCCCAGTCCTTAGAGTACCTGGGGGCCCAATTTGACACCAAGCAGGACAAGGTCTTTCTCCCTCCCTCAAGCAGGAGGAAACTGATGGACCAAAGATGTTGGTTGACAAACACAGTTCGCCCCAAGGTGTGGGACATTCTCTAATTCCTCGGCCTCATGACATGAAACCTGGAAGTAGTACCGTGGGTGAGGGCACGCTGGAACCCACTTTCTGTCACGCTGGAACCCAGTTTCTCAAGACTACTCAATTTGCCTCCGTCTGCCGATGGAAGTATGCTCTCAGCTACTGAGGTGGCTACAGGAAATTCACCTAAGCAAAGGTGTAAGCCTCTCCCCACTAAGCTGGATCGTCCTCAGGACAGATGCGAGCCTCCGGGAGTGGGGAGCTCACTGTCCGGAACTGACAACCGGGAGATGATGGACCGAGGAAGAGGTGAACTGGAGCATAAACTGCCTGGAAGCACGGGCGGTCAGACTAACATGCCTGCAGTTCAGCCACAGTCTTCAGGGGCAAGCAATCTGCGTGATGTTGGACAATGCAACAACGGTGGCCTCATCAACCACCAGGAAGGAACAAAGAGCCACCAAGTGTCTCTGGAAATAGACCCCCTTATGGAATGGGTGGAGCTAAACCTACAAGGGATCTCTGCCTCCCACATCGCAGGAAAAGACAACGTCAAAGCAGACTTTCTCAGTAGGGAAAGCCTGGACCCGGGGGAATGGATGCTGTCGACCAGAGCCTTCCAGCTCCTAGTAGATTGCTGGGGCCTTCCATCATTCGAACTACTGGCTACATCTCACAATGTGAAGTTCCCCGGGTCTTCAGTCACAGGCGAGATGAGCGCTCCCAAATGATCGACGCCCTTGTCAGACTGGCCAGAGGAGGACTTACTATACGCCTTCCCCCCATGGCCTCTACTGGGCAAGATCATCCACAAAATTGAACACCATAGAGGGTTAGTCCTTCTGGTGACCCCGTACTGGCCCAGGCGCCCGTGGTTTGCAGATATGCAGAGGCTTCTCATGGAGAGTTCCCTTTGCCTCCCCCCACACAGGGATCTTCTCCAGCAAGGCCTGGTTCTTCACGAAGACCTAGCTCGATTCTCTTATGGTCTGGCCCTTGAGAGGGCTCACCTGATGAAGCGTGGGTATTCGGCAGAAGTAATTGCCACATTTTCTGCACATGGTAGTTTTCTTTGTCCCTGACATACATACAGATCTGGAGAATATTTGAGGCCTGGTGCGAGGAGCATTGGGTGCCCCCATGAACGGCCAAGGTTACCATGATCCTAGAATTTTTAGGGGACTATCTGAACAAAGGACTGTCTCTCAACTCCCTGAAGGTCCAGGTGGCAGCCCTCTCCTGCTTCAGGGCCGAGGTGGGCGGAACCCATCTGGCAGCACATCCGGACTTGGCCCTTTCCTAAAAGGGGTTAAACATATTCGACCACCCTTAAAGTTGCCGGTCCCCCTATGGACCTTCAACTTGGGATTGGACTTTCTGGCAGGGCCTTCCTTCAGACCATTGCACAGTCTGTCACTATGCTTATTAACACTAAAGACTGTATTCTTGGGGGCGATATGCTCAGCTCGTCGCATCCCTGAGCTATAGGCGCTATCCTGTCGTGAACTGTTCCTTCGATTAACTCCAGGAACAGTAGAGCTTCGCACCATTTCCTCCTCCTTACCAAAGGTAATCTCGGAGTTTCACCTAAACCAATCCATTTCCTTACTGTCCCCGGATAGACTTAAGGACTCGGAGGACTACCACCTTCTTCGCCACCTAAACATCGGTACACTTTTAGTATGGTACCTGGAACGTTCGGCACTGGTGCGCAAGACTGATCACTTGTTTATTCTTCATGGGAGGAAGAAACAGGATAAAGCGACTTCACGAGCTACCATAGCTCGCTGGATCAAGGAAGAAATCAGGGCAGCTTACATAGTGGCAGGGAAGCCTTTACCTCTACAGGTCAAAGCTCATTCTACCAGGGCCAGGCAGTATCCTGGCGGAAGCTAAACTATTGTTGCCCGCCGACATCTGTCAGTCAGCGACGTGGTCCTCCTTACACACCTTCTCCAGATTCTACCTCCTGGATGTCCAGGCCCGGGAGGACACAGCCTTTGCGAGGGCGGTGCTATCAGGACCATGGGCAGCCTCATGCCCTGTTAGGGAGCAGCTTTTGTACATCCCATTGGTCCTGAGTCCATCTGGCTACACGTTAGGAAACGGAGAAATTACTTCCCTGATAATTTTGTTTTCCTTAGTGTAGACAGATGGCCTCAGCATCCCGCCCACAGATGCCCAGGAGAGGCACCAAGGAATCGCCCATGAGTCTGACCTCTATTCCATAGGATTATGGGTAAGTCATTGCCCTACCCATAGCTCAGGGCATCTATAGTACTGGAATTCAGCGCTTATGTTGGTTGAGTACAGTTGCGGTCTCCAGTTTTTGATCAAGTTTTTTAATCACGTTTTTAACCTAGTCGTATCCAAATTCTAATCAAGTTCTTCAACAATATGTCCAAATAGGCTTTTTGAAGAGAATACTGAATGGCTGAGGTTACTGCAGGGGTATATCTTGGGTGTTGTTAGCTTTGAAATCTGACTCCGTCTCCATCTGCTAGCAGGGGAACACATAATCCCATTGGTCCTGAGTCCATCTGTCTACACTAAGGAAAATTAAATTATCAGGTAAGTAATTTCCCCAATATTTTTTAATAAAGTATCTCAATGTGGTTCCCTTCCCCTAAACTCAGGACCCAGCTATTCTACTCACAAACGCTTCAAAGATTAAAAAAAAAATAAAAAACATACATCACCATTGCTCCTGCTCTTGCTCAAAGATCAAAGGCTCTCCATATGGTCTGCTGTGTAGCTCCTGCTGGGGGATGCTATAATTGTTACAGCTGAGGAGCCACATTGATTGGAGGATCCAAATACGCACTTGGTGGCTCCCTCCCCTCTCACCAACCTCAGGATCCAGCCAAGCTGTGCTGCAGTTTTTACATCTGTGGAACCACTAGGAGAGGAAGGCAGGTGACAGGGACCACCACCATTGTCTGCTGCTCTGCTTCCCACAGCCAGCTCTTAATACTGACAGCAAGGTGAGGCAAGAGAGTTTTTGAGGGCTGGAAAGGACAAAAGTTAGCTGGCAGTTCTGGGAGCATGCAGATTGGAGTCTGCGTCTCTGCTATGTGGAGAGGGAGCTTACTTCTGCATTCTACTGCCTGGCCAGCCTGTTGCTCTGCTTCCCATGTCCCACTTTCTTCCAGGCATGTGAAGAGGATTTACCATGATTCACTACAAGATCCAGAAAGTGAACCAGTCTTGTGAATTACCTGTGTCCCTAGGACATCTCTTGAAGAACACTGAAATAATAGATTATGTGCTGCTTGTGACATCACTGCTCAAATCACTGAATATGTAGGTTAAAGTAAGTTGCTCCATTATTCTTCTCAAAGTTACCTCCCAATGTAAATTCACCATAAAGTTGGAAAAAAAACTACAATAGGGATTTGTTCTGCTCCTATTCAGTCATTTGGCTCAATTATCTCTTTCTGTATGTCCTCTTGGAAAAATAGCAGGAAGCTCTTTTTAGTAGTAGACTCAATCATCAAAAGCATTGGCTTTGCAGGCACAATTAAAGAGAAACAAAAGGTCAGATGCCTGTTGGGATCCTCTACTGGCAGGAATGCTGCCAATATGCTTGGTTTTGCAGAAACAATAAGAAGGGAATATGAAGTTGATGTCATTGTCCACTTGGGGGCCAAAGACCTGGCTAGAAATTTAAGTCAGTGCAGTATAAGAGGAGTTGAAAAGACTGTGGGAGGAACTTAGACAAAAAGCAAGGACCATAATATTTTCAGTTTGTCGTAGGGGTAAAGACAGGCTATGTTATATCAACAGCTTCAATAACTAGCTCAGGAACTGGTGGTATAGAAGAGGATTTTGGATATATTGGGGTCTGCAGTTGTTCATGGAACTGCATTTGTTGTGATGGTCTGCATCTGTCTTTCATGGGAACCAAGATCCTAGGCGTGAGATTCAAAACCCACATAGGAGTTTAAACTAGATGACTGGGGTGGCTGATGGAAGCCAATTGCATTGAGTTGTCACCCCAGAGAAACAAATTAACTTAGAGAAGAACACAAAAGTATTTTTTTCACAACTAATAGGGAATGCAAAGTAAGCAGTTATGAGTCTATACAGAGGAAGATATCTGGAAGACTTTGGGCACAAATCATAGTTTACCTAGCTAATAAAATTCCAGACTTCAGGCTCTGATGGTTGAAGTGGATCTAGATATTGTTGCTATCATAGAGACCTAGTTCAATGAGTCTCATGACTGGGTGATGACAATACAGGCTATATTCAGGAAGATAGACAAGACAGAAAAGGGTAAGGAGTAGCACTTTATTTATAAAATAGTATTAACACTTATATGATCTACTTAAGGACAGAACACTAAAGTCAGAATTGACAAAATTCCATTCAAGTACATTTTTCAAAATTATTACTGCAAACACCACCAAAAATAACTATAACCCTATTAAAGGATCATCATATTTAGGAACCAACTGGAACTTCTCATTAATTGCCTTATTTCAGTTCTAAACTACAAAACAAAAAGGGTCTCACAATATGCCAAGATATAACAACAAGTAAAAAAAAAAATCTTAATTTTTTTCTTTGGAAGGTTTCAGCAAACCTGTCAGTATCCCTCTACAAAACTAGGTCACCTGGTCTTTTCATTCATTCACCTTGTACATCTACATTTTTTATGTTGCATATGAAAAAGTGTCTTTGAAAACTTTAAAGCACTACAATTGATAAAGAAAAAATCTTTGAACACTTGCAATAGTGAACACAAAACCATTTTAAGTAATCATGTTATGCAATCCAAGACCAACTATGGCCAATGTTTTGCATACGTGTTTCATCAGGAGAATAGAACGAAAGGTTGTACTTCACATTACTGCTGTATCAAAGCCATAAAAAAGTTGAATGTAACTTATCTTGAAATTGTGAATACTTCATACAAATATAACATCTCACAAATTTTCACCATGGAGAACCTCAGGAGAGAACGCCATCTTCTGCATAATGAGCCTTAAAGGAATGACAGCTGGATAATGTTATTACATCAAAATATTTGTTGATAGGTCTAAGGCAAAAACATATATAAATAAATAAAAATAGCAAAACATTTTTTTGCAGAAAGCATCCACATATAGAATGTTGTTCACAGGAAAAATTTAATATCAAGTTCAGTATTAAGTCCTCAGGTATTAATGTGTGAAGTTTATAGATCCAGCACTGTTCTAGACATTACAGTTTGCCATCTAAGACCTGGATTTTTTTAAATCGCAGACCTTAGTGAATCGCGCGGTACCTGGGGGGCGGGCCTGCGAAAGCCGACAGCGATCACACCACCACGGTGTGATTGCTGCCGGCTTTCGCAAACAATAGCAGCACCATGTAAGGTGGTGCTATTGGGTGCATTACTGGTGGTGATAAGGGGCCTTAACTTTTCACCGTCAGTGATGTCTTCGCTACGTCCGCCCCGACTCCTCCCCTTCCGGTGCCGACTCCACCCCGATCTAGCTATCGCACGCGAAAGCTATAGAAAATGTCCCCCTAATTCTCCTCCTCACCAGTCCAGAAACAGCTGGTCTATGACACAGAACCGAAGGTCATCGAATGCATGACTTAACTCATCACAATGTGCCACTATAGGCACTACAGAGTGATGAAAATGCAGATTTGAATGATGATGTGCAGTCATCCTAGTTTTTGTAGCCTGCTTGGTTTTACCAACATAGAATTTCATGCATGGACACTATATCACATATATTCATCTATCTAGCTGATTTTTATATAACCCCAGTGGATAAACGAGTGGTTGAATGTTTCAAGTAAATCATGAAATTAGCAGATGGTACAAATAAAGATGAAGTATTCATGGAGGTGTGATATAGAGAACAATTTCCACAAGGACTGTGTGCTTCTGAGATCTTTGTTCTCTTGAGTTGTATCTTAGAAAATCATAATCATAGGTCCCCAGTGTCTCTATTTCATTATTGGGTTTGTATCTGTTTTATCCATTTTTCATTTTTAACAATTTTTCAAGCTTGTTTATAAAACTTATTCACATATGCACCATATTATTTACAATCATGCCAGTGTAGTACTTATTAAATTATTAAATTCATATTAAAAAGACATAAAGCTGACCTGTTATCAACATGAATCTGTGTTTTGACATTATCCGCATCAAGGGTCAGCGACGTTTTAACCATATCTCTGCTCACAAAGGAAAAGAAATACAGTTAAAACACCAATGCCACCTGATGCAGAAACATATAGAAACACGGATCCATGTTGGGATGACAGATAATACCAACATCTTTTAAAAAGTAGATAGAACTGAATGCTTTATATAAGTTGAAAGACTATACTCTCCCCAATCTGATATCTCCTAATAGTTAAAACTGGCTGGCTCACTAACTATACATCATGAATACAACTTTCTGAATAGCCAGGTTTTTGTATCTTTTTTAAATTGTAGCTAGTCATTTTGTGCATGAACTTGTGCAAGCTATTCCATAGTGTTGATGCACTTACAGTAGTCAACTGCATTGTGGCCAAATTTGCCAAGGTTTTTCTTGGATAATCCTTTTGGAACAACCTGACTTTACAATCTGGGACATATAAGGAAAGTTTCACACTTACCTTTTTGCAAACAACCACTTTTCTCATGTCAAACACAAAGCATTATAATAATCTAAATAGCCAGCAAAATACTAGTGTGGTCATTACCCAAGCTTTTGGCCAAATTCCCTGAATAACCTGCCAGATAGTCCTGACTAACTGAATGCTTGTGCTTCCACTAGATCTTCTAACTATTACTTTAATTGCAGCGTGCCAAACACCCAGCTGCTGATTTGATTGTGTCAAGTTTGGGACAATGCAAATATTTTTTGTGCGTAATGCACTTAAATTGAGTTAGGCTTGTAACTTTGAAAGCTACACAAGTAACTTGAAAAAAGCACATGGACACACAAAAAAATACACAAAAACATTTTGGAATTTAGTTCTTGAGCACCTTGAGAAATTTTGAGGTCAGTATTCAGCCACAGTGTGGCTTAGCTGGTTAACTGGATAAACCTATCCGCCTAACTTAGCCTGTATATTCAGTGGCAATGTTATCTGGCTAAGTTTAGGCAGCCCTATGGCCCAACCAGCCTTAGCTGGCTAAGTTATTCGTCTACCTCTGAATATCTAAATTAGCTGCATAAATTATCTAGCTAAGTTGGCTACTCCCCAGAACTCCCTTGACCCGCCCGCCACTCAGCCAGCTATTTAGCCAGATAACTAGTTATCTGGCTAAGTGGTGGCCATTCAGCAGGGCCGGATATTCAGCTGCCACCATGTAGCCGGGTAAGTGAGGACTAATCCAGCTACGCGACGCTGAATATCACCCTCTTTGCGTACTCCTTAGGTTAGACCTTTCCATTCTTGCTTCTCTTTAGAGCAGTGGTTCTCAACCCTGTCCTGGGGACCCCCCCAGCCAGTCGGGTTTTTAGGATATCCACAATGAATATGCATGAGAGAAAATGTGCATGTTATGGAGGTAGTGTATGCAAATTTTCTCTCATGCATATTCATTGTGGATATCCTGAAAACCCGACTGGCTGGGGGGGTCCCCAGGACAGGATTGAGAACCACTGCTTTAGAGAAAGGTGATTTGTGTGACATGTTTACTATATTTTAAACTATATAGTCGGGGACCTCTAACCCAACTACAACCCGATGATACTGCAATATACTTTGACCTCTCTGAGATTACAGCTGAACTGATCTGATCTGTTTCTGTATAAACAACTAAGGTAAAAAAAAACAAACGGATGCTAAATGTAAAAACAAGTGATCTAAAGGCCCTACTATGTGACAGAAATGTGAATTAATTTTGATGAATAATGGAGGGCACACTTATAGGGAAACAGATAAATACAGGTACATTTTCAAAGTAGTCACATGTACATGTAACATGCTATCGCAGCAATTTTCAAAACCCATTTATGCATGTAAGTGCACTTACGTGGGTAAATCCTATGGACAATTCTATTTATGCATGTAAGTGCACTTACGTGGGTAAATCCTATGGACAATTCAATGATATATATTGTAGCAATTTTCAAAAGCCCACTTACATGGGTAAAGTGTATTTACATGTGTAAAACACATTTTTGAGCATGTAAATGCTTTTGAAAATCAGGCCCAATGAGTTTATAAGACTAATTTCCCTATAGGAAACTAGGCTAATAAAATATTTGAGACCTACTATATCAAAGGTTTTTCCCACAAACAGAGGATGGGAAAAGACTCTTGAGGAATCAGAGTTTTTTCATCTTTTATTGTTAAACATTCTATAAATCTTCCAACTCTCATCTCTCACTGTCATCTTTCTCTAGTCCCTACTTAAATCATTTGCCTTTCTTTCTTCCTTCCTTCCTGCCGCTTGTCGTCTTTGTCTTTTTTTTCCCCTACGTACTGTTCCCTTCCTTTATGTCCAGACCTTCTTCTTAGTCTGTCCCATGCTTGTCAAACCTTGGCCTGAGTAAATATCTTGATGCCAGCAGTTCCTGTAAAGACACAATAGCACAGCTCTTAGGGTGTTGGAAAGACTCCTTGAATTTGTGAGATCAGCTCTGTCTCTGCATTTTCTTGGTTTGAAAACACAAAGCACAGTCTTCCATGAGGGAGGAGAAGCAGAAAGTGTAATCCAGTTTTGTTCCCTCCTCCAGGTCATGTCTGCCAACTTTCTTGACTAGCCAGAAAATAAAAAAAAAAACAAGCAAAGTCAGCAAGTGGTTCTCTGAAAGTAATGTAAGCAAACAACAAAAATCAATTCTCTTTCAGCCTTTTATCACCCTCCTACGGACGCTCCAACTCTTGCTTGCATGCCTTTTATTGTTTGTCTGTAGTAAAACCCCTCCTCCGTTATGAATTTAGAGTACTATTCAGCCTCTCATTATTGTCCGACTCCCATATACGTATCCTGATCTCTCAGCCAGCCATGTAAGTTATCACTAAACTGGGTCAGGACCACCTGACATCCTACCAGTTAGTCTGCATACTAGAGAGGGATTATACAAAAATTGAAAGACAACTTGCGGTCCAGCCGGATGAGATTGCCCAGATAGCTGCACAATAAGTTTTAGTCCCAAGTGGGCAGGTTCTGCACCAGTGCTGCCTTAAAAAAAAAAAAAAAAAAGTACCTTGATGATGCTGGGGATGTCTATTTTGTGATGCAGCAGTAGGACAGCGATGTCAGTCATTCTGCTTCATTGTGGGAAATGGAAGACATGCTGATGTCACAGACCTTTTTTTTTTTGCTGCACTCGCAAAATGACTATTGGCTAGCTAGAACAGAGATGACTTACTCCAGTCCTCAAGAGCCACAAACAGGCCAGGTTTTCAGGATATCCACAATGAGATATGCAGGCAAGAGATATGCATGCACTGGCTCTGTAGTATCCAAATGTATCTCATGCATACCCATTGTAGATTTCCTAAAAACCAGGCTTGTTTGTGGATCTTGAGGACCACAGTGTGTGTAAGTTTGCTTTGAAAATTATCCAGGCAAATTTCCTCACACAAATGATATATAATGGCTTTGAAAATTACCCCCATTTGAGTATCAGAGCTTACTTTTTTTCCTTCTCTTTATGGGTTGTTTAAGAAGATAGTACCTACCAGAATCGAGTGCTTCATTATAAAGCCACAACATAAGACTTTTTCCTGACAATGAAAAGAAAGACAGACTTACGTTGCATTCACTGTACCATGAAAAACTATTGTAAAATTCTTTTCTTGACAGGCAGTAGGTATTATGTTCCATTTTAAAGGAATAGTCAAAAATGTGTTATTTGTCAAATAAAAAAAATGTGAGCATGGGTCCCTTTTTTTTTTTTTTTTTTTTGAGACAAACATCCAATGATTCTTAACGTTACTAGCCCTCTGTGCGTTTCTCTGTTTCTTTTTCAACTTGTATTTATTGTCTTTCTCAGCTCATCTGATTGCTTTATGTTTTCTTTTCATTCCAGTTATGGTTTTCTTTTCCTCTGTTCACTCGTTATTTTGCGTTGCCTGCATCCCCTCCTCTTTCCTCTTCCTGAGTTACTTTGGCAGGTCTTGCTGCACTCCTCGTGGCTGACCGTACATCTCATGTGCGTATTTTGCTGGCTCTTTTCTCTGACAAAGTTTTTCACCCTCCAGGTCAAGTCCATGCTGACAGAAATCCAGTCAATGAAGGAAGGATTTCTCTCCATCATCTGTATCACACTTTGCAGCCAGCATTGTCACTCTCTCCCCCCTGACCAGGCCAAACAAAATATTAGGGAGTTTCCGTGCTCTTGTAACTCCTTGAAAAAAGCCAGGATTCTGAAACTGATCTAGTCTGGGCAATACTAGATAGGGTGGCTGCCTATCACTCAAAACTAGCGCTCAAGTCATAATATCATAGCTGTTGTGATTGTGTGGCATTAGCCTCATCATGCAAAGGCAAGATGTGCTTGCTTGTCTTATGAACAGAGCAAAGAATTAATTAATATAAAGTTACTTTGTCTTTGCAGATATCTTAGCCCATTAAATACATTTTTTCTAAGCTTTCAAAAAGGATCTTTTCCCCACATGTTTTTGCTGTTCCCTTCTTCATTCTGTATAAAACTTGAAAACCTATTTTTCATGTACAGCCGTCATACCCACTGAAAATGCCTTGTACTGCCACAAGGGAGTAAACCGGGGTGTCCGACTTATATACAAATCTCTCATGCGTTTTCATTAGGGATATCCTGAAAACCAGGCCAATTTGTGGTCCTTGAGGACTTATTTGGACAACTCTGGAGTAAGCGTTTTAAAACTGTTGCCCCAGATAAGTGCCTCATCACAGTTCCTCTTTAGGTATATGCAGTGTGTGTATGCAAACTATAAAGTCAGTTTTGCTGCTTTCATTTTGTCACATTCTCACAACAACTTCCAGCATCTCAATTTGATGCCTTTTAACATACGCAGTAAAATCCTTCTAGTATGTGAACTTCGTGCCCATGGCTCTTGAGGAATGGAGCAGAGGTGGACTCTACTCCTCAAGAGCCACAAACTGGCCTGGTTTTCAGGATATCCGCAATGAATCTGTATGAGGTAGATTTGTATGCACTACCTCCATTGTATGCAAAGATATTGCACGTGATGTTCATTGCGGATATCCTGAAAACCTGGCCTGGGTGTGGCTCTTGAGGACCAGAGTTGGCTATCTCTGCCTTAGTTTCACAGAGGATCCAGCCGCACACCTATCTTATGCTTCCACTTTACTGTTTAAGCAGTTCATAGAAATGCTCAAGACTGCCTTCTATGCAAATGGTTTTTGGCCTACTTTCTGAAGAGAAGAAAGCTTATGAGAAATCACTTTGTGTGTGTCCATGCACCCCCTCCCCCCAATAACTTTTGTGTTTAATGTCCTGCCACACCAGATTTCTACATATATCAAGTGATCCAATAGGATCTTGATAGGGTGTGTTTAAAAAGGGGAGAGGAAGAAGATGTAATCCACATATATGCTCAGATGAGCAGGTGTCCCAGAAAGTAGGCTCCTTTAGTTCTGCATGGAACTACTTTTTACCTTGCCTGGTGATTTCATGTTTTTTCAGCACACGCTGGTTTAAAAATCTTGTACTCCCCACTTCACTGCTTTTCCAAATAGCATTTCAGGCAAATCCATTTGCCCTATTAAAGAAACATTTATTCCAAAATTATGGCCACGCACATGTTTCTCACTACACCCTGCTGGAAATTTCATCAGGATGACAAAAGATTACAAAGAAATGAAATAATGCTCTAGTAAGTACATTTGCATGGCCATGATTCTGAAATAAATATCTCTTTATTGGAGTGTCTCGAGACAGCTTGACATTGTGATTTTGAATATTTTTTTCTTGTGGCTATTAGGGAGTTTACCACTCTTACCATGAAATTTGAGATGTGTTATTTTTGTAACTGTTTGGTAGTCTTCAATAAAGCATGCTATGTATTGAAGATTTTTTTGTCTTGTTAAGCACAGCAAGGCATCCAGTCTGTCAATATCAGCAATAAGTGTGTTTTTGAAAAAGCAAAATTAAATTTATAATTCTCTTTTATATATACATGAGCTAAATATACTTTTTTGAGGGCAATTTTCAAAGCCATATACTCAGATTGATGGACCTGGCTTAAAATTGCCTTCATGCCTGGCTAAAAATATATGCAAGCTTCCATGGCACCCATACTTTTAGCTTTCCCAGGGTGAGATGGGGGGTGCATTTGGGAAGTAGGTGTAAAACTGATCATAGGGATGTGATTTTAAAATGTATGCTTGCTGTTTTACCTCCACTCAGCCACCCACGCAACTAGCAGATGTAGAGTCACATGCCCAGGTAGTCTTCCTTGGATAATTAGCTACAAAGCGCACACATTAAAAGTGCATGCAATTGTGGCAGAGCGTGCCAGAGAAATCCTCAGAACACCTTAAATGACTGGTCCCGGTCCACCTTAAAGCAAAACATTCTGGATGCAGGGTGGCTCACCTGAGCAGGAATAGAGCTTAGACTCAGAGAAGAGCAAGATGAGGAGAAGGCAGCTCCAGTTAAATACTGTTTTGTTGATGTTGTTTTGTGAAGTACTGCAAGGTAAGCAGTTTCAGATTTATGATAAAAGCTGTGAAGCATAAAGATTTGTGGAAAGAAAAGGCAGAATCCTGCATGTATTTGGCCTCCTGCAGGCTGTAAACTGCTAGTGCTATACCACAGCAACCAATCGGCTTACTGAAAATTGCCTCTTTTATGTTTGGAATAATTTTATTTATTTATTTTGATTTTATAGGTTTTGATAAATGTTATTTTATTATTTTATGCTGGATATGAATGTTTTACTATGTACACCGATATGATACTTTTTTTTGAATACCGGTATATAAAAGTGAACAAATAAATAAATTGACACTTTATATACTGTCATTCCATATGAAGATCACAATGATTTAAAAAAGTAACATTCATACTGTAAATCAACAAATAATGTCAGTTAATGGATATAGTATTCATAAACAGGAATTCATATAAAACTAAGATGTTCTAATACATATTAACTAAAGATCTAAGACAGGCGAGTTGTACAAGAATTATAACAATTTTCACAAAATAGTACGTCATCTTAAGATTCTTACATTCTCTCTAATTTATTCCTCATGCTTCACTTATTATCTCTTGTCCTTCTTGTCTCTGCATTCTGAAGTTTTAAGTTAGGTTATGCAGTTTTGATTAGCCATATTTTTAGTTTAAATCTCTTTCTATCTTGTATCAAACGTAACATCTCAGGTAGCAAATTCCAAAGCTTTGGACCCACTATGGAAAACACACAATCTCTTACTTGCATCAGATGTGTACACCATATTGTTGGAACAGTCAATACTCCTTTATTTTGAGATCTTAGTGTACACTGAGGTGTGTACGGTTGTAATGTCATGCCTATCAGACCGGTGTTACTGGAGTGAATGATTTTGAACATTAAAGTTAATACTTTATAATAGATTCAGGATTGTACTGTCAGTCAATGCAGTGAAATCAGCGATGGTGTGATGTGATCAAATTTCCTAGTTCCTAGTAAAAACCTTGCTGAGGCATTTTGAATAATTGTAAAGGTTTTAAGAGACATGCAGGAAGCCCAAGTAATAGTGAGTTACAGTAGTCTAGGTTTGAGAAAATTAGAATTTGCAATACAGTACGGAAGTCCTCGAAAGTTAATAAACTGATGTAATAATTCTCAGTTAATAATAATCAGTTAATAAACTGATGTAATAATTCTCCTCGCTCTCATCCATGTTCCCTTGCTAGACCTGGCTTTCCTCTAAAATATACCCTAAACTTCCCCTCATTCACTACTGTTACCCTAACCCCTTTCCTATCCCTCTTCCCCCTCCCTCCCCTCCCTCCCTTTTCTACACAAATGATACATTATATGTTATCCCCTTTTACTGTATATATTGTATATAATTGCAATCCTAGCTTACAATAATTTAAGGATTAACTTAATTCTTAATTCTCCTTCTCATTCCCCCCCCCCAGTCATTTATTCTCTTGTTAATATGATATTTTATTTATGTTCACCTTTATAGTTCCCCCTCCTTTCAATTATCCTCTTGTTTAATATGTTATACTTGTTTTTTGTTAAACCTGTTCGATGTAAAGCGCTTTCCAAGCACTAGTTTTATGTTACGCTGTGAACCGATGTGATATCACTGATGAATGTCGGTATATAAAATCTTTAAATAAATAAATAAATAAATAAATAATATCCACAACTTGGCGTAGCCTGCATTAATTAATTTATTGATGTGCTTTTTCATAGTAAGGTTTTTATATACCTGGATACCTAAATACCATACTTGATATGAGGGAGTAATTTGAAAATTACCCAGGTCTAGTGGCGGAGGTTTAACTATAGGAGAATTTCTGCTTAACCAAATGATTTCAGTTTTCTTAGGTTTTAATATTAGTTTAAGTTAAGATACTGCTGTATTGCTTTCATATAATTTGGAGGTGTCGGTGCAGTATTTTCAAATGATTTTGAGAATAGGATGTAAAACTGTATGTTGTCAGCGTACAAGAAGAAAGTAATTCCTATATCCGCCAGTAATTTAGACAGTGGGAGCATATAAATATTGAATAGTGTTGCCAAGAGTGCTGAACCTTGTGGTACACCTGTATTAATATGGAAGGTATCAGATATGTGGTTGCCTAATGTAACTTGGAATGTCCTATTAGATAGAAAGGAAGAGAATCATCTGAGAACATTACCGTCAGTCCCAGTATTGCTCAGCTGATGGCATAACAGGGTATGGTCCACAGTGTCAAAGGCGACTGTTAAATCGATTAGCACAAGAAAATAAGATTTATCAGCATCAAACCCTCATAGAACAGAGTCCATTAATGAGAGGAGTAAAGTCTCAGTTGAATGATGTTTCCTAAATCCATATTGGTTTGGGAAGAGAATATCTTGGTCTTCCAAATGATTTTCAAGTTGAGATAACCCTGCTTTTTCAAGTACTTTTGAGAGAAAAGACAAATTGGATATTAGACGATAGTTGTCCCATTCGTCGATTGGACCAGTTTTATTTATTTATTTATTTTTTTATGTTATGCCCCCTTGACCACTTAACTCGCGAGGCATTCCTGGGTCTGGGCAGACTCCATCGGTCCTCACGTTCTTGGCACCTGCTGTTTCCACCTGGGGAATAAGGTGTTAGTCAGTGGGATTTCCCTCCCTTCACCCCAGGAAAACAAATGGGACTATGAACAAAGCTGGTAGTATGTACAAATATATACAGGTTTCTTTAGACTATATCAGTATATTTCTCCATGAATATGTACATTGCTAATAGGATGTCAAACAGCACACTTATCTACTTGTGATTAATATTCTCAGGCCATACAACTATATACATTTTTACAATGTAGCAAGAACATTTAATATTTGGAAATTTGGTGGTGTTGGCCCCCACAGTATACCACAGTATAGAATAGAAGTAACCTCTTGAGTTCCCACTTAATCAATAGTTATCTCCCCCTTTTTTTCCCAAGTCCCACTTATGTTAAACTATGCAACTGGGCTGATGGGCAGTGATGGCCAGGGGGTTCTGTTGTATCTAAACTGCTGCCATCTCCTCAGTGCCGCTTACACTCTGCTGAAAGATCTGTGCCAACGCCGGGTTACACTCCATCCTGGGGACCTGATTCCACTTCCCAGTCTGTCGCTGGAGTCCACATCCCCCTCAGGAACCCAACTCTGCCTCCAAAATGCTGCTGGGGGATGCTCAAACTGCCTCTAGGGTCCATGCCCTCCTAGGGAATTCGAATCCACCTCCTGGAATACCACTGGGGTTCACACCCTACTGGGGGACCACCCAACCTGCCACTGGGCTCCTTGCCCTCCTGTGGGGACTGCTCGATCTGCTGCTGGGGTCCCCTTCCTCCTCGGGGACTGCTCCACCTTTGGATCCGCTGCTGTCCGGTGCATCTCCCTTGGTAGGAGAGCTTGGTAGGAGCTGGCTTGGGTTTACAGCTTGGTAGGAGCTGGCTTGGGTTTACAGCTCCATTAGGCACATGCAGGAGGTCATACCACTAGCATTTCCACTTTCTTTCATTCTGTAGCATCCATTGTTGAATACCCTACCCTCTTCTTGATAACCCAGAGAGGCTGCTCTTTCCAGATCACTCCTTCTGAAGGCCTAGTGCATATGTACATGTTGTAGTTACCAGAGAAGATCATAACAGTCTTGTTTTTGAAAATCATTTCTCCCACTCTGTGCCTGCATCAAAATTATTTTGAAAATAAGCACCTAATGTATCCCTCCTAATGTCTTTCCATGCACCTATATCTGCCTTGTTTAGAGTGTGGTTTCCAGTAAGGGATGGCATGAACCCGAATAATGAAAATAAACAGAAAACGATCTCAAATTCTTACTCTTGAAGGTGTCTCTTAACTTACGATAGAAAAGATTTTCTTTCCTCTCTTGTGGTTGAATGTGAAGCAGCATTTACTTAGTTTGAATGTTTAATATTTTTTTAAATTTTCTTTATATGTATGTATATATTCTTCTAAATGCTGATTTTGGCAATACCTAAACAGAATTATTTTTTTTTTAAATCAATAATTCATCTTCAGCAATGTACTTTTTTTTTCAGTGGAGGGGGGGGGGCCATTCAGGACATCTCCATGATTTTCCCTAACCACAAATGACTGAGATGATAAAGAAAAAACAAACTAAACATTGTTTCTGAAACACCTGCCTAAGAGTCAGGCACAGGATGGGAAAATAATATAAGAACATAAGAACTTGCCGTGCTGGGTCAGACCAAGGATCCATCAAGCCAGCATCCTGTTTCCAACAGAGGCCAAACCAGGCCACAAGATCCTGGCAAGTTTACCTTTAAATTCAGTACAGCCTCACCGGTTTCATGGCCATGTGCATCAAAAGCAGACCATGGAAGGAAACTCCTTGCTGCAATCCAAGTAATCAGATTATAATCGGTAAGATTGTAATGAGCCCCACACTCCTGGTATCTGTTGTAAACCAGAAAGACGCAGACAAGCTCCAAAGATACCAGCTCCCTCCCTACCCTTTGGCAGCCTCATATATTTTCCAGACAAAAACATTTTTGGTTGGTTTTTTTTATCCCTTTAAATAAAAACTTTGCTGCCAGAACTCTGCAGCATAAGATTTTAATGTGGAAATTAGAAACCATTGACTCATCAGTGAAATTCATTACAGAATCTGTCTTTCTGCTGCATATTGAATCAGCCCTGTTTGTGCCCTCTTTTTTTTTTTTTGGTTATGCTTTGTTTTATATTGCTACACCAGAATGCACAGCTCTGTCATATCCTTTACCTTGCTGCTGACCTGTCCATCCCAAAGGACACTGGAAAACTGTGGGCATGGTAAAAGTTGCAAGTTCTGCAGTTTTCAGCTATTTCAACAATTTTCTGTCTTTTCTATATTTTCTTGAACTTATCCTATTCCTTCTTGAAATTTCCTGTCTATTTTCTTTATCCCCTTATCCTGGAAGCCTCAGATTTACATGTGCATTGACTGGAGTCCATCAGTCTATCTTTGCTAAATGGAGCTGGATAGAAATTAGAGAGCCTGAGATTCATACCCCTACCCTGCCACCTTCTCCACCCTTCATCCCCAGCTGTGAATTGACATATGCCAAAGTTCAAACCTTGAAGCAAAGACAATCTCAGTGATATTCCTCAATAAAAACACCAGCTGACCTATTCAACTCATTGCAACATGAAGTAGGTTGAATAATTAGAATTTTTGAACCTGGAATTTCAAACAACTAGAGCATGCAAGAATAATCTGGAGACATCAACTTGAAATTTTAGTATTTTCTTGTTCAAGGTCACTGGACTTCGCAGAGCTGACCAGGGAGAGCCTGCGATTGGAGTAAGAGTGGTAGGTAGAATTATATTTAATTAGAAATAGATTCTAGTGGTGTGCATACTTTTTTTTTTTTTTTTTTTTTTTTTTTGCTGTTTCGGTTTTGGGTCCGGGGTAGGCCATTTCAGTCCACTTCCCAAATCGGAAAACTTTTTTCATGCCAATTTAGTGTAAAAAAAAAAAAAAAATACCCCGCCCCAACCCTTTAAATTTAATTAAATACAACCCCCCTCCCGACCCCACCAAGACTTGCCAAAAGTCCCTGGTGATCCAGCAGGGGTCCCGGGAGCGATCTCCCGCTCTCGGGCCGTTGGATGCCAGGAATCAAAATGGGGCTAGACCCTGTCACATGGTAAGGGCAATGGGCCACTGGCGCCATTTTGATTCCTGGCAGCCGACGGCCCGAGAACGGGAGATTGCTCCTGGGACCCTCGCTGGACCACCAGGGACTTTCGGCAAGTCATGGGGGGTTATATTTAATTAAATTTGAAGGGTTGAGGAGGGTTTGGGGTTTTTGTTTTTAGTAATGTGCCCTTCCTCCCCACTCTCAAAAAAATGATAGGGAAACCTCATGAAATTTCGTGGGTTTTCCTTTTGGTTTTTTTGCTTCCCGAAATGCAACGAAATAGGAAATATAATCTCTATTTCCTATTTCATTGCAAACAACTGCACACCACTAATTGATTCTAGCTGTTGTATTTGGGGATACTACTGGCTATTATTTTTTTTTACATTTGAGGTTTAGGAAACACGATTAATACTAACTCCTCCTGAGAAAGCCACTGGCATGGCAAAACAGAGGTGCTTTTGTCGAGGGAAAAACTTGGTTGATGACGTGCTGCAAGGGAGATACTGGGTTGATGATCCACTGTTCTGAGAAGGTGAAAGAAATTTTGAGGGAGTCATTGAGTTGATGATTTAATGTTCATCGGAAAGAAAAAGCATATTGGGTTAATGATTTCTCTTCAGTTTGCCATCAGTTAGCCCACTAAGCTTTTGGAATGTTTTCGCTTATTTAAGTGACTGTGAACCTTATTGGATTTGCTGCCTGCTTGCTTCATTATTAAAACAGACACGGGATAGTATCTATGAACTGTTTTACCATGATTTAGCTGTGAGCTATTATAAGTGTTGAGGATATGATGCCATAGGCTGTTTAATATTTAGCTATTAGTATTATGGTAATGTTAAGTTTTAGAAAATAATAAAAAATATTGGAAAAAACATAAAATATAGCCAATAGCAATAATAAATTAATAAAGATTGTGTGTTAAAGATACATTTACGGTTCTTATATATTAATAACATTAGTGTTCGCATTATGTTCCTATATTTACAGTGTGTATGACTTAATTTAATGTGGTAATTTTTGCTCACTCAATTGCTTGTAACTATATATAGAGAGAGGGAGCCAGAGAGAGAGAGAGGTGGGTAGATTTTAATAGAAGCTCGCGGGCGTACATGTGTGCGCGCTACCCGGCGCGCACACATGTACGCCCAATTTTATAACATGCATGCACAAGGGACTGCACAATTGTGCACCTTGCGCGTGCTGAGCCCTGCTGCCTTCCCCCATTCTCTCCCAGGCCACTCCAAAATCGGAGCAGCCTTGGAGGGAACTTCCCTACCCCCCACCTCACCTTCCATTCCCTTCCCCTACCTCCCCTGCCCTTTCCCCCCTTCCTTTTTCTTCTTTTTTTTTTTTTTCAAAACTTACTTCAGCCCTGGGGCCCTCGGCCGGTGCACATAACTTACTTCAGCCCTGGGGCTGAAGTAAGTTATGTGCACCGGCCGAGCAGCAAATGGCCACTGTGCCGGGAGCCTCTGGACCCCACCCTAGACTGCCCTGCCCCCTCCCCGCCCCTTTTTGAAAGTCCCGGTATGTAGACGCGTCCCGGGGTTTACGTGCATCGCTGGGCCTTTTTAAAATAGGCCCAGCGCATGCAGGTCCGGTTATGCGCGTAACTTTTGAAAATCCGGCCCTCACTGTGTGTATGTATATATGTATGTATATATGTGTGTTTATATATATATATATATATATATATATATATATATATATATATATATAGTGGGCAATATTAAATAGGCAGGGAACAGCCTTAGGGAGCTATTCATGGTGACTACACATTTAACATGTCTGCCCAAAAATGTTAACAGTAACCCTTGCTGTAGTTACATAATGTTAGGTTCCAAATTAGGAGCTACCACCCAGAAAAGAGATCTAAGCATCATAGTGGATAACATTGAAATCGTTGGCTCAGTGTGCTGTGGCAGTCAAAAAAGCAAACAGAATGTTAGGAATTAGCAAGGGAATGGTGAATAAAATGGAAAATGTCATAATGCCTCTGTATCACTCCATGGTGAGACCGCACCTTGAGTACTGTGTACAATTCTGGTCCACGCATCTCAAAAAAGATATAGTTGCGATGGAGAAGGTACAGAGAATGGCGACTAAAATGATAAAGGGGATGGAACAGCTCCCCTATGAGGAAAGGCTAAAGAGGTTAGGGCTCTTCAGCTTGGAGAAGAGACGACTGAGGGGGGATATGATAGAGGTCTTTAAAATTATAAGAGGTCTAGAATGGGTAAATGTGAATCGGTTATTTACTTTTTCGGATAAAAGGACTAGGAGGCATTCCATGAAGTTAGAAAGTAACATTTAAAACTAATAGGAAAAAATTCTTTTTCACTCAACGCTCAATTAATCTCTGGAATTTGATGTCAGAGGATGTGGTTAGTGCAGTTAGTGTAGCTGGGTTTAAAAATGGTTTAGATAAGTTCTTGGAGGAGAAGATCATTAACTGCTATTAATCAAGTTGTCTTAGAGAATAGACTCTACTATTAGTTGCATCAGTAACATGGGATCTGCTTAGTGTTTGGGTACTTGCCAGGTACTTGTAACCTGGATTGGCCACTGTTGGAAACCGGATGCTGGGCTTGATGGACCCTTGGTCTGACCCAGTATGGCAATTTCTTATGTTCTGTTTTACAGTAGTGCCAGTGCATCCGTGCAAATTGGGGGTGCATGTGTTTCATTTCCTGAACGATTAGCTGATGAAGAGTACATCTCAAGCAGTGATGCAGAATTAAGGAGCTATACCATCCAAATAATGGAGATGCTAGGCTTTGTCGCAAACTACCCCAACTATTTGAGTCCATTGTCTCAATTGAAATTTATACAAACACTGCTTGACATGACTTGGGCAAGAGCCTTCCTCCCACAGGCGAAGATTATCACATTGATATCTGCATTGGACAGCAAAAGAACGGCTTACCATGTTAATGTTGTTGAGCCTCATTTTATCAAAAGTCCATTTTACTCCCTTGGCACGTCTTCATATGAAAAAACCCCAATGGACACTCAGATCACAATCAAATCAAGTCGAGATTCATCCCCACAAGTTCTGCAGTATGGCTGGGAGGGGCTCTATTTTAGGTTTATTTGTCAGCAGCTGAATTCCTTTTTATTATGAGCAGGGTTTTTTTTCCCCAGAAGATGCATGTGAACCCCCAGCTTTATTTTTTTTTAATAATAGGTTTGTGGAGGACAATTTTCAAAGCCATTACATGCTAAATCAGCTATCTGAAAATTGTTCTTCCTCAGTGCTGCTAAAGTGCATGCATTGTTCCACAACGTGCGTGTTTTTAGCTGCATTAAGAGAAAGTGTTCCCAAGGAGGGTGACGGAGCAGGCTTTGTTTGCTGTGAAGAGCCATATTTTCTTACATGAGTGAAATTGTTTAATTTATTATTAGTGTATGTCTGTAATTCTTTTTCCCAGAGCTCTGAGTGGCAAAGAAAAAAAAGCCCACTGAAAAAGGTTCTCATTTAGCCAGATTTTTTTTCCTGTATTTTATTTATTTAAAATACTTATATTCTGCAAACTTCCAAATACAAATTTGTCCAGTGCAGATTACATAAGTACATACATAATAAATTAGAACAAATTAAAACCATGCTCATCACAAAAAACAATACTCATCACAAAAAAGACAATTTTTTCTTCAGTTCACAAGCATCTTCCTTAAATAATAATTTATGTATTGTTACCAGTACTCAGAATCTAGCCCAGCTTCTGACTGGGAGCCAGTACAATTGCTGAAGCACGGAAGACAGATGATCAGACCTTGATAAATCTAACAAATCCACGCTGCAGCAGTATAGTGCAACTCGTATACATAGAGTATGAAAGTAAATCTCTTGTTTTCAGTTGGGTCTTGTAGTAATAGTATGCAGAAGTACAGTATAAGATCTGTTTCTCACATGCAAATTGCATGCGCTTATGCAGATGTTCCTTCTGAGACGCCTTTGGCGATATCATGAGCTAAAAACGAATCAGATATTTACTCTTTCAGATAATGCAAGGACTAGGGGGCATGCCATGAAGTTAGCAAGTTAAAACAAACTGGAGAAAATTCTTTTCTGCTTAGTGCACAATTAAGCTCTGGAATTTGTTGCTAGAAGATGTGGTAAAGTTAGTAGTAGTATTAATCAAGTTGACTTAGAGAATAGCTACTGGTTATTACTGGCATGTGATTCATTTAATGTTTGGGTCCTTGCCCCAGGTTATTGTATCCTGAATTGGTCACTGTTGGAAACAGGATACCAGACTGGGTCAGTATGGCAACTTCTTAATATTCTTACTTCACTTTTACATCATCTTCTTACCTGAACTTCGCTTGAGCTAAGATAAAGAGTAAAAGCCTTGCAGAATATTAATTCTCACTGTGGAATTTAGGTTTAATTACTCACATCTTTGCCACATCTGAGCTCAAGGTGAGTTACCATTTAGGTACTATAGTAGTTATTTCCCTGCCAAATAGAACTTATAATCTAAGTTGTACCTGAGCCAACGGAGGATAAAGTGTCTTGCTCAAGTTCACAAGGAATATATGTGGAAATAAGCCTGGCTTTCCTGGTTCTCAGTTTGCTGCTCTAACCTCTAAGCTACTCCTTCACATATGTACCTTCTCTGTTACTTCAAGGTGTTATCTACTGAGTATTATAGTTAGCAATATCTTTTTATTCTCTGAGAAAATGCATTATTTGACATAGGTGCTCTTCTCTCTGCTTGTGATATCATATAGGGCTTGTTGGGCTCTGGAGAATAAATATGTGGGAATATTTAGATTTTATCAAATGGAAGCTGTCATAAAAAGAGATATGTGGGAGATATTGATGCAGGTTATAAAGACATTATTGGTGGTCTGACAAAAGATATTTGGGGCATGCAGGAGGTGGAGAAACTATGGGCACTCTGTTATCACCACTCCACCGTCAGAATTGGCCATAGATACCTGTTCAACAACTGACAGGCAGAGCTTTTATTCCCTTCTAGTGTTTTCAGACCAAACTTGATATAATCATACCTAGGGCTTGAATATCCCTAGGCTGAATTACTACCACAGCCACCTAACGCTCATTATATTTGGTGGGAATAATTTTGACACTTGAAAAATGTAGGAAATATATTTGAAACAGCTAGTGCCCTTTCACTCTATTACATGCTGTCTAAACAAAATCAGAAAAAAATCTTCATCTATCACAAAACAATCACTAACTTGTCCCCTGCCGAAGCTGCTTTTAAAGGGACAGCTCCACTTCTCTTTGAGGATCATAGCACTTATGTCTTAAAAATAGTTTGGTCCTGACATAATACCTTTAATCTTCAGTCAAGCGTACTTTCATTACCCTTTATTTTTTAACTCTCACATTTTCTCTCTCTGACATACACACATGTATTTGCAATTCTTCACTCAAATTTTATCTTCTATACATAGCAATATGCAAACCATCCTATTCCTGAAATAATAGGCAGAACAAATGAAATCTATCCATTGAGCACCATTGAGCACCTGACTGAGTTAGAAACTGGTTGAGTGGGAGGTGACAAAGAGTATTAGTAAATGGAGTTCACTCTGAGGAGGGGGGCATTACTAGCAGCATGCCTGCAGAATTGGTCCTTGGACTGGTTCTTTTCAACATTTTCATCAGTGACATTGTGGAAGGATTATCAGAAAAGGGTTGTCTTTTTGCTGATGATACCAAAATCTGGTAACAGAATAGACAGCCAGGAAGATGTGGAAAATAGGAGGGAGCTAACAAAGCTGAAGGAATGGTCTAGGGTCTGGCAGTTAAAATTGTATGCTAAAAAATACAGTGATGCATTTAGGGTGCAAAATCCCAAGAGAGAGAGAAATATTGGGGGTGAAATTATTCTAAGCACAACAAAGCGGGATCTGGGTGTGATTTTATCTGATGATCTTAAGTGGCCAAATAGGTGGATAATGCAAAGGTAAAAACCAAGAAGATGCTTGGTTGCATAAGGAGAGGATTGGTCAGCAAAAAAAAGGGGAGGTGATACCGCCCCTGTATAGGTCCCTGGTGAGACCCCATTTGAATACTGTATAGAACCCTGGAGACCTTATCTTCAAAATGCTGTAAACCAGTTGGAGTCAGTGCCAAGGATGGCTACTAAAATGGTCAGTGGCCTTTGTTCTAAAGCATATGGAGGCAAACTTAAAGATCTAAACATATATAACTTAGAGGCAGGGGGGGAGATGATAGAGACATTTAACTAACTCCTTGGATTCCACGCATAGGAGGCATGCCTCTTTCATTACTGTACTCCAGGAGCTATCAACCAAATTTTCAGTTTTTCCTCTCAACTCTATAGCAGAAAAAGCCTGATTTTGTAATCTAACATGACTATATACTCTTGCAATGGAAGCAGTATTGTAAATTAGGCCTTAAATTCTGGCCAGAGCACTGCCAATTCATCTGGTTCCTGACAGATCCCCCTCAAAATCTTAAATGCCAAAACCAGGTATTTAAACTTACAAGGTTTCCTTATTGGCAACCAATGAAATTTCATTAGTAACAGAGCTGTTGAAACCTGTCTAGAACTAGAACTTGTGATAATTTGGGCTGCAGTATATTGTATTATCTGTAACTTTCAATAATGCTGCCTGAAAACTCTAAATAGACAGCACTGCAATAATCTACCTGTGTTAACACCATTGCATATACCATAGATTTTAGAACCCAAAATTCCAACTTTAAATAAGCATTCTATACTTTTTTAGAAATCTGCCATACTTAACTTCCAATCCAATTTAATTCCCAATGATTTTACTTCCTCCACTGCAGCTAAAGATACCCCTTCAATATTTTGACAGCATTGTTCAATACCTGACCCTGCCTACAACACCTGCATTTTATTTGGATTTAAAATCATTCTACTCTCATTTAACAAGCCCTACTGCTCGCATATAGCCATTTAATTGCAGAATGGCCTCATCCTTGTCATGACTCAAAGGGGCCGCACGTATATGTCATCTCCATATATAAATAGGATAAAACCAAACAAATCAATTTCCCTAAAGAAGCTTAGATACACATTAAAATTATAACAAAGAAATGGTGAATAGTGTAGTTCTTAACTACAGAGTGTGAACATTGGTCTGTAACCAACATGAAAATCAAACTTTGTAGCGCATTGATAATTATGTACAGTAATACAACACTGACCTGCTGAATGAAATATTTACTCCTTACAACCAAAGCACACGTAAAACATTATTATTCCACCCCAAATTACCTTTGCACATATCTAGAATGTATGGCATGATGATGGACATTCACTTATAACTTGATATAAATCAACTACTCTAATATGCAAAAGCCTGGAGGCAGCACAGTAGCCTTGATGCAGAGTACTCCACTCTCTTTCCTGCACTGGAAAGAGAAGAAAGTCCTACCCTCTCCAATCCCAGGCTGCAACATATAAGCATAAAATAAAATAGTGCATTTAAATGCATGCTATAGTATATTCCAGTGTAACCAGTAATTTTTCACTATATATCATTGTGCATTTAGGACATATCATCTATGCATATGCACCATTCAGTTGAATTCTAAGCTTATTTTCAAACACAGAGAAATGTAATTCACAGGAGGCCCTCCACAGAACCTCCTGCAAGTCTCAGTGTTTGGTGTCGAGCACCTGTTGTAGAGAAAGAGGCAGTCCTGGCTTGTAACTTTGGGCAAGTCCATTTCCTCAGATTCAATTTAGAGTGTAAATCCTCTTGGGTAGGGAAATAACTATAGTACCTAGATTATAATTAACCTTAAGCTCAAATTTGGATAAGTGAGCAATTAAATATCAAATCCAATAAATCAGGCTGGTTCTACTGATCCCATGTTCAGGTTCAGTCAAATAGTGAGAACCACAACTGTTACCATCAGGGCATCAGCACAGAAAAATGGCTTATAGGGTCTGTTGAACACTGCTGAAACACATGGTGGAATATAGGATTTGAAAATTCAGCTGGTATGATCTGAAGGGAGGGATGTGTAATCTGACTAACTAGCCATTTGATCAGTGATAGATGGATGTGGTTAATATAACTGTGTGTATGACCGAGCTTGTGAGCCATCTCTTCCATAATTGGTATAGTATATCTGTAGTGCATACCACGTTCAACAAAGCTCTTTAGTTTTTACCACCTTCCAAGAAATAGCTTGACAAACCTATGATTAGAACCACTTGTGTGCCCTGTGTAGGCTGATATCTATCTATATATGTGTGTGTGTGCGACAGACAAGCATGTTTGTCTATGTTCAGTTGTTAATGAACAAAAGTAGAGTACAAACTGCTTGTATGATAAAAGACCTAAGCACAGTGTGACCTGTTTTCCCATTCTTGTTCCCCTCCCTCTCCTCTTTTTAGAATACATATGTATTACTTAGTGCCCAGATATAACTGCATGCTAATGACGGGGAAGTGTCCTACAGATTGTTGATGGGATGGTATTGCAGAAGAAGCATGTGTGGTTTCCAAAGGCCTTGTCCCACTTCCTTGATGTGATGGGCAGATGCTATGGTGATGAGGACAAGGGGATGAGTGGAAATAGAGATCATCCATTTGGTAAATGACTAAAACCTTTCATATTCTTGATCCCAAACCACCCACTAGGAATATATCCCTTGTCTCAGGTGACAACGTATCAAAAATAACCATGTCAAAGCTGACACAATACTTTATCCAACAGTGGAATGAAGAATTAACTACAATCATCAACACCCTAGCACCCCTCAAAGCCAATTTAACCAGACTTCCCAGGAACTCCTGATGGTTCAGCAATTTCCTACAACTCATCAAGCTATAATCCCACCAATTTAAGCAGAAATGGTGTAAAAAAAATTTCCAAAACAGATACTAACTTATGCATATGCAAGAAACATGCCAAAAAATTATAAGATAGCCATTCAGCTGGCAAAAAGAAACTGTATCTCCAAACAACAACTAGCAAAGAATCATCAAGGGAAGCTATTACAACTAGTGAAGAAATATTCTAAACTAGATTCCATGGCATGTAATACCAACAAGGAGGACCTCTGAGCATATGACTTCACAAAACTCTTCAATTCATAAATTCAAGCTATTTTCTCTTCCTTTGTCACCACACCTCCCCCCTCACCTCCCTCAGACCAATGCAATAAAAGCACCCCAAACACTGCTCTTCCAACCTCGGCTGCACCTATTCAGCTTCTCCCCAAGACTACATCCCACTATCTGAGTTCAGGATGCTCTCTCCCAAAGAGATAGAGAAGATCCTCCAGAGGATTAATTAGTCCCCTTGCCCTTTGGACCCCCATACTATCCAAATGCATCTGGATAGATTTAATTTGTTCTGTCTGTTATTTCAGGAATAAGATGATTTGCATATTGCTATGTATAAAAGATAAAATTTGAGTGAAGAATTGCAAATACATGTGTGTATGTCAGAGAGAGAAAGTGTGAGAGAGTTAAAAAATAAAGGGTAATGAAAGTACACTTAGTTGAAGGATATTAAAGGTATTATGGTCAGGACCAAACTATTTTTTCCAGATGCATCTGTGATCTGAGATAAGATCTAGCCCAAGGCTACCTATTTGCCCCACTTAAAAAGTGCATGGTCAAACCCATGTTGAAGAAACCAGGTACTGACCCCAGAATAATCAGTCACTATTGCCCAGTCTCTAGCCTTCTCTTCCTATCCAAGCCAGTGGAGAAAGTGGTCTGATTTCAACTCTTAGGAAATCAACATCCAACAGCCTTGCCAGTCCAGCTTCAGGAAAGGCCACAGAATGGAATCTGTCATGTTTACCTTAACAGTATCCACCTAGTTGCTGACCAAGGTGGTGGCTCTATCTTGGTCATACTAGACTTTCCACTACATTTGACACTGTTGAACCACCTACTTCTGCTGCAGCGCTGGAGAGACATCAGTATCAAGGGCTTTGCTCTTGAGTGGTTCAAATCATTCCTGTCCAATTGATTACAGTTAATCTCATGAGCCAACAAAACATCCACATCTATGGATCTCACCTGTGGAATGCTCCAGGGTTCAGTGCTTTCCCCAGTCTTCTTCAGCATCTACATCTGAACAATCTGCAACCTCATAAGAACATAAGAAATTGCCATGCTGGGTTAGACCAAGGTTTCATCAAGCCCAGCATCCTGTTTCCAACAGAGGCCAAACCAGGTCACAAGAACCTGGCAATTACCCAAACAGTCTTACAACATGAATCTCTCATATTTGCTGATGACATTCAGCTTTGCATCAAAACAGAAATTGACCAAACTGAAGCCATCTCTCTAATCTTATTGACTATCTTTCAGCAGTGGCCTTGTGGCTTAAAAAACACAAACTCAAGTTAAACATCTCCAAATCCAACTCCTTTATTTAAACGGACAAGAGCATTATCTATTAGATTTACCCTCTTTGTCAGAAACTGCTTTACAACTTAAAGATTAGGTATGCAGTCTGGAGATACAACTCGACCAGTATCTTACAATGGAAACCCACATCTCGGTGGTAGCAAAGACCTTTTTAATGTATATACGCCAGAATTGTCAACTGCGTAACTACTTCGAGAAATGCAACCTAGCTATTGTCATATACTCATTGATCCCCAACTGCATTGACTACTGGAACTCTCTATTCCATGGCATCACACGATACAATCTCAAATGCCTACAGCTTTTTCAGAGCATGGTAGCTACATTTTTTTATATCTAATAATTTTTATTAAGTGAGAGTGAAAGTTAAAACATAAGTCCGTTTAACAATAACATAGTTATTTCCAACAGATAAACACATCTGTACTTTCACTGTACAATAAGTATAATGTCTCACCATTTTATGAACATTCCCTGGCACACCCATACTCCAGCCATACCATACATACCATTACTCATACAAGGACACATGCATAATACATAAGGCAACAATTCTTCCACTATTTAGTTATATATTATATTATCTCATATTTAAGTGAATACTGTTAAGCAAATGTCTCTCAACACCTCATTAGCTCTACAATCTGATTGTAACTGTACTTATCGTCAACTGTATATAGTTGCATCTATTTGTGTTTTTTTCACTCCTTCAGTCCAGCCTTGCCCTCCCCTCTAGCTCCCCCTCTCCCACCCTTCCGGTATCCTCGCTTCCCACTCCCCTCCCCTGTATTATTGCTCTATTGTGCTATTGTTTTATTATCTATTTATCTGTTTTACTGTTTTATTGTTATATTGTAACTTTCCTCCGTTTGAGTTTTTTGTAAACCGGCATGATGTGTTTCACGAATGTCGGTAAATAAAAGTTAATAAATAAATAAATAAATAAATAAATATACCCAATTACACAGCAATTCTTAGGTCATCTTTAACATTTTTTTTCCCATAGCCTAAAATATCCCAGTTGAAATAATGTCTTTTTCCCCATATAATTCCTCCTTTCTTGGCATTTCCAAAGCTGTGTGCCATCGACTTCCAGGCAATAGCAGAGGGCCCTTCATCATTATTCCAGAAGGACAAGATTGTGTTTTTTGCATATGTAAGTGAAACAGCAATGAACTTTTTCCCACCATTAGGCAAACCAATACCCCTCTCAAATAGATACAAATAAAATATTTTACCATCCCATTGGACAGATCTTTCCAGCACCTGGTCTAAGAGCTCACATACCTGTCTCCAGAAAATTTGAAACTTACAACATTTCATGAACATGTGACATAGATCTCCACCAAGAAAGTTGCATTCTAAACACACAGGGGATTCCCGCAAATGTTTC
Organism: Rhinatrema bivittatum; assembly: GCF_901001135.1. Taxonomy (NCBI): domain Eukaryota; kingdom Metazoa; phylum Chordata; class Amphibia; order Gymnophiona; family Rhinatrematidae; genus Rhinatrema; species Rhinatrema bivittatum. The sequence goes on from NC_042615.1 coordinate 299,940,291, forward strand.
TCATGGTACAATATTTTAAATTGGACTTCTCTTAAATTAACTGGTAGCAGGTATTGGTAGACAGTAGTAAATGCATGTATCATATTTATTTCCTCCATCTCCAGCCCTAAATCTTCATTCCAATGAATAAGCAATTTTGTTAGATGATGCACAGTTAGCTGTTTTTTCAAATGCCTCACCCACACACCCACCTTATTAAACCTGGATGTAGTCTCAAATAATGTTTCCTCATCATCAGTGAATGCTATAGTGTCAACATGCCCCTGGGGCAATCTGAAAGCTATAATGGCGGGCTTGTAAGTAATCAAAAAAATTACTTACCGGAATGTCCCACTGCTCTTGCAACTGCTGTAAAGAAAATAGATTTCCTAGCTCGGTATCCACCAATTGACCAATGCAATGTAACCCCTTCTTTTCCCACTGATGAAAGATGGAAAGATCTAGACCCATTGGAAAATCCCTGTTTCCCATGAAAAACATAAATGGGGGAGACCTGACAAAGTCTTCATTCTTTACACCTCCACCATTCCCAGCTTTCCTTAGAGCAGTCACCCAGAATACAGAAAAATTAAAAAAAAAAAAACGAATTGTCACACTAGTATAATGCAATGTATTAATGGGCTTATATGGTCTGATCCATTCCTCCTGTAACCTTTCATCATCATACTTATTATGAAGAGAAACCTAGTCTTGAATACAACGCATCAAACAAGCTATATTATACAAACGTAAATCTCCCATTAATACATCCAACTTAATCCTAGCCCGTTTGTTTCTCCAAATGAAGTCAGAAATCATGGATCAGTAGGCTTGAATTTCTGAATTCTGTACCCACAAGGGAAATATTTGTAAATTATACAGTATTTTGGGAAGAGTGATCATTTTCCTACTGCACAATGACCCATGATAATCAGCAGGAAGGACATCCATTTGTGCAAGAGAGATCTCATCTTATACAAAACATGTACAATATTCTGAGAATACATATTGAATGTGTAAGCCAAATACCTAGATATTTCATGGTTTTCAAATTGCATTTCATCAAAAAGGGTTCACACCAGGTTTCTACTAATTCAGGGTGCAAAGGGAATGCCTCAGATTTACTATAATTTATTTTTAAACCTACAGAGGTGAAGTTAGGGCAGGGAAACAGTTAGGAGTATTATTCAGATTCTTAGAACTAGGGACCTAGTGGGTAAATTTTCAGAACCCGGTGCACAAATACCAGGAGGATATGTATGTGGCCGGGCCGTGCGCACGCCAAGCACATTTCCAGAACAACCCGACCATGTGCGTATCTCCTGGTATGTGGGAAATGCCGGGTTCTGTGAAAGGGGCCAGCCGGGGGCAGGGTCTGGGCAGGGGTGGGATGGGGGGGCCAGCTGGGACAACAGCCATTAGGTCCTGTCCCAAGGAAGCGCTCGCCAGCAGCCAGTCTGCGCACGGAACTTACTTCACCAGCGAAGATGAAATAAGCTTTTAAAAAAAAATGCTAATTGTTGGGGGTGTTGGGGGTCAGGGGGGAGAGGGGGAAAAGGGAAGTTATTTCCCAATTCACTGCTTAATTGGAGTGGACTGGGAGGGAACTGGGAATGGCCCGATCGTGTCACTGCACGGGGTTTTTTTTGGGGGGGGGCGGGGTTTAAATCACTCCCCTGTGCGTGCGCGCGCACAAGTCACAATTCAATATAAAATCGGGTGCGCATATGTGCATGAGTATTGTATTTTATAACATGCGTGCACCGGGAACCGCCCACATCTTTTAAAATCTACCCCAGTGTTAGCACCTAAATCTAGGAAATGAATAAAAACCCTAAATTTAGGACCTAGTTTTTAAGCCCCTAAATTTATGTGAATTTTCAGCTGAAAACTTTAGGCTCCTAAATTTGAAATTAGGGCCACATTTAAGCACCTAACTTAAGAGCTAACATTTTAGGAGCTCAGCTTTTATGTTTAAATTTATTTTATTGCTTTTTTTTTTTTATTGGTAAACACATTTTCATACAACCTCCTGAGTGGTGAATTCTAATCCATTGCTGAGGCCATCACAAACTATATAGCAAATTCCTCTGAACACTTCTAATCCCACTCCTCCAATCCCACCAACACATCTGCTGTCAGCTTTTTAAAATATCGGCCTTAAAATGTTCAGATTTACATCCATAAAACACTAGTGCTCTTTTGCCCTTTCATTTATTGCCTCACCAAAGTGTTTCAACTCTGCTCTGTATAGATCCTTCCAGGAGTGAGATTTTAGTCTCCATGCCTATGTAATCATTGGCCTCTCTATAAGACTGCCAACAATGCTGTCATTTAGTACCAAACTGTGATGGATTTTATTTTTTTATTTTTTTTAAGTGATATTACACCAGTCTACTGAAAATTGAACCGAGCACCAGTGTATTCACAAAGGCCATTTGTAATAGGAATGACTTTTGATCACAACTGACCTTATCTGGAGTCGAATCAATAATCTAGAGATGAAAGTTGCTATAATCCTTTGGTAGTCCAGCTCCATCATCTGTGCTCACTGTTACATCTCTGAAGTTTATAGAACTGTGAGTAAATATGAATGAATATGCAGTTCACCAAAACAGGTTTGGGATTTTTTTAGATTTATGGGAAGGAACTCCTTACTTGCATCTTGAGACGTGTAAAATTGTGCTCTTACCAATTGCCTGTTGAGCACTCCTCATAGAAAACAGCATGGACAAGTATTGGTGCTGTTTGAATCCAACTATAAAGAAATTACTGAGGCTCTTTCATGGGAAGGGTTTACCACACCAAAAGGCTTTAAATTATTATGTGTTTACCTTTAACACTCCCAGCTTAGAAGGAGATTAAATGCATGAAGGCGTTTGCTAATTCTCTCAACGCTTTTTTTTTTTTTAACTCATGTCCAAACATTAAGACTTTGACATATTGAGCAAAGGAATTTAGCATCTCTTTGGAACAGTTAAAACCCATAATTTAAACTTACACATGTGGCTTATAGATGGTATTTAGGGTTTGCCACAGACTTGTGAAAAATTAATTGTGGTATGTTAAGAATTAAAATAAAAATGATTTCATAGATGTATTTTTGCCAGTGTGAAGAAGTGCTAGTAAGGCAATAATAAATTGTAAACATTCACCATTGTAACTGTGGTTTAATGATGTACTGGCTATTAAGTGTCCTTGAAAATTGTTTAAGGACAAAGATTAGCGATAGAAGATTTTTTTTAAGTGCTACGTATTTGCACGTTTGGCACAATGAGATGGAGCAAAATGTTATAAGTGTGCCCTAGGATGCATATGATCATGTACCATGAGCAGAGATGGAAAGAGGGGGGGAAAAATACAATTTTGGGAGAAAATAAACGGGAAGTTTGATGCATGAGTTTAAAATTGTTGCTCTTAAATAGTAATATAATAAATGATGACACATAAAGACCAAAATGGCTCATCCTGTCTGACAAGCAGTGATTGTATGTACAGTACATCTACCCAAAGCAGATAAAATGCCAACATGGAGCACAACTCCCAGTCCCACTGTGCATCCTTTAGGGTTTCAACTGCTGCTCTGTGCAGGTTACCCCATCCCCTTCAGGAATGCAGCTATAATTATTGCTTTCCTGGGATCCAAGTATTGCTCAGTGAAGGTTGTCCAGTTCTTCATTATGATTCTCTTGCCATTGAGGATCCTCTGTGTGTACCCCAGTGGTGTAGCTACAAGTGGGCCTGGGTGGGCTCAGGCTCAACCAATCAGGGCTGCCTGACACCTCAGCAGTGCGGTGATGACATGCCCATGGGCACGAGCAGACCCACAGCGGCACAGTAAAGATCCCCCCACTAGGATCCCACCCCCTGCAGGCTGAAGAATACTGCGGCGATGCCGAAGTATATACCCAACAGGCCACAGGAACTAAGAGAGGCAAGCAGTGAAAGGGAAAGGAGGAGGAGTGAGGATTTCTCCCTCTCTCACCTCCTCTCCCCCATCCCTTCCCATCTGCCTCACTTGCTCAGTTCCCTTTCCTCCCTTCCTCTTCCTTCTTACTGAGAAGGGAGGGGAGGAAAGTGGACCTGAGTTTTAATAAGTGAAAAGGAAAGGGAGGGGGTTATAATGAGAGGGGAGGGAAAGGAATTTGTGAGAGGAGAAGGAAATGAAGAGGGGAGTAGGGGGAAGAGAAGGGAGATGAGTGGGAGGGGAGAAAATGTAAGGAAAGGGAATAGAGGAGGGATGGGAGGGGGAAGCTAAGGGGAGTGAGTGAGAGAGAAGGAGCAGGAACAACACTGGCGGTGAGAGGATGACTGTGAGATATCTGGAGATGGGACGGTAAGGATTAGTGTAAAACTGGTGGGGGCAGGGGCAGTAAAGGGTGAGTGTGAGATTGTGTGTATATGTGATCCTTTGAGACCCTGTGTATGTGTATGAGGAAGCTTGTGAGGGAAAGTATATGAGAGTGAAAGCTTGGGAGTGTGTATGTCAGAAAGAAGGTATGTGAGAATGAAAGCTTGTGTGTGTATGGGAGCCTGAGAGAGCGCATATGAGAGTACGAGCATGTGTGTGTGTGTGTGTATGTGTGTGTGAGGGAGCCTGTGAGAAAGCATGCTATAGGATAAGAGAGACCCTGAAAAATAATTAAGGAAAGACCAACAAGGGGAAAGTGGAAAAAAGAGACTGGACCAACTGATTAGAAAAGTAAAAACATCAGACAACAAAGGTAAAAAAATAAATACATTTGTTTTTAATGACTGTAATATGCCATCTTTAGGAACGTGCATTTCTTATATATTTGTCTGTTGCTCTTTCTGTCAAGTTCCACTATTCAGAGTCTGGTTTCTTGGGCTTTCTATTTTAGTTTTGTCTGCAAGTTTCTGTTTCTAATTTGTAGTCTCTTATTTCTGTATTATGTAAGGGTTGGTCTGTGTTCTGCCTGTATGGTGCTGTATTTCTGCTACCATGTATTTTCTCTGTAGGGATTTGTAGCAGTCCAGCTTGTTATCTTTGCCCAGTAGGTGGTGTATTAGTGTTCTAGGGCCTGGTGTAATATTAGTATTGCTGTTTTTTCATAAATAAGGGTGCTGTTATTTCATTCTTTAGTGCTACGATTGTATGAAATAACAAGGATATAGTTGAATTTTATTTATTTTTTGCAGAAATTTTTGTTACTTCACAAAGTGCTTAGCAGTGGAAGGATTTTGTTTTGCTGAGGTGACACCAGAATTTGAATATACAGTTGTGCTCATAAGTTTACATACCAGAATTTGTAAGATGTGTAGCAATTTAAGAAAACATGAGTAATCAGACAAAGCACCTCTGTTATTTTTAATGTTTCAAATTAAACTATTTTGCATCACAATCATTAAATAAACGATAGCAATAAGGGAAATAATAAACTGATCCTGTTCAAAAGTTTGCATATCCTTGAATGTTTGGGCTGATAGTGTGCACTCAAGTTGACAAACACAGGTTGAGATAACAATGAAGGGTAGGTATTCACACCTTTACCTTGTTTGATTGTAATTAGTGTCTATGTATAAATAGCCAATGAGTTTCTTAGCTCTTGAGAAAGCTTTGTGCATTTCATCCAGGGCTGCACTGACCTTGGAGGTTACTGAAACATAGAGAAAGCAAAAGAACTGTCAAAGAATCTGCGAGCAAAAGCAGCTCAACTTTATAAATTAGGAAAATGATATAAAAAGATATCCAAGGATTTGAAAATGGCAATCAGTACTGTTCAAACTCCGATCAAGAAGTGTAAAATTATGGGTTCTGTTAATACCAAGGTAGACCAAGAAAGATTTCAGATACAGCTGCCATGAAAATTTGTCGAGATGCAAAGAAAAACCCACAAGTAACTTCTACTGAAATACAGGCTTCTCTGAAACAAAGTGGTATGAATGTTTCAGCATGCACTATATGGAGATACTTGAACAAAAATGGGATGCATGGTACAGTTGCTAGAAAAAATCCATTGCTGCACCAATGACAAAATACAGCCTATTTACAATATGCCAAACAGCTCCTAAAGAAGCCTCAAAAATCCTAAAACAAAATAATTTGGAGTGATGAGACCAAAATTTAACTTTATGGTCACAACCATAAATGCTTTGTTTAGAGAGGAGTCAACAAGGCCTATGAAGAGGAGCACACCATCCCTCCTGTGAAGCATGGAATGGTTCTCTTCTGTTTTGGGGGGAGGGAGGAGCTACTTCAGCACAGGGAATTTAGTCAAAATTGATGGCAAGATGAATGCAGCATCTTATCAGAAAATATTGGAACAGAATTTGCATTTGTCAGCCAGGAAACTGTGCAAGGGACACACTTAGATTTTCCAACATGACAATGATCTGAAACATAAGGCCAAGTCGACCCTTCAGAGGCTTGAGCAGAAGAAAGTGAAGGTTCTGGAGTGGTCATCACAGTCTCCTGACCTCAACATCATTGAGCCACTTTGGGGAGAACTCAAACATGCAGCTCATGCTAGACAACCAAAGAATGTACAGGATCTGGAGGGTATTTGCCAAGAGGAATGGGCAGCTTTACCACATGAGAAAAGAAAGGGCCTTATTCACAACTATCACAGAAGGCTGCAAGCTATCATCGATGCAAAAGGGGGCAATATACGATATTAAGAACTAAGGTTATGCAAAATTTTGAACAAGACCATTTTATTATTTCTCTTATTGTTAAGGTTTGTTTAATGATTCTGCTATTCTGTGATCCATAATAGTTTAATTTGCAGCACATTAAAAATAGCAGACGTGTTTTGTCTGATCACTCGTGTTTTCTTAAAATGCTACACATCTTACAAATTCTGCCAGGGATATGTAAACTTATGAGCACAACTGTGTATATTTTTTACATGTTGGGTTTTTACTGTCCTAGTTCTGCTCTGTACCCATTCTTATGATTATTGCCATTTTATTGTAGTTATATCATCTGCCATTCTGGAAAGAGAATTCATGAAAGAATACATTTATATTTGTTTTACTACATGATTGATTGGATCTGTGTTCTTTGTTTGCATTTTACATGATATTCTTGAGTATTTATAAACTGCAATATAAAATTAATGCAGATTACTAAGGAATTTTTAATGTTGGCAAGTGCTTTAAATTGAGTTAAAGTGTTTTAAAGTTTCACTCATGATGCATAACAGCTGTTGGAGACTACTTAGAAATTCATTGTCAGGTGCACTGTAAGGCACTAGTTATACATGAGTAGAGCGCAGACCTGTGTGCCTACTGCCTACCCATGTTAACCTTGGTCCCCCACCTCCCAAAAAAAAGCAATTCTGGCTACACCACTGGTATTTCCCATTCTTTTTTTAAATCTATTATTTTTGTCTTCACCACATCCAGGAGGTCAATCCAGATATCCACCTCCTCTCTGTGAAAAAATAACTCCTGACATTGTTCCTGAATCTACCCCCTTGGGGGATTTATATCATAATCCCTAGTTTTACAGCTTCCTTTCCATTGAAAAAGCTTGCCTTGTGCATGAATACCATTCTATATCATATCATCCGTCTTACCTCGCTTCTAGCATATACATATTAAAGTCCTTCAGTCTCATCTTACAGGGGTTTTGGTACAAACCCTGCACTATTTTGGTTGCCTTTCTCTGGACCTCTCTGTAGCCTTTCTGAGGTATGGCCTCCAGAACTTATTTATTTAATGGCTTTTATATACCGATAACCATTTACACATCGTATCGGTTTACAATAAACAGTAACATTTACATAGAACAATTATTGCGATATATTGTTAACAGGAGAGAAATTAAATATGTTCCAGACAATCACTAGTTGTCCTTCACTCTTACCCGGTCTGGCATTTATACACACGAACAATGGACTCTGACACTTCCAGGTTAAAGCACCTTTTAGGCTTTTAACCCGTACGCTCTATGGTAACACTTTAAATTTATTCCTGCCTTTATCTTCTTTCCAGCTTGTTGCAAGCTTCCAAGTTCTCTTTCCCTGTTGATTGTAACTTTGACTTATTCCTACCTATTGTTATTTATCGTTTACTTGATTTGTTTCTCCAGTTATACCCTTGTTAAATGTAAACCGATCCGATATGGTTATTTACTATGAAGGTCGGTATAAAAAACTGTAAAATAAATAAATAAAATATAGTGGTCAGGTGGTAAGAAAGGGTTAAATGGATAGCATTAATATATTAAGGTTGGATTATGTACAAATGATAGCATATATATGTTGTTAGGTGGGAAATGAATAAATGAGGCATTCAGAAAATAACACAACTATGTATAAAAGTTAATGAAGCACTCCATGTGAGGCCTCACAATGTCCTGTATAAAGAAATTATTACCTCTCTTTTTCTACTGCTATGCCTCTCCCTATAAAACCAAGCATTCTCCAGGCTCAGGCCCTGACCCACTGCTTTACCACACTGTTTTGCTATCTTGAGATCATCTGGCTCTTATCACACCATGGTCCCCTCTCCTGGTCACTGCACATTAATGCTTCTCTACTTCCTGCTTACCACTCCCATTGATTTCTGCAGCCTAAGTGCATGTCTCTGTACTTTTTGGCATTGAATTTTAACTGGCTTATAGACAGTATTTAGGGTTTGCCATGGACTTGTGAAAAATTAATTGTGGTATGTTAACAATTAAAACAAAAATGATTTCATAGATATATGGCTGAAAGACTTTCATTTGATATACCACTAGAATATTGTTAAGACACAACAGCTGGTCAAAATTGAAATAGAAGCCAGCATTCCAATAAGACCATATATAGTGGAGGTGAAATAATCATTTATTGACTTATTCTAAACAGTATCAGATTTCTGTTGAACTTTCCCCTGATAAAGCCAGTTCATGGCAAAACAAGGGTTCTTTGTCTGGGTCTGCAAGATTGAAAGTTAGGATTTATAAGATTAATAATTAGTATGATTTGTTTGGAATGTTATAGCTAATGATGAAAATGTTTACAATCTGAGCTAAGATTCGTCTACGTAATTAAAAATCACTGTAGAAACCAGCTTATGTTTGTATATTGTTATGGGTATAGACCCTTGGACTGAGATGAGGTTGATGCTTCCTGCAGGGAGGGGCCCTGCAGGTCCTCGTCATTGGCAGATGGAACTGACCGGTGTGGAGACCTAACAGGAGGTTCACCAATACCAGCCCTTGTTCCCTGCAGGTTGAGCCCTTAAGTGCTGGGGCCGGCTGGACATAGGTGCAGGTCTCCGATGACTAGGACTCCTATGGAGGACGGCAGGCAGAAAGCAGAGTCAAAACGTTCCAGGAGTTAGGACAGGCAGCAACCAGCGAAGTCCAGAAGACGTACCAGGGGTCAAGACGGATGGCGATCAAGCAAAGTCCAGAAGATGTTCCAGGAGTCAAGGCCAAAGAAGCAGTCCAGGAGGAAGACAATCAGGAACATGGAGTTAGGAACATGCAACCAGCTACTCCTAGGAGTTCAACCTGTTGCTGAGGTGTCTACTGCAGGTCTAGCCAGGCCTTAAATAGGCAGGCCTAGATGACATCATCAGAGGGCACCGTGGAGCGTTTCCCACCATGGTCCCTTTAAATTGGTGAGAGACGTGCGCGCCTAGGAGTGCTTACACCACTGAGCAGCATTGCAGGCATGGTGCGGACCTTTGTGCACAGCGGGCTGACATGTCTGATGCTGGGAGGGCATCACAGCATCCGTGGTCTCCCCACTGCCTAGTTTCCCAGGTAAGAGCGGCTGACCGCAGAATAAACCCACGGCCGGTCGAGCACAAGATATATACAATGTTGTGATTTTAAAGGTATGTAGATACATTTCTTTGAATATGTAGAATATATATATTTATATTTCCATGCTGATGTGATATAAGGTATTGATGTCTACTGTATTTATTTTTTATGATAAGTTTTTTATGTAATAAATTTAGGATGAAATGATTAGGTGGAATTATTTGTTGTTTCCTATGAGATAGCACAAATGGTCTATAACTCCCCAGAGGACAGACACTCACTGAACTCTGACTTTTCTTATCCACATTCAGCATTTGTCTTCAGTATTCACATTTCAGCATTTTTCTTCAATATTCACTATTCCCTTCTCAGCAGTTACTTTCAGTATTCACATTCATTCTTTACCTTCACTGTTCACCTTCTTACAGGTACTGCCTTCTCCAGGAGATCTGGGGCCTATCTGTTCCCAGCTGACCCCAAACTCTTATTCCTTTTCTTTGGGGATCTGCCCACCGAACTACCTGTGTCTCTAGGCTTTAAGGTGGACCATGTTAGATTATTGGTCCAGAACTGATTAAGGAAGGTTTCCAAGGACATTCCTTCACAGTTTCCCTATTTCTTTATTATTATTATTATTATTATTATTACTATTGTTTTTTAGCTTCCAAGTATTAGACCAGTCCTCAAGCTTTCTTAGATTATTTTTCATGCTGTCTATTCCTTCAGGGATGTCTACTCTGTTGCAGATCTTGATGTAATTTGCAAAAACAAAAGAACATAAGATTTACCATACTGGGTCAGACCAAGGGTCCATCAAGCTCAGTATCCTGTTTCCAATAGTGGTCAACCCAAGTCACAAGTACCTGGCAAGTACTCAAACATTAAATAGCTCCCATGCTACTAATGCCAGCAACAAGCAGTGGCTATTCCCTATTGATTAATAGCAGTTTATGGACTACTTCTCCTGGAACTTATCCAAACCTTTTTTAAACTACACTAAGTGCCTTAACCAAATCCTCTGGAAATGAATTCCAGAGCTTAATTGTGTACTGAGTGATATGTTTTAAATGTGCTACTTGCTAACTTCATGGTTGCCCCCTTGTATTATCCGAAAGCGTCAATAACTGATTCACATTTACCATTCAAGTCCTTTCATGATTTTGTAGACCTCTATCATATCCCTCCTCAGCCTTCTCTTCTTCAAGCTGAACAGCCCTAACCTCTTTTGCCTTTCTCCATAGGTTGCCCAACTATCTTTTTTGAGATGATGTGACCAGAATTGCAGACAGTATTCAAGGATTCATGGTGTGGTTTCAACATGGAGTGATACAGATGCATTATGACATCCTCCATTTTATTTGCAATTCCCTTCCTAATACTTCCTAATATTCTGTTTGTTTGGTTTTTGTTTTTTGTTTTTTTTTAATAAAACAGCACACAGATATTTTTCCTGGGTGGTAACTCCTAATATGGAATCTAACATTGTGTAATTACAGTATGGATTATTTTTCCCTATATGCATCACCTTGAACTTGTCCAAATAATATTTCATCTGCCATATGGATGCCCAGTCTTATAGTTTCGCAAGGTCCTCCTGCTTTTTATAACAGTCCACTTATGGATTTAACTACTCTGAATAATTTTGTGTCATCTGCAAATTTGATCACCTCACTCATCAAACCTCTTTTCAGATCATTTATAAATATATTGAAAAGCACTGATCCAAGTACAGATCCCTGAGGCACTCCACTGTTTACCTTTTTCCACTGTGAAAACAAACCATTTAGTCCTACTCTCTGTTTCTTATCTTTTAAACAGTTTGCAGTCCCCAAAGGACATTGCATCATATCCCATGACTTTTTTAGTTTTCTTAGAAGCCTCTCAGGGATTTTGTCAAATGCCTTCTGAAAATCAAAATACACCACATCTATCGTCCATCTTTATCCACATTTATTCACCCCTTTCAAAAAAATGTAGCAGATTTGTGAAGCAAGACTTCCTTTAGATAAATCCATGCTGGTTGTGTCCCATTAAGCCATGTCTTTCTATATGTTCTGTGATTTTATTCTTTATAATAGTTTCCAATTTTTCTCAGCACTGAAGTCAGGTTCACTGGTCTATAGTTTCCCAGATCACCTGTGTAGCCCTTTTTAAATATCAGGGTTACATTGGCCACCTTCCAAGCTTCAGGTACAACAGATGATTTTAATGGTAGGTTTCAAATTACTTGTAATAGGTCTGAAATTTCATTTCTTAGTTCTTTAAGAATCCTGGGGTGTATTCCATCTGGTCCAGGTGATTTGCTACCCTTCATTTTGTCAGTCTGGCCTACTACATCTTCTAGATTCATTATGATTTGGTTCAGTTCATATGAATCGTCACCCTTGAAAACTGACTCCGAAACGGGTATCTCTCCAACATTCTCAATAGTAAACACCGAAGCAAAGAATTCATGTAGTCTTTCTGCGATGGCCTTATCTTCCCTAAGTGCCTCTTTGATCATCTAATGGTCCAACTGACTCCTTCGCAGGCTTTCTGCTTCGAAAATATTTTTTTAAAAGTTTTTGTTATGAGTTGTTGCCTCTATTCTTTTCAAATTCTCTCTTAGCCAGTCTTATCAATGTTTTACATTGAATTTGCAGTGCTTATGGTTTTTCCTATTTTTTTCAGATGTATCCTTCTATTTTTGAAGGAAGATCTTTTGGTTAAAATAGCCTCTTTCACCTCACCTATTAACCATGCCAGCAATTGTTTGGCCTTCTTTCCACCTTTCTTAATGCGTGGAATACTTCTGGACTGCTCTTCTAAGATGGTATTTTTTTAACAATGTCCATGCCTGTTGTATACTCCTAACCTTTGTAGCTGCACCTTTCCATTTTTTCCTAACGAAGCTGTCATTTATTCCGTTCAAGAACTTTATCTCTCTAGCATGTCCTGACGTTAGATTTACCCAGTCAATATTGGAGTAATTGAAATCTCTCATTATTACTGCACTACCAATTTGATTAGCTAATTTATTTTAGCATTTCATAGTCTGTCTTATCATTTTGGCCAGATGGACAGTAGGATACTACTATTGCTATAGTCTTCCCTCACACACACAGGATTTCTACCCATAAAGATTCTATTGTGCATTTAGTCTCTTGCAGGATCTTTATCCAGTTGGACTCTATGCTATCCCAGACATAAAGCACCCCCAAGTTGCTCTTCCTATCATTGTGATATAATTTGTCCCTTGGTATAGCACAGTCCCATTGGTTATCCTCCTTCCACCATGTCTCTGAAATGCCAATTAAGTCTATCTCATCATTCACTCTAACTCTCTCATCTTACTACTTAGACTTCTGATTTTGGCATATAGACATTTCAAAGTGTGTTTTTTCTTTGTTTTAACAACCTGCTTTTCAGTTGACCGGGATAATTTGGAATATTTTAGCTCAGGTGATTCTTTTCTTATAGGCAAATGGACTACTTTTGCTATTATTGGGATGCCCTAACTTCTACTTCATTAGTATCCTTCGAAGATACCTCCCTCCGAACCATGCGCTACTGAGCAACTGTCTGTTTTCCCCTTTGTTCTAGTTTAAAAGTTGCTTCTCTAGTTTAATTCATCCACAATATTGTGGACAAAGATATTGAACAGAACCAGCCCTAGGGACCGATCCCTGAGGCACTTCATTAATCACTTTTCTCTCCTCAAAATGAATTCCATTTACCATGATCCTCCTGTCATCTATCACTCAACTAGATTCTAATCTAAGCCTCTACCTTACAACCCATATTCAATATGTTGATGAGCCTCCTAGGTGGGACAGTATAAAAGCTTTGTACATCCACATCCAACACAGCTTTGCACATCCACATCCAACACAGGTCCTTGATCTAATTCTTTAGTCACCAAATCAAAGAAATCAATGAGATTAATTTGACATGATCTGTCTGAGTAAAACCATGCTGCTTCAGATCCTGCAATTCATTGGACTGTAGATTGTCCACTATCCTTTACTTCAGAAGAGTTTCCAATAATTTTACCACCAAGGTAAGGCTAACTGGCCTGTAGTTTCCAACCTCCTCTCTGCTACCACTTTTGTGAAAGGGGACCACATCTCTCCTTCCCCAGTCCTGTGGGACCACGCCCGTCTCCAAAGATCTGTTGAATAGGTCCTTCAGCAGACCTGCCAGCATATCTCTGAGCTCCCTTACTATTCTAGAGTGCCTCCCACCCAGCTCCATGGCTTTGTCCACTTTGTTTTGCTAGTTGTGCATAGACACTCTCCTCTGTAAATGGTTGAATCTTCCCCGCTTTTGTATGAACCCATGGCAACTATCAGTAGTCCTTCTCCAACCCCTTCTTTAGTGAAAACTAAAATATTTATTTAGCATTTCTACTTTTTCCTCATTTCTCTCCACACATTGCTCCTCATCTTCTCTGACTTACAATGCCATCTCCGCCTTCCTGCTTTCACTGACTAACTGAAGAATACTTTCTTGCCTCGCTTTGCTATCTTATATTTATTCACGCTTTAGCTGTTGTGATTTCTTTTCCTGCTTTTCAGTTTTTCTAGAAACCTGTATTCTTTTTGTGATCCTTTGTACTTTTTGAATGCTAATCTTTTCGCCCTTACTTTTTCAGCCACTTCTTTAGAAAACCATATCATATCAAAATAGTGTAGATTTCTCCAGTTTCTTAAAAGCAGTAATCTAGCTTCAAAAAAGCTACAGTATTTCTGAATGTTCTTAAAAGGTTGCATATGTTTTGGCACAGATTATGAAACAATGGTGAGATAGTCCTTTTGCTTCAATCACTTGCTGCCACCAAATTTTACTTTTATCACTGATGCCACCAGACCTCCTGAGCTCTAACTTCTCTTTTCTCTCTCATTCTCTCCATCTTTCTCTTATCAGCTTATTTTTCCTCCTTTCATTGGAATCTCTTATCTCTTTTCCAGAGCTTTCACATATTTGCACTCATGCCTATTTCTCCTCCTCATTTTCCTCTTTTCTATGCTTCCACTGTTTTTCCTTGCCTCCCATCTCCTCCTTCTATTCCTCCATCTCTACCTCTTTTCTATTCTCACCCCTTGTCTCCACCAACTTTCCATCTCTCTCCTCCCCAGCATCTGCCCCCTGCCTCTTCCCCCTTAAGCAGCCTCAACTCCATGCCTCTTACCTCCCTTCCCCAGGGTCTATCTCTATCTCCACCTCATAAATACATAAGGTTTTCTGTATTGGGTTAGATCAAAGGTCCATCAAGCTCAGTATCTTGTTTCTAACAGTGGCCAATCCTAGTAACAGATACCTGGCAGGATCCCAAGGGGTAGATAGATTCCAACTGCTTATCCCAAGAATAAGCAGTGGATATCTGCAACTCCATCTTAATAATGGTTTATGGACTTTTCCTCCAGAAATTTGTCCAAACCATTTTTAAATGCAGCTACACTAATAGCTTTCACTACTTTCACCACATTCAACAAATTCCACAGCTAAATTATGCGTAGAGTACAAAGATATTTTCTCTTTTTAGTTTTAAATGTATCATCTAGTAATTTCATTGTGTGCCCTTGTAATCTTTGAAAGAGTAAATCCATTCCACTCCACTAATTTTGTAGACCTGTATCATATCTCCCTTCAACCATCTCATCTCCAGGCTGAAGAATCCTAACCTCTTTAGCCTTTCCTCATAGGGGAAATCACTTCATCCCCTTTATCATTTTGGTTGCCCTTCCCTGTACCTTTTCTAATTCTGCTATATCTTTTTTGAGCTGTGGTAACTGGAGAAATACAGATTATAGTATTCTCTGTTTTATTCTCCATTCCTTTCCTAATAATCCATAGCATTCTATGAATATTTGTTTTCTTGGCTGCTGCTGCATACTGAGCAGAAAATTTCAACGTATTATCAACGATGATGCCTAGATCCTTTTCCTGAATGGTGACTCCTAATGTGGAGCTTGCACTATGCAGCAATTTGGGTTACTCTTCCCTAAGTGCATCATTTTGCACTTGTCAATATTAGATTTCATTTGCCATTTACATGCCCAGTCTCCCAGTGTTGCAAGATTCTCTTGTGATTTAACAATTTTGAATAAGTGTGTCATCTGCAAATTTGATCACCTCACTCATTGATCCCATTTCCAGATTGTTTATAAATATGTTATAAAGCAGTAGTCCCAGAATAGGTCTCTGAAACACTCCACTGTTCACCTTTCTCCACTGGGAAAATTTACCATTTAACCCTAATCTCTGTTTTCTATTTTTTAGCCAATTCACAGTCCACAATAGGACACTGTCCCTTATTTCATGACTTTTTAATTTCCTAAGAGGTGTCTTATGAGGGATTTTCTCAAATGCTTTCTAGAAATCCAAATACACTATATCAACTAGTTCACCTTTATCCACATATTTATATATGCCCTCAAAAAAATGTAGCAGACTGGTGAGGCAAGAATCCCTTGGCTAAATCCATGTTGGCTTTGACCCATTAAACTATACGTTCAGCAATTTTGATCTTTATGATAGTTTCTACCATTTTGCATTGCACAGATGTCAGACTCGCTGGTCTTTAGTTTCCTGGATCACTCTTCGATCCCTTTTTAAAAATTGGCATTTCATTGACAATCCTCCAAGCTTCAGTAACCATAGACTATTTTAATGATAGTTTACAAATTTCAACACTCTGGGATATATACTATCTAGTCTAGGTGATTTTGCTACTCTTTAGCTAATAATTTGCCCTATTACATCTTTCAGCTACACTTGAGATTTATTTCAGTTCTGCTGAATCATCAACTTTGAATATCATTTCTGGCATGGATATTTCTCTACCGCAACAAAGAATAAATAAGCAGAACAGTTTAATACTAAAAGTACATATAAAAGAGAGTTTCAGGCAATTTAAAGATATTGCACAGTTTCCAGTCATTTACCAGATCAATTTTCTGTAATTTTGGTAATGCAAAAAAGTGAAGGAATAAATCTGTAAGTATATTGAACTTAACTTGCAAGTTGTAATGTCAGATAACTGATCAAGTGTTAGCAAAAGCTCTACCACTCTCTCAGACACTCAAAAATTCTGTTTTTGATGGATCCAACATGGACCATATTTCAACAGATTAACTGTCTCCTTCAAGGGTTCTCAAAAAAATTAGGGTGAAATAAATAATTAAAACTCCTTAAAATACTACAGAAAATAGTAACCAGTATGACAGCCTACCAATATTTACTTGTAAGATGCATCTTAATGACTTCAAAAATGGTAGTGTCTAAATCTGATAAGCCATTTCAGAGCTTTAAATAGAATAGCATTAGGTCGTGACAGATGCTGAAGAGCCAATCATTTGTACTACAGTGTGAATATTGAACCAATCAAAAATGACCCAGGGGTATGCCGTCGCACACTACTGTTGTGTAGAAAAACCAGAATCCAATCAGTAAGGTCAAACCTGTTGCATGAAAAAGATGAAAAATTGTGTAAAAATATATGAAATCATACGAAGACCCACCACTTTTCTCTGTTGAACCCCCCAGAATGTACTGTCTTGAGATTATATATCCATTTCTGTTCAGCCCACAATAAAAATGCATCAATGTCACTTAGATACAAAACAGTGGAGGGTAGAGAATCTCAACTCTTCAAAAGTGTGGGACATACATCCATAGTGTTGTACCAATGGAGCATCAATTTTATAGCACTGCGATGTTCAATGATTCAAGTATGTAACTTTCTTTTGGTTTTGCTTATTTATTTTATTTATTTATTTAACTTCTTTTACTATACCAATATTCAAGACCAGGTCTTATCGTACCGGTTTACAATAGAACAGGGGGAAACCAATTAACATCTAGGTAGAAAAGAAAAGTTACATTAAAACAGGGAGCGTAAACATGGATGATGGAAGATAGGGCAGAATTAAACTATAACAATAAGGAGTGATAAATATAATCAACAAAAAACAATAAATTAGTAATACATAAACAGAGATTTATCCTCAGCGGTTATTAACATGGTATGTCCGGTGGGAGGCGTGGAGGGGAGGTGAGTAGGGGGGAGGGATAAGGGAGAGGTTGAAGGGTGAGAGACAGTGTTGGTCGAAAGGGGTTCCTTCAACGGTAGGCTTGTGCGAACAGCCAGGTTTTAAGTTTTTTTCTGAATGTTAGATGGCATTGTTCCTGGCGTAAGTCTTGAGGAAGCGAATTCCAATGGCAAACGGTCAAGCCCCTGATCTACTGAGTTCTCCACTGTGATTGTGCTTCAGAAGTAAAACTGGGCTAGATAACTATCTGCAGAAACGTGATCAGCACTGTCTGGTTGTATTCCTAAGAGCCTTTAAATAGAATAATCTGGTATGGCAGTCACTCAAGAATGTGCATTATGAGAATTATATAAATTATATATATTATATATAAATATATTTTATATATATATAAATTAAATAAATTATATAAATTATATAAATTTATATAAATTTGTATACAGTGGTCAGCATAAGTTATAATGCCCTCATTTACTAATGCCCTCATTCAAACTGACCCTCCCTCCCAAACACCCATCCCTTGGTCAGATCATCACCTTATCAATGCTTCTCTCTCCATCAAGATACCCACACGCCTCGATAACACAAATAAAACTATCCACTACAGAAAAAATTGTACTAGAGATGACCTTATTTCAGCAGTCTCAAACAATCTTGATCACTTAGACCTCTCCAACGCTGACACAGCACTGGCTTCATGGCATGACATTACAAATAATATAGCCAATTCCACGTGCCCCCTACAAGCCAAACTCATCTCCTCACAAAACAACAACAAAAAGAAACCTTGGTACTCCCACGAACTAAAAAACCTCAAACAACAACTTCGAAAATCCGAAAAGATTTGGCGCCATGACCCATCTCATAAACATTTGGCACAATTCAAATCCTCCCTACACCTGTATAAAGAAAAACTTAACAATACAAAACGAGATTTCTTCGCTAACAAAATACACCAATTCCAATACAATCCTAAAGTGCTATATGAGTACGTTAACTCTCTTACCAAGTCAGCAGCTTCTGACGTCCCAGATGACGTAGCCAAATCTAAATGTAAAGAACTTGCCACATTTTTCCAAACCAAAATAGACAAGTTGATATCCAGGTTCACCAATGCATCATCCACTCCCACCCAACAATCTGAACCCATCTGCAACCAAATTAAGACTAGAAATAACACTAATATTCTATCTTCTCTATCATGCACTTCTACACTAGAAATAGAAATTCTCATTAAAAAAGCCAAACCCTCCACCCATCCAACTGACACAATACCCACCAAACATCTCCTCGCAATACCTAACCTCATTGCTAAACCCTTAACTAACATCATCAACCTGTCCATTAACTCAGGAAAGGTACCTGTCCCCCTTAAACAAGCAATCGTCAAACCTATTCTAAAAAAGCCTAAACTAGACCCCTCTGATCTAGCCAATTACCGCCCCATTTCCAATCTCCCTTTCATATCCAAACTCCTTGAAAAAACCGTTAACAAACAACTTACCGACTATCTCGATGACAACCACATCCTTGCACCTTCTCAGTACGGTTTTCGAAAATCTCATAGCACCGAGACTCTTTTACTCTCTCTGTCAGATCATATACTCAAAGGCTTTGAGAAAGGACAATCTTATATCCTTGCCTTTCTTGATATCTCCTCTGCATTTGATACCATCAGCCATTCCATTCTCCTACAGCGATTAACTGAAATTGGCATCACAGGTGTTGCTCTCAATTGGTTCAACTCCTACCTTAGTAACAGAGATTTCAAAATTCAGTTAGGAAATCATATCTCCAAGGCCATACCCCTCAAGCAAGGTGTCCCACAAGGTTCATCCCTCTCCTCAACCCTTTTCAATATCTACATCTTACCCCTCTGTTACCTCCTTTCTAGCCTCAACCTCCCTCACTATATATACGCTGACGACGTACAGTTGCTCATCCCCATTACCGACTCTCTCTCAAAAACCATGGATATCTGGAAAGATACCCTTCAATCCATAAACAATCTCCTATCTTCCATCCACTTAGCCCTCAATACCACTAAAACCGAAATTATGCTTATCTCACCCCAAAACCAACTGAACCCCTCTCTTCTTTCACACATCCCATTTGCTCAACAAGTCCGAGATCTGGGTATCATTCTCGATGGCCACCTCACACTGAAGAAATTCATCAGTAGTATAATAAAAGATGGATTTTTTAAACTTCACACCCTTAAAAAACTTAAACCTCTACTTCATCCCCCTGACTTCCGTACGGTTCTACAAACCATTATCTTTGCCAAAATCGACTATTGTAATTCCCTTCTCCTCGGACTCCCCAACAATGCCATCCACCCCCTTCAAATACTACAAAATACAACAGCCCGGATTTTGACCAACACTCACAGACACGACCACATCACACCGGTCCTAAAAGATCTACATTGGCTTCCCATAGCCTCCCGTATACAATATAAGGCTCTCTCACTCGTTCACAAGGCCTTGTTCAATCCTGAAATGAATTGGTTCAATGACACCCTCCGATTTCACCAAGCCAATAAACCCACTAGACACATTCATCTCGCCACCATGCCCACCACCTCACCCAAACTTTACAAATTAACCTCCACGAGAGCCCGTGCATTATCTATCGCCGGGCCTATTCTCTGGAACACAATGCCAGTTGAACTTCGCCAAGAAGAATGCTCAAAAACCTTCAAGCGCAAGCTCAAGACCTGGCTCTTCACCAAAGCATATACTTAAAGTCCCCGTGCTCTCATCTACACCCTCCCTTCTCTGTCCCCCTTGACTTGGTTTTTCACTATAAGCAGGTGAGCCCCCGCTTGAACCGGCTTCTACCTAAGCTTACACCATTCCTCTTCTCCCTCCCTCCTGTGTTACCCTTCCCCCCTCCACTCCCTACCTCTCCCCCTCCCCTTCTCACCTCACCTCTCCCCTTCCCTGAACTATTGTTATTTTATATTATTCCCTATAATTGTACATTTTGTATATACCTGCAATCTTCGCTTACAATAATTTACTAATCTAATTTTATTCTTCTGTCACTTCTTCCCCCCTTTTCTCTGCTTTTACTATCTTGTAATCATGTTATTCTAATTTTAGTTTAATGTTTTATTTCCCCTTCCTTTCCTCTTGCTCTAGTTATTATGTTCCAATATTTTTTTTAATTGTATTATGTTAAACCTGTTCGATGTAAAGCGCCGTCACTGGCACTAGTTTCTTGTTACGCTGTGAACCGATGTGATATCTTTGATGAATGTCGGTATATAAAACCGTTAAATAAATAAATAAATAAATAAATAATTATATATATAATTATATAATTATAATATATATATCTAATTTATATAATTTTATATAATTTTATAAATTACATTTATATAAATTACATTTATATAAATTATATAAATTTATATAAATTAAATTGCAAGATTACTAAATCAAATAGATAAAAGTGGTGGTATCACAAGTAGTGCTGTGTCTCATTTTAAAGTAGCGCAATTCCTCTCATGGGAGCATATCCCCCGCTTTAGCCTGGTTACAAACAGAGCAACTACCACAATTGCAATGTCCCACTGCTGTATCCCGATCTTGCAGATGTTGACCAATCTCTCAATATTCCAAATGAACAGTGAAGTCACAGATATTTTTCCCCATCATAATGTGAAACTTGGAGATTGAGAAAAGATAGGATGCAATATTAGAATGCATAAACTAAGGAGGTAATTTAAAAAGGAATTGCACGTGTAAATGTAACATACTATCATTGCAATTTTAAAAAGCCAATTACATGCATAAAGTGCACTTACACGTGTAACTTATGGACAATTCAATGGCATATATTGTAACAATTTGCAAAAGTCCATTTACATGGGTAAAGTGCATTTATACTTGTAAAAAAAAAAAAAGGTTTTAAGCGTGTAAATACTTTTTAAAATCAAGCCCAATCTGAGCAGCAGGAGCCCTTAGCTCAGCTGCTGACCACTGTATACAAACGGTGCCAACAGAAAAAGCAGTTTTAAAACTTGCAGGCTGACACTTCCTGGCTGTTGATCTCGTGAGATCAGTGTAGTGTTTCAGAAATCAGGACAGAGGCTTGAGATGGAACTAAACACATGTATTAACACATGCTATGCAGCTTACAGTCAGGGTAGTTGCTGTCATGCTTTCTGCCTGTATGTGCAGTCTGAACCTTTGACCTCTGGCAGCTTGATGGTGCTGTAACCAAAACCTAGGGTGGAGTATGAGCAGAACTGAGTTTTTAGGAAACACAAAAATCCTGCTTAGGATTTCTGTTATATAGCTCTCAAGATTTCAATCAGCAGCTAGGAAAAACTGGCCCATGGGTTTTGAAAATGCATGTGGTGACTGAAACAGATGGTATTCAGTGGTCAACAACTATGGGACAGACTCCCATCACTCCTGCCAGATCTTGAATGGAAACAGCCCAGTATCCTGCACAGCCAATGCAACGTGCACAACTGCTGGAGATCTTTTGTGAGGCTGCACAATCTTAGAGGGAACATTGCCTGGGAGTCCAGCACAAGAAAGGGTTGAGTACTAGGTGCTGGGCTCCTGTTGGACCAATCCTGAAGCATAAGGCAGTCTAGAAACAAGCACAGAACACTGAACCAATCAGGAAACGGAATGTAAGTGAAGAGTTGTACAAATCAGAATGAAAAGACAGTGAATAAAACTGTTTTCAGAACAAATTCTCAGAATTTCCGAATGTCCAGAACTCCAGAAGCTTCTTAAGATGGTGAGCAAGTGATGACATTTTTGTTTTGTTCTATTTTTCCTCGTGCCATCTTGAAATTTTGATAAGAAATTTAAGTAAATTTTTTGTATAAAATTAAAATTCATCAAAGCACAAATTATATAGTGTGATTTCTTTGCCTCCCAGAAAGAGCTTTGGTCAAGTTCATGTCGCAATATATGGCTCTCCATGTGTTTAACAGATAACCACAATATATAGCCTATGACCCATTTTACATACAGTAAGTGTATCCTATGTTTGTTCATTTTTATAAAAAATTTATTTTGAAGTAAATAATTTTGTGCATCAGATTTCTTCATAATTCTCAAGAAAAAATATTTAATAGGCCTATGTATACTCCATGCACTGTACTGCTACTTAAGTACAATTATTTTTTCCTATGTCTTCCCTTGGTTCAAAATTTCAGGAATTTTACATCTCTGACAATGAGACATGAAGGAGAAGAAACAGTTTTAGAAAAGTTAGGCACCAGCCAAAATTCTTAAAAGAAGAAGAAAATTTCTTATAGAATATTTCAAGTAGATTATTTTATTTTTCTTTTGACATTTTTTCCTCCTCCTGTTCTGCTGCCCACAAGAGTTCCTGGGTTGGGCTCAACCCCAGCAGTGACTGATCAGTCCGGGCCTGACTCCAGCTCTAGCTCCTCCACCTGAGCACAATTCCGACTCCTTGCTCAAGCCCCTCTAGTTAGGCCCGTTCGTGATGGTTCCTCCACCTGGCCATGGCTCTGTGCCCAACCTCAGCAGCAAGCGTCGAATTTCAAGCACCCGGGCAACCCAGCAACCAGGTTTTTGCTAGCCTTGAACATATACGGTGCACTTAAAGCTTGTGAAAGATGTGGGATAGGCATCACTAGAAACCGTCACCAAGATGTATTTTTTCTGTTCCCCAGTTACATCCCCATCACCACCAGAAATTGAATGCCTCAGTTTCATTGATCAGACACAGCATAAAAAGAAGCACAGCTTTGTTCTTCTCCAGCATTGCCCATCCCACCCCTACCAGAAGCCCACAGCAATCTCATCCTTCAAATATTTCTTATAGTGAGAGTAATTCAGGTGTCCTGTCTGTTCAGTCAGGTTATTAAAGCTGCTGCACTGTATACCATGCAAGTCAAATTTGTAAACCAATCTCCCTTACCCATCAGAATGTTCCCAGTATTGCACAAGTTGTCCTGTGTGCAAGTATAACACATTTTGTTAAACTTCTGCACTTCTAGACTTCTTTGCTTTTTAAGGTTATCTCCCAGTTACTTATACAACCATTTACATTTAGGTACTATTATATAGCATCTTGTCTGCAGGCAGCAGCACCCAATAGTTTCTCTGCTTGATAGGTCTTAAATGTTTCAGCAGTTAGAAATGTTTTTTCATGCCAGTCTTCCCTTGCTGAACTATTATCTCAGTTTCTTCTTGCAACCCAGCTGCTGGAGGTGTCTAAGGTTACCTTCTCCAGCTTTCTCATAAAAGCTGTATTTTAGGGGTAAAACTCGTCTAAGTCGGGATAACTAACTAACATTGAATATATTAGATGTGTATTATTTGTTTCATGCACAATATACAATAATTTGTGCCAGTTGTCAATTCAGATATCACTGAACAGCGCTTAGTTGGAAGCATTTTTGGTCAGTGCCAACATGATCCAAATGCAGGCTGTCATCATAGAGGCAAACGATCAAGCCCCTGATCTACTGAGTTCTCCACTGTGATTGTGCTTCAGAAGTAAAACTGGGCTAGATAACTATCTGCAGAAACGTGATCAGCACTGTCTGGTTGTGTTCCTAAGAGCCTTTAAATAGAATCATCTGGTATGGCAGTCACTCAAGAATGTGCATTATGAGAATCCAAGCCTCCATGCAGAGGGAGAATTGTTCCTCCTTAATGTGGACTTATACTTTCTAGCAAAATCAATGTCCACAATACAAAACATTTTTACAGCAAAGGATAAAGTACAAGTATGGGTGTCCTTGGAAACAGAGGCTCACAAGTATATACCTTTCCCTAAAAGGATGGCAGTAGGCACTGATCCCATTTAAAAATATAGGAAAAATCTTGGATGATCATACATAAACTAACAGGGTTGACCACAAATAAATTAAACAATAATAATTTGGAAATTGAGATAGGAATAATTATGTACTGGGAAGAAGCTGGCATCAAATGCCTAGACTAGCTGGTGGTAGGCAAGGGTACCTTTCTCTCACTCACTGATTTCAAGAGAAATACAGCCTGGCAAACTCCCCCAAAATGATAATGGATTACAAGGAGAATTCTACCAATGCTTTAAGGTAGAGCTCATTTCCATGCTGCTTTGCATACTGTATATAACAAAACCAGATAATTCCTGAGGCACAGCAGTTGAGTGCTGATCCAAGTCATCCCTGAGAAGGCAGAACTACTACTAACTAATAACATTAATCAGCACAAATATAGAAATTTATGCTAATAATCTTGTCTGAAGAGTATTAATCCTATGTTCGTAAGGAAACCACAAGTTGACTTTTTAAAAGCAAAATCATCAATGATACATCAGATCCTCCTTCATTTAATGTGAGAAGTAAGAGACTCCCAGGAACCAGCAAGTGCCATGTTCCTATATGCTGAAAAGGTATTTTATAGGGTTGAATTAGTGCATGTGTTCAAAAAACAAATATAAAAAAAAAAGAAAATACAGAGTAGAGTTTGTAATGTGGACCAAGTTTTAGTTATAAACAGGACTGGAAAAATGTTTGAAAATCCTAGTTGCCAGGAGGATATTTTGGGAGCCAGGCAAGATTAGCATAGTCTGGTCTTTGATTGCCAAAAATGGGTCTAATTTTCAGGCCAACCAAATCATGTGTATCTCCTTCTCAGGACACTCCCTAAAACCGACAAAGGGTCACTTTCAATTGTTGCAGAGTTGAGAAAAACCAGGCTGCAGCTCCAAATTTGGATTCTTTCAAAGGAGACAGCAAAGCTGTTAGGCCCAGGAGATCATTCACACAATCTCTTAATAAAAATTGTCCATACCCTGAGTTGAGTTCCAAAACCAAAAAACATGATACTGAAGCTGAAACATGAAGTAAAGCAGTACAGAATGGTCAGAAAAGTTATACATTTGGACAGCCCAGAATCTACAAAAATACCATTTCTCATACAGCTTAAGAAAATTGGGTGAGAAACTGAGATTGCTTCTTTTCTCAAGGGAGGGGGGAAGGAGATTCCTTTGAACACCTCTGAATCTAGGAAATCCTTTTCTCTTACATAGAAAAACATAGTTTCAAAAATACTTGCAAAGTAGACCCTGAGGACAGTTCTCCTTGTTCCTGTTCCCTTGGAAAGCAGATGTCTAGATTCCTTGCAGGCCTCCGCCTGGGATCTCATTCAAGTGGATTAGGCAGCAAACACCCTCCTCCCGTGTGGGGCAAGAAAGGCAGCGGCCCCTTCCTTCCCTGCAGCCTCAGAGAGCAGGGTGCTTTGCTGCCGCTCTCTAGCTCTTTTCCTATGCTGTCCACAACATCCCATCTCTCCATCATTCTCTCTCTTTCCCACATGTTCTGCTTTTCATCGCTCTCTCTCCCCTTCCTACCCTATCGCCCTCTGATGCCACAGGAAGGAGGTCAGGAGGCCAGCAAGAGCAACTGCATTTCTGCAGACGTTTTGCTATTCCCCCCCCCCCCCCCAAGCCTGAAGTGGGGCAGCAAAATGTAAGCACAGAGCATTGGACTGCTCTGGGTACGAGCACAGAAATATTAAGCATTTGTGCAACCAGACACCTGGAAAATTTCCATCTCCCACCAATAGGGTGTTTGAGAAAGCCTAGGAAATGTGTTCCACACAAGTCTTCAAGTAAACTCTCCCTGCCCTTTTAATCCATACAATAAACCGTGCTGTACTTTAAACACTGGTGACTGCTTGGAATCACATTAGTGTGCATCATCAGCAGAAAGCTCTAAAGAATAGTTATTTTCCCTTATATGTACTAGGGTTGTACATGCATTTCAGATGCAGATTTGCAATGTCCCAGTTTCTACCTATGTCAACCAGCACAATTAATTTGGATTTTTAGGTATAAGATCTGCAGCATCCAATTAATCCCACACAACAGCTGTCCCATATGAAACAAGTTTAAAGATTAACTGCATGCATTTTATTACCTGTGAACCCCAAATGCCATCCAGGCATACTTTGTTCATGATCAAAGTGAAAGTGAAATAAATAATTAAGTGCAGGTATGGCATTGTCTTTCTTAATGCCATACTTTCTTGCAGCCAATCATCGGGAAATACATTGTGGCTATATTAACTTCATTGCAGTGCAGCCCCACTAAGTGGCTAGTTGTAGTGGGCCTATAGCTTGCCAAGAAAAACTGCAGTATCTGCAAGGACAGCACTGAATGTATATAATTTCAAATAAATATGTGAACTTTCAATGCCTTATGGGTGAATTCATCAAAGAAATCTTCTGTCATTTACATTTTGGCATCAACTTTCATTTCTGTTTTGGAAATTGATATATAACCTTGATTTGCTTTGGTCTGGCAGCACATGGAAATGGAACTTTTTTTCATCCAAGTGAAAATATTTTTCCATATTTCTTCTAACTAGTGTGTATGGAGATGTTGTGCTTGGTCTTCAAAGAAAGATTTTGAATGTGCATAGCAAAGACCTAGCACTCTGAGCTGAGACCACAATTTACTTGGTGCAGTGCCCACTGCTGAAGTCTGAGTGCTCTTGCGGAGATCCGGCAGAGTGCAATAATCTAGTGCCCAGCTGTGCAAGGAAGTGGGAAGACACAACAAGGTGAAACTCGGAGCTTTGCATAGTCTGCATGCAACTGTAAGGGTACCATGTAGTTCTATAAGCATTGTGCGGGGGAAAAAAAACTATTCTTGTGAGCCAGGACTTAAGTGAATTGTAGAAGACTTACAAGCTCTGTAAAGAAAGGGAGAAGCAAAAAAATGAAACTTGCCGCCTGCTGATACTTTCTAAAGAAGGAGTAGCCTAGTAATTAGATCAATGGGCTAAAGATCAATGATACCAGATTTCAAATCCCACTCCCCCCACTGATGCTTCTTGTGACAAGGGGCAAATCACTTTATCTCACATTGCCTCCAGTACCTACTTAAGACTTCCAGTTCTTTGGGAAAGGGTCTTACATTGTACCTGAATTCTAAAAACATTGTAAACTGCCTTGATGGAAAGGCATACTAAAAATCCACAAAGTTATAAAGCTAAAAAAAAAAAAAATTGACAGTTCCAGTTGTGGTGTCAGAATATCCGGGCAGCATTAAATAATTTTTCAAAATTTCCAGTGTAAAACTGGAAACTATGTTAAAAATTCTACTCTGGAAAGAATTGGATTTTGTGGTGAGTCCTGCAAGTTAATCTTGGACGAAAAGGTTTGGAAAGCAGAGAAATAAAGCTTTCATGCGTTCCATCTCCATCGTGTGAATTGATAGAACGTCCAGTTGAAGAGCATCTCTATCAAAGGCTTGTTTATATTTGGTCACTATTTTCAGTTCCAGCACAGCAGGAAACAGAATAGGTGCCCTTTTTAAAGCATACTTTCAAAAACTCGTTTTAATAGTAAATTTAGTGCTCATGAAAGGGGCCGGGTTGACAGAATAGGAAACCAAAATCCTCTGTTTATCCACAGAACAGGTATCAGCAATGCGGGCTTTGCCTTGCTGCCCTGCCAATGTATATCAGTCCTGCTCTGGCAGAATTATTTTTAATGATGAAAAGTGTTAACTTTCCATACCCATCCAATAATTAGCATTGGCTGAGATTACCAAAAAGGATGCGGATTGTGATTGCCTGTCTTCTGGAAATGGACTGAGACAACTTATTTTGCATAGGTATCTAAACACCCTTTAGATGGTGGTGATTTTCATCCACTACCAACCTGCCCCAGGATTGAGCCTAGGAGTAGAGGTTGAAAGGCTGTGCATAACCCTTTGCCAATTCCCCAGAGTCTTATAGTTGCCCAGATTTCTTTTGGTGTCGTTCTTGATTTTTTAAAATCTTTTTATGGGGTGAAATGGCATGTGTATTATTTGCTGTCCTGCGGACTACCCAACTTTGCTTAAAGTTCTGAGTTTTTTATTTTAGACTGTTGGCATTTTTCTTTTTATTTATTTCTGTGTTGACAGCTGTTCTCTTCTTCTAGTCTGGGCTTTGCTCCAGTCATCAAGGGGTCAGAGAGAGAGAGGAGTTTCCTGGTTATGTTGAATAGCCTGACTTGGCGAAAAGCAGCCTAACTTACAGAGAGAATAAAAGAGAACAGCCTAGAATGTGGAGACAGCAGAGAGGAGCAGCCCAGCATGTGGAGGTACATCTTGGCCCACAAACGGGCCGACGTAATACAGTGCGCTCAGCCAAGCGCATTGTTTAACCCATGGTTGGATGCGCATTTTGGATGCGCATCCACAACCCCTTATGCTAGAAGGGGATTAGCCCATCCGAAACGCGTTACCCATCCCCCCCCCCCCCCCCCGTGAAGCTAATAGCGCTTATCACATGTAAATTCATGTTGGTGAGGCTATTAGCTATTCTCCCCCAATGCAAAAAAATAAATGTGCGCCTAAAGCATACATTTTACCCTCAGAAATTAACGTCTGCCCAGAGGAGGCATTGATTATTGAGCAGCCCAAAAAGTGTACAGAAAAGCAGAAAATAGTGTTTTTCTTTACTTCCTCTGTCTTAACATCGTGACGATATTAAGTTGGAGGAACAAAAAGGAGGAGAACGTTTAAAATATATATATTATTTTTAAGTGTGCCGGCAGTTAGGTGAGGAAAAGGGATACTCAAGTAACAAGCATCCATGGTCCTAAGCTGTGGTTGTGCACAGGTTAGGAAAATGGACATTTGTAAAACTGAACATCCGTTTTCCTGACCCGCTGATAGCTCACCTCTCTTGGGTGCCCACTGCCATAAAAGGCACTAGGAGCGCACAATTTCCCCTAGCACCTCCTTTTTACCACTGCAGCCAATTTAAATATTAAATCGGGCGCCCTGGACAGGTTGATCGGCGCACATTAGGAGAGCGGGCACTCAATCATGGGCTGCCGTTTTCTCTGCGCCGATATTGCATCGGCCTGAAAGAGAACAGGGAACAACAGCCTGTCCTGTGAAAAGAGCAAAGAGGAACAGCCTGGGGAGATTGGGGAGGAGCAGCTTGGTTTGCATGCAGAAACAGCTTGGCTTGTGGTGAATGCAAGCAGGAGCAGCCTGGCCTACGGGAAAAGGTGAATTTTAAAAGCCCGCTGCACAAATCAGGGGATGTGCAAATATTTTGGGCTGGCACACACCAAGTGGATTTTAAAAGCCTCCTGGAAACGCATGTACTTGCCGCTATGTGCACAAATTAAAAGTTCAAAAAAGACGTGGGGCATGGGCGTTATTAGATTTTAACTTGAAACTAGCATGCAAATACTTACACGCACAGGTGCGCATAACTTTACTTCTGCTATGGATGGTGTGCAAGTTAAAGAATAAAGATAAATAGATCGATAGGTTTTTAAGGGTTGGAGCTAACGGGGGAGAAGGGCGGCTGGTAAACTACAGGAGTTTGGAAGTCCTATTCCTTAACTGGGTGAACTGGGAAAGAACTGGTAAAACTGGTAATGGCATCGGCTCGCGTGTCTTTTAAAATCCCCTGACTTATGCAGTAGACGCAGCATTTGTGCACATAGGTGTGTATCCACTTAAAATTGTGCGCACATTTTATAAAATGGCCACATCCCTGGGCGCAGGCCGACAAACGCGCACGTGTGCACCTGTTTAAAATGTACCGTCTAAGAGTGGAGAGGAACAGCTTAACTTAAAGAGAAAGCAGGGAAGAGCCGCTTGGCCCAGAAAATGAGTGCGGGAAGAAACATCTTGACCCACAAAAAAATGTATGGAGGAGCAACCCAGTTTGTGGAACATGCGGTGAAATGCAGTTTACCCTGTGGAGAAAGCATGATTTGTTATGGTGCTGTTCGTGTTTATTAAAGCAGGGTTTTCATCTTTGGACATACCACATTCTGAAAAGAAGCACTTGAAAAATGCAGTGCCTATACATATAAGTAGTTCTCCAGCTTTACCTCGTATTCCAGGTCAGCTTTTGGAAAATGACTTGTCTGGGTACACAGTTGACTCATTGAATACATATATCACAAGGCAGACTCTGGCAAATATTCAAGGCTTTGTCATGAAGCAGCTGGGTACCTCCATAGAATTTGGCACCACAACTATCTCTCTTGACCAGTTCATGTGTCCCTGTATCATAGAAAAGGTGCCTGAACCAACTGTTGATATGTTTCATATTTCAGAGGAAGATTCTGAGCTGCCCCCATTGGATAAAGCCTTTGAATATGAATCTCTGTATTACTTCTACTTCTGCTACTTATAACCAGAGCCCCTGGTTTCCTGCAGCAGAGTTTTCAAGATTCTGTGATTGAGTTAGCAAATTCCGTGTCAGTTTTCAAAATTCTGCGGTTAATATGTGGCAAATTATCATAATTTTACATAAATATTTACATTGAATATTCAAGAAATGCAATTCAATTTTTTATTGGAAACCATTCATATTTGTTTGATCTAAACAATATTTAAACTATATACAAATTAAAAATGTTCCAAGTACAAAAATCAAACATCAGGTTCAGACATTGAAGTAATTTTAAAAAAAGATACACATGTAAATATAATATACTGTTGTAACAATTTAAAAAAACAATTTATGCACGTAAAGTGTACTTACATATAAATTCAATGGCATATATTGTGGCAATTTTCACAAGCCCACTTCCACAGGTAAAGTGCATTTACACATGTAAAACCCAACTTTAACCATGTAAATGCTTTTTAAAATCAAGCTCCTAAATTACAGACTTTTAATTGTGAAATTAAACTTTTGTTTTGAATTGAAATAGAACAACAATCTTTCTTATATTTTTTTTTAGAAAGTCTTTGTTGTCTTTCCAAGTATATGAGCATGTGTGTTGAAGATGTCCTCAGCATCAACAGTTTATCATGCTTTTAATTACACAGAAAGCTAGGTGCACATATATTGGACACATGGTAACAGATACAAAAAGGAGTTGGATTAGGACAAGTTTGAAACTTGTCAGCAGTATTTTCAGTCATCAAGGCATCTATGAAGTGAAATTAATGTTTTTTCTGCCAGGTATGGAACACTAGCTGCAGACTTTCCAAAACACATCCAGGTCTTTGTAATTGGTGATGGACAAATATGTAGGTTCAATAACCTTTGTATAAAGATGACATTTTTCTAAAGGGACATCTCTTCATCCAGGAATTATATCACAATGCTCTTTATTTTGATTTAAGAGAACTTTAAGGGATCACATATTCTGACTACTTTCTCTGTCTACTACAATTTCATCTCTCCCCTCCTGTTCCCTTGAGGATGGTGGTGGGAGTGGAGAGACCAACAGAAGGAAAGGGATGGTTTAGGGAGTAGGGTACCTATTCTTTCATCTGCTACAGCCTCAGCCTCATCCTCTTCTGTTCCCTGCAGGATGCTTATAAGGGGAGGAGCTGAGACTGAAGGCAAGCACCAGGTAGCTTTCTTCAAAAGATTGAATTAAAAGATGTGAAAGCTTCAGGAATGTTGATTCTTTGGCAGGTTGTCAATTATGCGGCAACAAGCTAATTATGCAATTTCTTAGGAAGCTAGGGACACTGCTTATAGCAGGCTGCCCCTTTATCTGTGGATAAGTATTATAGACTTTCCTCTAAGAAAACTCCTGTGCTGGTATCAATAATTTTTAATTCAAACTCTGAGCTATTAACTAACTCTGTCCATTACAAAACTGACATTTATGCTGGTCTTCCTCAAACATCTCTTCACGCACTTCAGATAATCTAGAACACTGCTGCATACCTACTTACTGGCATTCCAGTCTCTCATTACATCACACCTCTTCTAAAACAATTGCACTGGCTATCAGTCACCGCAGGCATTAAGTATAAAGCTGCCGTTTCTATTCACAATCTATTACACAATCTTAACTCCCCTTGGATCCTCAAGCAGTTCCTGTTAGATTTCCCCTCTCCCAAAGCTGTTCGTTTGGCCCCCACACGCGAGCGTTCATTTTCTATTCAAGGTCCCATTTTAGGGAATTCTCTCCCTGCACTGTTGGGGCTCATGCAGGACTCAAAGCTACTTTAAAAATTGCTAAAAATCCATCAGTTTAAAAAAGCATACCAATGATATTCCTTCTCCCCTCTCCAGCTAGTATTTTTTCTCCTCACAGCTAAACTGTACATGCCATTTGCTTCGATAGGTACAGCTTTATCACATAGATAATTGTTTTTGTTTGTTACTTTTATGAATGTTTTTACTGTACCCCACCCAAAACTTTGGAGGGGTGAGTAACAAAAGCTTTTAAATAAATAAATTTTTATTCAAATTTATATTTCACATCTCCATAACAAAATGTCCAAGCGGAGTACAACTAAAATATTCACAATTAAATGAAAGCATTACAAAACAAACTTGTATAAAAATGCAATCAATTAATACTAAAATATTAATCAAAATGACTATATTTTCTTTGGAGTGTGATAATTTTTAAGCTTACTATCTAGCTGAATTAATAAATAAATACTCAGGAATGCTGATTGCATTCAGAAGAAAAAAATTTACTATTAGTTTAAACAACTGCATTTACAGGTGTACATTAGAAAACTGTTCTTTGTAGCAGGTCCTGTTGTAACGAACTTTCTTCCAAATTACATGAAGGTAATCCATAATTATAACGATTTTAGAAAACAGGCTAAGGCCTTTTATTTCGCTCAAGCTTTGACATGCTGTTAAGACAGATTCATTTTAAGTGACGCTAATTAGACATAATTAGACCAATTATCCCTAAGGGACTTTATACCAAGAAAAAATGTTTGCATTTTTTTGTTTTATTATGTAAGTTGTTTGTGAAGTCTCTGTTTTTAAACTATGTGTATATAGCTTTACCCACTTAGAACAAGTTTTATTGTATAATTTGCAAGTTATAAAAAATTTGTAAAAAGTGATTTTTGGTTTGGCTTACTTGAGCTAAATAGATTAATAGAAAATTTTCTACGTTACATGAAGATTTTTACTGCTTAAAATGCAAGCTGTTACTTTTATGTCCAGCAAAAGTTCAGGTCTCGTTGGATTCATCTAGATCTTTTTTTATTATGACCGGGCTATCTCTTTTTTTTTTGGAGAGTGAATTGGTAAAGGCTTAAAGGTGAATTTTCAAAAGTTACATCTGTGTAAAATAGCATATATACAATATATGGTATTTAAAAAACATCACAATTCAACAGGTGTGTTGCAAAATTAATTGCAACGGTCCATGTCATTTAAACAGGAAAAGTTCAATAATTCCAAAGTGCCAAATCTGTATTGAAATGTCAGTCCCCCGACACAGACCATGTTTCGCAAAGGCTGCATCGGGTGGGACCACTTACATTGGTAAAATAAAGCGGCATTACATTCTTGAGAAATGTGTCCCATTAGATATATCAAGGGGAATTTCCAGAGGGTAATTTGGGGGGGTTGACAAATTACAATTGGAAGAACACTGTTCTAATGTGTGTGAAGAAGGATGTTAAATCAAAGAAAACAATGGCAGTAAGAAGCAGGTTGATAAAATCACTGCATCTCATGGATGTGAATGAATTGCCTTTCAAATGTGCACTGATGAGGTGTTAACATATGAAAAGTCACTCGGGGTTATTTAGTCTGCGACATTTTGCCAAGATTCAGAAACGATCCCTCAATATAAGGAGAACTTTTATTTAAACAATCAAGGTGCAGCCGAAGCTGGTACAAAGTTGAGCAAGAACTGTCCAGGCTTAAAGGGTCCATCGAGCCAAGTATCCTGTCTCCAAAAATGGCCAGTCTAAGTCACAAGTACCTGGTAAGTATCCAAACATTAAATAGATACCATTCTAATAATGCCGGCAACCAGCAGTGGCTGTTCTCCATTGATTAATAGCAGTTTATAGACTTCTCCTCCAGGAACTTATCCAAATCTTTTTTAAATCAAGCTACACTAGCTGCCTTAACCACATCTTCTGGCAACAAATTCTAGAGCTTAGTTGTGCATTGTGTGAAAGAATTTTCTTTGATTCATTTTAAATGTGCTACTTGCTAACTTCATGGAGTGCCCCCTAGTCCTTGTATTATACAAAAGAGTAAATAACCATTTTACATTTACCCATTCAGGTCCTTTCATGATTTTGTAGACCTCTATCATATCCCCCCTCAGCTGTCTCTTCTCCAAGCTGAACAGACCTAACCTCTTTAGCCTTTGCTCATAGGGGAGCCATTCCATGCCCTTTATCATTTTGGTCACCCTTTATGATTTTGGTTGCCCTTCATCATGTTGGTTGCCCTTCTCTGTACTTTCTCCAGTGCAACTATATCTTTTTGAGATGCGGCAACCAGAATTGCACACTCTGTTCAAGGTGCGGTCTAACCATTGAGTAATACAGAGGCATTATGACATCCTCCATTTTATTTGCCATTCTCTTTCTAATAATTCCTAACATTCTGTTTGCTTTTTTGACCACCACAGCACACTGATCCATTGAGCAATTGTGCCCTTGGAGACCATTTCTCCTTTTCATAGCCCCCACAAAGAGCACGAACAATCGATCAGTCCTCCTGAACAAGTTAGAAACCTCAAGGTACCAGACTAGAAACTGGTGCATGTCCAAAAACTGCAAAGACCAATTTTCACCCTAATACTCCAACCATGAGAAAACTGAAAGGGTAATATACTGATTCAAATAAAATAATGAGAAAACCTTGTGTAAGAAGGAAGGCACCAGCCAAAAGGAAACAAAATTGGAGCCAATAATCAGGAAAGGATCACTACAAGATAAGGTTTGGATCTCAGAAATGCGCCTTGCTGAGCAAATAGCCATCAAGAAAATTGCCTATAGAGTTAGATCCCGTAATGTGATCTGCTTCAGTGGCTCAAAGGGGGGAAAAACAAGGGCCTTGAGCATCAGATTTAGATCACATTGAGGAGCCAGAGGCTGAAACAAAAGTCGTAGCTTCTTGTCGCCTCTCAAAAAACAAACTTCTTCCAGCTAAGCTGCTATTAACACTCCACAAATCTTCCCACATAACAGGAGAGAGCCACAACCTGAACCTTAAGGGAACCCAAGGCCAACCCTTGCTGAGGGAAATCAAAAATGCTAGGAATATCATCTAGCACCCTACAGAATTCTTTTGTAAGCCAAAGAAGTAGAACTCTTCTGAACCCTCAAATGAATGGGAATAACAGAGGGTGAATAGTCCTTCCTCCTTAAGCACACCCTTTCAAGAGCAAAGTCATAAAAGAACAGAGAAGGGTCATCTATGAATCAATGTGCCCCTGGTTCCTGGGAGATGTAAAGGAAGGTCATCCTGGAGCCTCAACAAATCTGTGTACCAAGGCCTTCAAGGCCAATCCTGAGCCAAGAGAATCCACTCATTGCTTTTTACCTCTTTCCGCCATAGAATACTGCTCACTAGAGGCAAAGAGGAAACATACAGAAGTGTTCCTTGCAACAACAGTTGCACCACAGCATCTATTCCTTGGGAATCAAACTTACAGTGACTGAGGAGAAGAAGAGAAATCTTGGTATTGTTGCAAATTGCCATCAGATCCATGAGAGGTACTCCCAATTTGGACACAATAAGATGAAAAACCTTCTAATTGAGCACCCACTCTCTGGGATTGAGGCAATTTCTACTTAGAAAGTCTACCTGTACGTTGTCCTATCAGCAATGTGTGCCACCAACAAGAGCTGCAGATTTTCCAGAGAAAAATAAGATATATCTCCTTTGACACCCCTAGATTCTTGGTGCTGCTCTCTGTTCACATATTCCACTGCTGTTATATTGTTTGAAGGGACCTGGACTACTTGCCCTTGAATCAATGGTAGAAAATGCAGCAAGGCCAACTTGATTGGCCCTGGTTTCTAACCGTTTAATGGACCAGTTCGATTTCTTGAGAGATCAAACACACCCTGAAGGACCATCCACCACTGGAGGCCCTGATTCACTGTTGACTGGAATAGGAAGA
Source organism: Rhinatrema bivittatum (assembly GCF_901001135.1). NCBI lineage: Eukaryota > Metazoa > Chordata > Amphibia > Gymnophiona > Rhinatrematidae > Rhinatrema > Rhinatrema bivittatum. The sequence continues at coordinate 299,976,866 of NC_042615.1, forward strand.
TTAAAGTGGTAATTCTGGGCCTGGGGCAATCAGCAAGACAAAAAGAACCACCCAAGGAATCAGATCCAGAGCCACTGCCATGGAGCCCAAGAGCTGCAGGTAATCACACACCCCTAGCACCAGAAGAGCCAGAAAGCTGCAAGCTTGTGAATAAGCTTGTTTACTCTCTCTGCATCAGGGAGATTTGGCCTGCCTTGATATTGAATCGAATGCCCAGATACTCTGAGAGGGAACCATATTGTTCTTTGCAAAACTGACCACCCAGCCCAAGCTTTCTAAAACTTAGACCATTCTGCAGGATGCCTGAAAGCCTTCTTGATAATACTTGCTTTTGATCAGCCAATCATCCAGTTAAGGATGACCCCTGATCCCCTGGTAATCCAAAAGAGCTTTATGTAATGGGGGGTGAAAGACTAACGTGCGAGGAATGGGAGAGGGACCTTGAGATGATAATGTATGGTAATCTGAAGGCAGTGAATCAATGTGACAAAGCGATAGCTAAAGCCAGAAGAATGCTGGGCTGCATAGAAAAAGGAATAACCAGTAAGAAAAAGGAAATGATAATGCCCTTGTACAGTTCCTTCGTGAAGCCTTGCCTGGAGTACTGTGTTCAGTTCTGGAGCCTGTATCTAAAAAAGGATAGAGACAGGACAGAGGCGGTCCAGAGAAGGGTGATCAAAATGGTGTGGGGTCTGAATATGTATACCCTGGAAGAGAGGAGGTGCAGGGGAGATAAGATACAGACCTTCAGATATCTGAAAGGTTTTAATGATGCATGAACTGCAATCCTTTTCCATTGGAAAGGAAACAGTAGAATTAGGGGTCACAAAATAAAACTCCAGGGGGGATGACTAAGATTCAGTGTCAGAAATATTCTCTTCACAGAGAGTGGTGGATGCCTGGAAAACTCTTCTGTAGGATGTGGTGAGTATGAAAACAGTCAATGAATTCAAGAGGGCATGGAATAAAACACTGTGGATTCCTAAAGGTTAGGGGTTGGAAATGAAGAAAAGGGTGCATGTGGGTAATCTGCATGGAGCGGCAGTTACTACCCTTAATCAGAAGGCATGGGATTACTGCCATTAACTGAATAGCCTTGATGTTTTTGGTGTAACTGCAATATCGCTCTCTGCTTCAACAGCAAGGATAGGGAGGAAGGGGGAATTGGATTCAGTCGACAGACAACCCTGGGCCCCAACTTTTGCAGTCCAGGATATCGATGCACAGGACTGCATCTGCAACCAAGACCAAAAGCGAAGGATGTTCAAGCAGCATGTCTGATTGTAAATATTTCTACCCTTAACATAAGGCTTGGGGGTAACTAGTACAAGAGCGGCTGTGACTACCCTAAACAGAGACATAAGAGTAGCCTGCATGGAGATGCAGTTACTACCTTAGGAAACTTTCTGGGCAGGCTGGATGGACCGTTTTGTCTTTTTCTGCCGTTCTTACTATGTTACTATGTATGTTACTTTTTTAGAAGGGCCTTAACAACCATGAGACCTGACTCAAGAACTTCCCTCCCATCAACACCATCTCCTTTACCTCCGAGTGCAAGGGAAAGGCCTTAGTAGACTTACGCACTTCCTTAATAATGAGGTCCCACTCAAGTTCCTCCGGAACCAAGGCTTCCACTATCCAGAGACAGGAGACAACTGATCAATCAAGGCCGTAATCTCCTCATCATGAAATATCCAGTCAACCTCCTTAGACACAACTTCACCTTCCTCCATAGAGACACTGCTTGTGGAATCAACATGATCCTCCAAGTCTACCTGATTCACATCTGTTCCAGGAAGGAGCCACTTCAGCAGACTCTGAGAGTGCTTGCATGGGAGTTGGGCCGTACTATTAGTCCTGACTGATTCTAATGAAAAGGTAGGATTTTCATCAGGCCTTTGAATAGAGTGAAAGGCTTGGTGTAAAAATCTTGAAAATTCAGGAGAAAACTCTACAGCTCTACTATCCTGACCCAGAGTGGACAAAAATAAAGAGCAACACGCTGGGACTAAGGCAAGATGAGCATCATCCTCCATTACAGAGACACCCCCCCCCCCCCTGCTCGAGCTGAGAGTTTGAAATGCGGCCGCCCTGATTCAGCAACAGTGGAAGAAAGCTGCATCAAGTGCAGGAGGACATAAAAGGCCCCCGGAGGCTATCAAGCATTCACTGGGAAGTTTCTCCGCCACAATGCAGGATGAGCAGAGTAGCCCTGCAGCTGAAATGGCCCGCAGCATCGATCCTTCCTGGGCTTGTCCATAATACTGCCAGACAACTTCCCGGCTCAGTGAATCAAGAATGCCCCAGAGCCCCCTCTGAAAAAAAAAACACTTATCCTGGAGGCAGTCAGCAAAGAACTCCTCTGCCCACAGAAACTGCTTAAGCAGAGTCTGATGCTCTCGTGAATTAAAGAGCCCGTTTTTGGGTTTTTTTCACTCAAACCCTGAGCTCAAAATAGGAAGATGGCAGGGAGAGGAGAAACCCAGAGGATTCTATTAGGAAGCCAAAAAGAATGTTATCTCTCCTTTACTACTATTTTCTTCTATTTTTTTTTTATGAGAAAACCCCCCCCCCCCACACCCCCCACTCCTCTCCTTGAGTTCTACCAAGTCCCCTCTAGGCCTGGGATGCCCTGTTCCCGATTTTGCAACTACTGGCGCACCAACAGCCTGGCCCAAAAAAGCTTTCCAAAAATTCTGCTGCACCACCAGTTTGTCCTACCATTTGCTGGTGGCAGAGAATACTGGATTTTTCCTGTGCTGAACCCCCCCTACATAGTGGTGTGATGTTACTGGAGAAATCAGTGGGCACTGCCCCTGATGTACCACCTTGTGGGTCTTGCCAACAATATGCGTAGTTCCTGTGTCCTTAATATACCATCTTGGGGGTCTTGCTGCAACTCTGCCTAGCTTCCATGCCCCTGATGCTACAACTTGGTGGGGTCTTGCTACCTCTCAGCCTGACTGCCATACCCCAGACTGTACACCTAGGGGTGTCTTGCCACTGTGTGTGGGAGGGGTGAATGATTTGCACCTGTCATGGTGTCTTGGAGTCCTCATGCCCCTCTGAATGTGGGGGCTCGTCCGGGGGCCCGAGAAATCAGCAGGACCTCTTTGTGCTGCTTTTTCTTTCTGTCTGTGCTTGGGGTTTGTTTCTGCCACCATTGATGCTTTGTTCCTCCTTTATATAGTGCCTTAGGGTGTTCATGCCATTCTTGGTGCTCTTTGCCCCTTTTGTGCAGCCTTTGAGGTTTGAGGTTTTTTCACTCAACACACAATAAAGCTCTGGAATTTGTTGCCAGAGGATGTGGTTAGTGCAGTTAGTGTAGCTGGGTTCAAAAAAGGTTTGGATAAGTACTTGGAGGAGAAGTCCATTAACTGCAATTAATCAAGTTTACGTAGGGAATAGCCACTGCTATTAATTGCATCAGTAGCATGAGATCTTCTTGGTGTTTGGTAATTGCCAGGTTCTTGTGGCCTGGTTTTGGCCTCTGTTGGAAACAGGATGCTGGGCTTGATGGACCCTTGGTCTGACCCAGCATGGCAATTTCTTATGTTCTTATGATGCCACTGGTTATTGGTCCCCCCTTTTGAAGCCTTGGAGCATTCTTGACATTCTTGTTGCTGCTTTGCTCCTATGATGGTGCTTCCTGTACTGCTGGTACCCTTTTGCCCCTTTTCAGTATCTTAGGCTATTTGTGCCAATTTTGGTGACACTTTGCCACAATCTTGGTGCCTTGGAGTTTTCTTCCACCTTCTGATGTTGCCTACACACAAGTTTCACTAGAACTGACGAAAAACCCCAATTTTGAAGCTCAAAATAGAATATATTGCTTTCCCCTTTGACTTTAATGGGAAATGAATCAAATGAATAAATGAAAATCTTTTTTCTTTTGAAACTAATTAAATGATTGAAGAGACCTAAGAAACAAATGAATGAAACAAAATGAAAAATTTGCCTCTGCACATCCCTAGCAGTATGCATCAGTCATCATTTAAAAAGTGTACTAATTCTTTATATGTATATGTGTATATATTTACTTGAACACACACACACACACACATTATATATATATATCAGTGTTTATTACTTCCTGGAACTGGAAATATGTGTAATAACTGTTCAGTAAATATAGAATTGATAGTAAGCCTACATATATAGAAACATAGAAATGACAGCAGAAGAAGACCAAACGGCCCATCCAGTCTGCCCAGCAAGCTTTCACACCTATTTGTTTTCATACTTATCTGTTACTCTGACCGCTGAGGTCAGGGCCCTTATTAGTAACTTTTTGGTTCCAATTCCCTTCCACCCCCACCTACAAATATAGTTTGAGTAAAACAAATTAATGCTGTAGTTACTATCTTTTACAGGGGCATTTTTCATACTACCCACATAGCTGCAAAGTTTGCAAGTACATTTTACCTAGAGTCTTTACACCAAATTTCAAAGGGGACAGTATGTGCATACTTTCCCTTTGAAAATTAGCCCAAGGAAAAAGTACCCACAGAGATTTGCACCTGCTTTTTCTGCAGATACTTTTTCCATCCACAACTATGCACAGAGAGCCTAAGTTTTAAAATGTTTGCGGTACAGCATTTGTGCGCATAAGCGGATGTGTGGAGATTTATCCTAATATTTTATAAACTGCAGTGTGAGCTGCATAATTTATAAAATACTGCATAGTTCTGCCCTGAATGTATGTGCAAATATTTCTTATGCAAAAAACTTTACTTTCTCTACCTTTTTTTTTTATAAACATACACAAGGTCCATATTCAGACACAGTCCTGATAGAAAAGTTAGCCACGCTGTTTAATAGAACTAGCTATCTTAAAGATAGCTGGCTAAGTTTAGGACAGTTCTTTGGCTCGACCAGACTTAGTTAAGTCATCCAGCTAACTCTGACTATCAAAGTTAGTCATTTAATATGGCCAGCTAACTCAACTCCTCCCAGTTACACCCCTAAAACGTTCTTAATTTTCCTATTTTTTAGCCAGTTAAATTCTAGACCCTACTAGTACTTCATCCTGAAATTCCCCCAGTTCACCCAAAATGTGTGGATAATAGACAAGTCTGATTTCACTTGTGCCAGTCAATTAGCAGATGATTACATGAGCCCTACTCCGCCCCTTTTTTTCATTGGTAAAGTGTACTTGCAAAATGGAAAATTTGTGCATACTCTTGTCATGTCTATAATAGCATATATGCTATTTTTCATGCACAAAACTCCTTTGAATATTTACTCTATAGTTTTTCAAATTCAAAGCTAGGCATGTAGTTTTTTTTTCTCCCCGATCCAGCTCCACCCCAGCTGTACTTCTGCTACAGTGTGGGTAAAAGTATACATGTTGGGGAACTATATACCTACTTTTACCTTCATACCAGATGGGCAGTTTTCAGACTTATGATTTACACAGGTTAAATGTTTTTTTTACCATGTTTTGAAAATTATCCTCCTCATGTATGTTATTTATACATTGATGGGATAGGAATATACATATTTCAAATAAATATTGTACATTGTGTACTAAAATGAGGTTATTCGGCATTCAAAACATTTTGGTAGCAATTAGAGCTACGCACCAGCAGGGTGCTCGCCCCAGCCAACCCAATGAGTCATCTCTGAGTTGGACCCAGAGTAGAAACCACAGATTTATGTTATAGGTTTCCAGTCCATAGTGATATCCCACTAAACCACACTGCTTTTGCTCTCCAACTTCCGAGAATTTTCCAGTATTGAGGAACAGAATACAGTTGAAATAAAATACAGCAGCTTTTTCTTTCAGTGGTACAATAGTTGCAGTCTAGTAAGCGGTGTATGCATCTTGAAATATCATTTAGCACAACTGAATATATAATCTGGCATAACTACCCCCATACAGTGGAAAGAATGTTATAATGAACCATAAATCCTATATTATACTACACTTTATACCAATCAGTAGTTAAACATTTCAGTGATGGAGGAGTGGCATCAAACCAGGAGAGGCTGAGTGAGACATGTAATTGGTAGTGCCAGATTATTCATTTGCAGTTCATTTTAAATTGATATGCCTTTGTCTTTTGTTCATAACACATATAGCTTTGGAAAATGTGCTCTTGGTACATGATAAATTGTTCTTTAGCTTATTGTCAGGAGAACGGAGCATCTTCTCACTATGGGTCTGATTTTACATGCTTAAAACTGGGTTTTACATTTGTAAATGCGTTTTACCCATGTAAGTGGGTTTAATATCTGCCATTGAATTGTCAATAGGTTTTACCTCCATTAAGTGCACTTAACATGGGTAAAAAGCTTTTGAAAATTGCTACAGTAGTATGTTACATTTATATGCACAACTCTTTTCGAAATTCACCTGTAAATGTCTTATGTTCGTGTACTAGTAGGCACTGGTTCCTACATTTCTACATTTATAATCTATGCTGTTCCAATACTGCTATCAAGAGCAATGAAAGTAGAACATTTGTAGAAATAAAAGAGGTGATGTGAGGATAGTAGTTGTAAATAGCTAAATTATTCTATTAATTATGTCTACTTTTGCTTATTTTTAATGGAGTCAAAGTGAAGGAGTCTATACAAATTAGAAGACTGTTTCTGAATCCCAACCCCTATAAAAAGGAGAGCCTGATGGGGAAGTATGGGGGAATTGTGTGTGAGCATTCCTGGTGCGTGCCATATAAAGAAACTGTAATAAATCCCATACACTTGGCATGTACTTATGCTCATCTGTGACTGAAGTAAAGATTTAACCAAATATTAGTTTTGCAGATATTCCTGCATAATTACTCGTGTTTGCAGCAGCCAGAAGATAGAATCTGTCCCAGTAAAACATTGATTTTAGAACATGCATTCTTTCATATGAAAAGAAAGCAAACTATTTAAAGGAAACCAAGCTTAAATTTAAGAACTTGAGCATTTTCACTGTAAGAGGTCTCTTCTCGATCCAATCTTGATAACCAAGCACATACTTTCTGTGCAACAGTATTATTTAAAAAATATAGTTATTTCACATAAAATCATTTGAATCAAAAAGCCTGTGAGAGAGTCAGTTGAACCATTAAATAACTGAGGGGCAAAAGTGGGAAGAACAAGGCCATAGTGAAAGATTAAGGGGTAGATTTTAAAAATTTACGTGTGCGCATCCATGTGCATACGCTACCCGACGCACACACACAGATGCACAATTTTATAATGTGCATGCGCTGATGCGCGCATGTTATAAAATGCCGGGTTGGCACGTGCAAGGGGGGTAGAGATGTGCAATTTCATGCGGCAACACATCAGGGCCTTCCCCAGTTCCCAACTCCCTAGCCTAACCTCCCTTTCCTTCCCCCTATCCTGCCCTCCCCCTATCTCTATCCTAAATACCCCCAAATTCCATATCCTACCTTTTGCTCCTGCTTCCGAGCAGGAACAAGTTGTGCATGCCAGCACAACAGCAAATGGCCACTGTGCCGGCACCTCTAGCCCTGCCCCCCCCCCCTCCGGCCTGCCCCTTTGGTTAGCCCCGGGGGGGGGGGGGGGTTACGCGCGTGGCTGGGCCCTTTGAAAATTGGCCCGGCACGCGGAAGGCCCAGCCACACACGTAATCCCCCAGGTTTTGCGTGCATAAGTGTTTTAAAATCCAGCCAAAAATGAATTCTCTGCTGCTGTCTCTATTGAGGAAGATGCAAGACAAGATACCTGTGCCAGAATTAAAATTTAAAGGTGATGATTCAGAGGAACTGAAACAAATCTCAGTGAATCTGAAAGAGATACTAGGGTAAATTAACAAACTAAAAGAGACGCAAATCACCTGTAACAGATGGTATACATCCCAGATTGCTGAAAGAACTGAAAATGAAATTGCAGACCTACTGTTACTAATCCATAAAATATCATTAAAATCAGCTACAGTACGTGAAGATTGAAGGGTAGCCAATGTAGTACTCATTTTTTTTTAAAAGTTCCAGGGGTGACCTGAGAAAATACAGACTGGTGAGCCTGATGTCAGTGCCAGGAAAAATTGTTGAAACTACTCTAAAGAGCTAAATTATTGAACATATAGATAGACATAGTTTAATGAGACAAAGCCAACATGGATTTAGCCAAAGGAAGTCTTGTCTTACCAATTTACTACATTTGGGCTTGATTTACTAAGGCTTTTCTCCCAGTCTGTGTCTGTGGGAAAAGACTTTGATGAATCAGGCACTTTGTTTAAAGGCGTGAATAAAGGTAAGCCATTTGATATAGTGTATCTGGATTTTCAGAAAGCATTTGACAAAGTACCTCAGAGACACTCTTGAGGAAATTAGAAAGTCATGGGATAGGAGACTAAGGGCCTTATTTTCCAATATCGCATTGGTAACGCATTAGGGGGCGTTACCAATGCAAATGAGTCTTCTTTCGTGCAGTGGGGAAAAATCGCGTGCGGCGATGTTTTCGCCATTCACGAAAACATTAGCACCGCACGCGATGTTTCCCCACTGCACGATGATTCTTTCAGTCTTTTATCGCAGTGCACGATATTTGCCGGTTTCTTTTATCGCAGTGCACGATAGTCCCAGACAGCCTGTTGCAGGCTCCGGGGGGGGGGGGGGGGGGAGAGAGAGAGAGAGAGAGAGAGAGAGAGAGAGAGAGAGAGAGAGAGAGAGAGAGAGAGAGAGAGAGAGAGAGCGAGCCTTACTATAGTGCCTATGCCCTACATAGGTATTTTAACCCCTATGGGAGGGCCACCTACTAACTCGGGGTGGGGATTAGGTATGAGCGTCGGGGGTTGGGGGCCACTTTCGCATTCCACATGAGACCTACGGACAGAACAGTGGTCTCTAGTGCAGATTTGCTGGCTGTCGGAGTGAGGACGCTCACTCCAAGAAGTGGTTTGGGCAACGTTCTCTCTACCTAGCTTGATGGACACTCTACCTGGGCAACAACATGCTAGGTGGAGAGAATGTTGGCCAAATCTCCGCTTGGAGTGAGCGTCCTCACTCCGACGGCCAGCAAATCTGCACTAGAGACCACTGTTCAGTCCGTAGGTCTCATGTGGAATGCGAAAGTGGCCCCCAACCCCTGACGCTCATACCTAATCCCCACCCCGAGTTAGTAGGTGGCCCTCCCATAGGGGTTAAAATACCTATGTAGGGCATAGGCACTATAGTAAGTCAGTCTCTCTCTCTCTCTCTCTCTCTCTCTCTCTCTCTCTCTCTCTCTCTCTCTCTCTCTCTCTCTCTCTCTCTCTCTCTCTCTCTCCCTGAGCCTGCAACAGGCTGTCTGGGACTATCGTGGATTGCGGTAATCCTTTTCAGGCCTGTAACGCAGTCCATAACGCCCGACTCCGCCCCCTGAATACCAAATGACTAATTTGCATTCGCAAATCTCGTTAACAGCTGTTAACGCGATTTGCGAATTTATCGCACGCGGTAAAGTGCTTGGAAAATGAGGCCCTAAGTGAGGATAAGAGAACTGGTTAAATTAAAAGATAGAAAACAGAGAATAAATCTAAATGATCAGTTTTCTCAATGGAGAAAGATGAATAGTGGAGTGCCCCAGGGATCTGTACAGGGATCAGTGCTTTTTCGCATATTTATAAATGACCTAGAGATGGGAACGAGGAGTGAGGTGATCACATTTGTTGATGATTCAAAATTATTCAATGTTGTTAAATCACAAGAGGAGTGTGAGAAATTTTAAGAGGATCTTGTAAGACTGGGAGATTAGGCATCCAAATGGCAGATAACATTTAATGTAGACAAGTGCAAAGTAATGCATGCGGAGAAGAGCAACTCAAATTATAGCTACACAAAGCAAGGCTCCACATTGGGAGTCACCACCCAAGAAAAAGATTTAGGCATCATCATGGATAATATTTTGAAATCCTCTGCTTAGTGTGTGGCAGTGGTGGTCAAGAAAGCAAATAGAATTCTAGGAATTATTAGGAAATGAATGGAGAATAAAGCAGAGAATATTATAATTCCTATGTATCGCTGCATGTTGCAGCCACACCTTGAGTATTAACTGCAGTTCTAGTTACTGCATCTCAAAAAAGATATAGCAGAATTAGAAAAGTACAGAAAAGGGCGACAAGAATGGTAAATGGATGGAATGATTTCACTATGAGGAAAGACTAAAGAGATTAGGGTTCTTCAGCATGGAGAAAAGAGAGCTGAGAGAAAGTATAATAGAGGTCTATAAAATAATGAGTGGAGTGGAACAGGTAAATGTGAATCAGTTGTTTACACTTTCAAAAAGTAGAAAATGTAGGTGAAATTCAGTTGAAGTTACTAGTTGATACATAATTAAACTCTGGAATTCGTTGCCAGAGGATGTGGTGGAAGCTGTTAGTGTAGCTGGGTTTAAAAAAGGTTTGGACACGTTCCTGGAAGAAAAGTCTATTGACCTTTTGGAATCCAGCCAGATCTTTGTGACCTTGGTTAGCCATTGTTGGAAACAGGGTACTGGGCTTGATGGACCTTTGGTCTGACTTAGTTTAGCAAAACTGGGGAGATACCAGTTCCAAGATGGTTTTCAAGGGTGATGAGTCAGACGAACTGAACCAAATCACTGTGATCCAGGAAACTATAGACCAGTGAGCCTGACTTCAGTGCTGGGAAAAATAGTGGAAACTATTCTAAAAATCAAAATCGTAGAGCATATAGAAAGACATGGTTTAATGGAACACAGTCAACATGGATTTAGCCAAGGGAAGTCTTGCCTAACAAATCTGCTTCATTTTTTTGAAGGGGTTAATACACATGTGGATAAAGGTAATTTCCCGCATTTTCTGTAATACGACTTGGGACTTCTTGGCACTCAACATTTAGTTGGGGGTGGTGGAAGGGGAATCAGACTCTGCAACATCCAACAAGGACACTAAATTTTAAGGTTTGGGTAAACAAATAAGAATGGGGGTAACTTGCTGATGCAACTGTTACTACCCTTAAGCAATAAGCCTGATACTTTTGATGCTACCACAAGCTTGCTGGGCAAACTGGATGGACTGTTCGGTCCTTTTCTGCCATCATTTGTTTGTTTTTATGTTAAGTTATCTGGCTCCTTCCCTATCTAAGATTTTGGAAAGGTGTAAAGACTTGGCTCTTTAGGCAATCCTTTGATAATCAGGGCTTAGTTTTTTTGTGTTTTTAAGTTTAGATTATAATGTTTAGTAACTGATTATTTTTATGTTGTTTTTACTTGGTGACTTCTATGAACTGTTATATTTATTTGTAAATTGCTGATATTTTATTATATTGTGTTATGAATTATGTATATTTAGTTGTGTAAACTGCTTTTTTCCTTGAAAGGCAATAAAGTTTATTAAACTAAGCTATGGGAAGCAGTTAGAGGCTGTGGAATGTTGTCAAGTGCCCCATTTCAAAAGACACCGCCCACCCCCATCTCCACCTTTCCCCCAGCAGCTTGAAATGGAACAAAATTAAAGCAGTATTCTCATTTGCTCAGTTACTACAAAACATTCTGGTGCAAATTTAGATTTTAACAAGCAAGCAAGCTACATACACAGATATACACAGACACACATGCTACATGTGCAGTGATAAATCCGTGTGTGCGTGTAGTAGGGTGTTGGGAGGTTTGTGTGTGGGTGTGTTTGGAGGGTGTGTTTGTGGGGGGATTGTTTGGATAATGTGGGAGGGTGGGCATATGGGAGTGTATTTTGAGAGGGGTGCTAATTTTGGTGGGGGTATGTGTGTCATGGAGTTGTGTGTGTGTGTGTGTGGGGGGGGGGGTTATAAGAGGGATGCCATTTGCTGTGTGTGGGTTGTGAGAGATTGGTGGGCCATCCTTCATTAGCTGCTTCATTTTTTCTCTGCCTGCCTTTGTCTTTGTCTGCCTTTTCTGCTCTGGGCCTAGCTGCTGAAGGAAAGGGGGTACTTTTGTAATGGAGCATCTGCCAACATTACTCAAACTCTAATTGCCTCCCATAGTAAACCAAATGGGATTTTTCAGGGGGGTTTACTGACCTGATCGTTTATTTTTTTATTATTTTATTTTTGACCATGTCCCATCTTTTTTATCCTGTGTGCCAAACTAAGTGACTGTCACTTCTTTGGACAGTTATTTTGCCCATAGACAAATCCCTTTTACGTAATTGTTTGCAAAATTTCATATGTTGGAAAACAAAAAAAAAAAAACAAAGTTAAGGCAAAACAATTTCCTTGGCTCCTAAAAAAAAATAACTGGTTCCCAAATTTTCTAAATATTTTTCCACCGCTGCTTTCACTATACATAAAATGACAACCAGATTGAAAGGCGGTTCTACTTCAATGAGATAGAGTTGTGAATAGGTAGATGAAATGGATGTGGTGATTTATTAGTCTAATAAATGGTAGCTCATAAAGCTCTGAATATACAAATACAACCAGTAATAATTTTTCTCAGGGAAGGATTGATTCCCAGAGAGCTGAGCAGAACAAACGTTGGGGCCTATTTACTAAAGGTTTTCTTCCATTCTGTGTCTATGGAAAATGCTTAATAAATGACCCCCTTTATTTTGCCAGATGATGAAATTATTTAACCCTGCCTAACCATGCAGTAGGGAAAGCTGCATTAATATAGGATAGTCTGTTGTTCCTTCTTCCATAAGAATTAAATAGGAATTAGGATATGGGCTTTTGAACAGTGTCAAGAAATTGCACATTTGGAAATTTTTAGAATATATTTTTATTTTCACTTTTGTTGGTTCATGTAAATAGATACAATTTGAAAATAATATCAAAAAGTATTTTCATTTTACTTTACACTTTTTAATCATTACCTTCTTTTTGTACTTTTCATTGGCAGTAGTTTTTCGTTTTCTTTTTTCCCATGCTTCAGGAATCATGACACCTCTAACTTTATTTTTAGCCCACCTTCAAAGCCATGGATTTAAGAAGAGGGCTCGTAGAAAAAGGAAAATCCCCACTCCCACAGCCACATAATTTTCTTTTTTTTTTTTTCACAACAGTTCATGCAACGAGTTTCTTTATTCCAGTGCATTTCATAAAGAAATTAAGATGTTCTTCGTTTCTGAATCATGAAAGCTTTAATAAATTGGTATCTCTAACGAATACATGCTTGTAAGAAAACAGTGGAATGCTATATGGCATTCTGGTTTTATATTAGAGCAGGAGTTTTCAGCCATAGCCAGATACAGTGAGAGAAACTCCTCATTCTTTTCATGTACGGGCACAAAAGTGCAGCATATACTATACTTGCAAGACATGGAAATTGACGTCAAGGCAATAGTCAAGGACAGTAGATCAAGAACACTCACGTCACTGAGAGCTGTAGCCTTAAGTGTTTTGTTTTTTAATAATCCAAATATTTTAAAGCAAAAGTGATGGTAACTGATTTAAACAAAATAGTTAGACCTTCTTTGCTTGCCTTCCTCTGTCTGTTCCATTGACAATGCTTATTACTAGTTCCATATTCACATTTTCATGTAGTTGAAGCGATGATAGGCACGTTCAATACATTTACAGCCAGAATAATAAAGAAGTTGCAATTTTTCAAATTAAGTATGGGAAATGCCACCTGACAATTGAAAGGGGGGGGCAATTTTCAAATTATCCAAATTAGGCAAACTGCCTGGGAATCTTTTACCCACGGACTTTACATGAATTTTCAGCATGTAAATACATGCATACATTTGTTTTGAAACTTGCCACAGATACACAATAGTTCTGAACATTTGCATCTGCTTTTTGTGTGAGTACTTTGTTTTCATGGAAAATAACATATGTAGATTTGAAGATGCTATTTTTCTCCCCATCCTAAACATACATCCATCCCCTCTACCCAGGAATGCCTCCTTGAAATACAGCTTAAAAGTATGCACGTTGAAGAACAGCATGCAGTCTTTAGTTTCATCGAGGAAAGGCAGTTATCAGATGGCCGATTTACACATATAAGTCACTTTTTAACCACGTAAACAACTTTGAAAATTGCCCTCTCTGAACCTTTGTGGAAGGTGATCACTCTTACCAGGGCTCTGTGCTGTGCACGGATACTCAAGTGAAACCTGAAAAATATCTTGCACCTCTTAAACAAGAAAGATATAATAACAGGAATAAAGTGTTAATTTTAAAAAGTTGAAATGACACCTAAGAGCTTGTGGGCATATGCCCGGTTAATATTATAACTCTGAAATGGTGTGACTAAAGTGTCCTTGTGTTTGTGCAATTTAAAAGGAAAGTCCCACAAATTGCAAATTAAATTCCATTTAGGACACTCCTACACAACACTGTAAAGATATATAAAATAGAGATAGTCCTTGCTCAATGGAGCTAACAATCTAGCTGATATGCCAGACAAAACATAATATCTCTTAATCATCCCCTCAGCATGTACATGTTTTCTCCTTCTCCTTTTCCCGATACCTCAATGCATCATATCTATGACTTGTCAGTACACTGTGACTGTGATATACCAGGAGACTCAAGATAGTGTCTCCTTCAAGGTAGTGCCCAACACTCTCACCAAGCCACAGGTCCTGCCTCATTACATGGGATCTGTTAACATCATTTCATTTTTTAGGTATTTTCAAGTTGTACATAAAATTGTTTTATTTATTTTCCTTCACTCTCCTCTGTCTTCTCTACCTTGTTCTCAGACTCGAGAACCCATCAGATTGAGTGAATTGAAGTCTGAGATGTCGCCTAGGATTTCAGCAGAAGATCTCATTGACTTGTGTGAGTTGACAGGTCTTGGCCATTACAAGACCCCTACAAAGAAAACCAAATCCAGCAAGCCTAAACTTCTCGTAGTCGACATTCGAAACAGCGAAGAGTATCCTTTTTATGGCCATTCGCTTTTAATATTGTTTATTTAGATAACCATGATGCCTGACTTTGGTATTATAATTATTTTGTCATTTTCAAATTTCATTGATAGCATCAATTGGTCTGTAAGTTTCTGAACATTATGTAATGATTTGTATTTAAGTCATTATTCCACTACCTTAAAAAAACAAAACAGATTTTGCAGATAAGGTTTAAAAATCATACATATCATCTTCAGGCTAATGGTTTTTGAATCTTCACAGCTTCCTATAGCTTTTTTTTTTTTAACCAATATTAACATAGTAGTGTCAGTAAAACCCAGTGTTTTATTTTTATAAACAGAGGAAAGTTGCTGCATTTCTATAGGAATGGCTTCATAAGCCTATTAGCAAAGCCATAAACATACTGAAATCCAGTACTTTGTTTCCAGCAGTAAATGCTTTTTTCATGATGTTTAATCATTTGTTTTTATGCATTAAGAATGACAAAATGGATTCTGAAATTCTCCGTTCACAAAGAAACTTCCTTTATTATAGGGAACCTTAGGCTGCCTATTAATATAGAACATAGATATAAGACAAATGAAATAATTCTCCCACTTTGCTCAAAACCATTAAGGCCTTTGAGTGTTGTGTCCCACACTTCAAAAAGGATATGGAGATTTTTTTAGAACATCCAGAAAATAGCAGAAACTATTAAAAGTCACTGTAATGTAACCTGTGGAAAAAGGTTGAAAGGTTTTATTTAGAGAGAGACAACTGAAGGCTGACTTGATAATAGTATGCAAATACATAAAAGAGGGTAATAAAATGCATGAAATTGATGGTCCTCTGCCTTTTCTGGGGATAGGACAAAAAACGATTGGCTTAAATAGCAAGAAGGTTAGGTTAGATTATACAGCCTTTGAAACTCCCAATTTGCTCATATTTATAGCATATTTAAAACTGTGATCTGGTTTCATATGTGAATCCTTTAATGTGTTTACACGTATGGTTGCTTTTCCCCCTTGAGACAGCCCTGTGGCAAAACACGTCTCGAATCTGAGTTCGTGATTTGTTGTCTCCGCTTATACAAATTGGTAACCTTTAAATTTATCTCTATGATCAATGAGACACCTATTGTACATTTTTGAGCAATAAAAACTTATTCTCCAAGGACAAGCAGGATGTAGTCCTCACACACAGATGACATCATCAAATAGAGCCCTGTCTTGCCACACTGAGCATGCCCAGCATACCCTATACTGTGCATCATGCGGAGTCCTTCTTCAGCCTCTCTTTTTCCGTGGAGCTGCAGATGCACAATATCCTTAAAGAGTTACTGCTGAGGATGTAGGAACACCCCCTCATAGTGCCTCCCGTGAATAAGAAGGCTGCCGGAGTTTACCTCATCCAAAAGGTTCCCAGATTCGATAAGCGACAGCTTCCCCACCAGTTGGTGGTAGTCGAATCTGCTCCCAAGAGAGCCATGTGGTCTCAGGCCTATTCCTCGGTGCCCCTGGGAAAAGAACATAAGAACATAAGAAAATGCCATACTGGGTCAGACCAAGGGTCCATCAAGCCCAGCATCCTGTTTCCAACAGTGGCCAATCCAGGCCATAAGAACCTGGCAAGTACCCAAAAACTAAGTCAAAAAGATCACAGAGCGATGGATGTTCTTAGGGGAGAGTTTTTTTCAGTGAGCAATGCTCATTGCCCACAGAGCTTCCTACCAGCTTTATATGAGCCAGTACTTATGAGACATCTGGAAGCAGGTGCAGGAGATGAATGAGCAGTTGCCTCAGCAGCAGTAGACACCCTCATGTCGCTGGTGCATAAGGGCCTGGAGTGCAGAAAACATGAGGTCAGACCACCTACGATGTTTTCAAAACAGCATTGAGGGTCTCTGCAGCAGGAATCAGCGCCCACAGAATGGCATGGTTGCAGGCCTCGAATCTCTGACCAGAGGTACAGGAAAGACTCACTGATGTGCCGTGTACCAGGGAGAACCTCTTCGGAGATTGGGTGAGGGATGCAGTGTCCCAGCTCTGGAACTATAATGAAACCCACCCACAACTCTCCACCAGCTCTCTGGACCCATCCTCCTCTATTAGAAGGTCGGCAAGATCGGGGCAGAAGATCTCCACCCCCTCACTCCCATCAGCAGCATCAGGGCTTCCGCAGCATCCCAGGCAGCAGAGAGCTCTCAAGGCCCAGCCATCACATCACTCAACTCCAGGGACAGAGTTTTGACTTGGTCGTAGGTCGCATAGTCCAGTTACCCATAGCTGAAGTGGTGGATCCGCCAGTCGGAGGCAGGTTGTGGTTCTTTGTGAACCAGTGACCCAGTATAACCTCAGACCAGTGGGTTCTTTCCATTGTCCATCAAGGGTACCGAATGAACCTATTGGGTGCCTTTCAAATTGCCCCGATCCCATTTTGGGGCCAGTAGTGCTTCAGGAGGTATTACTAATGGAGGTCTCCACCCACTTAAGAGCCAGAGCAATTGAGCCTGTTCCACCAGAGAAAAGAGGATGGGGATTTTACTCCAGGTACTTCCTGATTCCAAATAAAACAGGAGGACTCCGTCCCATCCTAGACCGAAGGGCCTTGAACAGATTTATCAGAAAACAAAAGTTCAAGATGATTTCCCTGGGCACCTTGATACTCATTTTACAAAAAGGGGGCTGGCTATGCTCCCTCAATCTGAAGGAAATGTACGCTCATATTGAGATCTTCTCAAGTCACTGGAAGTATCTCTGATTCATGGTGGGAAAACAGCACTTCCAGTATCTGGTATTGCCGTTTGGGCTCATATCAGCCCCATGGGTCTTTACAAAATGCCTGGCCATGATGACAGTATACCTCTGCAGGCTAGAGGTGCATGTTTTCCCTTATATGGCTGTCAAGAGCACATCTCAGGCAGGGGCCGTAAAGTCCATGCACTTGACCATCCGGGTGTTGGAGTCACTAGGGTTTGTCATCAACTACCCGAAGTCTCATCTCAGCCTGTCATTTCAATTGGACTTCATAGGAGCCTTGTTAGACACGGCTCAGACCAAGGCCTTCCTACTTCTTCAAAGGGCCATCACCTTGATTCAGCAGAGCCAGCAGGTGTCAACCTAGCACCAGAGGTTATTGGGCCATATGGCCGCAACTGTACACCTCACTCCCTTGGCAGGATTGTACATGCACAAAGCCCAATGGACCCAGAGTTCACAATGGCATCAGGCCATGAAGAACCTCCAGGATCGCATCCAAGTCACCTCGCCCCTCCAGAACATCTTGGCTTGGTGGCGAGTACTTTGAAATCTGGAACGGGAGATCTCTTTCCAAGATCCTCCTACTCAAATTGTCCTAACCACAGATGCTTCCATCCTGGGCTAGAGAGCTCATATAGATGGGCTCAGCACTCAGGGTCTCTGGTCTTCCTAGGAACACTGTTCCCAAATCAATTTCCTGGAGCTCCGGGTAATCATTTATGTGCTATGGACTTTCAGAGATCGGCTGTCCAGCAAAGTTGTCCTGATTCAAACTGACAACCAAATGGCGATGTTGATTGTCAACAAGCAGGAAGGTACGGGAGCATACCTCCTGTGTCAGGAAGAGGTTCAGATATGGTCATGGACCCTGTCCCATAGGATGGTGTTCAAGACTATGTACCTGGCCGGAATGGAGAACGTATTAGCGGACAGACTGAGTCATGCCTTCAGACCAGGGGGTGGCGGATCACATGTTCAGCCTCCAGGGGAGCCCAGTCGTGGATCTCTTTATGTCCCCTTGCAACAAAAAGGTACCTCAGTTCTGTTGCCTGTACAGAACAGACGGCAAATCAGCCAGAGACACCCTCGCCTGGTATTGGAGTGAAGGTGTTCTGTACGCATATCCTCTAATTCCCTTAGTAGTGAAGATTCTCTTGAAGCTTTGCAAGGACAAGGGGGTCTATGATCCTCATAGCCCCTATTTGGCTGAGACAGGTCTGGTTTCCACTCCTGCAGGAGTTGTCCATTCGGAGGTTGATCAGTCTGTGCACTTCCCTAGATCTCATCACGCAAGAGTGAGGCAGGTTGAAACATCCCAACCTCCAGGCCCTGTCTCTCACAGCCTGGATATTGAGAAGTTAGTTTTGCAACCACTTGATCTTTCAGAAGATGTATCTCGAGTCCTGGTGGCTTCTAGAAAGCCTTTCATTAGAAAGTCCTATAGACTAAAGTGGAGGAGATTTTCCATGTGTTGTGAGCAAAAGGTCCTAGAGTCGTTCTCCTGCCCCACACAAAAACCGATTGATTACCTTCTACACCTATTGGTAGCTGGCTTAAAATCAACTCCATTAGAGTTCATCTGAGTGCAACTGGCACATACCACAATGGTGTAGATGGTATACTATCTCTGTACAGCCTATAGTTGTACATTTTACGCTGAGCCTGCTTCAATTGAAACCTCCCCTAAGGCCCCCAGCTGTGTCTTGGGACCTCAATGTGGTGTTAGCTCAGTTGATGAAAGCTCCTTTTGAGCCACTGTGCACCTGGAAGGTCATATTTTTTTATGGTGGTCACCAGCACCCAGAGTCAACGAGCTCTAGGCCTTAGTAACTTATCCACCTTACACTAAGTTTTATCATGACATGGTGTTCTTGCATATGCACCTTAAGTTCCTGCCTAAGGTGGTGACTGACTTCCATTTTAACCATTCCATTGTCCTGCCAACATTCTTTCCCAGGCCCCATTTGTACCAAGGTAAACGAGCCCTGCACAGTTTGGACTGCAAGCAAGCTTTAGCCTTCTAGCAGACAGAAGCCCATAGACAGTGCACCCAATTTTTTGTTTCTTTTGATAGAAATAGGTTTGGCATTGTCGACGCCAAACAGACACTATCGAATTGGCTAGCAGATTGCATCTCCTTCTGTTATGGCCAGGCGGGACTGCATCTTGGGGGTCATGTCAAGGCCAATTTTGAGCCATGCCAGCGTCAGTGGTCCACTTGAGAGCAGTTCCTGTAGAGGAAATCTGCAAGGCTGCGATGTGGAGTTCTCTCCACACATTCACATCTCACTATTGCTTGGATAGGGATGGCCGACACGACAGTAGGTTTGGCCAGTCTGTCCTTTGGAATCTGTTTAAAGTGAGGAACTCAATTGTTTGGATTCAGGCTGTCTCCCCCTCTTGTTGCCAACAATACCATTGCTGTTATTGTGCCCATTGGCACCTGATTGGGTGTTTATTGGTCCCCTTTTATGTTGAGGGACAATCTGTAGCTAGGAATTCACCCATGTGTGAGGACTACCATCCTGCTTGTCCTAGGAGACACCAGAGATGCTTACCTGTAACAGGTGTTCAATGTTAGTCCTCATAAAACCCGCCTACCATCCCATGAAGTTGGGTTTCTCCTATCAGGGCTCCTTCTGAAGATGTCGCCCATTGTGAGGACTGTCCTTGGAGAACACCTGTTACAGCTTAAGCAACTCTGGTTTTAATTTGGACCATTCTGCAGTGGATCTGCATTTACTGTGAGGCTCCTTCATCCCATTTATTGTTTACTTGTAATGTCATCAATGGCATACTTTCTGTCTCCAGTATAAAACCAGTGAAACTGTAGCATTTTATTCAATATTTTCTTACTGTGCCTTTGTGCAATATATTTACAATTTAAAGGAAACCCTGTGAGTAAGAATAAAAAGTAAAATGCTATGATTTCAGGGGGCTTGTGCTTAAGCGGAATGTGATACAAAGCCACTGTTAGAATGTTTCTCTGGGTTAGGTGACCTCTATATTTCATTATTGCCTAAACAATGAAAAATGTTTGATTTTGTAATGAGGTTTCTATTATTTCTCCCCCCCCCCCCTTCCCGTAGTCTTGAGTTGATGCCATTTCTTCTTTACATCTGTGTACCAGGGCATTTCTAGGAAATTAATATCCTTGGATTGCTTGGATTTTAAGATGAGCCTTCTGTTTGTCTGATACTTTTACTTGAAAATGCAGACTATTAAGGATTCCATGGCCCACTAAGTTGAAAGAAAGGTGGCCTGCCTTCTTAAATTTCTACCTTTCCCCAGCTACTGCTGTATAGTCTTCTGGCTCATTATGCTGTGTCCCACTCTTCAGGTAACCTTTTGGAAGTGGTGGTAAAGCATTTGAAGGGGGGGGCAGGGTACTGTGTAGGTAGGATGGGCTATGTTGATGGAAAATTATTAAACTATCCTTGATTTTTCATAACTGGTTTCCTACAATCTCTAGTGAGACCCTGAACTTCATTCAGGCTTTGCATAGTCACATTGACTATTTTGGATCATGCTCACACTCAGAAAGCTAAACTAATCTTAATCTAAATATAATACTTGGTACTGAAATATTACAAAGCCCAGGATGACAGATTTGGGACTTAATGGTAAACGCAGATTATTCGAGAACAGAAGTAACCTTTTTTGGAAACGTGCCAAACTTGAACTCTCAGCGTGTTCCCCACCTGGAATAAAGCAAAGATGATCAAAGCAGTATGAAAGTGCAATTTTTATTCCTTGCATTTATTATTTTTGTGCCTGGTTTCCAAGCTGCCGTAGGCTCAAGTGTTTGACTTGCTCAGCTCTTTGTTGCCCAGCTTCTACTGGCTTTTTTTCCTGGCATGAAGGTTAATTTTTAAGCTAAATGCTTGTGTCTAGGAGTCACAGTGCTAAGCACTTCATGTGATGTTAATTTTTCCTCTTACTGTTATCTAGAGGACCAGCAGAAATTTGAGCTATTTAAGTACAGGGAATAAAAACATCACTAAAATATTGCTTTTGTTGAGGATTATAAAGTGGCACTTAGGTTACACTGTAAATATCAAAAAGAAAACATTAAGAGACCTATGTATTAAGCATTTTCCCCATAAAGGGGCATGCCCCTTTGTCTCGCCCCTTCGTCGCAGCCCCGAGGAAGCCCCGAGGCTACATCCTGGTCTTTTGTCCGATACTATAATTACATACCATCTTTGTTCTGCCCACCGTCCAGCTCATACAACATAACATCAGCACCAACAAATCAAAGCACAAACATCACTTAATAACAGCTTTAATCTTCATGCCCCAGCTACTTCCAAAAGATCTGACTAACTAAACCACATACAGACAGTGGCACCCGAGACTCCAAGCCTCAGATCTGCACAATCCAAACCAATTGCACAACGATAGCTCGTGGACTTTACCAGACTTGCCAGCAGACTCATCAGAGGAACCTTAAACATCTCATTACTCGTCCACCCAATACCACCAGGTCTGCTTCCGCTTAACATTCGCCCATCATTCTCCAGACAGCACTCGCCCATCACTCTCCGGACTGCACTCGCCCAACATACGTCCTTCATACATACAGCACTCTTCTAACATTATCCATCTAGCACTCTTCAAACCACATTCGTCCAGCACTCTTCAGACAGCATTCACCTAGCACTCCTTTCTGACCATAACGATTCCTACACTTCCACTTCAGCCTCTTACATCCCAACATGCACCCCCTCTCAATTCCCATCATCCTCAATTCCAAATGGAGAACACCAAAGCCCCCTTCCCCCCCACATCACAATCGTCAACAGAGGCTCAGGCCCATTTTGCTGACACCAGCCACTCAATTCCTTGGACTAACTCTATTCTCACTCACATTGATTAATGCGC
This sequence comes from Rhinatrema bivittatum, assembly GCF_901001135.1. NCBI lineage: Eukaryota > Metazoa > Chordata > Amphibia > Gymnophiona > Rhinatrematidae > Rhinatrema > Rhinatrema bivittatum. The sequence continues at coordinate 299,999,249 of NC_042615.1, forward strand.
AATCAATCGCTAAGAAAAGTCATATATTCAACGACTACCTATTCGATACAAAACCTGACATTTGTGCTATCACAGAAACCTGGTTAAAACCTTCCGACACAGCGCTAATCAATCAACTACCCATACAGGATTACGATGTTCTCTCTATTCCCAGACCCAAAAAAAGAGGAGGTGGACTTCTCCTCGCAGCCAAAAAAACACTGGGTCTGACTTTGCAGACTTCCAATAACATATCAAAGATTGAATTTGCCCTATTCAACTCAAAACATCTGACGATCGGCCTAATCTATGCTCCCCCCGGAATACTGGAAGCTGACCCATCCCCCATCATAGAACTTACAGCAAAACACCTAAATTCCAGAAAACCTACCATCCTCATGGGAGATTTTAATCTGCACGTAGATATTCAACCTCATTTCTACCAACTGTAAAACTCTTCTCTCCTCTCTCAACAATATGGGTTTCAGACAAATAGTGACTGAACCAACACACAAAGCAGGCCATACACTGGACCTTATCTTCATAAATGAAGGTATCACAACCCACACCACTCCAACTTGCACTCCAATACCTTGGTCAGACCATAGAATTATATCATCAGTTTTAAAAATTAAAGATCTTCCACCACAATCCATACTACCAATAACTATATCACTTAGGAAACAGTGCTCTGGAGACCAACTCAGTGAACACTTGGCCAAGGAACTTGAGCACCTTGACCTATCCGACATAAACTCAGCAACTTCATCATGGACCAACATCACTAAAAAGGTTGCAGATCAAATTTGCCCCATGACAATTAAATCTATAAATCCAAATAAAGACAACAGGAGACCCTGGTTCACACAGGAGCTAAAAAATCTTAAACACGAACTGAGATGCAAGGAACAAAATTGGCGAAAAAAACCCATCTTCAACCACCCTCCTCACCTACAAATCATGCCTTAACTCTTACAGAAACAACATCAACACAACAAAGAGACTATTCTTCTCCAAAAAAATCCACCACCTCATTTTTGATTCAAGAGCTCTTTTCTCCTATGTATCAACCCTCACAAAACCCCCGGCACCCATCATTCCAGACGATCAAGCACTCAATAAAGCAAACGAACTGGCAGACTTCTTCGACAACAAAATCACCTCACTCCTAGCCCCCCTCAAGGGACCATCTACACATCCAAAACACGTAATCAACCTCACCCCTCAATCTTCGAGTTCACCCGCTCAACAAACACCACTCTCAACCACTCAACAACCTCCACTCCCAACAGATCAACAACCATCGCACCCAAATGTCAATCATCACAACACTTCACTAACAGTGCTCAACACTTTTGAGCTCACATCCACTCTAGAAATAGAGAACATTCTCAAGAAGATAAAACCATCCTCCCATCCATCAGACCATATTCCATCCAACAAACTTAGTCTTATCACCAACACCATAGCCAAACCTTTAGCAGACATTATTAACTGCTCTTTCAACCAAGGACATGTCCCGAACCAACTCAAGTTAGCCATGCTCAAGCCGCTCCTCAAAAAACCCAACTTACCCACCTCAGACCCAGCTAACTTTAGACCCATAGCAAACCTCCCTTTGATTGCCAAAGTTATGGAGAAAGTTGTTAACAAACAACTTACAGAATATCTTGACGAAAACAATATCCTCACCTCAAACCAATTTGGCTTTCGTAAGACTATGAATACCGAATCATTATTAACATCATTATCAGACACTATTATTTTCAACCTAGAAAAGGGCCAACCTTGCCTTCTCGCTCTCCTGGATCTCTCATCAGCGTTTGATACTGTTAACCACTCATGCCTCTTGCAACGCCTAATAGACATCGGTATTACAGGAGTAGCTTTTAACTGGTTCAAATCATTTTTGGAGAACAGATCATACAAGGTCAAGATAAATAACAAAGAGTCCCACACCATCGAATCCAAAAGGGGGGTACCACAAGGATCATCCCTCTCCCCGACCCTTTTCAATATTTATCTGCTCCCACTCTGTCAACTTCTTACTAACCTTAAGCTAAGACATTACCTATACGCGGATGATATTCAAATCCTCATCCCTATAGAAGATTCCCTACACAAAGCCATATCATTCTGGAATAAATGTCTGTTAGCTATCAACAATCTACTCACCAGCATCAACTTGGTTCTAAACAAAAACAAAACTGAAATCCTCATCATTTCACCGGAAAACTATACCCTCTCCCCACTTTCTACCACTAACCAACATCCGGACACCGCAGGGCTCTCCACCTCGCAACAAGTTAGAGACCTGGGAGTCATCTTAGACAGCAAACTCTGCCTCAATAAATTCGTCAACAACACAACAAAAGAATGTTTCTTTAAACTTCAAACATTAAAGAAACTCAAACCTCTCCTCCTTTACAGAGACTTCCGCATGGTCTTACAAGCCATCATTCTCCCAAAGCTGGATTACTGTAACTCCCTCCTCCTAGGCCTTCCAGCATGTACCATCAAACCACTTCAGATGGTCCTGAATGCCTCTGCAAGAATTCTTTCAAATGCTAAAAAAAGAGATCATATCACCCCTATTCTCCACCATCTCCACTGGCTTCCGATTAAATACAGGATCCAGTTCAAATCTTTAATGATGATTCATAAGGCCTTACACAACATCGCACCTCTCAACCTAACATTTCAAATTCGATTACACACATCCGTGAAACCAACCAGAAGCGCCTATCAAAACAGACTAATCACACAACCGGCGAAATCCATTTTGAGGAAACGTGCATTATCCACAGCTGGCCCATCACTTTGGAACTCGCTCCCTCCAGACCTTCGTTTGGAAACATGCCACCCTACATTTAAAAAGAAACTTAAGACTTGGCTGTTCAAACAAGCTTTCCCCTAGAGCCAAGAACACGAAGAAAAGTATTTTCAAGCCCACAACGTTTTTTATTCAGATCTATTATTTTATTCAATCAGAAATTTACACATGCTGAATTCATACATACTACATACATATACTCATATTGACTTCATATTTTTCCATGTTATTCATTGATTTATTAACTGCTTGTTTATTAACGGTTAAATATCATACACTATTTGCTTCAATTAATTTATTCAATGTAAAAACTTTACTTACTTAGATTTGTTCAATGTAAAACTTCTTTTATTATGTTCTATGTTCTATGTAAACCGCTATATTTTTTTTTTAGCGATAGTTACTGTTCTTTGTAAACCGGGATGATATGTATACTATACAGGAACCTCCGGTATATAAATCATTTAAATAAAATAAATAAATACAGAATAGGGAAAAGCCTTAGTAAATCAGGCCCTAAATGCTGAAATTTATTTGGGCAAAGTGATTTTCAAACAGCTTGCATAGCAATAGTCTGTGTTGTCACAAAGTCTGTTTCAAAAAGCTTTGGACTATAAAACACAGTGGGGTAGATTTTTAAAGTTATGCGTGGGCTTAGATTTGTTCGCGCAACCTGGCGCGAACAAATCTACGCCCAATTTTATAACATGCGCGCGCGCTGCCGCGCACATGTTATAAAATCCAGGGTCGGCACGCGCAAAGGGGTGCACAATTGCGCAACCTGCGCATGCCAAGCCGAGCAGCCTGCCTCCGTTCCCTCCGAGGCCACTCTGATTGCTAAGGGTGACAACGCGTGTTCCTTTTCTTGTCCCTGGGAGGGGGATATTTCTATGTCCCAGTGTGTGGTGTATGCGCCAAATAAAGTCCCTGGTAATTTCCAAATAAAATCTTTACTGTTGAAAAGGTGTGAAGAATGGCACAAGCAGTTTAATCTACAGCACCACATTATCTGCTTGTTTAAAATGTCCTCCTCAATTTGTGCAGAAATGTCTAGCGCAAGAGCCAGGAGAATTTCTACCCTCCAGAGCTTGGAGAAAAAGAGTCCCAGGTGGACAGGGTGTGCTTTGGATGGATAGGACACCCCTTCCCACTGGCCAGGATACACAGTTACTGTCTCTGCACAGAGAGGTAAACACTCTCTCTCCCCGGGGTTAGCAGCACCAGATGAATGTCTTCCAGGATGGTAGGCTTGGCCTGTACTCACAGTTAGCTGATTTTTGTTTTATTTGTTTCTGATGCAGTCCCTTTTTCTGTCTTTGTTCTGATGTGATCCCCTGAAGCAGGGCTCTCATGCTTCAGTCAGGAAGGGAAGGGTAATCAGAACGTCCTCCTGGATCTTGAAACCAAATCTTCCCAAAAAGTGAAGAGAAAACTGGAGTGTGTATCCTTACAGCAGGTCACTGGCACCCCCCTTCCTCTTGGAGGGCAGATCTGCTCTAACCTGCCTAGCCCCAGACCCAGGGTTCCCCCATTCCCTGGGCCCGGGAGGTGTTCAGGCTCCAGTAAGGCTCCTACCACGTAAAAGCTTAAATCCAAAAAATGTACCCAGATGGCAAACTCCAGACCAGCTAGTGAGTAGACTGGAAAAGGGAAAAAAAAAAAAAATCCTCCTGTCCCTGGTCAGGATCACCAAACAGGGCTTGCTTGGCTCCTCTGACTAGACCTGTACAACAACAAAGGGTAGTAGGCTTCTGTCTACCTCCTTAACTTGTGCAACCAAAAGGGACTGCATCCCAGGCTCTAACCAGAACAAAGGCTCACCTGGGGGACGGCCATTCCAGTCCCTGCAGAGGGAGGGTCTGCATGTGAATGGAACCTCCCCCACAAAACATCCTGTACTAAGCTAGCTGACACCTAGCCCCCAGGACTTACCGGTGGTGTGTCAGGTGGGGTCTGCTGCACTACCATGGGACATGAGTTGGGTTTTGAAAGCACTTATGAGACCTCTCATAAGAGTTTTTCTGATGGTCATTTGTTTGCCCAGCAGGATCAGTGAGCTGTAGGCTGTGTCTTTATTTCCCCCTTCCAGCAGTTTTTTTTTTCCAGATAAGGTGGTGCTCAGGACAGCCATTCAATCCATTACAAAAGCCGATTCATTTTTATAATCTGTTATCAGGAACTAGTTCATTCATCTCTGACCAAATCAGGTTAGAGTTAGAAAGGGACACTCTCTCATCTCTCAGGTAAAGAATTGTTTAAACTTCTAGATGCATAGAAATCTCCCAGTTTCAAAATTCAGAAGAGTTTTGTTCTCTGTTGCTCATAGTTTTAGGGCCCCACTGTTATCCTGGTAAAGGTGTGTGGCCTTATAGAAAGGTTTTGGATACAAAGGAGGAGAGGAATGCATCATATCTGCTACAGCGCACCCTTGTGAAGCTGCTGCCATGGGCTCAGGTGCTCTAGTGGTCTGTGAGGATCTTGAATTCACTTTTGGGAAGGAAGGAGCTTTTCTATTTAGTTCCTGTTAATTTGTAAAAAGTAAGGCCCTGAACCTTAGAAGAAGTAAGGGTTGTGTTGTTTTTTTTTAATCTTAAACTCATAACCAATGGGTAATGGATTTTGCTCCTAAGGGATTTTATAATATCTTTTTAGTTGGAGTAAGAGAAGTGCTGTTTGTTTAGCAGTGATTCCTCTAGACCGCCGCTCAACCAGCAAGTGAAGGAGAAGTGAATACCCAACCCGTCCCAAATTCTGTGAGGAAGGAGAAGCCGAGTCACCCACCAGGTGCTTGTCGTCAGCTACTTGTGGTACTAAAGGAAAGGGGAGAATACCAGGATGAGCTGTGGATCCCAGATATTTTTAGTGGTGTCTTAAAGGGAAAGGGATACTGATAGCTGAGGTTGCTCAAGGAAGCTTCATATTCTGCTCAAGGATAAGGAAGGTACCGTAAAGGATGGACCAGAGGTCACAGTTTAACCTAGACAGAGTCACATATTTACAGATTTCAATACCTGGATGTATATGCTCAGAGATACTGGTAGAAAGTGCCATTTTTCCTGTCCGAACAATTTCCTCCAGAATGTTATGTTGGAACACTAGCGCTGTGTCTGGTGCCATCATTGGCGTTTATTAAGGGGCGGCTAACTGATGCCTAGGGCCAAGGAGGTGAATTGCTCACCCTGTGTCCCCCACCTCAAGGGAAGAACCTACACCAGGGAAGAGAGATGAAAGATGACATGGGACCATAGATTTAGCCCCAATATTTAGAGAGTGCCCTGTGTCTTATTGAGGAGGTCCCTAGCGCAGGGAGGGCTGCAAACTGTTTGGGTTTTCAGGATAACCCTAATGAATCATGAAATAGATTTGTATACAGCTGAGGCAGAATGCATACAAATCTCTCTCATGCATATTCCTTGGAGATATCCTGAAAACCTGACTGATTTGCGGCCCTTGAGGACTGGAATTGCCCGTCCCTGCTGTAGCACAGTAGCTACCTACAAGATGTCATATCTGTCTTTACAACTTCCATCTCGAGCTGGGTAAATTACTGTATCTTTGAAGACTACAAAGCAGGCAATTTTCAGATGCCTGACTAAATGAAAGCTCACCCTACTGAGTTTATGGCTACCTCTTGGGCACAGAGAATAGAGGCGCCACTGATAAATATCTGCATGACAGCTCCCTGGAAAACAGTACATATCTTTGCTACATATAATTGTATTGATACCTGGTATCTACCAATGTGACTTTGGGATGCAGGGTTCTCCAGGCTATAATCAACCATCCCTAGATGGAGACTACTGTGGTAGGCTCCATCTGGTCCAATCTGGGCTGAGAAACAGCAGAACAGAGGGTTACTCATCTGATTAGTCCATTTTTTTCAGTCTCACACCAACCCATCCTGTATCCTTGATCACAGTGTGTGGCTAGTACATTTTGAGTATGTAATTGATTCTAAAAAACTACTGTACAAGTCTACTTGGACTGGCACGGAAGAGACAATGACAGGAGGAGCCAAAAAGTGCTTCTGAAATGCTAGCCTCACCCAGCAGGTGGCACTGTACTCATGTGGTCCAGTCAGGTGTGAGGCTGACAAAAAGTTAGCAGGGAAGTAGGTCTATTTTACAGTACTGTACAAAGGAAGTTGATCATATGTACCATCTGGTATTGTTATCTATAGAAACTTCCCATGGGTACTAAATAGTTTAAACTGTTGAAATATATGCCATTATTGATTTGGCTGTTATTGTCCAATTATTTGGACAAACCAGCATTACAGCCTGTTGAGCTTTCGTCAAAGTAGAGGGAGGTAGAAGAATTAGAATAAAACCACTCCAACTTTTTTTTAATTTTAATAATTTTAATTCCTTTGCTAAAGCTCTTCTCTACCAGTCATTGTGATGAGAGTCAGATAAGTTGAAAGGGCAGTTTTCTTCTGCATTGTGCAAGTAAGGAAAAACATATAACATGACAATTAATGATAATCAACTCCACTTGAAATTTAATTTTCAAGTAAGCACCTTAGATATGGAAAAGACAAGAAATGTTTGGTCTACCGCAAGTTTTAATCCTTAAGTGTCGGACCATTTCAGGTTCACCAAGGAAAGAAAATAGTAGCATAACAGATGACAGAAAAAGACCAGTTAAGTCTGTCCAGCCTGCCCACCCATTGCATGAAATACTACACCTAAAAGCAGCTAAATTGGCACGCCTTTAATGGTAGCGCAGGTTTTACGTTTGTGAATAGTAACACCATGTTTTACTTACCACGAAGTAAAAAGACTGTAACAAGGGTTTCAGCTTTGATGTACTGTTACTGCTCACAAGTTTCAGGTTTCTGCACCTTAATAAAAGCTTGTATGTATTACTATTCATCTCATGGGAATTCGGTTTAGATGTGGTAGAGATGTGGCTGGTTTGCAGCATCTGTGAACCACAGCTGCTAACTCTTGGCCCTTGATGACAGATGTAGCTAAAATTATAAAGGTTTCACTTCAGTTTCCAAAGATGTGTTTGTTGTGTCATTTCAAACACCTTGCCAGAAGAAGTAGTTCCAAAACCAGGAACTATTCAGATGTACTCTGAATGTAAATATCACTGCTTTTGGTAGTCTTACACAAACAGCTGAGTGTTTTCATGGTACTTCAAATGGCCACACCTATCCCAATATGTGTGCTAGCATGTGCTGAAGTGCTGGCAATAGAATCGGTGCATTCTGTAGATGGTTGTAAAATATAGCATTTTCATCTGTCCAGTGGGGACAGGCCAAATGCAAAGTGACTCAAACAGTGCTGGTACCTAAAAGAACCACCCAGAAAACTGATATATGGACCCAGACTTATGAAGGGCTTTCTTCATCCTGTGCATCTTAGACAAACAAGCGTCCCGCCTCCCAACAGCGATGTACCAAACCCCTCCTTTCGAAAGATAAGGTGGCAAGTGTACACCACATCTTTTCTCTAAAACCCTTGAGAGGAAAGATGCCTTTTCAATTTGGAAACAGTTTGGCAGATCATTTGCCAGAAAACATATGCAGTGTCAGGCCAATACAGTAAAACCCGAGGGAGAGCCGGCGCTCCGAGGCGAGCGCCCGCTCTCCCGACACGCGCACAGGGCACTCTCCTGTGCACGCGATTTAGTATGCAAATGAGGGCCCAGGGTAAAAAGAGGCGCTAGGGACACTAGCGCGTCCCTAATGCCTCATTTTTCACAGGAGCAGCAGCTGTCAGCAGGTTTGACAGCCGACGCTCAATTTTGCCGGCATCGGTTCTCAAACCCACTGACAGCCACGGATTCGGAAAACGGAAGCCAGCATAATTGAGCGTCCGTCTTGTGGGCTGTGGGCCGATTTTAAATTTTTTTTTGGGGGGGGGCCTCCAACTTAATATCGCTGATATTAAGTCGAAGGGTGTACAGAAAAGCAGTTTTTTCTGCTTTTCTGTACACTTCCCCAGCGCCGGCAGAAATTAACGCCAGCCTTTGGGCAGGGGTTAATTTTTGAAAGTAAAATGTGTGGCTTGGCTGCACATTTTGCTTTCTGGATCGCACGGGAATAGCTAATAGGGCCATCAACATGCATTTGCATGTTGCGGGTGCTATTAGCTTCGGGGGGGGGGGGGGGGTTGGACGCGCATTTTCGATGCGCTATTACCCCTTACTGGAAGGACTTTCTAATTAAAATGAACAAGAGCACAACCAGCACCTGTTTAAATTACCCTTAGCTAACAAACAGGCTGATACAGTACAGTGCGCTCTGTTAGCCCGAGTTTGGATGCGCGTTTTCGACGTGCTATTACCCCTTACTGGAGCGCACTGTACTGTATAGGCCTGTTTGTTAGCTGAGGGTAATTTAAACAGGTGCTGGTTGTGCTCTTGTTCATTTTAATTAGAAAGTCCCTCCTCTTCCTGACTATTGAGTTGGGGGATGAGTCTTCTTTTGGGTGTAATTTTCATGCTTGAAGAGTAAACTTACTTGGCAGAAGAACAATTTCCTAGCCCGTGGCACGTTGGTCAGTTTCCCAGAATATCCACCTGGGAACAATGGAGGTGCAAATAAACCTACAAAGGTTAACTGTTTTCTCCCAGATTCAATTTCTCTGTACAGTTTTCACCCAGTGTTGCACACTTCTTCAGCACCTGTACCACCAAAACTTCACAGTAACATATATCCTAGTCTTTACCCCTTTAAAAAAAAAAATCCCTTTTGTGAATCAGTTATTCAGCTCTTTGGGGCCGATGTAATAAGGTGCGCTGAAGCTGCCGCGGGATTGTGCGTGCATTTTCCTGCGCAAAGACCTATACGGGTATGTAATAAGGGTTTTGTGTAAGAGGGGGAAAAAAGCACATACAAACACGCCAACAGACCTGCATTTTTTCTGCATGCTAATGGCATGCAAAGGAGGCAAATATCTAATCATGGGCAATGCAGGAAGCCACAGTAGCAGGGAGATCGGGTTAGTGCGGGTTTTTTTAATGTGAGTTTTAGCGCTTAGGGCAGGAGTTAACTGAAAGCGCCAGTGTGGAGACCGGTTTTTTGATACTTTTGTGGGTCAGCCAAGCGGTGGACAGAGCTGGTAGAGAGAAGGCAGCTTCTCAATGAAGCAGAATCGCTGATCTGCATTTCACGCTCTCGCTTGGAGTCTGATCTTGAAGGGATTAGATATTGCTCTACCCACCTTCACATCAACTTCTGGACCTCAAATGTATTCATTTTTTTGGAAAAGAAAGGGTTTTGCCTCGAGAATCAATCGCAGGCAGTGCCAATGGGTGTCCGCACAGATTTCTGCACAAATGTTTGTGCATTTTACCACAAAGGGCCATTTAGCATGCATTACTGCGCTTATTATGTCGTTTGTGTTTGGTGTGTGTGGCTTTTATGTGTGTATATAATTAGCATATGCGACCCTTTATTACATCCCATGCTTCTGTTGGTTTTTGCCATGTGTGCCGAAAAAATCCGTGCAGAAAAATGTGCTGTTAATATTCCTGTTTAAAATCCTGATAACCCCTATAGATACAAATAACTTGTTGAAAAGAAAAATTAATTTTATATGGGATTGAGGAGCTAAAACGAAATGCTTATTGTATAGAACGTTGCTAGAGCAAGGAGCCAAAACACATTACAGCAACACTGCGCTGTGGGTTTGCAGAAAGCCTCGTAATGGAGAGCCTTGTTATTAAAGTAACCATACTTGGCTAGTTTGTGGTACAAAGACAGCGGTTCTCTGGTTAAGCCTCCTTTCATTAAACATGTTGGCAGAAGCTCCCACAGATTTACATTTTTTTAATGAAGTTTCCCACAAACAAATTTATCGTTTGTAATCTGTTGTAGCAAAAAAAAAATACTAATGCATGCATACAATATATACATACATATCCCCCATCTTTGTAAATATCTTAACGTTAAAATTTTTGAAGTGGTCATCAACAGGAAATGAAAAAATAAAACTCATAGACTGTTGCATTTACCCTAAATGAAAGTAAAAGACTTCAATCTGCTGCAGGATTAAGTTAATCACATTGAGCAGTTTGGCGTGCCTTTGAACATTTGTCAAAGATTACTATCCTTTTTAAGAGGCTGTAGGCCTCATTTAAAAAGTTTTTTTTGTTGGGGGTTTTTTTTTGCTATGGGAACAAGTGGGAGAAAGCTGATGGCAAATCAGACCTCTTGATACTTTCATCTGTTTTCCCCCTAGAAAACCATCGCTTTGCTCCACAGATAACATATGCAATGTTTTTTCTTTTCTTTTTTTTTTCTTTTTTTTTTATAGTAGAGTAGGAGGAGATTTTCTTTGACTCGTTTAACCTACTTCTTTGCTGAATGCCTCTTTATTATACATTTGTGCCAAGACCAGGTTTATACAGATTGCTGAGATTATTTGACTTTTAAATCATGTTTTTCACTGAAATAATATCAATCTCTCATGCAGTGTACACAAAGCCAAGCACTCTTTCATTACTTTGTTGAACTAGGTCGATATAGAGCATCTTAGGCACAGGTTAGTACACTTGTTATTGTGTACCATGCTGTAACCCTGCTGAAAAATCCCTTTGGAATTGAGACGTTGGTCTAGTATGCGTCCTTAAATGCACTTAATATTATTTTTCCCTCTTGGAGTTCTTTGCTTTCTTAATGTTGTGACCTGTGGTCAGCTGCTCCCAGTTTAGTAGTGGTGACATACTTATATTTTCCTTCTTTGGACAATCTTTAAGTCTGTCATTTCTTTTTTAAAAGCTCTGCTGCAGTCTCAAAATTGGGTTTGAGGGGTTGGAAATACCCCAGAAATTAAGCAAGAAAGGAATTGCACTGTCGAAGTGAGGAGGAACCTCAAAGCAAAGTGAACATTAAAACCAATTTGATAATAACCTGATGCTGTCACACTATGCCATATGTTTGAAGTAATACAAGTGGCTGTATTGATCCTGAAGAAAACTGGACATTTTGCAGGTTGGGATATTTTTATAGCACCAGCCTTATGAATAATATAAAAATGCTGTTGTTTGAACTTTCTAAACAACCTAGGTCCCTGTCACCTGAAGAAGGGACTTGTGTGGTCTCAGCATCTTTGGATAGTTCTCATATTGGTACAATAAAAGGTTGTGTTGGGCTTTTTCTTTCTTTTTGAAAGAGGTTATACCCTCCTGCTTTGTTACAACATTGTGTCCACAGTGAGAGTGGATGGCAAGGCGGTAACACCCCCCCCCCCCCCCCACACACACACACACACACACACACCCACCCACCCCTTATTCATCAGCATTCAGGATCTGCCAAAAGGCCAAGAAGAGACTATCCTCAGCCTATTGCTCAAAGCCTGTGTTTCATTCGATATTTGGGCTTTTCCTAAAGGCTGAGATTGATGGCACTATAAAAAGGTACAATCTGCAAAGAACCCCTGTCTTGGAAGTAAAGATTTTTGTCAGGCTTTCATAAATTAAGTGTTTCTGATAGTATTTTTCCCTTGTGCTACTAATCACTGTCAAACTGACATGTTTCAGCTAAATCATATTGACAGTGTGTGTGGTAGTATTAATCTTGGCTGATTAACTCCCAGCCCTTAGTAAGGCAAGGCGCTGTAATTTAATTAAGGGATTTGCCGTCCTTCTCCAGGCGGTACCATGAAGAGTGACTAATTTGAGTACTTGGCGTTGTAGGGGTGGTCTTGAAGCTACTTTCCCAGCAATGGGCTCTTTTTTTAATACAAGGAAAAAAACACACAAGATTCAGTCATGCTTTTAGAACTGTCATGCTTTTTTTCTCTCTCTATCTAAAGCTATTTCTACCTATCTCTTTCCTTTGCCTTTGCACTTTTACCGTAAACATGATTATGAAAATAATAAAAAAAAACACACAGCAGCCACCAGCAGATATATATTATCCAATATTTAGCGACAATAGAAATTTCGGAGGTTTAAAGCTGGCATAGTAAATGCTAAAAAAATGTGCTTTAATGAAAAGACAGGCATCTTGGCAGACAGGCATTAGAATTCTCTTTTAATAGGGGCTGCTTGCGAAAAAGAAAAGGCTGTCACAAAGAGACCACAAATGCTGTACTGTCAGTCCAAGTGTATTCAGCATGTTGCTTTTATTTCATGAGCTCATTACCTAATTTTTACATATAACACGCTTCATTTTAAGCAAAGAGATTTCAAGCTGGCCAAATGGCATGGTGACAACGTTCTTAAGAATTCTGTCATCTATCACTACAGCCATCATTTCTATTCAACTCTCAGGCTCCAGATTGTCCCCAGCCCAAATGAATAAGTCCACAAATTCTAAAGCTGATATTCAAGCTCAGTGTCAGCAAACCGTCCGGCCTGAAAATTCTTTTTGTTAAGATGAGGCATAAGATATATGAAAACTAGGTGATATTTATATGGGGCTGTTATTAAAGGAAAGTACAGGTTCCCAAGGAGGATTTCACTGGCACCAAAAGATTCCCTCCTGTAATCTGTATATCTTATTCCTGTGACAATGGCACTTTGATTACAGTTATTCCTAATCTCCACACTGTAGCATTTGAAGTATTTCAGAAGCCTGTCATCATAAACAGATTTGTTATACCTATACTGTCCTTTTTGCCAAAACTTTGGTTTCAGTAGCCTAAAGTTGATCCTTGACATTCTGATTTACATTTAACAGGCTACCTGGAAACAGCATGTACATATGTGTGTGTGCGTGTAAGAGCAGTAACATACTAGCATCGTCTGCTCAATTGATATCTCCTTGACTGCTCATTCTCAGCTTTAATCGGGGACACATTCCAGGGAGTATCAATATTCCCTTCGGATCTGCATTCACCCTTGAAGGCGATTTAGTCCAGGGCACCTCCAGTGCAACACTCCAGAGCTTCAAAGGGAGAGTTATTGTGATAGTGGGACACGTGCACCATCTGTCAGAGGTATGGTATTCCAAACCAAATCTAGGATTGGTGTCAAATTTTATTTCTCCGAGGACAAGCAGGATGGCAATCCTTGCATATGGGTGACATCATCAGAAGGAGCAGGCATGGAGTTTTGAAATAAAAGATTCTAGAAGGTTTTAGCATGTTCTATTCAGCATGTGCAGCTGCAGTCACTTCCCTGCCTCCCAGGCAGGGCCCCTCAGTCTCTTGTCTTCCACAGAATCTGTAAGATACGGTTCTTTGCTCTCTCTCTCATTGCTACTATAGTGAAAGTTTCTGGAGCTACAGAAGCTGTTCTTTTTTAGCAGAGCCCTGCAGAGTTTTTGTTTTCTATCTCTCTTTGGTAATTTTCTTTATTTTAGTCTGTTCTTGGGTTGTTTTCTTTTGTTTGTTACTTTCTTCAGCGCAGTCTGGTCAGAGTTGTTCTAGTTTTAATATTTTCATTAAAAAAGTTATGAATTCATTCTTTTACCTCTGTCTTTTGCCTTATGGGACTAGCACTTCACAAGTTCCCTGTGTGATCGAAATAGGCCTCTAGTGTTTGTATTTATCAGATATTTATTGACCACCAATACTGAAGCCCAAACATACATACATACATAATTAAAATACAATGCAGTGACATAAAAATTTGACATAAATGAACCATTCTAACCTAAATCACATCTTAATCAGCATTAACCTGGTTCTCTTAGTTGAAAGCCATCCTAAACCAATGCACTTTAAGAAAATCTTCAAAGGTCTTGGAGCTATTCAGCATCCATAGCTCATAAGGTAATGAGTTCCAAAGACCCGGAGCTACCACCGAGAATGCCCACTCCTTTGTTTCCATAAAGCGTGCTTGTCACACGGAGGGATATCTAATAATCCTCTCTGAAAGGACCATAGGACCCAAGCTGAATCTATCAAAAGCAGCTTATGGCCCAACATAAGTACTTTATAAGTCACTCGTGACTGGACTGGTAGTCATCAGTGAAAGTCTTTCAGCACTGGAGAAATATGCTCCCACATAGACTGCCAAAAAATAAGTCTTTCTACAGCATCTATAATGCCTTTAGAGCTACATCTGGAAGACCAGTGTAAAGCATTAACTGAGTTTCTCATCAAGGCAGGAGCTCTATGCAATTCGGTCCAACGTTGTGCATCAACTTAGTCCAGACAGTGAAGGATACAAGATGAAGGAGCATTCCTGTGGTGGGGAGAGATCATCCTCCCCACATTTTTGGGAACTGCATTAGTTTCCATGAGCCAAAATTTATTATCACCTGTGGTGCCCTGTATGATACAGCCTCCCTTCCTGCCCTGCCAGCATGTCCAAAGATGAGTGGAAAAACCTAAGCACGGGCAATTAGCACTGCTGATGCACTATTAGTGCCAGTATCCGTTGTCGGATGCCGTACACATCTACATGCCAGAGCACCAATGAGATTCATCACTGGGCCATGCTATTGAGTGACACGAAGTCCAGGGGCACTGGATACAGTTAGGTATGGGTGCCATGCACCATCCACCATGAGTACCATCAGCGCCATCCAGGGCTGGCAGCATTTAGCACTGTTGCACTGTGGACTCTGTCAAGTTTATGAATGCCAGGGACATCATAGAGTTTCATTGACACACTATTGGTGGTATTAGAAATCATGCTCTGCTGTTGTCACCACTATAAACCACCATTTATTTATTTATTTATTTAAATTTCTTATATACCGGCATTCGCGATGGGAGTCGCATCATGCCGGTTTACAAATAACAAGGTGTGACAACAGAATAAATACTTAATAACTTAAAAACATTAACATGTGATAGAAGAATAAGGTAGCAGTTACAATAAAACAGGGATAAAATGCAACTTGGAATGAAGAGAAGGCAAAAGAGAGATTAACACTGAGATAACAAAAGAATGACCAAGGTAAATAAAACCAAGGTAAATAAGTGGCAATAGAACCATGGGTTCTATTGCCACTTCTGCTGAGTACCACAGGTGTTGTCCGCACCATAGAGTGCCATGGGCTCCATCAGTGCTGTTGAACACCATGAGCATTGTTGAATGCCATTGGGTGCCGTGTGCACCTTTGGTACATGCCACTGACACTGTTGAGTGCTGAGAGTGCCATCAGTGCCTTTGAGTACCATGATGCCACCATCTTTGCTGTAAGGCCTGTCAATGCTGTTGAGTGTGCCATTACTGCTGGTGAGTGCAATGAGCACCTTGGGTGCCATTAATGCCAGTGAACACCAGGTGCATCATCTACACTATAGATGCTATTGAGCATCGTTGACGCCATCGAGTGCCTTGGGTGCTGGCCATGCCATTGTGCACTATTAGTGTGGCATGAGTGCCTCGGGTGCCGTCGAATGCCATCAGTGGGGCACTGTACAGTGCCATTGAGCACCATGTGTTGCTGGCCAAGTGCCGCTAATGCTGGGTGACATAGAGAAGGTGTCAGAAGTCACTGACCCTATTGACTGTGGGCACTACCGTGCACCATCTGGAAGCTTCAGGCATTGGGTACCGAAGGGCACCAGTGCTGATGGACTTGGTGCTGTTAAAGTGCACCTGGCTCCTGCCATGGCAGTGACAGTGGGCCATGCTGGCTGACACTGTGTCAGTGTAGGGCACTGCAGTGTCGGACACCCTGTGCCGATGACTGCAAGCATGTGTTCCACCCTGAAAAGCAGTACAGACACCATGTGGCTGTTAAGTGCTGCTGTGCCACTAACCATTCATATATCGTTTTCAGGTGCCGTATCCTGCTTAGTGTCAAGAATAGGGATGTGGCTGGGGTGGAGTGGGAGACCTCAGGAGAGCATCCTGCAAACACAAGTGAGTTTCCTGGTCCCTCCTGGTTGCATTAGCCAGTTGGGATGGGAACCAAGAGAGGGGAGACAGGGATTACTACCCTAATTTTCCACCCACAGGAGAAGGTAAAAGGCCTCCACAGGATCTCTCCTTTGGCAGCTTGTGACCTGAATCCCCTGTGCTGGGGAGCTTCCAGAGCTTGCACTATCGCAAGCCCTCTGTTCCCTTGCGGGGGCTATGCCTAGTCATGGCATGGCCTTTGATCAATCACAGGATCTGAACAACTCCTTATACTGTTAGAATCACCAAATGCTCGCTCTCTTGCACATAGTGAGGGAGCACCCCTTCCCCCCCCCCCCCCCATTTTTCCTTTTCTCTTTCTGTCAGCAGCTTTCCTCTCCCTTGTACAGGGAGTACAGGGCTCACTGAATCAGAGGATCCTTGCCCAGATTCCTATATCACTGACATGTTACAACCCCGGTATTCAGGGGTTATGCGAGTTTGTTCACTGAATTCAGCAGATTATCCTTATTCTATACTCTTTCCATTCGCTTGCTGAGAAATGATTTATAAGCGTCTTGGTGTCGCCTGCCATATCAGCCACACTTACCTCACAGGAAGAGGAATGTGGTCTGGTTGAAGTTCTATTGCTGACTCACATGGAGTTCTGCACTTGATCCTCTCCTAGAAGTAAGTGTGTTATTAAAGGCCTGCTAAGGGGAATCTTATTTTCTTCTCAGGAAAGCGGTACTGCGTCACTGTCACCATACGTTCCGTGCCTGATTGACAGATCCCATGACAGCATGGCTAATTCAGCCCTGCTATCGACAGAAAAAATTGCAAATCAAAAAGAAAAAGTAAACAAAAGTATATTTTGAGAACATATTGAGGGAATATAATATGATAAATTGACACTAGTGGGTTTTTGTTTGTGTATTCCATTTGTCACTGGTTACTCAGTTAGATTATTAGTAGATTGTATAGTACATAAGTTGTAATAA
This sequence comes from Rhinatrema bivittatum, assembly GCF_901001135.1. Classification (NCBI taxonomy): domain Eukaryota; kingdom Metazoa; phylum Chordata; class Amphibia; order Gymnophiona; family Rhinatrematidae; genus Rhinatrema; species Rhinatrema bivittatum. The sequence goes on from NC_042615.1 coordinate 300,016,766, forward strand.
CAGTCTGTTGTTTCTCTTCGGATACAGGTAATCTGCATCCTTTCATTGGGAGACTTACAGTTCCTCAAAGTCTACCCAGTTTTCTTCTTGTCATGAAGAAATTTGTTTTATCCATAGCCAAGAGATCTATTTTCTCTTGGTTAGTGAATTGTGCTTTTCTGTTACCTAGGCCAACCTGACGGGCCGATACAGTAAAAATCGCGGGAGAGCGCCTGCTCTCCTGTGCGCGCGATAGAGTAAATTAATTTATTTAAATTAGGGTTCGCGGCAAAAAGAGGCGCTAGGGACACTAGCACGTCCCTAGCGCCTCTTTTTGGACAGGAGCGGCAGCTGTCAGCGGGTTTGACAGCCGACGCTCAATTTCGCCGGCATCTGTTCTCGAGCCCGCTGACAGCCACGGGTTCAGAAACCAGACGCCAGCAAAATTGAGCGTCCGGTTTTCAAGCCGCGGGCCCATTTTCAATTTTTTTTTCAATTATTTTTTACTTATTTTAACTTTTGGGACCTCCGACTTAATATCGCCATGATATTAAGTCAGAGGGTGCACAGAAAAGCAGTTTTTACTGCTTTTCTGTGCACTTCCCCGGTGCCGGCAGAAATTAACGCCTACCTTTGGGTAGGCGCTAATTTCTGAAAGTAAAATGTGCGGCTTGGCTGCGCATTTTACTTACTGAATTGCACGGGAATGGGTGCGGGGGGGGGGTGTTGGACGCGCGTTTTCGACGCGCTATTACCCCTTACTGAATAAGGGGTAAAACTGGCACGTCGTAAACGCGCATCCAATCGCGGGTTAACAGTGCGCTCCACTGTGCTAGAACTCTGATTGCATCACTTTCAAACTCATGAAGAAGGATTTTCACCACACTTCCTTGGTGTACCCTTGCTTTCACAGTGGCTCCTGATGCAAACCTGAATTTTAAACATCCTGTCCTACAGAGAGACTTCAATGAGTGGAACCCAACTCCATTCCCTCCAATAATCTGTTACTGGTCAGGCTGCCTCAAAAAAGAAAAAAAAAGAAAAATACTGATTATATAAGGTTGGACTGTTGCCAATCACAATGGCAATGCCTTTGGCACTGTTTAGTTTTTTCCCTTTTTGTCTGAGGCAGCCTGTAGTTTGGTAATCGCCCATATGTGAGGTCTGCTATCCTGCTTGTCCTTGGAGAAAATAAGGTTACTTACTTGTAACAGGTGCTTTCCGATGAACAACAAGATGTCAGTCCTCACGACTCCCTCCTACCTCCCCTTGGAGTTGGTTTCTCCAAATCTTAATGTAATGTCGGCACAGGAGTAGATGCTGATGAGCACTTGCTGCTGAGGAGTGACAGGCATAGCCTTGTGGGCAAACCCATTAGGCCCATCCTGTCAGCTGGCAGACGCACCCTGTAGTGGGACAGGCTGGAGTTTCGCCTACACCAGCCATCTTCCCCCGCAGGTTGAGCCCTTGGGTTCTGGTGGCCAGCATGTCTTAGGTGGGTCCCTAGGACAGTGGCTTGAACAAGAGTCCAAAAGCCGGGCAGAGATAAGGGTAGGTAGCAGACAAGGAGAATCAGTAGACAAGGCCGGAGGTCAGGGCAGGCAGCAGACAAAGATGGTCCGAGTCCAGAGCCAAGGTCAGAATCTAGGAAGTCAAACCGAGAGATGGTGGGACAAGATGAGACAGAACAATACAAGACTGGAGAAAGGCACAGATGGGAACAGGACCAGGCAAGGTTAAGGACTCAGGAACAAGGAAAGAGACAGAGGCAGGACTGGAATGCAGGAATACGGAATGGACAGGAGCAATGCAACAATCACTGAGAAGAAAGGCACATTAGGAGACCTGTTGATGAGACGAGAAACAACTGCGGGGCCTGGGCTAAAGTAGTGCAGGGGGGTGACATCATCAGAAGGCACCGTTCAGGTTCTTCCCACCACTGCATGCATGTTAAGTGTGTGCAATCGTGAACGTCTGCAGAGAGGCCAGCGCTTTCCTGCCACATGAGAGCGGGTAAGTGCTGCGGATCTTAACACTTAGCTGTATCATAGACTAAAGGGGCGCTGCCTAGAAGACAGGGAGGTGACTGCAGCTGCACATGCTCAATAGAGCATGCTAAAAGCTTCTAGAGTCTTTGAAATCAGAGTTCCATGCCGGACATCTAATAATGTCACCCATTTGTGAGGACTGACATCCTGCTGTCCATTGTAGAACTCCTGTTACAGGTAAGTAACCTCATGTTATAAATATAGCTAGACATCCTGTAATTCCAAAATGTGTGTTTTCTTGCCTCTTGTTTACTGCAGTACTCTTAAAAACACCTCACACAGTAACAGCTGTAAGTGAACTTTTCTGACTGAATTCCTGGTTCTAAGACATATGCATATTATTATGACCACACCTTTACCTGTGTGCTCAGTTAATGATCAGCGGAACTTTCCTTCAGGCAAATTAAAACACTTGCATGTGCAGCTTAAACTGAGTTTCCAAAAAATGGACTTGCTTTTTATTTATTTATTTATTTATTTAGTAAATGGAACAAGGCTAGTGAGCACATATTTATGACCACACACCATGTTATTTGCATATTGTATTATCTGCAAATTGTTTGTTGACCCTTAATTCTACAAATCCAAGTGGACTAACATGGCAAGCACAATTCTTTGCTCATTACGTTAGGATGCAACTTGTAATTGACTCACTACAGTGCATTCATCTGTGTTAATGTGGCCTAACTGAAAATAATAAAATGAGCTGTGTAGAATACAAATATATGCTAAGCAGCTCATTAATTGTTCATACAAGTTATTACAAATTGCGGTAAGTAAGCAATGCAATTTCTACTAACCCACTAGGACCATTGGAAGATAACTGCAATTCCTAAATTGTAGTTAACATTTTGCTGATGCCTTGAAGAGACTAATACATCTGCCAGATTGGATATCTTACCCTCTAATCCCCTACATGTAAGGCCAATGTAAAGGGCTTCTGTGCCAGGGCATACTTCAGCCTAAGGCCAGCCACACCATTTTCTATTTGGTGCCAGCAGGAGGGAATAAAGTCTCCTGTGCTTCATTCATTATCCAAGCAACATAGGACAGGGTAAGCCTTGGGAGGAAGGGGTTATGAGTTCTCCAGGCGGGTGCCAAGTAATGCCAGGGGATGGGGGTTCTAATGGGGGAGCAATTGGGTGATGCTGCTGGGAAACTGGAAGTAAGATCAGGCTATTGGAAACTCCTTACATAAGAACATAAGACTTGCCATACTGCGGCAGACCAAGGGACCATAAAACCCAGTATCCTGTTTCCAACAGTGGTCAATCCAAGTCACATGTACCTGGCAAGTACCCAAACAGATAAATCACAAGCTAATTAATTACCATATTAGTAGTTTATGGATTTAACCTCTAGGAACTTATCCAAACCTTTTTTAAACCCAGAATACTAACTGTTGAAACCACATCCCCTGGCAGTGAATTCCAGAGTTTAACTCTGCACTGAGTGAAAAAAAATTTTCTTTGATTTCTTTTACATGAGCTATTTGCTAACTTCATGGAGTGCCCCCTGGTCCTTCTGTTATCTGAGAGTAAATAACCGATTTACAGTAACTTGTTAAAGTCCTTTCATGATTTTGTAGACTTCTATCACCTCCCCCTTCTCACTTCTCCAAACTGAACAGCCCTAACTTCTTTCGCCTTTCCTCACAGGGCAGCCACTCCATGCCCCATATCATTTTGGTCGCCCTTCTCTGCACTTTCTCCAGTGCAGCTATATCCTTTTTGAGATGCAGTGACCAGAACTGCACACAGTATTCAAGGTGCGGTCTCACCATGGAGCGATACAGATGCATTATGACATCCTCCGTTTTATTTTCCATTCCTTTACTAATAACTTGTCCAAACTGTTTTTAAATGCAGCTACACTAATAGCTTTCACTACATCCTCTGGCAAAGAACTCCAGAGCGTAATTATGCTTTGAGTAAAAGCATAGTTTCTCTTATTACTTTTAAATGTATTACCTAGTAACTTCATTGTGTGTACCAAGTCTTTTTACTTTTTGAAGGAGTAAACAAATGATTAACATTTACTCGTTCTATTCAAGTCATTATTTTATAAATCTCTATCATATCTCCCCTCAACCGTCTGTCCTCCTAGCTAAAGTGTCCTAACCTCTTTAGCCTTTCCTCATAGAGGAATTGTTCCATTCCCTTTATCGTTTTGGTCATTGTTCTTTTTCCTTTTCTACATCTATATCTTTTTAGAGATGTGGTGACCAGAATTACACACAGTACTCAAGATGAGGTAGCATCATGTAATGATACAGATGCATTATAATGTTTTCTGTTTTATTCTCCATTCCTTTCATAATAACCCCTAGCATTCTATTTGCTTTCTTGGCTGCTGCTGCATACTGAGCAGAACATTTTAACATATTATCAACGATGATGCCTAGATCCTTTTCCTGAATTTTGAATCCTATCGTGGAACCTTGCTTTGTGTAGCTATAGTTAGGGTTATTCTTCCCTAAGTGCATCACTTTGCACTTGTCCACATTAAATTTCATTTTCCATTTGCGTGCCCAGTCTCCCTGTTTTGCAAGGTCCTCTTGCAATTTCTCACAATCCTCTTGTGATTTAACAACTTTCAGTAATTTTGTGTCATCAGCAAATTTGATCATTTCACTTGTTCCCATCTCCAGGTCATTTATAAATATATTAAAAGCAGTGGTCCCAGAAAAGAACCCTGGAGCAGTCCACTATTCATCTTTCTCCATTGTGAAAATGTACCATTTAGCCCTACTCTCTGTTTCTAACTTTTAACCAGTTGGCAATCCATAATAGGTCACTGCCCTCATCCCATGACATTTTAATTTCTTAAGAAGACTCTCATAGGGGACTTCATCAAATGCTTTCTGGAAATCCAGATACACTATATCAACTGGCTCACCTTTATCCACATGTATGTTTATGCTCTCAAAAAAAGTAGCAAACTGGTGAGGCAAAATTTCCCTTGGTTAAATCCATGTTGGCTTTGTCCCATTAAACTATGCCTATCTATATATTCAGCAATTGTGTATTTTATGAAAGTTTCTACAATTTTGCCTGGCATGGAGATCAGATTTATCATATCATGGAGATATGATATGATGGAGATATGATTTGCTGAATCGCCCCTTGATCCAGTCTTCAGATACCATAGACAATGTTAGTTAGTTTGCAAATTTCCAATAGCAGGTGTGCAATTTCATTTCTCAGTTCTTTCAGCACTCTGGGATGTATTCATCTGGTCCAGGTGATTTGCTACTCTTTAGTTTGTCAATTTGCCCTAGTACATCTTTGAGGTTCACTGATATTTCCTTGGAATCATCACCTTTATTTATTTATTTATTTAAAAAGTTTTATATACCGCACAAATGGATATAATATATCCGTCTAGGCGGTTAACAATATTCAAGACACATGCATAATTTTAAAACAAATACAGACATTTATATACAACACATGAAAATTATGTAGGGTTCATTTATAGGTAAATTATAGAAATATTATTGTAACTGAAAAGCTTGAGTGAAGAGATGAGTTTTTAATAATTTTTTGAATTCTCTACGATTAGAGGTTAAATGGATACAGTCTGGTAAAGAGTTCCATAATATTGGACCAGCAACTGAAAATGATTTTTTGAATGGGTATCTCTCTTACAATGAATTCCAAAGCAAAGAATACATTTAATCTCTCTGTCATCCCTAAGTGCCCCTTTTACCCTTTGATTATCTAATGGTTCAGCTGACTCCCTTGCAGGCTTTTTACCTTGAATGTACCTGAAAATGTTTTTATTATGAGTTTTTGCTTCCATGGTAAACTTCTTTCCAAATTATCTCTCTTCCTTTCTTATCAATGCTTTGCATCTAACATGCCAATACTTTATACTGTATCCTGCTTTCTTCATTTGGATCTCTTTTCCATTTCTTGAAAGATGTTCTTTTAGCTATTATACCCTCTCTCACCTCACCTTCTAACCATGCCGGTAGTCATTTAGACTTCCTGCTACCTTTTCTAATGCGTGGAATACATCTGGTCTGAACTTCCAAGATGGCATTTTTAAACATTGTCCATGCCCGATATATACTTTTAACCTTTGCAGTTGCTCCTTTCAGTTTTTTCCTAACCATTTTCCTCATTTTTCATAGTCACCTTTTTGAAAGTTGATTGCTATTGTAGTAATTTTTTTAGTGCTCTCCCTTCAGTTAAGTCAAATTTGATCATGTTGTGATCACTATTGCCAAGTGGCTCCAACATTTACCTCTTGCACCAAATCCTGTGTTCCACTAAGGACTAGGTATAAAACAGTTTCTCCTCTTCTTGGTTCTTGTGCCAGTTGCTCCATGAATCAGTCATTTATTTCATCTAGGAACTTTACCTCTCTATCATGTCCTGATGTAACATTCACCCAGTCAATACTGGGGTAATTGAAATCAGCCATTATTACTGTGCTGCTGATTTTGTTAGCTTCCCTAATTTCTTTTAGCATTTCATTGTCTGTCTGTTCATTCTGGCCAGGTGGACAGTAATATATCCCACTGCTATTTTATTCCCCTGTTCACCTGGAATTTCTAGCCAAAAAGATTCAACATTGCATTTTGTTTCCTGCAGAATTTTTATCCTATTTGACTCATTACTCACTTTCACATTCTGCATAGTGCCATCCTATAATTTCGTACCCTTGTATCACAGTGTCCCATTGGTTATCCTCCTTCCACCAGGTCTCTGAGATGCCAATTACATCAACTGTACCTCTTCATGCAGTGTTGTATGCTCTAACTCTCCCATCTTATTTTTAGACTTCTAGCATTTGTATGCAGGCATTTCAAATTGCTTTTGATTTGTATTAGCAACCTGCTTATCAGTTGAGAAGGGTAATTCCAAATCTTTCTGCTCTTTACTTAAAGACACACTTTAGCATTTATTGCATCCTCTCTAATGGGGTGCCCTAATTTCCCTCTTCTCTTAGTATCCTTCAAAGATATATCATTCCGAACCATGAGCTTCTGAGCGACTGTTTGCTTTCCCCTATCATCTAGTTTAAAAGCTGCACTATCTCCTTTTTAAAGATTAGTGCCAGTAGCCTGGTTCCACTCTGGTTAAGGTGGAGCCCATCCTTTTGGAAACCCCCTTTCCCCAAAATAATGCCCAATTCCTAACAAACCTAAAACCCTCTTCCCTGCACCATTATTTCATCCACACATTGAGACTTGGACCTCTGCCTGCCTCTGGGGTCCTGCATGTGGAACAGGGAGCATTTCTGAGAATGGAGGTTCTATATTTCAACTTTCTACCTAAAATCCTAAATTTGTCTTCCAGAACCTCCCTCTTGCACTTTCCTGTGTCATTGTTACTCACATTTACCAAGACAGCTGGCTCCTCCACAGCACTATCTAGAAACCTATCCATGTGCTGTGTGAGGTCCACCACCATCACACCAGGCGGGCAAGTAATCAATCGATCCTCATGTCCACCAGCCATTTAGCCCTGTAACCTTCCTAATAATCGAATCACTGACTGTAATGGCCATTCTAACCCTTCCCTCCTGGGCACGTGCTCTTGGAGACCCGTGTGAGAGGATACTAGATCACTTGAGGGCAGACCCTAGCTACACGATTGCTTCTTGCCTCATCAAGGTGATGCTATCCTTCCAAGTGATATTTCTCCTCCAAGACAGCACTGGGGCTGCCAGATTGGAGGTGGGACTTCTCTACTATGACCTTGAATATCTCATCTATATAGCTCTATGTCTCCCTTAGCTCCTCCAGGTCTGCCACTCGTTCTCTGAGGGCTAGGAGCTTTTGCACCTAGTACTCACATACAACTTCTTGCCACCTGGGAGATAATCATACATGTGGCACTCAGTGTAAAAGACTGGAAAGCCTCCCTCTTGCTGCTGAACTACTTTCTGCATCTCTAAGGCAATAGGGATGTTAAGCTAATCTATAGTACTTTGTCTATTTATTTATTTAATATTTGTGTGACAGTGACCCTCAAAACACTACAATTAATCAAGACAATTATCCACCGTATTAACTCTCGTTTGAATTACATTCCTTCTGTGTAAAATCTATAGTAAATTTATAGTAAAGAATCTAAAGATAGGCGCCTTGCAGCAGAAGAGGACCGAAAGGCTCATTTGCATATCCAAGCAGCCCTCGGGAGCGAGGACTCCATAGGTCATCACAAGTGAATCCAGGCTTCAGGCTCCACAAACCCAGTTCCCAGAGGCCCTGTACCCCTTGCAGCAGAAGAGGTCTGGAAGTGCACACCTAATGGCACGCGCTCCTTAAGTTTCCTTACTATAAATGTACTACAGATATCATACAGAAGGAATTTAGTTCAATAGAATTGGGTATGGCACACTGGGGGCCCATTGCAAGTTGTCTTTGGAACAGGCTTGCAGTAGATACTATAACTCACAATAGCTATCCTCAAAATTTCTTTTGACACCTATTCTACAAAATGCTTTATGCCCTTTAGTACATCAGGTATGTCAAAATAGGCATGTTAATATCAGCATGTTAGCAGCTGATTTTAAAACATCTTAGATCATAGACCCTTTAGTGTCTGTAGTCTGACTTGCAGTAAGTGATGTTAAGAGGTGTTTTTATTACATTCAAAGCCATGTCTACTGCATTTTAGCAAGGACTGACAATGGCACAAGCTCTCAGATACATTCAGTGTAGCCAGCGGTGGACTCACGATGTCGAACCAGCCTGGGTATTTGCCGCCCAGGCCGGCCCAGGACACGTCACGTGGTCTGCTGAGCGCAGCTCTGTCACGGCCGCGCAAGGCAAATCACGTGACTGGAGCGATCGGCCCACCGGGGGATGCCCGATCCCCCGATAGGCCAATCCGCCCCTGAGTGTAGCTGACAACCATAGATACCATATTTTCTCGGTCCACTATCTCGGACATTCATTTCCCATGTCCCTTTTGCCCACTGTGTTTCTGACAGCTATGTACTGTGCTGCAACACTGACACAAGACGGAACAGAGCTGAACTGAACTGACTCCCTTAATTAAAGTGGGAGCACTGCAACATTACAAAACTGAATTAGAGCAATAGACAAGCATTGAATCCATTATTTACTAAAGCAATAATTTACTTTTTTCTTCCTATCTCTCTCGCCCTCCCTCCCTGAAAAAAAAAGAAAAATGAATGTTTCCAAGGTCAGCAGCACTGGGAGAGGTCAGGAAGGAAAGATAGTTAGAACCTTTAAAGGTCAATGCTGTTTTTCTTAAGTTGTTGATTGTTAGGTAGAAGTAACTCAAAGTTGTTAATGTATGCATGGGTACGGTGAGAGACCCTATAATGTCTGTAACAGTGATTTTACTTTGCCCTTCTCAGATTGAAAGAACATGAAAGAGTGATTTCAGCCAGTCTGTCTTGTAGGGCCATCACTATGCTACACATGCCAGGCTTTTCCTTTCTGTCTGCCTTGTATCATCCAAGCAGGCGTGCCTTGCTTGTAGAAGGCATGTGTCTCAATGAGTTTTATGGTAGCCTTGCTCTGCATAATTTAATTATATCTCTACTTTCACTAAAACTTCAGCTATGTAATATGCAAGTAGACCTTTGGTGTTGACAGCTCTGTTGTTTATCTCTGCCTGTTCCCAACAGGGAAGTATAATCATGAGATTATAAGTACATTAAGAATGCAAAATGCCATATATATATATATACAGTGGGAACCGCTTGTAATGAACTGTTTTTCACAGAAGCAATTAACATTATGAGAAGAGCGTAATTGGTGTCAGAATCTTGAGAGGAGTTTAACAGATTAGCACCGAATGAAACAAAAAGCATGCACTTGCATTTGTATCACCTCAGACTATGGTGGCATTGTGAATTATGCTAGCTTCTGCATTTACAGAGCAATTATACCGTGAAACTGCTGGAAAGATGGTAAAAGTACGGCATCTATTAAAATAATCTGTGCCACCTCCTGGAGTAGTTTTCACTACCGCAGGATTTTCTTTCTTTCAAAAGACTAAAACAGCAGTTTTAGCCCTTTGAAAGGATGCGTTCGCTTTATCGGGGAATTTACTGCAAGAACCTTCTCTTTAACAGAGCTGCGCTGTACTAGGTACTGAACAAATGTCAGGTAACCCTGGATCAGACTTCATTCCCAGCATGCTAATTACCAATTCAAATGTTGTAAGCCTCTGAAGGCTTTTTATTTTTTATTGAACAGAAGTGTTCCAATATGCAAGGTGATCAAAACGTCTCTGTGCACCTAGAGTTAGATCCATGATGTTACTATTAACTGACTCACTTCCAAACAAGCACTGGCAAATTTAAAACAGTAGGAAGAGAGGGGATAAACTCTGACAGTCACTGTGGATGTCAAAGGTCAAGCAAGACATTTCCACCAAGAATGGCGCTGCATCACCTGCAACAAAACATTGGTCAGTCATGCTTTTGCAGTGAGTAACTATTTTTTTATAGGCACTTTCCTTGCTTACAGTCTACAGAAGCTCAAACACTGGGGGAGGAAACACAAAGGGGCTACTTGGCATCAAGTTATCCAAATAGAAAAATAAACAGTGTAGAATATTATACTTGCTTAGGCACAGAAACAAGTCAATTTTTCAGTATAGCAATCAGTCAAGGAATCATAAGATATGAATATTTTTTATCATCTCCCTAGCCTAGAATAGCCTTCCAGCAGAGGTAATAGTAAGCAAAAGTACAGTATGACAGAATTTAAGCACACTTGAGATAGATACAGAGGGCTGTATACAGGGGTGGCTCAAGGCAATCTGCTGCCTGAGGCGAAGGGTGAGATGGCTCCCCACCTCTGCCCCCCCCCAAAGGCTCCCTCTCTCTGGCAGCCAAACTAAAGCACCCTCACACATGCTCTCCCCCCCCCCAAGCACTCTCATACATGCTCTCCCCCCCCCCCAGCACTCTCACACATGCTCTCCCCCCCAAGCACTCTCACACATGTTCTCTCACACACCCCTAATCACCCTCACACATGCGCTCTCGCACCCCCCACCAGGCTCGCAGTCTCTTACACACACACAAGCTGCCACATAAGCAAGTTGCCTCGCACACCCACACATACAACAAGCTGCCTCTCAAACTCACACACACATACACAAGCTGCCTCTCAAACTCACACACACACAAGCTGCCTCTCACAAGTGCACACACACACACAAGCAAGCTGCCTCTCTCTCACGTGGGGCCTCTCTCTGTACTTCAGCTGCTGCTGGCCTGAGATCCAGCAGCGGCCCCAGGCTCTCTCTGTTCTTCAGCCACCACCACCAGCCTGAGCTCCAGCGGCAGCCCCAGCCTCTCTCCGTTCTTCTTCAGCCTGCCCTTGGCCTGAGCTTCGGCAGCGGGCCTAGCTTCTCTCCATTCTTTAGCCGCTGCCAGCCTGAGCTGAAGAAGCCGCGGCAGGGGTAGGCAGGTGAGGCAGATGCAACAGTGACGTTCTGAGAGGGGCTTTTTTTGCAGACTCAAAATTCTGCCACCTGATGCGGCCGCCTCACCTTGCCTCATTATAGAACTGCCCCTGGCTGTATAAGAATAGGGGTGGGGGAGCAATAAGAGAAAAGAAATAGGGAGCCTTGGTGTTGTACTTTGTATGGAAATGTATAGACCTATTATCTACCCAGAATAATAGAGGGCTTAAAAGAGCAGAATGAGAAAGTTTACTTGCACAGAATGGTGATAATACTGTATCAAGCTCCCAAGAAGATGAATCAAGATCAACCAACATGAAACTACAGCAAGGCTTTGATACATTCTTAGATATAATGGATGAAGAGGTAACAAGTTCCTAGCATGCTACGAGCTGATCTCCCAGGTAGAGATAAGGAGCAATATACTACAGGTCATCAAACTTGTACAGCTGCTCAGGTAGAGTAGTGTAGATAAGGGCAACCAAATAGACTAAATGGGCCAAATGATCCTTATTTTCTAGCATTTACTAAGTAATAGTTGTTCAAAAATCTGAATGCTAAATTCATCCTTGAGAACAGTAAGTTACTGTTCCTTTGTTATACAATCAAAGTCCATAAAGAGCCAGATATCTGCCTAGAGGTTCTCATCTGTATCCCTTTTATACATTTAACAGTGTAACATAGCATTTAACCATAGAAGCATAGATTTATGCCAACCCAACCAAGACCTTTGGCATGTGGTCTTTTTATCTCTGGGGATATTAGCTTTTGAATGACATTTACATTTTCTTAAATCAACCCATTCTTCTTATGGTTTGGCATTTTTCTTGGTTGTTCATCAGATTTCACATCCCCTGCATGACAAATCTTGAAAGATTCAGTTCTTGTTTATTCCAAATATTGTCCTTGAGTTCTAGTTTAATCAGAAACAAACATCTATGTGTTATTAAGCAATGCAATGCCACGCAGATTAATGCAGACCCTGGAACAGATAACAGAAATGCTGGAGTTCAAGGAAAATACTATGGAACAAAATATTTTACTTAGCAATGGTTTTTCTAAACTAGATGCACCAGCAATGAAGATGTACAGTGAATTAATTTTACAACTTTGATAATTTTCCCTAGACAGATTTCTAGCAGCTAAGAATTATCAGCAAAATTCATTATTGTCTTAGAGATCTGTTGCATTAATGTTTGTGTGGTGTGTACACTCATATTTTATCACTCATGAATTGAATCCAGTCTTGCCTTTATTCCCCTTGCTAATAGCCATAAGGAGCTCCTTTTGTTTCTGTGCTGCTTGACTCTGTAAAAGTTTGGGTTTCTACTTTTATGTCAAATTATTGGTATTGTTGTTTTGGTGTCCTCGTTGCTGTCATTCACCTATTCCTTTGTGTGCTCTGGTGTTGCCCCATATCTAAATATAAATACAAACATATATTATCCTCAGTTTCCCTTTTTTGTAATCAACTATTACAGAAAACATTTTTTGTTTTCTTTTGTGATTATATATAAATATTTTTTTCTTTGAAACATCCTGCATCTATCAGGAGATTCCTAAAAAAAACTTGATATTTAATGCCACATTTGCTAAAGATCTTTGTAAGAGGTTCCAAGAAAATGTTAAACTATAGAGGCGACAGTAATGCACCTGGAGGGACTCTGCAGTCAACCTGGTACGTATCTGAGGTAGAAGAACCTAGAACAACAAATTGATTTCAACATAATGAAAAAGAAATAAACCAATTAAGGACGGTTCCAGATAACCGTATAGATCAGGCAGGCCAGAAGCAGCCTATCACCCTGTTTAATGCAGCCTTTCTACCTCATGCTGGTACAGCATTTTATCCGGCTTGCTGACATCAGGAACTGATTTCATCCATCCTCACATGCCCATCATCAGGTCTCTATTGATGATATTGGCCAAAGAGAAAGGGAAGTGCCAGGGCTCATTATTTCAGGGAACTGGGGGTCTCAGTGGATTCATGCAGAGATACAGAGCTTATAGTGATTTTGTATGTAGCTTTCATATTTATTGCATATCTATTTTCAGCCTTCAGTATAGACCTTTTCTAGGCTGAAAGGAGGAGAAGGCTAGGCAGAGCAGCATTGGCCACTTGGCAGAAGAAAAGAGCACGAGCAGAAGACAGAGCAGTATCAGCCCCTCTGGCCCAAAGGAGCCATGGGGCTGAAGGAAGAGGTAGCTGCTCCTGCTTTTGCTTGCAGAGGGGAAATATATATGAGAAGGTGTGTGAGTAAGAATGTATGTTTGAGTGAGCATGTATGTGTGTGAGTGGTATGTGAGTGTGTATGTGTATGAGAGAGTATATGTGAGTGTGAGTATGTGTATGAAAGAGAGAGGAGAAAGATCGTGCACAATGCATAAACTCCCCCCAACCCTCACCTCCACATGCACAGGCACACATCCATGACAAGCTCTGAGCACACAGAAATCAAAAGTTCCCAGGTATGGAGAATAGAAATTATGTTTTAATTCTTATTAGTTTTAATTATTGGGTGTTATTTAATGTATCTGCTGTTTTGAAATATTTTATTGGTGTTAGAAAAATGTTTTAGAAATTTGAGTTTTTAATTACTAGATGTTACTCTATTTGTCAGGTGTTTTAAAATATATATTCTTTTTATTTTTATGGTTTTACTATTATAATTGATGTATATCCATTTTATTGTTTGATATTTTATGAAATATAGTTATGTTTCTCTTTTTTTTTTCATTGTTGCACTGCATACAGGATGTAGCTTGTGTAGTTTCCAGTTTAATTTTGGTCTGCATATTTCTGTTGCAATGAATATTATATTCCCCCAGTCAATAAAAGAAAGCAAGCTATAAGGAAAAACTGGGAAAGAGATCCATTAAGTAAAAGAAGCCAGGATAGAAGTCAGACTCCAATTCCCAGAATACATTGGAGTTCTGGTGGGGGAGAAACCACCCAGGCTTTACCTCATCAAGAGGAGGAGAGAGTCCAGGTGTGATAGGGGAAGGAACCAGGAGAAGAGTCAGAGGAGATTGAAGTGGAAGTGTTGAAGACAAGTCTAAGCCGATGGACCTAGGGGACGAGGGTTGGAGATCTCCTCTAGAAGAGGATACTTTCAAGGAATCTGCAGGTCAGGAGCTCTAAGTAAATACTGCCTTGGGTGGATGTATTTGCAGCCATAATTAAAGGGGAAGTACAAACCCCAGCTGCATACTACAATGGGAGGTGACAGTAGAGCCTGGTTCCCCTAGAACCAGGCACATAGTGCGCAAGCCAGTCCTAAGCTGTGGAGGAAGCAAATGTGAGCATCAGGTATGATATTAAGGAAAGAGTTGCTTTATTACTATATGACTTTGGGACTGTCATTCAATAAAGTAAGGTAATAGAGATTTTAAACTAACAATCAACTAACAGATTATCTGGAAAAACATAGTACCTTGTCCCCAGCACAACACGGATTTAGAAATCATTTTAGTACAGAGACCCTTTTAACTTCACTACAAGATCATCCTAAGAGGAACCGATAACAGCCGATCTTACTTCCTGATCTTACTGGACATCTCAGCAGCCTTTGATACAGTTAACCATAATATCCTCCTTGATAGACTAAACGAAATAGGCATTAAAGACTTAGCGCTCAAATGGTTTAGCTCTTACCTAACAAATAGAACCTTCAAAGTAAAATTTCTTGATAAAGAGTTACATCCTATCGATCTCAACTTCGGAGTGTCCCAAGGATCCTCTCTATCCTCTATATGCTTCCTTTGGGGTAGACTTTAAAAGGTGCGAGCGGAGTAGATTTGTTCACGCAACCCGGCGCGAACAAATCTACTCCCGATTTTATAAGATGCATGTGCTGCTGCGCGCATGTTATAAAATACAGGGTCGGCGAGCGCAAGGCTACGCAAAATCGGCAGCCTACGCGCCGAGCCACGCAGCCATCCTCCGAGGCCACTCCGAAATCGGAGCGGCCTCAGAGGGAACTTTCCTTCCACCCCCCCCCCCACCTTCCCCTCCCTTCCCCTATCTAACCCACCCCCCAGCCCTAACTAATTCTCCCTCACCTTTATTTTACAAGTTACGCCTGCTGGCCAGCTGCCAACGCACTATGTTCCGGTCCGGGGGCTGGTCCGGAGGCCGCGGCCACGTCCCTGGAACGTCCCTGGGCTGGAACCACGCCTGCAGCCCCGCCCCCGGAACGCCCCCGATGAGTCCAGACTCCTGCCCGGGCTGTGGTTTCTTTTTAATTCGTCTGCTCGGAGGTTCCTTCCTTTTTTGTTTGGTTCTTAACAGCAATTTTGGATCCAGTTACTTCCTATCAGAACTTCAATGCACCGGAAGTCTTTCCCAACTGTATATCTATGTAAGAGCGGTTCTTTCATGTGTTGATAGTGCAAATTACATGTTGGGTGTTACTTGCTTGATCTTCTTCTGGTTCACTTTACCTTTTCTTGCTTTGATAACGTTTATACTAAAGGGATGCAGGGTGAGCACTGTCCTGATATAGGATACCCTTTTAGTTTTTTCTCTATCTCCATCTGCTGGACAGGAGGTTCAACCCACTGTCTGGACTGTTCCATGGTACTACAGCAATGAAAATTAGCAGGTAAGAATCAATTTTCCTTTATCCGGTTCAAGTGCTAGAGTCACTATCAATGTTGCTGGAACCGCTAATTCCGTATCTGAAGTTTCCAAAAACATCGAAATATTCAAAGATGTTTTAGGAGCTGGCACTAAAGGTGTTATTTCTTCATTTTGTTCTGCTGATTTCTTAACTTTGGAAGATAGAAAATCTTTGATACTGGTGGAATTGCACTTTATGCAACTTGCAATATTTCCATGAGATATCTTTTAAAATTTTCTCTAGGAGGATTTAAGGGAATTTGTGGAAAGCTTATGAATCTCAGATTTCTATTTTTTATCATTTTCCAAATTCTCCATTTTCATAGATATATTTTTCCTTTCTCTTATCATTGCAGACTGAACTTGTTGGATTCCCTTTAGTTGGTCTCTATTTATTGATATTTGTTGATCCAGTCCAATGTTAGTATTAGCCAACACTTTGACTTTATCCTCCAGCTCTTTAACTTTAGCATTTATAGGGAGCATTTGTTGAAGTATAGAAAGTTTCATTTCCATTATATTCTCCCAGATTGTTTCAAGTGAGAAAACTGCAGGTCTTACCACTGTTGAAATTCTCACTTCAGGTAACTCTCCTGCGGCACCAGCAGGCTCTCCCAGCAGTGTATCTCCTCCAACACCAGTCTGCCTTGATGGAACTCCTGGGCTCAATGCCATGGTCGCTACCCTGCAGGGCTCTGCCCCTCGACTCCTCGGTCTGGCGGCGTCTCCCTCGACTCAAGGGTGCTTCTCACTATGGCAGGATTATCCGGTGGCATTCCTTCAATGGGACTGAATGGAGATAACGAGCCAGAGAGAGAGGGGAGCTCCATTTTCCCTCCTCCACTCTCCAATGGCTGTAGTCCCCGCATCTCTGTGCACGACATGGTCATCCATTGGGTCAGAGACGGACGTCTTCGGGGGGGGGAGGGTCGCAGGGTAAGGTTCCCCCCTCGGCTTACGTTTCCTCCCCATCAAAGGAAAATTGAAGCAAGAAAATTGCGGGAGCCCAACGTCGAGCTGAACTACCGAGCAGCCAATTTGGATCCCTGCAGCATCGCCTTTAAGTAGGTAGAGTAGTACTGTTTGATTATTGGCAGTTAATGCTGTTTTGGTATGAGAGTTTTACTATATTGTAATTGTAATTTTGTTTACTTATGGCTATCTGAAGTCTAAGGGTGTAATTTCTAGTTGGTACTACAGCAGTGCATATAAATATAATATACAACTTGTAAGTGATATTTTTACCTCAGAAGACTCTACTTTGAGTATCCTTTTTCAGGTAAAATCTGTTAATATTAATGCAGCATTTTTTTATTGTGTGTGGAGAGGGTAAAGCTGGGGGGGTCACACAAGGCTTTTAAATTTACCTAGGGCATCAAAACCCCTTGCGCCAACCCTGAAACCAAATCCAGTGCATGCCCTTCATTTTATTCTCTAGTCACTCAGTCTAAGAGATTTCATATTTGTTTCACACTATCTCCCTCTGTAAAACCATGCTGTCTCAGATCTGGATTCCAGATACCTCATTCTCCATTCCTTTAGTGAAGTCTCAATTAAGTTTCCTATCATGGAGGTGAAACTAATCTGCCTATACCTTCCCTGTTACCTCTTTTAAGAAGGCGGAACAATATCTGCCCTTCTCTGGTTCCGCAAGTCCACTCCTGTCTCCAAAGAATTGTTTCTTTTTTTTGTGTGTTGTTTTTTTATTTTCAAATTTCACATTATTACATGGAATAATGTCAATAGAACACGTTACATATGCCCAAAAAAATAAAATATTTCACATAAATAAATCAAACAATATACTTTAAATACACTGAGTTTATGTATCTAAATATAAGAAATTGGGGGCAATAGTAACTTAGAGCGATCTATAACAGAATATCTATAATAAGTAACCAATAGGTTTCTAACAACTTACAACATTCATGTCGATCCCTCTCTGGGGGTACTATATGAGTGACCAATCAGAAAGTCCCTGAGCTGGTTAGGTTCAAAAAACACATTATTATTCATATATTTAACGCAACATTTACTAGGGTACTTCAAGACATATTGGGCACCTAAACTTAGGACCCTCTCTCTCATTTCCAGAAATTCTTTTTTGCGAATTTGCGTTAATTTCACAACATCCGGGTAAATCCAAATTTGTGCTCCATGAAACAAGGCTAACCTGTTCCTTAGGAATAATTTTAATACATTATTTCGATCTGTAATAAAAGTGAACAAAACTAACATGGACTTCCTTTCTTTGATTTCTACATCTATAGTCAACTCTAACAACTCAGATATATCCAAAGTATCACTCCCCTGATCTTCTCTTTGATCTTCTCTTTGGGGTAAATAGTGTACCTTAGTACAAACAGGTAAATGAGTTCCAAGTATTTATAAAACCTGTTTCATATATATTTTAAATAGTTCAACCGGAGAGATCTTTCTAATCACAGGAAAATGTATTACTCTCTTAGATTCAATATTCTCAGAGTGTTCTCCATTCTCTCCATTCTTTTTTCTAAGGCAAGGTCCATCTTGATATTTTGTTGTGTATTTTCAGTTTTGGATATTCTTTGTTCATGTTCTTCAATCTTTTGATTAAATGTTCCAGTCAAGGAATTATTAATCATCGTTTGATTCTTAGCTTCCACTGTAGTATTTGCAAGGGATTTCAGTGTAGTTTCAATAGCCTTCAGTGCAGACCAAACGTTCCCCAAAGTAATCTTTTCAGGCTGGCCAAGATTAATACTCACAGTCAGTGACTCTGTATGGCCTTTTCTCACCTCCCCCGAGGTACTCAGCTGCAACATGCCTTCTGTTGTTCTCATAGGCTTTGTCTGATGCCCTTGTCCTAGGGAGCCAGACCTCTGCACAGCTTGAGTGTCTGCGCTTTCTGGAGCTCTCACGCCTTCTGCTCCAGCTTAGTTTTCAAACTGATCCGCCTCCTCGAGCTCTCGATGGTGTCCACTCGGGGCTCCTGCTGTTCCTGTAGACTCCTCGCTCTGTGCAGGGTGTGCCAGCCTGATCAGCTCGCCAGGGCTCAGCAGGAAGTCCAGGGTCAGGGGGGAGTGTGCTCGCTCCTCTGCATTCCCCCCAGCAACCAGCCGTTCTGGCGTTTTGAGCTGCTTTGTCGAAGAAGCCCTCTATGCATCTTTGAAAGGGGTCTATGTCAGGTAGGCTTGACAAAGCTACCCCAACTCTCCCCTTCCTCTTTGTATGGGGCATTATCTCCGAAGAAAAACAAATTTTTAGGTAGACGCGAAAAGCCTGCTTCTTCCACGTCCTATCAGGTGGCCATCTTGCCCCAAAGATTTGTTGAATATGTCCTTAAGCAGACATGCCAGAACCTTTCTGAGCTCCCTTAGTGTCCTCAAATGTTTCTCATCTGGTCCCATAGCTTTGTCTGCTTACAGTTTGTTGGTTCTACACAGACACACTTCTATAATCCACACCAATTCCACATGCATCCTTGCCCGTGATCAATGGTCCTTCTCCAATCCTTTCTTCCATGAATACTGAACAGAAGTATTTCTTTGGTATTTCTGCTTTTTTTCCTTATTCCCCCTCCCCACATTTCTCATCATTTCTTCTCACTCTTATTCCACCTCTGGCCTTCCAACATTCATTGATATACCTGAAAAATGTTTTATCAATTCACTTTACCTCTTTAGCTATCCTTTGTTTCACTCACATTTTTGCCATCCTAACTTCTTATCTGCCTCTTTCAGTTTAACTACATGAAGTCAGAGGTTAAAATATGAAAATAAGGGAGTAAAGAATTTTTTTTACTGACCAGAGTTCTGGGGCTGTAAGAAAGGATTGCTGGGATATGGCATGCTTTTTCCATTTCTCTCATTGACTGGCCCATTCAGTAAAGTCCGCCCGCTCTCCTGGCGCGCGCACAGGCCACTCCACTCACCTGTGCACGCGATACAGTATTTAAATGAGGCCCGGCAGTAGAAACGGGCAAAAGGAGGCGCTAGGGACACTAACGTATCCCTAGCGCCTCCTTTTGGACCGGAGTGGCGGCTGTCAGCGGGTTTGACAGCCGACGCTCAATTTTGCCGGCGTCGGTTCTCGAGCCTGCTGACAGCCACGGGCTCGGAAACCGGACGCCGGCAAAATTGAGCGTCCAGTTTTCGACCCAACAGCCACCGGCCAACTTCAAATTTTTTATTTTTTTTTACTCTTCGGGACCTCCGACTTAATATCGCCATGATATTAAGTCGGAGGGTGCACAGAAAAGCAGTTTTTACAGCTTTTCTGTGCACTTTCCTGGTGCCCGAAGAAATTAGCGCCAAATTAGCGCCAATCCTCTCTGCAACTAACCATACCCCTCAAATTACACTCCTCATCAAGGCCAACCAGATCTGCATACAGAGACTCCCTCCAGATTCCCCCTAGCAATTGTGCTATACACAACTCCATTGAAAAACGAGCGCTATCAACCGCTGGACCACATCACTGGAACTCTCTCCCGCCAGACATACGCCAGGAACATTGTCATCTCACCTTCAGAAAAAAATTGAAAACATGGCTTTTGGCCCAAGCTTATCGCTGAAGAAACCTATGGTATCCTGCACAGACCACCACCCCTTGGTTGCATCCTCCTTTCAGCCTCTCTTAGGAACTGCTATACTAGAACTGCTGTCTCATATAACATTTCAAATCGACTACACGATGTAAATTGTATTTAAGTTTACCATATAAGCTACTGCTCTCTGCTTACCTGTTCTTCTCCACAGTTAGAATAGTTATTGTTAATCTATCCCTTATCTTCAAACGGCCTTGTTTTACTTCCCTGTTTTAATGTAACTTTAGCTATCCATGTTAACTGGTTTCCCCCCTTGTTCATTGTAAACCGGTACGATAAGACCTGGTCTTGAGCATCGGTATATTAAAAGAATTTAAATAAATAAATAAACAAACTGAGACACAATCCTGGAGACTATAAACGGGACAGCTAGTAGTGTTCTCCCTCTCATGATCTAAAGGATGCTGTTCATTGCAATTAACTTTATGCTTTCATTTTCTGGCTCTAGTCCAGATGTTGCAAATATAGTTGGTCTTATTTTGAACTCACAACTTCAACAGATTTATGCCTTAATTGTGGTTTCTGCCAGCAGAAGACATCTTGATACTGAATGAGTTACCAACAGTTCAGGCACTGGTCCTTAAGAGTAGTCAGCAGATGTTTCATATTCCTAGTTCAATTGGACACTTACTAGCAGACTTAAGAAAGAGCATATGAAACTGCAATAATTATTATTATTGATTGATGATTGATTTGTCCCATTATTATTATTCCCAGCTGCCATGTAATGTAGTTCTTTATGTAATCTAAAAATAACTCCTTATCATTTCGGACAATGAGCTATAGTGGTACCCTAGTCCATAACCATTATTTGGGACTAAAGAGAGAGTCCTGAGAGAACGGATTAGAGCCGGGTTTACGTGCTTGCACTGGACCGTGACATGAGAAAGAAGACTAGAGGGACCAAGGTGGAATTAGAAAAATGATCAGACAACAAAGGTAAAAAAAAAAAAAGATTTTGAACTTTTAGTGATTGGCATATTTTATCTTTAGGAATGTGCATTACATATTTGTTCTTTCTTCAGTATTCCACTGTTCAGAGTTTGGTTTCTCAGCTTTTCTGTTTTATTTTTGTCTGCATGTTTCTAATTTGTAGTCTCTTATTCTGTATTAGCTAAGGGTCTGTGTTCTGCATGTGTAACTGAGATGCAGTACTTCTGCTGGCATGTAGCTTTTCTGTAGGGCTTTGTAGCTGCCTAGCTTGTTCTGTTAATCCTCCAGTAAGTGGAGTATTAATGTTCTAGTATAATGGGGCCGATGCAATATTATTTGCGGAAAGCGGGCACTGAATTTCTTAATGCATGCATGGCGCCCGCAAGGGGGCGCCGTGCAATACACAAATTAGGGGGTCATGCTAGCAAGGAGGCGTTAGGGTCGCTAGAGTGACCTTAGCGCCTTCTTGCTAACGCGACCCCGCTGTTACCGGCGGTCTGCCGGTTATGAACACCGAAGCCAATAAACTCGGCGTCAGTTTTCATTACTGCAGCTGGCCAGTTATGAAAACCGATGCCAAGCATATTGGCGTTGGTCTTCAAAGCAGCCGGCAGAGATTTTTTTTTCTTTTAAAAAAAAAAGTACAGAAAAGCATTTTTTTCTGCTTTTTTGTACTTTTTTTCAGTGCACTCAGCTATTAATGCCTGAGACGCACATTTACTTTTTTGCATTTGGAGTGAAGGAGTAATAGCCTCATTCACATGCATTTGCATTTGATGAGCGCTATCTCATTCACTCTGTGTTGGATGCGCGTTAAATAGGCGCTAATCCCCCTGTTGCATTAGGGGTGGATTAGCGCCTATTTAACCCACATCTGACAGCGGGTTAAACAGTGCGCTCAGCTGAGCGCACTGTATTGCATCGGCCGCAATATTTGCAATGCTGCCATGTCATGGATAAGGCTGCTGCTCTTTGAGTCCGTAGATAGTGCTGAGATGGTATGGCAAGGTTCTAGGTGTGTTTTGGTTGTTTTTTTTTTTTGGGGGGGGGGTTTGCAGGGGTGTTACTTCTCAAAGTATTTGGCAGTGAAGGGTTTGCAGTTACTGAGATGTGTGTGTGGAAGAGGAGGAGACGTGAGTGTGCGTGAGAGTCTGGGGAGTGAATGAAAGGGGAATGAAAGTGAGTATGTGTGTGTGTGTTTGTGAGAATGATTATGTATATGTGAGAGTATGAAAGTGACAATGTAAGTGTATTAGTACGTGTATGTGATAAAGTTTGTGTGCATGCTGCTACCAATGTTCCCTCTAAGGACTGGGTTGCTTGAGCATAAAATTGATAGGCTTTTTTCCTCAAAGAAAGTAGTGCTCACAGGGTAATGAAATTCAACATTTTTGCTCACATCAACCCAGTCTTTAGGCGATCCTTGGAGAATAAAAAAAAAAAAAAAAGTTATGTGGAAACACAGAGGGAGTGTCATTGTTTCACTGACCATGCATTCATGCATTCCATTTTCTCCCCTGAGAAAGCAGTCTCCTGCAGCTCTTGCAACATCACACTTAAGGGTTTTTTTTCTACACCACTGAGTCTCAGGACCCATTTCTTTCTTGCACAGGAGCTCTATGCATTCTCATTTCAGAACTTGAGCAACTGGGGAGGCTAGCAGCAGCTAGTTATGGCCACAAGCCAGGTGGTATGACTTGAGGGCAACCTTACAGCAATAGACGTTGGGTGGGAATGCCCAGCACTAGGGCATCAATATACCTTGTGTTACTGTTAATAATTGTGGTCTTTGGCACTGATTGCTGGGCTTGGCCTGCTTACCACCAAAATTGTGTTGGCATTGCTTAATGAGCGAATCCTTCTCTTTGACAGACCAGGACATTGTTGCACCACAAACAACTAGTCAGTAATGAAGGATCAAATTGCAGGCTAACCAGAGTGGTGGTGAGACTTTGTTGGCCCTGCATGCCCAACCTTCTTGAGCAAGCTTAGAATCAGAGAGAAGGCAACACTGAAGAAAGTAAGGGAGTTTGAGATCATCCCTGGGTCTCAGAAAGGATGGATATATATATATATATATATATATATATATTTATTTGTTTATTTAATTTTTTTTTTTTACAAGAATTGGAGTTTTGAAGATTTTTGGAAGTTTGGAGTTTTTGAACCAGTTATCTGAGAGAAGGGCAAACCACCGACATCTCAAAGGGCTGAGTTCTGGATCTCTTACCTTTGAGGCCAGTTAACAACAGAGGTTGTAGATTGCTGAGGTTTTGTAGTATTTGTATTTTGAGACTTTTGGAAGAGACTGTTGGAGTTGTCTGTTTGGAAGATAGATTTTTGAACCAGGGATTTTTTCATCTGTCCAGCCCTTGTTTCAAGCTGGAAATTGGAGAGGATTACTCTACCCTTCAGAGGAGAAAACTATTTGAATGGATACTGGTTCAGATGGGAGAAGTACCATGGGGAATGTACCATAGATAAAGAGACGGTTATTTTTCTTCTTATGATTTTCCTTATGCCATTTCTAATTTTTGCCATATTGGATTGGATCCTTTTTTTCAAACTTTAAGTAAATTGTGTTTGGGGAGATCTTCACAAAGATGATGTTCAATGTTACCACTGACCAGTGAGAATAAAGTTGAGAGTGAGTGAGAAGCAGAAGAATTCCCCCCACGACTGCATTAGGAGCCCAGGAGGTTATATCATCCCTTCACCACCACCCCTACCAGGTGAACCCCAGCATTGTAGCTCCCCAGTTTCAGCCAGAAGCCAGCTGGGGGTCCCACTACAGGAAGAACAGCTGGTGCTTTTACAATACATGGGCAAGAACTTGTCAGTTAATATGCTTCAGTTGCCCAGTTTAATTCATAAGCCATTATTGTAGAATAGCATGAAAATCTAACTGTAGTGAAAGGATCAATATGTGAAATTGTAAATTGCGAAGGCCTTCCCATTTATTTATTTAGATGTCAAACAATAGTGATTAGAAGACAGAAGAACAAATGTTAATTGTTTAATCACCTTTTTGTAACAAACAAGCACTAAAATATTTGACTCTTCTGAATAGATTTGCTATGTTTTTTTCATCTTATTCATGAACTAGGCTTGAATTTAGCAGTGGCAAGTGACAAGTATCAAATTTTAAAGTTCCTACAAACTTCAGAGACTGGAAGGTATCAGCCAATTGAAAATTTTTGACTGATTGAACAAGAGTTCATTTAGTCACTCTGAAATTAGGTTCGTGTTCTCTCAACCCATCAATGATCAACATTTTATAGGTAGAATCTGTCATCAGAATGCCAGCACACATATATAACAAGGCTCGAATACCAACCTTTCTCATTCTACAGAAAATGTGTGGAGACAATGCAGTGGCAGAGGAAATTGGCAGCAATGACTTGCCATCTGTTATCGCAGTCACAGTTGTGTGCTGGTAACCTACCAGAGGTTTTCGCAGCAAGTTTTCTGGTGCCTTAAGGTGCAGCCATCATCAATACTTGATGATGACTGTATTGATAATTTTACCTAAAATGTTTAACATTAGCCAATGCCTTTATTCACGTGGATATACAAAAAGTCTGTTGATGGCTCCATTAGAGAAATGCCAGGCCCCTACATCAACCCCGTGTCTGATCAGCAACCTTCCTATTGCTACTGCCCATGGGTGAACTTGTATGTATTGAGGAGAGAAGTGGGTACATTTCATGTAAAAGGAGAGTATATGGGATTAAGTATGATATGAGGAAGGGTGCACATAAATGAATGTTATATGAGGATGGTGTGTGAGTGTGATATGAAATGAGAGTACCTGGGAGCAAGTGTGATGGTAGAAGGGTGCACAGAACTGCGTTTACAAGGGTGAGCATGTGATCTTAGGAGAGCAAATGAATGAGAGTGTGGGTGAGAATGGAGGATACATAGAGGGGGAGGGTTATTTTTCCTCTTGAAAATAGCAGCTTACCATATCACCTTAGCTTAAATAGCAACAAGTTACAACTGTGATTTTATTTTTCCTACATTGGAGCCCTGTTTGTGAATTTTTTTTCCCATTAGTTTTAACTTCCTCACTGACATGCCTTTCAAAATTGCTTTCTTCTATCTAACTAAAACAGTCTTTGGCTGGAGGGGGAAATGGGTCAGCAATAATTCCAGTTCAATATGAGCCTCTTTCAAACACCTCCCTAGGCCAGGATTAAGACAAGCTAAATCTTTATTGTATTATAAACCCCGTAATTTTCCACAGCATAAAGGTGAAAGGTATACGTTTGCTAAGGGGTAAGGTAATTTATTTGTGCCATAAGCAAGTGTATCAGCATCAAGTGGAACTTGAGAGCATCAAAACTAAGCTCTATTCATCATGAAGTGTATGCAGTTCAGTTATGTTTATGTGGAATGTTTATTACCACCCTGAGGATAGCCTAACATTTTCTTTAACACTAAGCTTTTCAATGCAAATTGAAGTTTGCATTTTTTTCCCTACTGAACAGATGTGCATTCAGTAATAATAAGAACCTTCTAAGTAAGAGTGTTTACCATTGACACCCAGTCTTGTCAACTAGAAGAAGTTCTGCTGCTCATAAATTTAGAAATAACACACCCGCACTCACATTCATTCTTTAAAAACTCAGCACCCTACTGACACATCAAAATGTATACAAAATGTATACAGTGAAGTTATAAGTTGTCCCTGAGGAAGCCCTTTTGAAAAGGGTGAAACAAGGATCCGTTGTCGGACTGGAGATGAACAAGGAAATATACAGCAAACAATCTTTCATATTACACAATATTGAAGGACGTTTATGAGATTAAAATACATGAAGTATATGGAGTAACATACTCCGTTAGAAGTTTGGAAACTATATGAAGAAAAGTTTTCTATTACATCAATAATAAGCTGTTTTTTAATGCTTATTTGCACAATTGTGAAATATTGTATACATTTTGATGTGTCAGTAGGGTGCTGAGTTTTTAAAGAATGAATGTGAGTGCGGATGTGTTGTTTTAAGTATGTTATTGGTTATATATTTGTGAATAAAGTTTTTGCACAATTAATTATCAAAATTTAGATTTCTCCATGTGTAGATTAAATATGATGTTCTGAGAAAATCAATTATTTATAGACATCCCTCTGTGTTGATTTAGCTCATAAATTTAGAGGCATACCTAGAGTATTTGGCATATGGGATGGATACTTCTTTACACCCACACCCCCCAATATATAATTTTAAAATTTCCTAAGCATCAATAAAATATTTCAAAACAGCAGACACATCAAATAACACCCAATAATTAAAACTAATAAGGATTTTAAAAATCTTCCGCTCTCCATATCTGTCATCCTATGATTGTTGTACGTATACACACAACACACAATGGGGTCGATTTTAAAAGCAGTGTGCACGCCGATTTTATAATATGCACGCGAGGGGGGATTTTTCGCAAATTACGCGCAGCGACGCAATCAGGCCTCTCCCAGTTCCCTCCAATTAAGGAGTGGACTGCTGCCAGCTCACGTTTCCCTGGGACAGCATTGAATGGTGCTGTCCCATCAGGCTCCTGACCCACCCCTTTGGAGAGGCCCAGCACTTCTGCGCATACTGAGGTTTACACACATGGCCGGGCCTGTTGTAAAATGAATACAAACCCCGAAATTTACATGTGTAGCCAATTTAAAATTTTCTTGAATATGCTCCTTCTCTCTCATACACACACATACATGCTTGGTGAGAGACAGGTGGAGCATGTGTGTATCTCGCACACATTCTCTGTACCTCTCTCACACACACACGCACTTCCTCTGTGTCTCTCTCACACGCAGACATGCTTCCTTCATCTCTCTCTCTCACACGCACACATGCAGACAAAAACTGACCTGGAAGCCACAAGCCAGATTCTGTATGCAGTGCAACAATGGAAAAAGCAGAGAATCACTATTCCTCAAAATAATACAATCAAGAAATATAAATCAATCAGAATAGTAAAACCATACTAAAAATATACATTTCTAAACAGCTGATGAATAGAATAATAATAATTAGAAGCTCCTGTACAAATTTTTAAAAATTTCCTAAACATCGGTAAAATATTTCAAAACAGCAGACATCAAATAACACCAGTAATTAAAGCTAATAAGGATTTTAAAAATTCAGCACTCTACACCTGTCACCCTGAGATTGTCATGAACTGAGGGTACACACACAGACACACAAACAAAATATGCTCCCTCTGTCTCTCACACACATACATGCTGGAGACAGAGGGAGCTTGAGTGTGCGTGTGTGAAAGAGATAGATGCACGGGTTTCCTCCATTTCTCTCTCACACATACACACTTCCTCTTTATCACACAATTCCTCTCACCCCCGCACACAAACACCCTCATATACTGGCACTTACTCTCATAGGACTAGTCTCTCCCTTCTTTGGCCGGCAGCGGCAATGCTGGGCCTGTTCTTCTGCTGCCGGCTCCCAGTGCACCGCCACGTCATCTCCAGGAAATGCTGGCAGCGCCGCTGGCCTCTGCTACTGCAACTCTTGCTTTTGCTGGCAGGGTTTCCCCCGCCTCGTAACTGTTCCACTGCTGGCAGCAGTGGCACCCTTCCCCCTGTTGCTACCCAGGATGGACTGCCCCCCTCAACACCCCCCCTCTTAGCACGCCTCTCATAAATTATGCTTTTTTAGCCCAAATCCTAATTAACTTGTCTGTTTTCTTCTTTGTTTTCCCTAATTAATGTTCTTATATTTCTTAATTTTAATGTTGATAGACTTTGGTTTATATATGGAAATGCATGTGTCTAATACCCAGAATGGTAGAGATACAAAAAGGGGAATAGACAAAGAATTATTTCCCTGAGTAGTAGTAAATCAGTCTCGATCCCTGAAAAAGATGGGCAGGTTTGGACAGCATGGAGTTGCAGTAAGGTTTGGTTTTTTTAGAAACAACTGGGTGGCAGAATGGCTTGTCTGCATTCCTCATTTAATGGTAAAAAGGATAATAAGCAACATTTTAGAAGTTGTCAAGTTATACGGCTGATAGCTGAGAGATCTCCTTAGCACAGAGGATGTAAGAGCAGGGATGGGTTATAGCAGGAGTAAGCAACTCTGATCCTGATTTGCAGAACATCCACAATAAATACACATGAGATATATTTGCATACAGTGATGCAGATATATCTTATGCATGTTCATTGCGGATATCCTGAAAACCAGGTCTGTTTGTGACAGTTCAAGATTACAGTTGCCTATCCCTTGCTTATAATTAGAGCTAGAGTAGACAGAAAGCAATAATGGTGCCAAGGCAATAGCACCTTTAAGTTCTAAGCTGCCTTTGGCAGTTTTCCTTTGCTGCTTTGATGATTAAATGGAAAGGACATTTGAGTGCTTACCCCTCAGATCCCTCACCTTCTCAACAAGCATATATGTACCAATTTGTTGTTTGGGGTGCTAGAGATGACATGCCATTGTCAGCAAACCCTTGACTGGGCCATGAGATTTTGGAGAGTCCCAAGTGTCAGGCGCTGCCTTCAGTTCGGGACTGAAGCGCAAGTGGTAAATTGTTGGATATTTTGCTATGACAGCAGGATCATCTGCCAGCCTGCTGTCTGAAGGGGATGCTTAGCCTGTTTCAGCTTGTGGCACTCAAGTGGTC
Source organism: Rhinatrema bivittatum (assembly GCF_901001135.1). Classification (NCBI taxonomy): domain Eukaryota; kingdom Metazoa; phylum Chordata; class Amphibia; order Gymnophiona; family Rhinatrematidae; genus Rhinatrema; species Rhinatrema bivittatum. Next base: position 300,045,995 of record NC_042615.1, read on the forward strand.
AGTGGCATGGTTACAGCCAGAGAAAAACACACAGAAACTCTGGCTGTGCTTAAAGTGCTCTTTATTTACAGTGATCTTAAAGACACACAAGTGGTAGCAGACAATAGAATGGACTCCTTGAACTCAGGCATTCTCTATGCTTTAAGTTCAAGCAGTTTACCAACATTACAGATAAGTCTTCAGCCGATATGCTGGGTCTCTGTCAGCTCCCTGGGGCCCGTTTAATCTTTCTAGGCCCTCACGTTTTATGCTCAGGGGTTGGACTCCTTCTAGGATACCTTGGGGAGCCCAAGCTTAAAGGGGACCGAGCAGGATACCTGAGCCCGGTCCTTTAAGGTAGATTGAGGAAGACACCTATACTCTCCCTCATATACCCCCCCTTCAGCTCACCTTGCCAGGATGAGCATCCCTTTGTACAAGGAAGACCACCTTTGACAGAGAATCAACTGTGGAGTACAGTCTCTTGCGTGGTCTTAGCTTCTGGCTAATGTAGGCTCATGGACAACTTTGTCCCACTTTTTTCTGTGCTAATATGGCCTTTTTAACTTCTTCCAACCTCGAATCTTCTCTGGCACGCTCTTCAGCCATCACCTTGTAAGCGGTTCTATCTCCCTTTGTGGGAGCAGCACCCTCCAGGCCTGTGGACGGACCTTCCCTTTCTCAGGCTGTAGTTGTCCTGATGGTGTTGCCACCGAGGCTTATGAGGTTTAGCATCTTTATGAATGGGAACTGAGTTTTCCCATGGAAAGGGCATTGTATGCTGATCCAAAAAGGCCTTGAAACTCAGGCAGTCCTGCCCAATATTCACAGAGTAGGGCAACTAGAGAAGTACTCCAACCTCTGTCATCCCTTGACTGGCCAGGGTCTTCAAGTGTACCCAGCTGATGGGATTTTGTTGATGGTCCCTGGGAATACATGCCAATGTCACTATTTTTCCAGCTTCAAAATGAATCCGTTTCAGCAAATCGCTCCACGCCAGAGTTTTGATACTACCAGAATCCATTAACGCTTGGGTGAGAACCTCTTTCAGCTCCACTGGTATCATACATTTAGAGACTCCCTGGCTGGAGACATCTACTAAGTTGCAACAATAAGAAGTTACCGCATTAGTGTCCATTACTTCCAGTTCCCTGCAGGAACAGTCTCTCGCGAAGTGTCCTCGCGCCCCACAACAATCATGTCAAGCTGACTGAAGGTTGCCATTGGGTTGCCCAGTTCAGTCAGTCCTGTCCCAGAGTCTCTGAGCTGCGGCGTTCCCTTTCTATGTTGAGGCATTTCTCTCGACAGGATGGCGGTGTGGGTATGGTCTGTGCCTGATAGTATGCCTCTGCTACTTCCAGGGCTTTTTCCATCAACAAGTCTGGATGTCAGAGAACTCACTGCCACATGGGCGGACTGAGACTGTTCTGGAACTGCTCCAGCACAATGGCTTTGGCCAACTTTTCCCTGTGTTTCCCATCCAGACACAGCCACTTCCAGGCGACGTCTTTGAGGTGGTGGTGCAAGTTCCTAGGGTTCTCTCCAGCCTGTAAATCTCCTCCTCAAAACCCCTGCTGGTACGCTTCTGTGGTGATTCCTACTCTTCATAGGATCATTGCTTTGTCCTTTGGATATGTGGCCGTCCCCTCTGGATTGGCTGTTTGATAAGCCTCTTGACACGGTTTGGTAAGTACATTCCCCAGGTGGATAGCCCACCTGTCTTCAGGCCAGCCTGCCAGCCTTACAGTATGCTCAAAGTTCTTCAAGAACCCCTCCAGATTCTCTCACAGGGACACCTTGAGGAGGGTTGGCAACACTGGTGGTGAACAGGCCACAGCAGTTTGCACTGCATAAGCGCGGTATGTTGCTGTGTCACCTGTGCTTGTAATGCTTCCTGCTGCGAAATTTGTACTCGCAGGACACTCTGCAGCTGCTGATGGCCAGTGGCAAAAATTGGAATTACTTGCTCCATTTCAAATGATTCTCCAAGTGTAGGAGAGCAAACAAAACAAAAAAAAAAAAAAACCAAAAACTGCTGGCATCTCCAACCCTTACTTACTGCTTGATGCCTCTCTAACCAGGCAGGGATAGCCCCCTTGGCCTACACACAAGCTGGGTTGGAGCAGGGAGGGGCCCAGGAAACAAGAGAGAAAAAAAAACTCTGCAAGTTGTTTTTTTCCCCTTAGTACTCAGCAGAATCACACCCTTTCTTCAGCTGCTACAAGGCAGCACAACAAACAAACTGTTCCACTTCACAGTCCACCCTAGAGACTGTTTTTTCCCTCTCTGCCTTGCTTAGAGGGATCCCATGTAGGACACCATGAGGTAGATTTGAAAAGGATTTACGCGCGTAACCTTTTTAAAATCCAGCCCCATATTTATTTATTTATTTATTTAAGGGTTTATATACCGGAGGTTCCTGTATAATATACATATCACCCCGGTTTACAATGAACAGTAACTATCGCTTCAAGTTAGCGGTTTACAATGAACATGGTTAATCCAAATAACAGGAAAATATATATAATAATGTTAACAATTAAGAAGTAATAATAAATAGATAAAATAACAATTAATAAATAAATAAAAATAAATAAATAAATAACAGTAATATGTGGCACTCGAGCAAATGGCTGCTCCTCCCCGCTCCTTTTTGCAAGCCCCGGGACTTACATGCATAACCTTTGTAAATCCGGCCCTGTATGTGGCACTCGAGCGGTCAGTGGCGTGATTACAGCCAGAGGAAAGCACACAGAAACTCTGGCTTTGCTTAAAGTGCTCTTTATTTACAGTGATCTTAAAGACACACAAGTGGTAGCAGACAATAGAACGGACTCCTTGAACTCAGGCAGTCTCTAAGCATTAAGTACAAACAGTTTACCATCTTTACAGATAAGTCCTCAGTCGATACGCTGGGACTCCGGCAGCTCCCCAGGGCCCGTCTAACCTGTCTAGGCCCTCAGGTTTTATGCTCAGGGGTTAGACTCTTCCCTCCTCCCAGGATATCTTGGGGACCCCAAGCTTAAGAAGAACCGGGCAGAATATATCAGCCTGGTGCTTTAAGGCAGATTGAGGGAGATGCCTATACACTCCTTCACACATTTCATCTTGTTATATTTGGCTTTTTTTTTAAATTTTAGTCCACCTTTCCAAATAATGCCCAAGGCGGCTTACAGCATTCAAAAGTACCCATGACATTAGAATAATGCTGAGTATGTATCCAAATCAGGGAAGTGAAGGAAGTGTTGGAACTATGTGTTTCATGGCTGAGATGTTAGGATCGTATCCACCTGTCACTCAAATGCAGTTAGTGCATGGCATAGTTGCTTTAAAAAAAAACTACAGATCATAACCTCACAAGCAATCTGAATAAACCATTGTCACCATAGAATATTCCATTTTGGTTTGGAGGGTTTTTCATCTGCCCTGCAAGATAGATTTTCAAACCAAGCAAAGGCCCTATTCGATCTCTCAAGGAAAACAGATGCAGTGCAAGCCTCTAATATAGTTTATACCCAACACAACATGGCCATCTATTCCAAGTTAAAGGTTCTGGAAAATCATGTAAAATTCCTTAATTTTAGGCTCCTGAACTTCCCTAGTTCACCATATGTGACTCCAGTTGACATGTTTAAGAAAATATCTAATAGAGGTTATAAAAGTTCCAACAGAAGCTATCCTCCCACCATAAAACATGTACTATCTGTCCTATGAAGAATATAGTGGGGCCTTAAGCAGAGCACTCTGTTGAAGAGCAGGTTTTCATGGATAGCTTGGACAATATGGTGAATTTGTAAAGACCTTAGAAGAGGAGGATAATAGGGCTACACCTTTGGTTTCCTTTCTAAAAGAACTAGATTTGGAAATTCTTTTTTTCCTATAAAGATTCTTTATTTCTAGGTCATAGGATATTTCTGGATGTTATGTAAGATGCCACAGAAGAAGCAGATACACTAGGGTTATTGTCCTCGGTAGTAAATTTTACTTCAATAACCCCGGTAAATTTGAAGTCAATTTTACTTCAAATATACCAGAGTTATTGCGCTCGGCAATAAATTTTACTTCATTTCCTTGTATATTTCTTATAACATGTAAATGACAAATATATTTTGTATGATTCTTGAGAAATGTCCTGATTTCTAAAACTTCTAATGTGGTGGCTGGAGGCGGAAGGGAACAGTGTTGTTTCTTGAGATTATGGTTTAGAGTACAATTGAGTAAGGGAAGTCTGTTCTATTAACAGCTGCTACATATTTTACATATTGTTAATGCCTCAGATATTTCCTTATTTCATCATATATTTTTTTTTAATTCTTTTGTCATCTTTATTTTAAACTTTCATCCAACAATAAAACATGAAATTCTTGACATACCAGTTAACGTACCCATTGACATACCCCCTTCTTTATCACCATTCCTCTACCCCCCCCCCCCCCCACTGAGTCTCATTTCCATCCCCCCCCCCTAGTGACATCATGGGACAGTTCAGGCTGAAATAACTCATTCCACACATAGAGCTATCATATTTCATTAGGATATACATAAATAAACTTTTGTACAAACGAGTACTCTATGCTCTTACTCCAATCCAAATAGAGCACTCAGTGCTCTTACTTATAACACTCACCACATTATATTTTTATGAAACTATGTTACAGTAAATTAACGGCACCTGTTTAAGAGTTTAGAATTCCAGATACTGGATCTAACACATAGTTTTTGTGCCATATTGTAAACCATTGTGATGGCACCGCTTAACGACGGTATAGAAAAGATTGTAAATAAATAAATAAAATAAATAAATACTTGTAAAGACTGAATGTAGTCCCGCCACATGTCCATGAGCATGTCATACTTCTTTGATGTAGAATTCCTGGCCGAGAGGTATTCGTTAACCATCAATTTATGCATCCGAAGTTTCCAATTTATTAGCGTTGGACGATCTGATGTTATCCACTTCTCCAATATCGCCTTTTTGGTTATCCACTTCTCCAATATCGCCTTTTGCCAATGAGAAATGACTTCTGAAGGAACAAGCTTTGGCTCTTTGTAACTGTAAAGTTTAGTTCTTCCATAACCTCAAAAAGACACATCTTCAAAGATAATGGCTTCTCTTAGTGACGGTATATAAAACTTAATAAATAAATAAAGGAAGTGTAAAATGAAAGAGTTTCCCAAAGTAACTCAACATCTCTTTACAAAATATTTGGATCTGAGAGTACTCCCAGAAACAATGAAATAAGGATCCTCTCATCCGTTCACATTTGAAGCACAAGTCAGAGGAGTATGTGTTTGCTTTAAATAACCAATATCGGGAAACATACGTACGGTACAGGAGCTTGAATTGTGTTTCTCTTAGCAGAATGTTTTCTGAAGTCCAAGAGAGATTGTCAAAACATCTCTGTATGTCCTGAAAAGATATGGGTATATTCAGTTCTTGATTCCATTTTATAACTAGATTCTGCAGAAATCCCGGAGTTTTGATTGCAGTTATAGCTTTTACCAATGAAGCATGGGACGTTTTTTCCCAGATTTCCTCAAGAACATTTTATCGTAAGGCTTCAGATCCATAGTGCCAAGTTTAGATGCTAAGCCCACCTCCACAAAGTGCCTGGTTTGCAAGTAGGCATAGAAGTCCTTGTTTGTTAAATCAAACTTGTCTCGCAACTCCTCAGATGAACTGAAAGTACTATTGTAGGTTTGATAAAAGTGGTACAATCTGCATAAACCTTTGTCCTCAGTATCATTTGAATACTGGATCTCCCAGTCCCGCGGGAAGTGAGGATGTCCAAAAATCAAAAGCAGTGGAGATACCTCTTGGCTCACCTTGATCTTATCACACAGTACGTTCCCTGCCTGTCTACACGCTTAAACAACCATATTTCACTTTATGTGATCAGGTAAGTCATGGCTCTGTAAGAGTAGTAGATTACCTAGATGTAAAAGGTCAACACCAGGACTGCAAAAATTCAATAAGTGAACATACACCTGTGTCATAAAGCCAGTCCTTAACATGCCAAATTATAATTTTGCATATTAGATATCCCATATCCCCCTTTGGTACCAGAAGTTTCATCTTCCTTAGAGCTAGTCATGCCCTTCATTTTCCCCCCAAAAATTGCTTTGAAGCTCACTGTATCTTTATTTGGTCTTTCTTTAGTGGCAATTCTAAATATACAAATATAGCGTTTTAGGCGATTCCATCATCTTGAACAGCTGTATTTTGCCATACAGTGATATTGGTAGTGTTCACCACTCCGTTATTTCCCATTTCATCTTAGCCAATAGGGGCGAGACATTACTAGTATAGATGTTCCATAAATCCACTGAAATTTTAACCCCAAGATATTTCAGCTCAGATTCCACCCATTTAAGGGGGAACAGCTCTGGCCAACTGTGCTTCAAAGATCCCAGAATATCTAAAGCCTCTGCCTTGCTCAGATTTATTTTTAAGCCAGAAAACCTGCCAAAATGTTTCTGCAACTCCATTAATTTTTGCAATGAGTGCTCCGGGTCTGTTAGAAAGACCAAAACGTTGTTAGCAAGGCCAGCTATTTAAAACATTCCTTTCCCACAGTGAACCCTGATATTTTGATTAATATTTCTTACTAAAGAGTCCATTGTTAGGATATATAACAGGGGCGAAAGCAGGCACCCTTGTCTTGTGTAGTCCTGGTGGAATTCTGCACTACTGCGGAGTGCAGAATTCCCCAATCATAAGAACATAAGAAATTGCCATGCTGGGTCAGACCAAGGGTCCATCAAGCCCAGCATCCTGTTTCCAACAGAGGCCAAACCAGGCCACAAGAACCTGGCAATTATCCAAACACTAAGAAGATCCCATGCTACTGATGCAATTAATAGCAGTGGCTACTCCCTAAGTAAACTTGATTAATAGCCGTTAATGGACTTCTCCTCCAAGAACTTATCCAAACCTTTTTTGAACCCAGCTACACTAACTGCACTAACCACATCCTCTGGCAACAAATTCCAGAGCTTTATTGTGCATTGAGTGAAAAAGAATTTTCTCCGATTAGTCTTAAATGTGCTACTTGCTAACTTCATGGAATGCCCCCTAGTCCTTCTATTATTCGAAAGTGTAAATAACCGAGTCACATCTACTCGTTCAAGACCTCTCATGATCTTAAACACCTCTATCATATCCCCCCCTCAGCCGTCTCTTCTCCAAGCTGAACAGCCCTAACCTCTTCAGCCTTTCCTCATAGGGGAGCTGTTCCATCCCCTTTATCATTTTGGTTGCCCTTCTCTGTACCTTCTCCATCTCAACTATATCTTTTTTGAGATGCGGCGACCAGAATTGTACACAGTATTCAAGGTGTGGTCTCACCATGGAGCGATATAGAGGCATTATGACATTTTCCGTTTTATTAACCATACCCTTCCTAATAGTTCCTAACATTCTGTTTGCTTTTTTGACTGCTGCAGCACACTGAGCCGACGATTTTAAAGTATTATCCACTATGATGCCTAGATCTTTTTCCTGGGTGGTAGCTCCTAATATGGAACCTAAATGCATCTAAATGGGCTTCCTGTAACCATATAATTTTCACTTTGTCTACACAGCAGTTGGAGCTTTTTTGTTCTTTTTACTGGCGATCCTAATCCAGCCACATTCTACAATATAACTCTCATGTTCTCACCAATATTTAATCCAGAACAAAAAGACTATTTTATGCCCAATACCCCTTAGTCTTTCTGCTCACTGGTTCTCCCCCAGCCTAGAGCACCAGCATACAACTTCAGCCATATAAGCCATAACTTTTGATGCATGCTGCCATAAGGATTCTGTTTTCACCCCTGTACACTTTAAAGACCCCATCCCTTCCCTTGCCCCATCCACCCTTAATTTTGATCCACCACACTTATCCCCCAAAGGGGTAGAGATCATTCAGGAATCCGTACAGGTGTCACACAACCCCCCCCCCTCCCCGCACCACTAAATGATTTCAGGTAATGTACCCTCCCTCAGCCAACTAAGTACTCAAGTATTCATTGCAACGTTTGGCCCATTGTACCTGAACAATTCATAGAAGAATGGCATTTGAAACAGCAGTATCATCCCACTATATGCTGTGATCATAAGTTCTCCTTCGTAGGCTTACTTAAATGGAATGAGCATTATAGCTCCCCTTCACAAGGGTGTCTAGAAATTGTTTTGCTTCCAGTACTAAGTCCAGCGCCCACCAATTGCTATTTACTACTACTCAGAGCCTCACGGAGTATTGTAACAAAAACTTTATTTGTCGCTTGAACAACTCCGCACAAATTGGAGAAAACTCTTTACATGTCTGTATTGCTGCATTTGCATAACGTTGAAAAATTAGATTCTTTTGTCTCTCATAGGTTAAAGATCCTTTTTTGCGATAGGCTTGTAATATTTCCCACTTATCCGCAAAATTCAACAGTCGCACAATAACCACTCTGAATCTAGCAAAACCTGCTGAACTAGGTCCCAGTCTGTGAGCGCTCTCCACCAGACATCTAAATATCGCACAAACATCATGATCTGATAAGGATTCGGGGAAGCCCATAAATCTTAAATTGTTTCTCCGGGACCTATTTTCCGGATCATCAACTGTAGATTCCAGCAGCAGTACTTGCTTTTCAAATGCCTCTTGCGTCTGCATCAGTGACAGTGTGTCATATTCCACCTCCACTACACTACTCTCCACTGAGTTTCCTCCACTTGTAATTTTATTTCATTTAGGGTTTCATTGCCTGTCGCTACTTAAGAAACATAAGAACATAAGAAAATGCCATACTGGGTCAGACCAAGGGTCCATCAAGCCCAGCATCCTGTTTCCAACAGAGGCCAAACCAGGCCACAAGAACCTGGCAAGTACCCAAAAACTAAGTCTATTCCATGTAACCATCGCTAATGGCAGTGGCTATTCTCTAAGTGAACTTAATAGCAGGTAATGGACTTCTCCTCCAAGAACTTATCCAATCCTTTTTTAAACACAGCTATACTAACTGCACTAACCACATCCTCTGGCAACTAATTCCAGAGTTTAATTGTGCGTTGAGTAAAAAAGAACTTTCTCCGATTAGTTTTAAATGTGCCCCATGTTAACTTCATGGAGTGCCCCCTAGTCTTTCTACTATCCGAAAGAGTAAATAACCGATTCACATCTACCCGTTCTAGACCTCTCATGATTTTAAACACCTCTATCATATCCCCCCTCAGTCGTCTCTTCTCCAAGCTGAAAAGTCCTAACCTCTTTAGTCTTTCCTCATAGGGGAGTTGTTCCATTCCCCTTATCATTTTGGTAGCCCTTCTCTGTACCTTTTCCATCGCAATTATATCTTTTTTGAGATGCGGCGACCAGAATTGTACACAGTATTCAAGGTGCGGTCTCACCATGGAGCGATACAGAGGCATTATGACATTTTCCGTTTTATTCACCATTCCTTTTCTAATAATTCCCACATTCTGTTTGCTTTTTTGACTGCCGCAGCACACTGTACCGACGATTTCAATGTGTTATCCACTATGACACCTAGATCTCTTTCTTGGGTTGTAGCACCTAATATGGAACCCAACATTGTGTAATTATAGCATGGGTTATTTTTCCCTATATGCATCACCTTGCACTTATCCACATTAAATTTCATCTGCCATTTGGATGCCCAATTTTCCAGTCTCACAAGGTCTTCCTGCAATTTATCACAATCTGCTTGTGATTTAACTACTCTGAACAATTTTGTGTCATCTGCAAATTTGATTATCTCACTCGTATTTCTTTCCAGATCATTTATAAATATATTGAACAGTAAGGGTCCCAATACAGATCCCTGAGGCACTCCACTGTCCACTCCCTTCCACTGAGAAAATTGTCCATTTAATCCTACTCTGTTTCCTGTCTTTTAGCCAGTTTGCAATCCACGAAAGGACATCGCCTCCTATCCCATGACTTTTTACTTTTCCTAGAAGCCTCTCATGAGGAACTTTATCAAATGCCTTCTGAAAATCCAAGTATACTACATCTACTGGTTCACCTTTATCCACATGTTTATTAACTCCTTCAAAAAAGTGAAGCAGATTTGTGAGGCAAGACTTGCCCTGGGTGAAGCCATGCTGACTTTATTCCATTAAACCATGTCTTTCTACTTGTTGAGAAAGTGCTGCAAACTTTACATCCAAGGCCTTCTCCACCACATTTGTAACTTTCATCTATCAGTGCATCGTTGGAGGAAATTGGGCGTGGGCTCGAAGGGCTGTCTGCCATCTTTGCTTCTGCCTGCTTACTCAGGACCTTATCCTTTCTCTGTGTCGTTGCAGACATTGCAGCATCCCGCCAGATCACAAACTTGTCCATAAACGAGTACAGCAGTTTGCGCTATAAAATCTGCTGTGGTAAGTCAAGAGTTTACCGGTTTTTCTGCTGGTATGTGGGGAGACACCCGGAGCGAGCCCCCACACTACGTCCTACCTGCTCACCAGATCACATGGTCTCCCATCTTATATATATTTTGGTTTTTAAGCTTCACAAAAGATTTCTGTTTTGGTTCTCCCTTCTAATGGGCTATATAGAAAGTAACCAGTTTCCCTGGGGGTTGTCTTTTCCTCTTCTTGCTTGTTTATCTCTTATTGAGATATTACATTTTCTGTAAGTTTACATCATTTTATTACTTATTCAAAAATAGATAGGCCTGGTTGTTTTATATCTTTTTATCTAACTGGACAGACTTGGGGTCCAATATACTAAGCATTTTTGCCATAGACATGAAATGAGAAAAAAGTTAGGACCCTGGTTGAGCCAAGCGTTCTTGTACTAATGTGTATTAAAATTGTGTACATTTTATGATGATTAGAGTACTCTCTTTTTTTCCCCTAAAATCTCCTCCCATGAAAGCATTTTTCAACCTTCAGTCCTTGTCTGCCAACACCAACTACGTTACTAAGGTTTATGCCAAATTGCTAATGTAGATCTGTCAGTGATGCTTGCATAGACTTTAGATGGTGAGTAACAGGGTAGTGCCCCTATTTGTCTAGATCCCTAATGGCTAAGGCCTGGTGTTTGACATATTACGGATTGCATGAAAGCCTGCAACTATTGTAATCTTGTTGATATATTTAACTCTGAAGTTACAACTCTAAGTGGGGACTGTGGAAAGTTATGCAGACTTGGCAATAGAACTGGTACATATATAACTAGTCTGTGAGATCTGCCCACTTTTAACCTACCGAATTGCCTTATCCTAATCTGCAGTAAGTGTGGGCTAAATAGGAAAAACATGACAAAACCTATATTTTTCTTTGAAAATGGAAGAGAAACAAAAAACATTGTTTTCTAAGCAGTGGCCTGTGCTTTTAGAGTAGTGACATGCCATTTTTTAAGGCTTATATTTATGGAATAAATGTTTCTGTACCTATCTGCATATGTTGGCGTGGGAAAATTCCTCTCAAGTTACAGGATTCATAATGGATAACTGAGATGAAAAGGACAGCATTTATGGTATCTGGTAAATATGCATCCAGGCAGCCCTTGTTTGGTGTTCAGTCAATGGAACATTTGGTAAGGCATGAATCATTAAGTCCATGTCAGGCATGGGTGACTGAGTAGATAAACAGGCCTCTGTTGAACTTTGAATAACTGTACACTGCATCTAGACTCTGACTGGAAATTTTATTATTTGGGCAGGAGATGTCAGGATGCCTACCACTCTTGATTCCCCTAACAGTATTTGGGTGCTGAATATTGAGTTGCCACTATATGTGACAATGCAATGCGGTTTTTCTGTTTAGAAGTAATAGGAAATAACCCATTTTGTTTCATGGATTACACCTCATGTGGATCTTTGTAAGATTCTGCAGTCAACAGAGAATGTTGTAGTATCTTCTAAGAAAGAGGATATGCAATAGGCCTTTTCTAGGTTTACCTCAGAGGCAGTATAAAGTTAAGTAATTTGGTTAAGTTCACAGAGACCATTGGCTAAGGTCAATATTATGTTTTGTTACATTGCAATATATTACATTTCTTTTCCACCATCCTTGGACAACAGTCCAACCCAAAACAGTTTATAAGATATGAAGCCCCCATATCCATAACAACATGGTTGCCAACTGTCCAGATTTTCTCCGGACTGTTCTTATATAGGATTTTGTGTCCAGAAGGCAAAAGCAACACTGAAACAAATGGAAATTGTCCAGAATTTCATCAAGAGTAGTCCCGTACTGACTGCAGCCTGCAGGTTGCACTTTAACCAATCCCCATGTCTTTTTCTTCCGTCCTGGAACCGCGCAGCCAATCACTTATTGCTACCGCAGCTGCTGCTATGTGGGAAATGCCGATAGGTGGGCTGTAGCGCTGTGCACACTACACATGGAAGCCAACCTAACATCTTCAGTGACTCCCCCCTAGGAATTTAGCCTTAAACAAAATACCTAATATTTTCTAATTTTAGTTTTAAATGATAGTACCATTACGCATGGTTTTAATACATTTTTTTGTATTTTATTATTTTGTAATTTATAGTATAGAACGTTATTATGAAATAAATTTTTAAAGGCTCTACATGGGGTTTTAATTTGTTTTTATCATTTTAACTCCATTTCAATTATATTTTATATACAACGAATTTTATGTTTTTCGGGACGAAGTATTAAGAGCTTGTCCCTGATTTTTTTATGTAAACCAATGTGAAGTGTACATGATATGCTCGGTGTATAAAAAATGCCTAAATCAATAAATGTGTGCTTTCAGTGCTCTGTGTGCTGCAGTTTGCACGGTTAAGCATAAGCCCTCCTCTCGGTCCCCACCGATCCAGCCTTGAGCCTTGCCCTTGTATCCCCCAACAGTCAGGACGTCTTTTTTTTCTCTGTCCTCTGCTACTTACCACTCAGCGCCTGGTTCTGTACAGCAGTCTGTGCTCAGTTGCTCACAACAAGACACAAGTTCAATTAGCTCCCATCGCCCCAGTGGGCCGTTAAAATGTCATCTAGTCTCAACTGCCCCCCCCCCCGAGCAAAGCAGCTTCTGGACACATACATGGTGGGAAGCCTTGTCTGCACAGCAGTCTGTGCTCAGTTGCTCACATGATGCACAAATTAACCCCCGCCACTCCTCCTCACCCCTTCCCAGCCCTGCTGCCTGTCCATCCGTGACCGCCTCAACGAGCCTCAACTGTCTCCCGAGCAAAGCAGCTTCTGCTGGAGGTTCCTGCAGCTGGCCTAGCCTGCCACTTCCCTGCCTGCCTGCAACCATCCACATCCTCGACAAGCAAAGCAACACAGCTCCTGTTCTGTCTTGCTTTCAGGCTTGCTCCTGCTCTGCTCTTCTGAATTTGACCTGCACATATTGCACTGCCACCAATACCCAGGCCGGCCAGGGATGCGCGATTGCATCACTGAGGAATAGACAGTATTACTGCACAAAAAGGTAAATAAATAAAAAACAGTGGTATAATGAGGGGGAGGGGCGGCGGGCCATGGGGGCTTTTATTTTTGTTTTTTATATAGTTCAGTGCATATCTGGGAACTGAAATGTCACCTGGGCCCCCATGTGGCAGGGAAATGGAAGTGTGGTGTTGCATCAGATAGTGTGCGTAAGAAGGCAGAGCAGGGGCATCCTTAGCCTCTGTCCGTGGGACCTCTGGTGACTCCTGTGCTGTGAAGAAAGCGTGGTCCATCAAGGTCACCCTGGACCCCATCTTGCAGCCACCGAAGAAGAGATCTGTTGGGCTGCCGGCACACCACAACCCGCAGGTGGCTGAAATCAAGAGAAGGCCGCAGTACTCCCCCTTCCCCCTTATATTACAATTCAGAGAGGGGCCCGGGTGAGAAAAAAAGCGAGTGTATGTATGAGAGAGAGAGAGGGAGCTTGAGTATATCTGCGTGAGAGAGGGGGAGCGTTTCTGTGAGCATATGTGTAAGAGATAGAGGGAGCATGTGTGTGTATGAGAGCCCATGCGTATGAAAGAGAGAGCGTGTGCCTGTGTGTGTGTGAGCCTCTGCATATGAGAGAGGAGGAGTCTGCGTGTGTCTGAGAGCCTGTGTTTGTGGGAGCATGCGTACATGAGGGGGCGCTAAGCACTAGATGCCTAGTAGCAGGACATATGAGGACTTGCTGCCTGCCGGCAGGCTTTCCACAACTGGCCAACAGGAGGAAGAAGAAGTCGAGGTCCACCATAAGTGGGGCAGGGTGGAGGAGGGTGAGTGATGTGGTGGGTTGTGACAGAAGGAAGAGAAATGAGAGAAGTAAAAGGAAGAAAAGGGGATAAGAGTGAGGGATGGGAATGGAGGAGAAGGATGAGGTGAGGGTGGTGAGTCACTGAGGGGGCAGGGGAGGGAGGGAGGGAGGGGGTGAATGACTGAAGTGGAGCTGAGGCACATAGGATTCCTGTGCTGGAACACTACCCTTTGTGCACAGTGAATGCTTGCATCATCAGTCCAGTGACCTATGAAACTTAGTTAACCTGTTTTTCTTTTTTATTCAAACACTAAACACAGAAAAAGAAGAAAATGTATGTTTGGATGAAATGTAACTTTATTTGTCCTGTTGGATAAATGCAAATGAGGCACATTTATGCCAGTCACAGACTGTTCTCAGAAATCAGAATCATTTCCTAGCAACATTAATGACTATTTTGGTGCAACATCATGCTTTATCTCTTGCTTGCAGTAATTATTGGCTGAATCAACCTGCCATGGGGTGAAAATATGTTTACATTTGGATAAAGCATGAGGAATTGAGGATGTTGGGCCTAGGCTAAAACTTTGGCCTGAACATGTAGTAACCTTAGCTTGATGTTTATGCTACTGAGCAGTGACTCCATGGTCACTGACTGGAGATTTTGATTGTGTCATTACTTATCCCTGATTATTTTGGACTCCCTCCTAGAAGTTAATGTACCAGAACAATCTTGTTTGTAGGCACATCTGTACCACAAACATACTTTAAGCAGCAGTAAATCCATATTTTTATGAAAAGTGTGGTTGGTGTAAAAACAATGTCAATAGCATCACACTTTCGTTTAGAATTTTATTTAATTTTCTTGAGGTATTTAATATATTTCAAATTTTAAATCCCCCTCCTTCTTGGTCGTGCCTTCCCTTATAAATCTAAGAAAATTGTGTAGGAATTGCTGTGCTGATCCCTATCAGAAATCTGTTCAGGTATAACCGGAATTTATTTAAAAGTAAGAATACATCATGAACAACTAAATAATCAACTTTAGGGAAAGCAATTTAAAAAAATACAGGTGGTCACCATAATTAATGTTAAAAGAAAAAAAAACATTTTGACATGATAAACTATAAAAATATAAAATATATTATCCTAACAATTAAGACATAGGAATAATACTTAAAAATGGAACTAGAACCAACAAACAGGCAAATTGATAATCTGTGTCATCTATCATTGCTTTAAGTTAAGATATCTGATACAGTATATAATGGAGATTCATCTGAGTCATATCTAAAGAAAGTCCTGCATGATCTTGAAAGCTCATTTACAGCACTATTGTGGGATAATCTTATTATCCCAACCTATAACGTACGGTAACTATGCATTATATTATCCAATAGAAGAAATAGCATTTTATCATAGTAACCAAAGTAAATGACAGCAGAGAAAGGCCAATTGAGCCATCTAGTCAGCCTAGTTATTTTGGTGTATACTGTTAAGGATAATTCCTAGCTGCCAACAGAATATTCACTGCTTCTAGGACATCACTCCTTATCCAAGCCAGTGACTGTTGTCTTCCTCATTTGATTCTCTACCTTCCTGGGCAATTGCACATGCAAGTTCCCTTACTTAATCCAAAGTCTTGCCCTCCATAATAAACAGTGGCACATAAAGACCAGTTAGCCTATCTAGTTTACCCAGATTGAGACTCAATCTCTCTGGTTTTCTACTAGTTAGGTTGATGAGTACATACATTCTCATCGCCTAAAGCAACACTAGCTCCCTTCTCCAGTTCCCTACCTGATTTCTCAACCCTGCTCCTACCACCTCCTTCCATAACTATCTTTCTACCAAGCTCTGTAATAATATAAACAACTACCAAAACTAATAAGGTTGTTGTCTTAATTACTAGCCTTCTTGGTCCCGTGGCCTTCCTGGACAGTCCAGCCAGCATCAATACACTTGGTTTTTGGGAAGGTGTTCGTTAACACAAACCCAGCTCTCCATGGCCTTCAGTGCTTCCTTTCTCCACCCCTTGTTTTCTCTGTATCACTTTGCTGGACAATCCCTGGCCACCATCAACCTGTCAGCATTGATCCTCTGCACAGCATTCATTATAAGTTATACTTGTCCCACCCACAAACTTTTTCTGGACAGACACTTTCCTCTGAGAAAGCACTTCAGTGTGAAACCTGTGATAGTCTATGAGCCTGCATCTCCTCACCAACGCAACAGGCTGTCAAACTCTGCCATTTATTTGAAATACTATAATAAAAGGTACTCGTCACTACCAAAATGGGTGAGCATAAGTGTTTTCTGTATTGATGAGTGACCTTGTACAGATAAGATCAGTAAGTTGTATGTGACGTTTGTATGACATCCAGCTTATATTTTGTAGGTTTTCCTGTGAGAAACCAAAGAGCCAATTTTCAAAGAGTTTAGGTTCTTAATTTTGCATTTAGGTTGCTGAATTGATCCTTTTGAAAATGTACTAGGACTGGGTCCCTAAATGTAGGCTTCTAGTTTCATTAACCCCTAAATTTAGAAGTATAAAAAGTGAGTGGCTATGAGGGCAGCGTTAGGGCATGGAAACAAAGTTAGGAGCTTAGCACTGATTTTCAGAACTAGGCACCTTAAGAGTCTATATCTAGGTAAATGAATTGCAGGACTGAATTTAGGGGCCTAACTTTTAGGCTGCTAAATTTATGTGAATTATTAGCTGAAAACTTGGGATTCAAAGTTTGGTTGATAGGTGTCTAATTTAGGAGCTCAGCTTTGTCTGAATATCGTAACCTAAGTGTTTTCATCCTCTTAATTACTGCAGTCCCCTGCTTAATGGAAACGTTTAGTAGGAATGCAATATCCAACATGATAGAAGTGATTTGCCCTTGCTTTGAAACCTGGTTAGTAATATTCATTTACATTGGATAAGTTAATATGCCTAGTTTGAAGTACCTCTTACTGGATGTTACCACACATATTTGGTGAGAAGATGTTAAGGCCAGCAAGATATTAATAGTCTTGCACAGAATCCTTTACAGAGCATGTTAACTTGTTCTACAGCACCAACAAAGTTCACATTCATAAGGGTTCACAGATGTGAGGGGGAGGGTTATTAAAGAAATATACTGCAGGGGAAAAGATCAACTACTATTCCTTTACATGTTCTGAAGAACGAGGCAGAGTTTTTCTGCTGGATTCTTCTTCTTGCTTCCCTCAGACATGTTTAGGTTATAGATATTGGGCTGCCATCCTATATGATGATGTAATGCAGTTTTGTATTCAGTAGTATTTTGTTTCATTAATTCCACCTCATGTGGATCTTTACAAGTTTCTACAGTCACCAGAAAATGTGTCTGTATCTTCTAAAAAGAGTGAGTGCCGTAGGACTTTTCTAGACTCATCACATCTTTCGACAAGCAATAGAAAATCCCTTCCCTCGGAAAATATACGTTTTTAATGTATAACAGAGTGCTTCCAGTGCTCAGACATATAGGGTTCAGTGTTACAGGATATTGCATAGTGGTCTACATTTGATGAAGGTAAAAATAATTTTACACAAATATGGAGGAATACATTTTTAATAAAAGTCATATCCCCAGGTGAGTACTGCCCCAAACCCTGAAGAAAATGGAATATGAAATATTAATAAAATGGGACATAGTTTAATGATCTTTTTTTTTTTATTTCTATGTGTATTAATTTTGATGTCGCCTCTCCAATACAAAATTTCTGAATTCAACATGGATTTATCTCTTGAAAATACTTTCACAGTTGTACATTTTAACATGATCAACTTATAACTGACTATGTTGAAATGCTGTTTCTGGTATTCAGTTCTCTTGGATTATTATACTCTCCTTACATAAATTGCTCTATCCCCATTCTGAAATTTTATGACTTTTTAAGTGTTCTTTATTATTGAAAGGTTTGACAGCCTTTATGTATTTCAGTTTGAAGCGCTCACAATAACTCATGACATAGTATGATTATAGTCACCCATTTCTATCTCCCAAAGCAATCATCACTTGCAGCTATGTGAGTAGTGAATCTCATGCAGGTACTTGCTGATTGAAGAGTCAAAGTAAATTATCTGTACTTTACAAAGGCAAATGTAGGGATGAATTTAATCTTGCTCTCCCTCCCATCATCCCCTCTTCTCTTAGTTCTCATAAATGATCACTTGGGTTTTTATGTTCTTTGGTAAAACACTCAGAACCCAGTTCTGTAGGAATTAACTTTTTGCTGATCTTGAGAGATACTCGAGTCATTTATCTGTGTGTGTTATCCTTATAATAAGCTTATCAAAATCCAAATGACATCAAATTTAAGATTAAGCAGATAATTGCAAACCTCTCCATTCCTAATCCTCCAGCTATCAATTGGCTGTCTTCCTTTCTCACTGATTGTTGTGCATATTATCATGGGTTAAAAAATGTGCTACCTCCATTATGGAGTATTCAAGGAAACAGATTCCGACTTGGGTTATTTAGAGGGAGGATAACTTTGAAATAGCTGGATGTGCACACCTATATAATGCTTGTATATGTTTCCATGAAAATATCCTGCATTTTATAACCTACACATGATGAAATATGCAGGCTATAAAATGCTTATAAATGCACCCTGTAACATGCCACGCAAATACATATTGCACTTATCCAGATAAATTCTGACTTATCTGGCTAAGCAGCGGCATTTATCCAGATAAGTTCCGATTTATCCGACGAACAGGGAGATGCATCAAGCCACAATAGGGTTCTAATGCACATGTATACTGCTTATCATGGCAATATCGCGTAATATACGGGATATTTTACATAGCCTTGCCCAAATTCCCACCCCTATTACCATGACTTGATTTGCATGGGATTTGCATGCATGAATTGTGCAAATTCATGCAAAGCATCCCATTAATCGTCTAATGTAAATAAATTAACACGTCTGATTAGAAAGATGTCAGCCATGTTAATTTAACAACATCTGTTTGAAAAATGTTAATCTAACATGGGAGAATTGAGACTCTAAGGCGAGTACTAATGCTTCTGCATTAGATTTAAAGAGCCTTGTAAAAAAAAAAATGGTAAAAATAGAAAAAACGTGCAGGGTCAAAACTGATCCCCTCCTTATCTCAGGGCCACCACTCGAGGCAACTCCAACATCCCAAGTAATAAATAGATATCAGGTGTTTGCACGACACCCCTCCCCCCACAAACCCTGTCAGAATACGATGTCTCCTCCACCCCCTTTTTCAATACTATTGTATTCAGGCAGGTTCCCCCCAATCCTTCCACCCCTGGATTCCCCAAGTCCTGGAAACCTTCATTGGGTTCAAGTGGAGAACCCCCCTTCCGCACCCTCTAACCTCAAAAGCCATCATAGGATCCATCAGATCCTGTGGTACAGTCAGCACCATTTTTCAAATTGACACCAACCTAACTTTGCCCCAGTCACATGACTGGGGCAAGGTCTTGGTTACGGACCATACCCCAGTAATGTAACAAGGGCAAGGTCAACGGTGCCATTTTGAAAAATGGCACTGACTGGGCCCAGGGCTTAGGGATGCCCCAGGCTCCACCAATGGATCCTATGATGTTTTTTTAGGGTAAGGTGTGCAGGGAGGGAGATGGGGGGTTCTCCACTACAACCCAACAAGTTTTCCAGGTCTCAGAGGATGCTGGGAGGTGGACGGTTCGGAGGACCCTATATCACAATGATTCTTTTATCATATGGGGTGGGGGAGTAGGAGGAAGGGGGGGGGGAACCTGCTCAGGCAGAATAATATTGAAAGAGGAGGTGGAGGGGAGACTCTTATTATATTTTGATAGGCTTGGGGGGAGCGATAATCATTCAAACCCTTAATTTCCATGTTTTACTTTGGGATATTGGGGTCACCTCGAGTGGTGGCCCTGGGGTGAAGAAGGGGTCAGCTTTGACCCCCGCACACCTTTTTTTCTATTTTTACAGCTGTTTTCTTTTAAATGGCCCATTAAGGCTTTTACAATTCTGTGAGGTTGGGGCCACCATCGTGCATAAAGGGCCAATGCCGCATTGTTTTGCCCTATAGTGTTTTTCTCTGAGACAAAACAATATGGTAAAATAGCTGTGATTTTTTTCATGGGTGTGGCCCACTATCTCGGCAACAACCCCCCACGATAGTGGAACCCTCCCATGAAAAATCCTTGTGGCTTAGTGCATTTAAGTGTATCAGATAGCTAGATAAATAGTGCTTTATAGACGTCTTCAGCTATCTGACTTAGCTGAATAAGTAGCAACTTTGCAGCTACTTAGCTGGATAAGTTAGAATTAGAAGAATTCCACGTGGGTTACGTGTGTATAAAGAACCGCATTTGTTTTCTGAAGATAAAGATTTTGTAGCGAAGTGGAATTCTATACTTAATAAGTGTTCGATGGATCTGATGATCCTTATAGTGGAAACAACACAGAAATTATTAATAGATACTCAGAAAGAAACACTTTGAGCACTACCTTAAAGGACAATCTGTCTTCAGAAAAGTTTGAAGAGAAACTTAGCGAATTAAACCAAGACATTGATAGTATGCGTGATAAATTGAAGGAAGCAAAATTGAGGAAGTTTCAAAGAGATGAAAACGATTACACTCATGGATATGTGTATCCATGGTGTAATAAGAATCACATCAAAGAAATCATCTAATTTTGATTCATCATCAAGTGATTCATCGGGTGAAGAGGGAGGACATGTCACTTTTTTAGATCAGGGCATGAAGTCGCGACAGGGAACAGAAAGACGGTGGGGGGCGAGGAGGTCGGGCCTCCAGAAATCGCAGTCCGGTTTGTTTAAGGGATCGTAATCCACAATGAATAGTGATTTGGTTATAAATTTGTCATCTTATTCATTGTCATCTTTGGAGTTAAAGGTACTGAATCGGGGTTTATCTTTTTCACCGACTCCTCGATATGATCCCTTTGGGACTAGGTTAGCATTACAAAACCTTTTTCGA
Organism: Rhinatrema bivittatum; assembly: GCF_901001135.1. Classification (NCBI taxonomy): domain Eukaryota; kingdom Metazoa; phylum Chordata; class Amphibia; order Gymnophiona; family Rhinatrematidae; genus Rhinatrema; species Rhinatrema bivittatum. Next base: position 300,067,110 of record NC_042615.1, read on the forward strand.
CTGATGAAACTTAAGATTTTTTTCCAGGGTAATGAGGGAATTTTTTCCGATGGTTCAGTGGTAAAAAATCCTTCATGTTGGATGCCACCAGGTCCAATACATCCTTTAATGGTGGCATTTGAAGAAGTTGTTGAACGAGATTTGAGAGTAAAAGAAGTAGAACAACGTTATCCCTTTTGGAATTTAACAAAGGAGGAACACCAGGCATTAGTTAATTTGAGTAAGAAACAAGATCTCGTGTATAAACCCGCAGATAAAGGGGGCTCCCTGGTGATTTTGAATAGGGAGCAATATGAACAAGCGGTGTATTGCCAATTGGGGAATGGGAGGTTTTATCAACGGTTGACTGAAGATCCCACTAAACAGCTATCTGTACGGATCTCTGGGTTTATAACAGAAGCCTTGAGCATAGGATGGGTAACTGTTAAAGAGGCAGCTTTTCTAGTGAATCAGAATCCACAAATTCCTGTGTTTTACATCTTACCAAAGGTGCATAAATCTTTAGAATCGCCACCTGGGAGACCAATTGTGGCAGGCATCGGCTCGATTTTAGAGCCTTTGTAAATATATGTGGATCACTTTCTATGTCCCTTTGTCCCCTTAGCAAGATCGTACATTAGGGATTCTTCACATTTGATATCAGTACTACAATCTCTCCCTATAATGCTTGAATCAACTTTACTTATATCTATGGATACTGAATCTTTGTATTCAAGTATTCCCCAGGGGGCCACCATTAATCTGATACAGGAAGTTTTGGATAGAAGATTGGATAAGAAAGTTCCAACACATTTTCTGGTAGAATTGGCAGCGATTGCGCTTACACAGAATTATTTTCTGTTTAAGGATGAATTTTACCAACAGGTTCATGGAACCACGATGGGGGCCACTATGGCCCCCGATCTCGCATGCTTGTACGTAACAGCATTCGAAGAGAAATTTGTGTATTCCTCAGTTTGGTACAAGCATGTGAGATTGTGGTGTCGTTATATTGACGACATCTTTATAATTTGGTCAGGTTCCAAAAGAGAATTTGAAGAATTTTTCCACCATTTGAATGTGCTAATCTTAAATTTACATGTGATATCCAGACACAATGGGTTTCTTTTTTGGACATGAAGGTAGGTAAGAAAGATGGGTGGTTTATCACTGAATTGTATCGGAAGGCAACGGATAGGAATGGATTATTGCATTACACCAGCTATCATCCTAGACAAGTTAGGGAGAATATCCCGTTGGGACAGTTTTTTACGGTCAGAAGGATTTGTTCAGAAATGTCATCATTTAAAAAATACGCAAAGGATCTACGTGAAAGATTTAATGAGAGGGGGTACCCAGAACGAGTGATAAAACAGGTGTATACAAGAGCCCGGTATATCAATAGAGATCTTTTATTGGCCCCTAAAAAGACTGTAGATTCACGTTCTCTAGTGTGTGTTTTGCCCTACTCGAATAGAGTAGGGGATTTGATTCAGGTCATTAAAAGCCATTGGCATTTAGTCAGTAGATTTGAGGGTTTGAAGGATCCCCCAATGTTTACGTTTATGTTGGCCTATGGTAGCAGCTCGGTTAATCACAGGTAGTAGCCTCCCACTCATTTTCTGCTTAGGTAAACTTTCTGGCATCCCTTCTGGAGAGGACCCCCTGGGATGGTCTTGCAGACCCCTGAGGATCCAGGGACTCCAGGTTTGGGAACTACTGAGCTAGGGAATAAGAACTAGCCTGTCTTATGATTTTTTTTTATATATGTCTGTTGTAACTGTATTTTATTAATGTATTACTTTGAAAGCCACCAAGAGCTTTGCATTGTGCAGCATACAGATGTTTAAAAATATAAAATAAATAAGTTCAAATTTGACCATCTAAGTAGCGGCAAAATGGTGCTACTTAGCCGAATAAATTGGAACTTAGCCAGATAAGAGTGTTCATATGATATATCTATGTATTTATGCTTTGAATTTTAAAGGTATATGCGAATAGATTTTACTTGTGTTATTTAGACTCTCTCATAAGTCGTCTTTTACATGCATAAGTCAAGGGGTTTTATAATATGCACATGGCAGCGAAATAACCAGTTTTACCAATTAGTTTACCAGTTCACCCAGTCCATCCGCAGCTCATGAAGACTGACTTGGCTCTTCAGCCTGAAGTCTCTCCAACCAGTCATTCTTTCACTTTTGAGATGTTTACGATCACTTACACCAGGAGTAAATTTATGCAAGTAAAAGACTTACGTGCGTCACTTTGGCAGATTATAAAATGGCAAGTTATGCTTCTAAATGCTGGCACCTCCCTTGAACACTCCTGGCCTGCCCCTTTTTTTACATGTGCTAGTTTACGTGCAGTCCTTGATTTACGTGTGTATTTTGCAGTTTTTAAAATAGCATATACTCGTGTATAAGTTGTTTTATGGACGTGTGCTATTTTTTACACATGCATCTTTTGAAAATTCACCTTTTAATCATCAAGTTAAGTTTTAACTTTCTGGGTGTTTTAAAACCCATCTGAAAACTCCAGTCAAGAAAATTCTGGGGGGTTTTTTGTTTTTTTGTATCATTTTAAACTAGCAGGCATCATCTAGGACTAGCTTGTGAAAGGCCATGATAGTGATTAGTCAGGTACAAAACATTTCTTATCATTAGAGCACATTAGATCACATAGAGGCTGATATTCAAAGCAGGCTGAGCATCTGACCTAGGTGCCTACGGTTATGTGGATTTTCAGCCAGAGACTACGTTTTAGGTGGAAAATTTCCCTAATTAGGTGCCCAAAACTGAGGGTCCTAAATTTAGGTCTGCTATTTATTAGTCTAAGTAAAATTCCTAGTGCTAAAAATCAGCGCTTGATACCTAACTAACTTCCTCTGCCCTAAACTAGCCCTGGCCCCCAACTACTTGTTAGATCCCTAAACTAGTGAAAATAGATGCCTAAATTTAAGACCTCAGCTCTAGTAAATTTTCAGAGGTGTCAATTTAGGATTCTAACACTTTTAAATAAGAACCCTAAATCCTTTGATAATTGACCCCCATCGTTATTGCCTCTCTGGAGCCAGGTACACTTCAACTAATATAAAATAGATCCTCTGCAGCAAATACTTCTGACATTAGATATAGTACTAATATTTTCAGCTGTGCTACATTGCATGGAGTACTACTGGATGGAACCACTGTTTCTGAATAAATACTGAGGCTCTAATTTGTATTTGCAATATTCAGAATAAACTGTGGAATTGATTTATTTTGATCTCTTATCTTTTCTTATATAAATGATCAGCTGGTTATTTACTTTCTTGTGTGTTTTTCACTTTCTAATAAGTAAGTAGTCACTAAGGCCTTGCTATCATGCAGAGTTTAGAAGTGACTGAGAACAAGTATGAAATTAAACATTACTCCCACAGAAGCACAGCCTATAGTAGAATACAAAGCTGGCTTTAGTCCATTGTAAAGATCAGGCTGGTTTTTATTACTGAGATTTGTATTGTATACATTGTCTACTTTGCTTCTTATGTAATACAGAAAGCAGTATGGTTTAGCAGTGGACAGCAATCTAATGTAAGCACAACTTGATGTATGACCCCCATGAATTCCAAGGTCCTGCACTTCACAATTAAAGTGAAAATAAACTGTGAAGCTCATTGCAGCTCCTGATATACAGTGGCACCAAGTGAAGGTACTCAGAGATAAGAAAGATCAGATTTGCCATGCATGTTTTCCTACTATTTTGAATTTAGAGGGGACCTTCTTTCCTTTCCTTTCAGAAGAAACATTGGCAAATGACTTTCTCTTCTTGTATAACACCTCAGCTTAACAAAAATCCCACTTCCCAAATGGAACAAGAATCTAACTTACTGGTTATATTATAATAAACTCGTAATACTCTTTGTTATAATCACAAACTCACCACCTCCACCCTATTTTTTAAAAGGTTTTAGTTATAATGGTGTCTCCAACAATAACATTTGTTTGTTTGTACTGTGTCCTGAATCACCCATGGAGCCTTTTAAAAAAATTAGCATTATATTTTCTACCCTCCAATCTTCAGGCAAGATGCCAGAGTTTAGTGATAAATTACAGATTACCAGTAGAATGTCAACAAATTCATATTTGGATTCTTTCAGGACTGGGAATTAATACCATCTGGTCCTGATGATTTGCATTTAATAAACTTGTCAGTTTGCTCTAATGCGTCTTCCTGTTTCAGACAGTCGAGAAAAGATTGAAAGTCTTGTGCTGAAATAAAAAAACATCCGATGACAAAGCTAGAAAAACATTTCTTGATAGCTATTGTAATATGTGTCACTTTGCCATACTAATCTGTGACATTTTCTGTACAACTTTTAGTTATTTTAAATTATATGTGCAATAAATGACGAGTGCCCCGCTCTGCAACTTAAATGAGATATTTTTGATGCCCTATTTCAGCTGGCAATTAGAAAATCTTGCTGGCTACCAAATTTTTGAAAATGTTTAAATGCATTCTGCTATGTTTATCATCCCCACTCCAAATAGAAAACAAAGGAGACAGAAGAGGTACAGTGGGGCAGGATCAGAAAAAAGTGGGAGATGTGTGCCAGAGTCACCATGGGGCAAAATAAGGAAGCCTTAAACAGCAGGGCTTGAATGTCCCTGCCAAGAAGGAGCCAGGAAGCCTTGAGCCTGAGAGTCACCATCAAGAAGAAGTAAGGAGATATTGACAGAGAAGGAAGTTGCAGGCCAGAATGTCACTGGCACAGATAAAGGAAGATGGGGAGCTGAAGCCTACTAGGAAAGGGGATGAAAAAGGGGGCAGGGGGAATGCTGGGAGACTATTCAAATTTCCATCTAGCCATCTCAGTGATTTGAAATGTTCTATGTGGCCCTTCTGATGAAAAGCTTAGAGACCTCTTTCTTTTTTTAAAACGGTGTACTAGAATGACAGAAATTCCTCAGGGAGGCGTGCATGTGCTATAATCCAGGGATGAGCAAATTGAGGGGCAGCCTGCTCAGGTGGCCTGATTGGTCTTGCATGCTGCTTGCCCAATCAGGGAAGAGAAAAATGACCACACTGGATTCCACAGTTTTCAGATGAAAGCTTGCAGCCTAGCGGAGTGAACTTTACTTCTTTTCAAGGTAAAAGTATGTCCATTCAAGGTAGAGATGTACATTGCAAAGAAATGCTAAATTTTATAAAGAGGAGGCATGGTCTAATGCAGTGATTCCCAAACTGATCCTCAAAGCTCACTTAGCCAGTCTTGCTTTCAGGGTATCTGCAATGATTATGCATGAAATATATTTGCTTACATTGGATGGCCGTGTGGAACTCAAGGACCAGTTTGCAAATCACCAGCTCTTCAGCTTTTGGGGGTTTCATTTTACCTGTTATTGAGTGGTATAAAATAATGAGCAGATAACAACAGCACTAGATTTGCTTCCAGTAGTAATGATTACCCTAGAATTTCATTGTGTATGATCCAAGTCTAAGCACAGTTCAGTCTCTGAAACCCATGCATTTCCCTAAAAATCTGTGATTCTCAAATTGTGAGGCCAGCTAAACTAGGGAGTCACAACCCATGGTCAAGAGGAGGTACAAATTGACAATATGTTGGCTATGATTTATTGCAAGGAAATTTAGATGGTAAATTACTAGAAAAATTATCACCACTGGTGTAACACTTCAGCTTCTAGAGACCACGTGCTTAGGCAAATTAAACTGTGATCTCTGTTAATACTTGTTTTTATTTCGCATCATGGTATCCTTTGAGACCCCTTCCATACTAGATTTATACTGCACACTCAAATTTTCAGCAGCCTGGAAAGAGAAAATAATATTGGAAATGGACAATTTTGTAACAAAGGGAGAAAAATGTATCCCCCAGCAAGATGCAGCTTTCCCAGTACAGAAGAAAGTAAAAAATATAATGAAGCAACAATATAAATTACTTTGTAGAACTGAGCATGTCTTTGTGATTTCCATGCAAGGCTTGTCTTCATGTTATAATCTCCCGATAAACAACTTTGAAACCAAAATATATAAGATGACGTTTATTTATAAGGAGTAGATGCAGCAGTGCACCACAAGCCTCAGTGTCTGATATATGCGGTGAAGTTCTAGTAGAAGACAGTGTGTGGCCTTGTAAGTTATGCCCGAAGGCAGAAACAGAGTACCTTGTATTTAGCATCTAAACTTGTTGAATATTTTTCATAGAATGTGAATGATCTTACAGGCCAAAGAAATATAACACAGCAGGGAGGTATAGGGAGTTGGGGAGGAATGGAGAGACTTAGAGTCTAGTGCTGGGGGCTTCCCCGGGATCAAAACACTGTTCATTTCTGCTATAAACCATTCTTCTCTTCCAAGCCCAGTCTTGTTTAGCTGCACTTGAAAAGGAAAGAATTACTGTTTTTAGGAATTCAGATGTATGATGATATTTAAGACAAATGTCTTTCAGCACATCAGTAACAATCAACAGCCCTTACGAAAAATATGAATACCATATTTGGAAGCTGATGAATAATCTGATGCTGTCAGCTGTTGGGCTTTGTGTTAGCACTGCTGACATACAAGGTCAACCCATTTGTTGAAGGAGAAAACATAAGTTTAGCTTACATAAGTTTAGCTTACATACCAAAGCTACCAATGAGGTTTGCCAACACAAAGAGTTTAACCCTTGACTTCCTCTTTACAGAATTTTCTATCAATTCTCCAGTGTAGGGATGCTCAGATGTTGATAGGTATTATTGAGATATGCTAGACCAGCACTAGCAGAATGTTTTTTTTCTTGTGGACTAAGAAACCATGAAATAATTGCATGGTAGTAACATTTAACATTTAACCACAGACACACTCCAGCAAGCTTCACTCAGACCTCTCTCAACCACAGACACACTCCAGCAAGCTTCACTCGGACCTCTCTCAACCACAGACACACTCCAGCAAGCTTCACTCAGACCTCTCTCAACCACAGACACACTCCAGCAAGCTTCACTTTGACCCAAATCCCTAACCTACTGACTAACTTCAGGACTACTATTTTTTCTTCTCCTCCTTTCTCCAGTGGCTTTCCTTATCTGACCACGCTGCTATCAAAGACTTCCTGCTCGTCTAAAGTCTTTCAATTTCTGGACCTACTGCAATAAAAGAGCTTGCCCCTACTTCTCGCCTATTCACTCAGTACCATTAAATAATGCACCAATCAGAAATGTTATCTCGCCACATTCCCACTATCAAACACTTCAACGTGAATTATAAACCGGCTAGATTTCTCCAACATTCCTCATTAACCAGAACATTAACACCTATTATGGTAGCACCTATCACTCAAATGTTAGGTCTAATAACTTTCTCCATCCTTCTATTAAATACACAATCTCTTCTAAAAAAGATCACCCTACTAAACGATATCCTCACAGATGAAAAGCCAGATATATGTGCGATCACTGAATCATGGCTAAAAGACACTGACACAGCCATAATAAATCAACTTCCCACTGACACTTACAATGTTTTCTCCATTCCAAGGATCAAAAAGAAAGGTGGAGGTATTCTCCTGGCTGCCAAAAAGAAATTTAACCTTACAGTTCAAACTACTTCCCCTTCCTCCAAAATGGAGACTGGCCTTTTCAAATCTAAGGATCTTCAAATCTGCCTGATCTACTCCCCCCCCCCCCCCCAGCATACTTGAGAATAACCCATCTCTACTAACTGAATTTATTATCAAAAACCTTGATATTCACCTCCCAACAATTATTCTGGGGGATTTGAACCTACACTTTGATCGCATCCCTCTAACCCCAGCCTGTGAAACTTTACTGACCTCTCTTAATGCTCTAGGCTTTCAACAAGCTGTGACTAACCCGACTCATAAAGCTGGTCATACCCTTGATGTCATGTTTACTAACTCCCATATTGATACAAAACCTCCCCTCTGCACTCCCATTCCTTGGTCGGACCACTTTCGGATAGACATCTGCTGTACAATAAAACAATTACCATCTAATGTTCACAGCAAAAAAACCATCTACTTCCGAAAACAAGGTCAAACAGATGAAATTAATAATGTGATATCAGAAGATCTCAAAAATTTAGATCTCACAGATGCTGAAACAGCTACCTCTTCTTGGTTTAAAATTACTAGTAACATAGCAGAGAAACTCTGTCCTATTCAATCCAAGGAAATCAATTCCGAAAAAATAATAAGGAAAAAACCTTGGTATACTCCCGAACTTAAAGCTATGAAAACGGAGCTACGTAAGACAGAAAAAGAATGGCGCAGAAACCAAAATTCCACGACTTTATTAAAATTCAAATCATTACTACACAAATATCGCCAAGCCACCGACAAAACAAAAAAAGATTTTTATGCTTCCAGAATTCATCAATATCAATTCAACCCTCAAGCACTTTTCCAATATGTCAAAAGCCTTGTTACTGCTCCAACTCACAACAATCTAAACAACAATGATGATTCAAAATGTGAGGAACTAGCTACATTCTTTTATAACAAAATACATTCTATTTTAACGCGATTTAATTCATTTCCTGCTCCTTTACACACCAACCAAGCTACATCAGCCACTCAAGATAAATTTGAAACAAAGCTATCTAATCTTGAGATTACTACTGGTATTGAAGTTGAGTCAATTCTAAAGAAAATGAAACCAGCTTTCCACCCCACCAACATATTACCTACTAAGACTCTTCTCACAATACGTTCTACAATAGCAAAACCTATTGCAAAGATTCTTAACAAATCCATCACCACAGGCATAGTTCCTTCTATACTTAAACATGCTATCATTACTCCAATGATAAAAAAATCTAACCTAGATTCATCTGATCCAGCAAACTTTCGTCCAGTATCAAACCTTCCCTTCCTCTCAAAGATTATGGAAAGAGTCATCAACAAACAACTATCTGATTATTTAGATGATCATCAAATACTCTTTCCATCTCAATATGGGTTCAGAAAGTACCACAGCACGGAAACACTTTTGATATCTCTTTCTGAGGTGCTACTAAAAGCTTTAGATGCTGGCAAATCATACCTCATCGCCCTTCTTGATATATCAGCGGCTTTCGACACGGTAAACCACAACACTCTTATTACCCGTCTTTCTGAAATAGGTATCTCGGGATCGGCTTTACTATGGTTTCAGTCATTCCTGAGCAATAGAACATATAGCGTTAGATGTGGACGAAGTGAATCCAAGCCAAGAAACCTCTCTCAAGGAGTCCCCCAAGGATCTTCTCTCTCCTCCACATTGTTCAATGTTTACCTTACACCGCTATGCCAGCTACTCTCTAAATTGGGTCTTCAACACTTCATCTACGCAGATGATGTTCAAATACTCATACCTATAACCAGCACAATCACAAATGCACTGAATACCTGGAAGGTAGCTTTATTAGAAATTAAAACTATCCTCACAGACAACCAATTGGCTATAAATACCAATAAAACTGAACTTATCATAATTTCACCTCCAAAAAATACAATTCTGATCAACTCTGATATTGCTCAAAACAACTCCACTATTTCACAACAAGTACGCAGCCTTGGTATCATCATTGACAGCAATTTCACGTTTAAAAAATTCATCGCGGATACGGTAAAAAATGGTTTCTTTAAGCTATTTACGCTTAAACGGATTAAATCTCTATTATACCAATATGATTTCCGCACAGTTTTACAAGCAACTATTTTATCAAAGATTGATTACTGCAATGCTCTGTTACTGGGTCTACCCAAAGCCACCATTCAACCTTTGCAAATGCTGCAAAATGCAGCTGCCCGCATTATCACCGACACAAGCCGCCATGATCACATCACTCCAGCTCTTCAGTCTTTGCACTGGCTACCTGTGGCTTACAGGATAATTTATAAATCTATGTCGCTGATACACAAAGCCATTCAAAACAGAGAAATGCTCTGGTTTACAGATGAACTACAATTCAAAACGTCTTCCCGCCCAACGAGATTCCAGAATTTAGCCAAACTAAATATCCCAGCACCCAATCTGACTAAACTCTCTAGCACAAAAGATCGATCTTTCATCATTGCTGGATCAACAATATGGAACACCATGCCCTCTGAATTACGCCAGGAACTCTGTTACAAAAAATTTAAACAAAACCTTAAAACCTGGCTATTTAAAAAAGCCTACTATCAATGATCTGAATCCTCAACTACTCTTCCTAACTGCCACAATCTCTCATATATTGCTGATATTCTATTAATATAAAGTTATATACTGTATTGTTTTTCGTTTAGTTTCCTTGTTATATTGTAAAGCGCAATGCTGAATTACTGTTTGAATGTAAACCAAGGTGATGTTATTTACGTACCCCGGTATAGAAAAATCTATAAATAAATAAATAAATAAATTTATTAACCTGAATTCCAGATTTTCGGCATAGCAGCTTTATGATTTTGTAGCTAAGTGTGAAGGATAGCAGGTGTGTGAGCTCTTTGTGCTGTGGCATAGTTGACTCAGCCTCAAGGGTGAATCTGCAAGGCCTACGCCAGCAGCTGGCGACCGCATCCTGTCTGGAGCTTCTCCTTTACCAGACACCTCCCCTGTACACTGGGGTCAGGACAGGCAGCAGACTAATGGGGTCAGAGACACAGTCAGCTAGCAGGAGTATTCAGATCCAGGAGACAAGCAATCATGTTCAGGTCTGAGCAAGCGGTCTGGTCCAGATGTCAGGCAATCATGGTCAGGTCCAAGCAAAAGGTCAGGATCCGGAGAGTCAAGCCAAGGATGGATGGGACAAGACAAGGCTGAATAGGGAAGGCTGGAGAAATCAGGAACCGGGAATGCTAGGCAACATGCACTGCAAGGCAGGAGACTTGTTGCTGAGGTGTCCGTGACTCCTACAAGGAACCTTAAGTACAGAGAGGCCAGTGATGTCTGCACAGGGCACCAAGGCTGAGTTTCCGCCACAAGCCCTTTAAAGGTCAGGCTGTCGGGCGCATGCACGCCTGAGGAGAGATTGGGAAGTGGATGTGTCAGATGTGTGCACACCCCTATTTACCATCAAGCTTGTTGCCTGAACATCCAGCTGCCCCATACTTGATCTTAGAGTTGTGACCATGATCATTTTCTGTAAGTTACCCCAGCCTTCTTGGAAATCCAGGTTAGCCATTCCTCCACCCTGTGCACCTTGGCTTGTATTCTCCTCTCCTTGGCCCTCTAAACACTCAAGCCCACTCCCTCATATCTTCTGTTATCCCAACTTGCCATAATCACCGCACTCTGTATCTGTCACAAGCATGTTTAAATTCTCTCATGGTTTTGTTTGCTACCACGTTTGCAGTTAGGCCATTCCCACCATCTGCCATCCTCTTACTAAAGAAGTATTTAATTATGTGTCTTCTGCACCTTCTTGCCTGCAACTTCATATCATGATCCTTTATCTTTGAATTCCCTTTTCTGTGAAAAAATTTCATTTTCCTGTACTTCAAAACCTGCCAAATATTTGAATGTTCTACCATATTCCCCCTTTTCCTTTTTTTCCTCCAGTGAGTACATTGTAGGTGTCCTAAGCCTCTCTTTGTAGGGTTGTGGGTTCCAGGTTTTGTATCATTTTTGATAGCTCTAGTATGAACCACTTCCATCCTCAGTATACTGTATGTGTTTTGTATGCTTTGTAATTTGTAAGACCTTTTCTTTAAGAAAATTGTTTCTAAGGGCAGAAAAGGCGAATCATATCAAATCGGAATCACCTTATCTGAAGACTGTAACAGGGGGGCAGAGTTTTGAAATCACAGCTGTTTAAGCCATTTGATAAGGCAGTATGGAATATCAATCTGTGCATGCCGATGATGTACAACTAACTCTTCCCCTCTTAGTTGTTGCTTCAAATACAACTGTGTTGTATTGGCAGATAGTCTGGGTAAGTTCCTTACTGTACCAACTCTCTGAGTAAATGGAAGATTGTATTGTTCTGCGCCATCAGTATGGCAGAAAAGAAAAAAAAATATGATAAAGCTCATTACTGTTCTGCTTCAGTTCGCAGCTCATCTGGTGAAGGTCGGGTATCCAAGAGTATGTATTTTGGATGGGGGCATCAACAAAATGAAGCCAACTGGACTGCTGACGGTTCCATCTCCACAGATATGAGCTATAGATATTTGCAAAATCAAGAGAGGATCAGCTTGAAGTGGCAAAGCATGTTCATCCCACCAGGAATCAAGGGCATGGTATAAAATCTCATTAAATGGGTGAAAATGGGATTCATCATGGATTCTGGTGCCTAACCCCATTTCTCCTGGACCAGTATGGTTACTAGAACTCTTTAACTGGATGGCAAAGATCCCTGAACTCTATTGCATCTTTCTGCCGTGATGTTTGACAAAGCCATAGGGATGGCAGGCATAAATCATCCAGGAAGATCGCAAAATCCTCCAGCACTTAAATCCATATATGATTGATGAATGTCAGTTCCAGTTCAAATCTACTGGGACTTGTCTCATAGTATATTGGTTGACAAAATATTTAATTGAAAGTGAGACACCAGTGCACTCCAAATATTAAACCCAAACTGAAAATGCAGTATATGTTTCACTTGAGGGCTTTGTATATTTTTTTTTGTGTATATAATTCAGTTTGCCAAGATGTATCTTGGCATACCATCCATCTCATCTTGTGCAATATTTGGGAGTGGTGCGTATCTGAGCCATAATGATGTCTTTTTATTAGCCAAAGGACTGTCCTATGTATTTGGCAATGTTATACCAAATTAAATTTGTGCTAGCCAATCAGATTGGTATTTTATGAACCCTTACTTCCAAAGTAAAAACAAGGCAGTAGGAAATCAGGCTCATAAAGCATTGTCTTTTTATGGAAAGCATGGTTTAAACTGCTATTATGTTCTGAGCTGTGCGGTGAAGACATTAACATATGAACTTTTCCTACAGCAGTGAAATCTTTCTAATTTGCCATATATAGAGCATCACATTCTTTGCCCAGTTTTGATACAGTACTTAAATTGAAATGAAATGACATTAAGAAGTGAAGCAAAAGCTCCATTTTCTGGTGCTTTACCATCCAGAATGCTCTCTTAATTGGCATCTCACCCGGGCAGCCCTTTCAGTGAGAGAGGAATGACAGGAAAGGAGAGGTTTTATTAGGAAGCAGAGTAACTTTGCTCCTTTGTAATCTGCCCTGTTCATTCCAGCCTCACCCGTACCCTTGCAAGGGACAGGATGAGAGGAAAAGACAGGAAGGGAGGGAAAAGAGTAGCTCTTTTTTGCTATGCACTGTGCTTTGTCCATTCCAGCCTCATCTCTCCCCTCCTGTTTCCTGTATGGTCCTGCCTGAGAGGTAAGGTTCTGAAGCAGTATGAAGAGGGCTTTCAGATGACCGGAATATTTATTAACCAGCACTCCCTATACCTCATAAATGCTGGATAATAGAGCTTTTACTGTACTACTATTAAAATTTTCTGATCTTCATTATGGAAGCATTCTTCATTAAGGTTAACATTACTTTTAGTAACCAAGTTACACGATATGAACCAACACATCCCTTCAGTTGAACCCTATTATTTTCCTTTGATAGGCAAGGCTAAATTAGCCATAACATGTGGGTGACGTCATCCAGTGGCACCAAATAGACCTCTCTCTCATAGCTAATAGAGCTTTTGCTCTACTGGGCATGTGTGGGAATTCCCATTTGGGTATTGCCTCATTAGCCCCTTCAATCTTTTTGTGTCCAAACACTAGCATGGACGTGTACCTCTATCCATGTTTTTCTGAAAAATTTCAAAATGTTCCTCTTTAAAGCTGCCTTAGCGGTCCCCAAACAGCATTTTCAGTGCTATCTTTGAAGAAGAAAAAAAAAAAAATTTTTTCCATCAGATTGTCTATTAAGAAACAAGCTGCCATAAGTTAAGACTGTATTTGTGGATGGAAAATGTCCATTACAGATGGATTTAAACTCTGCTACCATTGTCTTGATCCAGACCATGATCGAGTCAATTGTTATAATTGTGGATAAATGTCCCTACGAACACTGAGATCCAGGGCCTGGAAAATGGAAGAATTGCTTAAGGTTTGGAGAAGCCTCAGTTAGTCCTTTTCCCTGAAGTGCAGCCTCATCTTCTTCACCAGGAATAGAGTTGAGCTCTAGCTCCTTTAAAATATTTCCCCCATCAGCAAAACATGCCAAATCCCCTGGGTCAAATAAACATAGCCACAAACACGTAACCACCAGAACAGCGAGCACTTGAAGATGCACAGAAGCTCAAGTGCGCCAGCGCTGTCGACACATAGAATCCTTTCAGCACCATCAACGTATTCAGCACCATTTGCATGGTTGATGCATTTGTCACTGCTGGTATCATTGATGCATTCCGCATCATCAGTGCATTCCACACCATTGGCACCGTTGACACACATGATTTCATCGGCACCATCCAAACACATGAATGGTCACTTCAGCAATCAACAGCTGACGGATTTTTCAGTCTCTAGGGACTTCCAGTAATCAATGTTTTTTCATTACAAAAAAACAGAAAACTCAAAGTTTTGCTCCATTCTTTCCAGAAAACTCAGATCCATTCAGGATGCTTTTCAGTTCAGCTGGAATGCTGATTGCATGTATACTTTTCTACTGATTCTGTTAATAGCCAGAACAGTGCAAAAAAATGCTGACGGACCATGCCCTTCTAATCCTTATAATTCCAGCATGACCTAGACAAGTCTGTTTTGCATATCTAGTTCAGCTCTCCAGCCATCCTCAGATTCCTCTCCTCTGATCCATACTTAATAACTCGAGAGATATCTGTTTCATTAGAACCTTCCCTCCCTCATCTTGACAGCTTGGATGTTGGAACACTCAATGATGAATAAAAGTGTTTCTTACCCAAAGAAGTGGAGGGCATAATAGTATCTTCCAAAAAAAAAAATCCATTAGCAATCTTACGGTTTTAAATGAAAAGGTTCTCCACATGCTGTCAACACAACAGTTTAAATCCATTCACATGCAAACCCAAATCCTTACTAAATTATTTGCTTTTTCTATCTGAGTCAGATCTAGCCACCTCATCAGTATGAGCACATCTCAGTACCAAAGCAGCTTGCCATGTTCAGATTGAGGGAAAACGTATCTCCAATTATCTATTAGTATCCAAATTTATGAAAGGCTTGTTGCATACTAGATCTCCATTTATAAAACCACCCATTCCATGGGTTCTGAACATTGTTCTGACACAACTGATAAAGCCACTGTTTGTACATTTGGAGTCAGTCTCTCTCAAGTTTCTGATATGGAAAGTAGTTTTCCTTGTAGCAGTAACTTCAGCCAGAAGAATTAGTGAACTTCAAGTTCTAGTTCATTATCCTCCTTATATGCAATTCTTCCACAATAAAGTGGTGCTCCACACCCACCCGGTTTCTACCAAAAGTTGTCAGCTTTCTATATTATTTAAGCCATTATGCTTGCCGAGGCCACATGCACATGACTATGAGAAAGTCCTTCATACCTTGGACAGTAAAAGAGCTTTGGCATACTACAAAAGAAGAACTTAGCTTCATTGTCAGACTTCACAGTTATTCGTCATATAATCCAATAGCCAAACAAACATTGTCCAATTAGCTAGCAGACAGCATCGCGCACTGGACTTCATTAAGGCAAAGCCATAGCTACATCAATAGCTCATCTGCGAGCTGCAGCGTAGTTGTCAATTCACACCTTTACATCCCATTACTGTCTGGACATTGTCTCCAAGATTGACAGTAATTTTGGACAAGCAGTTTTGTGCAGCCTGTTCACCCAGTAGTCTGCTCACCATGGTGGGGACTGGGTTGCTTATGCAGTAAACACTGCACTGCAACCCTCAACTTGGGACTCCCCACATGGCTAATTCAGTGCTGCTTATTGATGAAGAAAGCAAGTTTACTTATCGTAAATGGTGTTTTCTATAAATAGCAGGATGAATTAGCCATGATAAATATTTGCTTGCCTCCCTGGAGAGTTAACTACCTAGCTAAACTTAATTCTGAAATCAACTGAGGGACTCATGAGGCAGTGCCCAAGTGGGAATTCCGCACATGCTCAAAAGATCAAAAGCAATACTAGCTATGAGGGAGAGATCCTTTTGGTGCCACTGGATGATGTCATCTACATGTTATGTCTAATTCCTCCTGCTATCTTTGGGAAACATCATTTATAGTAAGCAAACTTGCTTTCCCAAAGACAGAAATTTCCAGCTGTCAAAATGCATTAAAACTTAAGGTTAAAGCTCTAGACCAGTGGGTTTCAAAGAGTTAAAGTTGTTCACCATGTAGTAACAGCTCTGTACTGCTCCTTCTTACTCTGTCGTCTAATGTTCATATGCAAAACTCCTTCTATCCATAGCATCACCTCAGATTCTATTCCAGAACACTTCTTGACAGCTAAGTAGATAGTAGCACCTTATCTATTTATCTCGGCATTGTGTACCTTCATGCATACACCACACATTGTAGTATCTTTTCCACATGGGCAAAGTGGCACCAATGTTTATTTTATGGACATTTAAGAGAACCACGTAACTAGAAAAAGTAAAACTGGCATGGTAGAGAATATACCAACAAATTGTGGAAACTGGTATTTTCTTCAGATTTAAGAGCCTTCTTTTGGGAGAGTATTAGATTTTGTGATTGTAAATTGCGATAATGCCATTAACCAATTGGACACATTCACTAATTTAATTATTAAAAATCATTTTTGTATAAGAACATCTCATATATGAGTACAAGATGTCATGCAGAATTTTGTCTCTTCTAATCTTTAAAACTAAATATGAGCAAATATTTATGCCTAGAGAGATTAAAAAATATCTAGTTTCTCAATAACTCCTAAATCTGGTTGACAGAGAGTGCTCATCAGAAGCAAGTCATCATTTCAGTGACAGACTGCAGAATAGTATGGATAGTGTGATATGAGACTCTGCCATGTTGATAAGATTAGCCTTGCCTTGTGCCCTTTGAGTCTCAGACTAGCTCAGCTTTGCTTTGCAAGTTGTTTCTGTTTTTTATTTTTTAAAGAGGGCACAAGACTTTTTGTAACTGTGAAAAGATCTCAAGCATTGCCACTAGAATGAAGAAAAGTAACACAAGCAGAATGGATATCAAAAACTGTAAATGCAAGGTTCTTGCTAATGGGATTTTCTGCAACACAATTATGACAGAATTATAGTCCTACTCTGGAAGGTTAGGTGTGGCTATATTCTGAAGAGCGTCACACTGGGAATATTTAACCTTCCTGCATTTTTATTTTACTGATGAAAACATTTTCAAAGTAATAGTATTTTTGCGAGACTATTTGCTGAATATGTGGCTTTATCCATTTCTGACCAGAGACTGTTGCCAAGAACCCGAAGACCTAAATGACTTTTGTACCAGTTCAGGGGTTGATGGTTAAAATGTCGTTATAAGTGCTCAAGAGGTTAAGTTTAAATCAATGCAACAGCCCAAAGAATTTCATGGCCGCTATTCTGTTTATCCAGCTAGCTCAACTAATATTGTTATTGGCATTAAAATGTTAACTGTGAAAGTCTGCATTACTTTGCTGTTATGCTCATGTAAGTAATGTTTTGAACTCTGTGCCATTTTTGGTCGTTTGAACAAAATCAGAATAATTCTGAATAGGGCAAAAAGCAAAAGCCAAAGCTACAGTTGTATGAGCATAGCTCACAGATCGTGCTTTGAGACCATGTTTGGTTATTGTACAATATATGCGGCCTTGGATATGCTGCAAACCTGTCATATATGTACACATGATATCATTTTCACACCCACACGTGACAAAGGCACTTCAGTTACTCACACATATATGTTCTTGATCATCGGTGCTGACTCCTATATATATTCATATACACACATACATGCAGTCTGTATTTATTGATGTCACTCCCAAGGATCTATTATTGTTTTCAAGTTAAAAGATCCTCATGGTTAGTCCATCTCACCTACATGACATAAAGTAAATCAGGCATTGCTCTTCTGATCCTTACCAGATCCTCATGCAGATATCATACCAGGACTTTTCTTTTCCAGATGGTGGTACATGCCGGTGCTGAGTATCCGTACCTTTTCTGCCACCGTCTCACATTGCTCTACCAGTCCCAAATGTAAACATACTGCTGGCATTCATTAAATGATGTCGAGATGCAGTTTCCACAGCAGCAGAGGATGTGGATCTGGACCCATCATCCCAATTGGCATGATTCAGATTTGCACAGAAAAATGCTATCAGCATGGCTGCAGGGTCTCTCACCAGGCACAGTACTGACTATCTCTGCAGCCCAAGCCCTCCCTCTAGCCCCGTGTTTTCATGGGCCACAGGGACAGGCAGCACTACTCCTGTTCAGACACCCCCCCATGGCCTGCACTGCTGCCACTGCTCAGGAGAGCCTGGGTGGGACAGGAAGGGTTGAGGAGAAAGGGGAAAAAGGATGGGGAAAAAAAAGGTAGAGATGGAGGAAAGGGAAGGGTTGGGGAAAAGATAAGGGAGAGAGATGATGGAGTGGTGGAAGATAGAGATAACGGAGGGAAAAGTGGGAGAATTAAAGAAAAGAGGGCTAGAGAAGAATGGATGAGAAGAGGGAAGAAAGAGGAGTATGCTTAAAGGAGGAGCAGGTGAGCAATGTGCGAGAGTGGAAAGGGGAGTAAGGTATTAGAGTGTTGTGGAGGGATGTGTGTGTTTGTGAGAGAGAGCTGTGGAGGGATGTGTGTGTTAGCTATAGAGGAGTGAGGGATGTGAGAGAAGGGAAGAACATATAAATATCATGGGTTAGGATAAAAAGAAACAAAAATGAAAGAAATGGCAGAAAAGCCATAGAACGTGAGAACAAGTCAGCAAGACATCCAGAAGAAGCTCTGAGAGAATAGAATGGGACTAGGAGAAGAAGATGCAAGGAGATCAGAGGAGCAGTGACATGTATGAATAAGAAAAAAAGATTAAAAAAATATGAAGTATAAATAAAAATAAAACATGCAAAAACTGGTGGAATCAGGAGAAAGGAACAAGAAAAAACAAAGAATGAAGATAAGGAGAATAAAAGACCAAGAAACGTAAAGGTTTGAATATATTTTATTGAAAAATGTTACGTTACAGGGTAAATTGACAGACCAGGCGTACCAGACTTTGATGGCCTTAGGGTTGTTCCAGCCTTTTAGAGCAGAAGTTTCTCACCAATGTGTCATGGAGGAACTTCAAATGTGCCATGAAATTTTAGCCCAATGCAGACAAAAAATGAGGGTGGGTCACTGCTGCCGCCGCTGGCAGGAAGTCTTCCTCTCTTTCCCCTTGTATCCACTGCACAATGCCCTCCCACCGGCAGTAGGAGTTAGCAATCAACATTGCTGCTGCTGCCACCTCTCTTGGCTTCCTTCTGAAGTTGGAACTGTGAAGAACATCTGGGTCTTGTGCAGTTCCAACGTCAATGGGAAACTGACAGAGGAGGCAGTAGATGCAGGTAAGGCCTGCTGCCTGTCTTATTATTCTTGCCAAACGGAGATGATACCAAGTGAGGAAGGGAAGATGATAATACCAGGGAGGTGGGAGTGGAAGGAGATGGTGCTGCTAGGGGGATGGGGAGGAGTGGGAAGAATAATATGGTGGTGATGCCAGAAGGTACAGAGAAAGGATGGAGGTGATGCCAAGATGAGGAGGGAAAGAGTAATGCCAGGGGATGGGATGGGAAGGTACAGACTGGCTTATAAACCATCTAAGGAAAGGAAAATACCCTCCATACCTGAATGTAATCCCTTTGAATTGCCAAAAAGCAGAATATAAATTAAATAAATAAGGGATGGAGATGTTGCTGGTGGCGGGGGAAGGGAAGGAAAAGTGATAATCATGAGGAGAGAAAAGAGAAGGGATGATGGAGATGCCATTGGGGAAAGAGGAGGGAGGGAAATTGGTATTGCCAGGGATTGGGGAAAAGGAAGCAGATGGTGGTGATGCCCACTTTGTTTATTAGGAATTTATTAGTCACCAATACCAGAACCCAAGGTGATGTACAATATATAACAGTCATAAAATATCCATATTAAACAGAATTAAACACACAAAATCACACAATAATAACAATTTTTAAAAAGCAGTACCAAGGATTAAATAAAATATGAAGCCTCAGGATACTTAACAGTCGTGAGCCAGCTGGAATAAAAAGATCTTGCGCATTGCCTTAAATATCTTAGCACAAGTTGTTATCAAAGGCCTTAGGGCAACAAGTTCTATAGCACTGGAGCCACAACTGACAAACTTCCTTTCTCAACTCTGCCAAGCACACCTGCCACATTGATGGGACATCTAAAAGACCCTGCTGAGAAGAGCAGAGGGCATGGGTAGGATTATACATTTTCAATATAGCATTCGACCAAGAAAGAGATTCAAATTGCAACAGCTTAAAATCTAAGATGGTAACTCTTAAATAGGCATGTGCATGCATTCGACACCCTGCACTCTGAGATGTGGCCATTTTATAACATACATGTGCATATCTTTGTATGTTATAGAACAGCCTGACCACATGCAATTTTAAGTGGATGCATGCTATGCACACAAATGCTGCTTCTAGCCACTTTTCCCAGTTCGCCCAGATAAGGGATAGGACTTCCAAACTCCCCTAGTTTAATAACCTCCCTTCTCTTTTGTTAGCTCCGACCTTTAAAAACCCACTGATCAATCTAGAATTTTTTGTTTTACAGCTTACACGACATCTGTAGCAGAAATAAGGTTATACAGCAGAGAACCCAGGCTCCGAAAGATCAAAATCCCAGCCTACTAGATAATTGAAAAACAATTGTAATAATAATGAAATTGACATGCAAACTCACTGGCATAGCATTATTGCTATATTATAAAACAATAATCTTAGTCTTTGACAAATTCAGCACAGTTTGGGGTGGATTTTAAAAGGGTTACGCGCGTAACCCTTTTAAACCCCTCCTGCGTGTGCCGAGCCTATTTTGCATAGGCTCGGCGACGTACGCAAGCTCTGGGATGTGCGTATGTCCCAGGGCTTGAAAAAAAGGGGCGGGGACGAGGCCTCCGGCACAGTGCCCATGCCGGGGGATCACCTGCCAGCACTTGGCCAGCACGCGCAACCTGCGCCTGCCCAGAGGCAGGTGTAAATTAAAAAATAAAGGTAGGGGGAGATTTAGGTAGGGCTGGGGGGCGGGTTAGATAGGGGAAGGGAGGGGAAGGTGGGGGGGGCGGAAGGAAAGTTCCCTCCGAGGCCGCTCCGATTCGGAGCGGCCTATGGGAGGGAATGGGGAAAGCCATCGGGGCTCCCCTAGGGCTCGGCGTGCACGAGTGTGGACCCCCTTGCGCGCACTGACCCAGGATTTTATAATATGCGCGCGCATGTTATAAAATCGGGCTTAGATTTGTGCGCGCAGATATGAAAATCTGGCCCTAAATGTTTTAGCCATTGTCTGACTGCACATAAATAAATCAATAATATTTCTGCAGTTTCAGACCAAGAAGGGTGTAAGGGAATAAAAAACTGGATATCATTAGCAAATAGTGGGGGGGGAAGGGAAATACTACAACATATCAGACACAATAAAGACTTTGTTCACTTTGGGTGGAGCAAAGGGAAGGAAAGGGCAAATCCAGCTTTTCAGCAGACCAAAAATGCACTCTTAATTGTCCTGGTGGAGTAATGAGCACAGTTATGCTATATTTCTGAGGCAGAGGAGGGATGGAAACAGGGAATTAGCTACAAAAAATCAAAATAAACACCATCCCAAAATTTTAACTAGGATATACAAATTCAAAAAGATTTTGTATTTTAAGCTTTTTTGACTGGTGCATGCACAAACCAAAATAATCACACCACAGAAATACACCCAAAAGGGGTGAAAGATCTAGCTCATATCAAAAGCTTGATATCAACAATAGAAAGCAGTTACATGTTTTTTAATCATAGCTAGTAAAAAGCACTCCAAAGATACCAAACAATTTTGAAGCTCATAAATTCTAATTGCCATAAAAAAAAACTGCTACTATAAAGTTCCCTTTTTTTTTGCCCGATTAGGGCTTTTTCAGAAAGCTGCCAGGCCAACAGGGGTGAACCATTATCACTGAAAGCACAGAAAAGCACCTACGCCACACCATTAAACGTTAGGATCTATGAAGCACTTATCCAGTAGGACTTTGTCCATGGCTCCAATCACATATCTATTCATATAAGGGGCTTCACCTTTAGATATGAACATCACAACTGGACCCAGGAAATTTATTCACCACATCTGTCACCAGCAAGCCATGGTAACAAGATACCTGAATGTTCAGGCTACGATAATGCTTACAGTTCCAGTAATGCTGGAGCTGGGTTGGAGTCTAAGAACTTATTGGGATTTTTGAGAATTGTTTTGACTTTAAAAGATATTTTTGTTCTTGAGGATTTTTCCATCCTTTTACCCAGTTTATGCTGGAGCTACATTCAAGCTCCCTATCTTCCATGGGGAAGAACCCTTGAGTATGAATGGTGGTGCAGAGGTGTGAATACCAACCAGGAGGAATAAAATGGACAAAGAACCAATATATTTCTGCTCCTTATATTTTTTATGCCATTTCTTGTTTTCAACATACTAGGCTCGATTTGTATTTTTAAAGTGCTGTAAATATTTTTATTTTTAACGCTATTTGGACTCCCCTTGTGTTATTTATACCTCTTGGTGTTTGGTTTTAAAGTGGTGAATGGACAGTGACTGCAACTAGCAAGTGTTCATTTTCTTTTACTGGGTTTTCTTGTGGTTCCTCCTGCAAGCCCCGTGAAACCCCCCGTCACCATCCTGAGGGGTTTTACTATTGGACTTACTGACCACACCAAGGGCCCAGAAGGCTAATCGTTTCACGCACACACCCCAGAATTGAACCCCAGGCCCGTAGCATCCCTAGATGAAACCAAACAGGGACCTGCCACATTTTATCTGGAATTTTAATTTACGTAAGCTTCCCCGTACATTGCCTAGCACCTGGCAGTAAGCGATTCATAAATCCTTAATAAAAGTTAAAGATAAAGAGGTCAGGGATCACTTGTGTTATCCCAGTCCCAGAGATGAAAAATGAGAGCTCTGGTCAATTGGCATCTATTTAGGCACTGGACCTTAGTGCCTCTGAATCTGGTCTGGTTCAAAAGATTCTACTGAGAAAAGCTCAACATTCCATACAACGCGCCTAAGAGTAGATGCACGCTCAGAGCAACTGAAGTGCAGCTCAAATGGATTCCCCATCTTAGCTAGGCCAAAATAACAAGAAAAGTAAGTAGATCCCTTTTCCTGCCGCTTTTATAAAGACAATTGTGAGAAACTAGCACAGGATGGCTTTCAGGTTTGCAACGTGAGAGCAAACAGACCTAGTCCATTTAAATAATCCTGGTGGTCGTGATGTATATTCTAAAACTGCAGAAACCATGCAATGCTGCTCGCTGTCTGACTGAGAGCGCCTTTGATAGCAAATGTTACTGCTGCCGAAAAGGGCAGCCACTATTCCTCCAACTATGTGCGAGTGGGGATAATGAATGTGAATGCTTGCCTGGTTACAGACAGACTAAATACAGTATGTGAGCAGAATGTGAAGGAAAGGTGTGTAAGCAAGAGTGTTAGGTGGGTTGTGTTGGCGCTCGACTCTGGCGAGGGGCTTTTAATCAGGCAAGTACCATTATGTGCTGCATAGGCACTGGCGCTGGACTTAAAAGGGATTGTCATCATAAGAGAGCGCAGCCAGTGGCTTTTAGAGAGCTAAAGATTTTGTCTCCCTGCCAGGGCTTGTGTTAGAGTAAAACTGCACAGCTTGTTTAAACTATATTTCCTCTTTTGACACGAGAGGAAAAGAAAAGCAATAGAATTCTTCCCATGGAGTAAAATGGGAGAATCCAGCCTACGGCAGGGCCCTTCCAAAGCTACTCCTGCCCAGAATTGAGGGCTCTGGGAGATAAAAACATCATAAGTGTATGGGTAATTAACCCCTTGTGGGTAGGTCAGAGCATAGGGTGCCAAAGAAATGGGTCTAGACTGCACAATCCTTTTTTTTTTTTTTTCTTTCTTTTAACAATACCACATTTCTTGCCCATTCCACATAGCTGAATTTTCACAGCTATTTGCTCTCTTGATCTCAGTAACACTGGGGGATGAATCAGCTTCTATTTTAATTCTTATATATGTGCTTACCACACAGTCTGGTGAGAATCTTGGTGCACAAAACCGAAAAGTATAATAAAGATCTTTAAAAAAAAAAAAAAAAAAAGTTCAAAGTAAAGTATTAAGGAAACAATCCATGATAAAATGAAGAACTGTTTTAAGGTCTGTTTAAACAATAATTGGCTATGCCAAATACTAAAGTGGCTTAGGTGCTCCTTTGCTTCTCTGCTAACAGGGATCTCGAGTCACCGCCCACCCCCAGTATTCTTTTGGTCATTCCAAATGTCAATGGCTGTAAGAAAGGAGATGATTTTCAAAAAGATATTTGTTGCGGCTTGAAAAAAAGATATTTGGGGTTTGCAGGGGGAGGAGCCATACTAGATACTAACCTCCAGACAGCACCTACACCCTTACACTGCCTTTATTTACCTTCTGGAGCCCTTAAACCCAAATATATTTGCTCTTGCCTAGAGCTGGAATGCTATTGCGCAGGTGTAGCTGCTCATAAGAACATAAAAAGAACATAAGAACATAAGAAATTGCCATGCTGGGTCAGACCAAGGGTCCATCAAGCCCAGTATCCTGTTTCCAACAGAGGCCAAACCAGACCACAAGAACCTGGCAAGTACCCAAACACTAAGAAGATCCCATTCCACTGATGCAATTCATAGCAGTGGCTATTCCCTAAGTAAACTTGATTAATAGCCGTTAATGGACTTCTCCTCCAAGAACTTATCCAAACCTTTTTTAAACCCAGCTACACTAACTGCACTAATCACATCCTCTGGCAACAAATTCCAGAGCTTTATTGTGCGTTGAGTGAAAAAGAATTTTCTCCGATTAGTCTTAAATGTGCTACTTGCTAACTTCATGGAATGCCCCCTAGTCCTTCTATTATTTGAATGTGTAAATAACCGATTCACATCTACTCGTTCAAGACCTCTCATGATCTTAAAGACCTCTATCATATCCCCCCTCAGCCGTCTCTTCTCCAAGCTGAACAGCCCTAACCTCTTCAGCCTTTCCTCATAGGGGAGCTGTTCCATCCCCTTTATCATTTTGGTTGCCCTTCTTTGTACCTTCTCCATCACAAATATATATATTTTTGAGATGCGGCGACCAGCATTGTACACAGTATTCCAGGTGCAGTCTGACCATGGAGCGATATAGAGGCATTATGACATTTTCCGTTTTATTAACCATGCCCTTCCTAATAATTCCTAACATTCTGTTTGCTTTTTTGACTGCTGCAGCACACTGAGCCGATGATTTTAAAGTATTATCCGCTATGATGCCTAGATCTTTTTCCTGGGTGGTAGCTCCTAATATGGAACTTAACATCATGTAACTACAGCAAGGGTTATTCTTCCCTATATGCAACACCTTGCACTTGTCCACATTAAATTTCATCTGCCATTTGGATGCCCAATCTTCCAGTCTTGCAAGGTCTTCCTGTAATGTATCACAATCCGCTTGTGATTTAACTACTCTGAATAATTTTGTATCATCCGCAAGTTTGATAACCTCACTCATCGTATTCCTTTCCAGATCATTTATATATATATATATATATATATTGAAAAGCACCGGTCCAAGTACAGATCCTTGAGGCACTCCACTCTTTACACTTTTCCATGGAGAAAATTGACCATTTAATCCTACTCTCTGTTTCCTGTCTTTTAACCAGTTTGTAATCTACGAAAGGACCTCGCCTCCTATCCCATGATTTTTTAGTTTTCTTAGAAGCCTCTCATGAGGGACTTTGTCAAACGCCTTCTGAAAATCCAAATACACTATATCTACCAGTTCACCTTTACACGTGTTTATTAACCCCTTCAAAAAAAAAGAAGCAGAATTGTTAGGCAAGACTTCTCTTGGGTAAATCCATGTTGACTGTGTTCCATTAAATCATGTCTTTCTATATGCTCTACGATTTTGATCTTGAGAATAGTTTCCACTATTTTTCCTGGCACTGAAGTCAGGCTCACTGGTCTATAGTTACCCGGATCGCCCCTGGAGCCTTTTTTAAATATTGGGGTGAATTGTAAAAGCCCGGCGCACGCATCAGGAGATCTGTGAATATATTGTGCCGGCAGGCGCTGTGTGGATTTTAAAATCTGCCCGGATATGCGCATATCTCCCGCTGCGTGCACAAAATGTTTTCCCCAAAAAAGGGGTGGGGTCCCTTGCCGTGTAACTTGTGCTATGGATGGTATGTAAGTCATGAAACAAAAAAAACTGAACAGATCAGCGGGGTTTAAAGGGTGGAAAGAAGTGGTATTAAACTATGGGGAGTTGGACATCCTATCCCTTAACTGGGCAAACTGGAAAGGAACTAGTGAAATAGGCAATGACAGCGCCCATCTACTAAAATCCCCCCACTTATGCACCAGAAGCGGCATTTGCACTCATATGCACGTGACTACTTAAAATTGAGTGCACATGTGCGCGCGGTCAGCCTATTTTATAACATAAAGCATATATGCACGTATGTTATAAAATAGCCGCATCCCTGGAAGTGAGCTGGCAAACGCACCAGTTTAAAAGTTACCGTGCCTCTTTCGCTACCCATTTACACATATAATAACAAACTAATCCTGACTGATATGCAGAGGTAAATATAAAGAACATGCATACTCCACATATGAAAATACTTCTGTACATATTTACAATCACCAGTTTGTTGATATCTCCACCAGTTAACCCAGACCCTCCAGCACTTCACCCAGATACCCCCGCCAGTTAACCCAGACCTCCCACCCAAAACCTGCAGACAAAAGACAAATACAATTGCACTTCCGCAACTTAATTAGCAGGTGTCAAAGCGTACGGACAAGTCCAGTAACAAATGTCTACATACCACTTACAAATTACTAACTTGTGCGTGAACTTCCCAACCTCTCCCCGGAGTGACCCTAAACTGCCCCTTTTCTTTCAATTTATGCCCAATATTGCAAGTATGCACGTACATGCTACTTACACACTGGATTTCCTCATGAGCAGACACTATACTCGTGTGCTTGTCATAAAGGAGAAGGCATTAGTCTATCAGACTTTGAAACATGTGATGCTGTGGGTCAGGTGGCTGATAGAATGAGATAGAGTGAATGCCCATGAGAGAGACCATGTTTGGACCACCTCTCGTTAGTGTGTATACTAACCCGGGAAATAGACTTTCGGGCTTTCAAAAATGGCTTGTTAGGGCTGGTGCTTTATTCCTGGGAAGAGGCGGACACAAATTTGGATTACACCAGTCTGTGTCTACCTTCCTCCCCCCGCAGGGGAATCCTGATTTTCAACTTGATTTAGTTGCCAGAGTATTTACGTTGTGGTATGCAAATGGTATCAAAACAATTTCGCTTTGCCAGAGCCAGCAAGTGAAGAAAACATACTTTCTTTTTGAAGTTCTGAAAAGAAAATATGAACTACCCCAACAAGGAATTCTTTTGTCTAGTTGCAGGTCAGGTATTATATATCAGAACTAGGATTGAGATATGTTAAAAAAAAAATTTTTTTAAAGATATTTCAAAACATCTATTGATTCCTTGATCAAAATTACCAATACTGTTAAATAATCATCTATTTTATAATTTCATATAAAAATGAAAGCAATAGTAATATGTGTGATAAATTCATCAAGCGCAAGCTTGGATGAAGAGAGCTCTACTGAAAGTATGCAAAAATGCTGTAATTTGAAGCAGCTTCTGAACTCATCCTGTATACATTAGACTGGAGAATCACAATTTAAACTTTCACTAAGCCTTTGTTACTGAAAAAGGAGGATGTAAAATGGGCAGCACAGAAACCAACTTCTCCATCAAATGGGAAAGTGGTTGGAACTTTCAGTCGCTGTTTTTGTAGATTGAAAGATCATCAAAATATTATAGGAAGAATTTTTTTTTCTGTAAAATTTAAAATTCAACTTTTATTCTCATCTATTTCAGGCTTCTATATCACCTTCCACCTCAAAAAGGGACCCCAAAGTGATTTACAATTTAGAAAAAAAGTGCATCAATAAACACAATACATAATAATAAAACATAATAAAGCAGTATAATGAATCAAAAAATACCAATACCAAACTATACATAAGCGTGTGTAAATACTACCAATCTCAACCCCCATTTTCACTGGGGTGTGAAAAGCAGTAATCATTATCTTTAAGTTCCCCACAAAAAAAAAGCATTCTTTCCTCTTATAAAGAACAAATCAGAATTTTCAAAACGTATTTCTTTGGATGGGTAGGGGTACTTCAGAATCACTCTAAATGACATTAGGAACTTACTGCTATTGCCCTTTCCAAGGGCATAGCCACTTTAAACTCAAGCTTGCCCAACCGCACTGGCTGGAAGGAGGGCAAAGCATTGGCCTACGTGTCAGAAGGAGATGGCTGAAGTGGCTGCATGGGCCTGAAGAAGGTGCGACCCCACACAGTGATATAAGGCAGAAGCCATGCAGGGGGAAAGGGAAGCTCCAAAAGAAAAAAGAAGTCAGCAGAAGGAGATGGAAGCCGAGTCTGTGCGGCAGGACTGGAAGGCTGTAGCTGCGTGGGCAGGAAGAACCTTAAGGACACCTGTGCAGATTCAAAGGTAGGTCTCCTTGGAAGGATGAACGGGTGAGAGTTCTGGGAAAGGGGAGAGAGAGAGTTTGTGTGTGTTTGTGAGAAAGCTCATCTCCTCCCCCCCCCTCCCCCACTCCACTTAGTGCCCATCAATGTTAACCTTAGGCCCTGCCAAAAAATTGATCCTGACTATGCCACTGGCCTTTTAATTGGCAAGGAAAAGCATCTAAAATACAGAACCTTCCAACTTGCACCTATAAAAAATAATTGTGGGAAACAATGGAATTGGACAAGTTGACAGCACAAATAAATGAATACATCTTTTAACATCTAAAATAAAGGTGAAGAATTTGACACACACAGAGCAATGGCCATTGCTTAATACCACATTAAGTGAAACAATCTTGGATTCTCATCCAGCAAGAATAGATGGTTTCCATTTGTTGTTTACCCATTTATGACTTCCAAACTTTAGATGCTTGGTTGCCATGCAGTGCTCTCAGTGAATGGATTTTATTTTGTTTATTCGGTGGTTGGAAATAGTTCAAAAGGTTACAGCTGTTGACATCTGTTAATAATATAAAGTGGGGCCGATGCAATAAAGTGCGCCCAGCCTAGCGCACAGGTTTACGTGCGGTTGGACGTTTTGGACGCACTAGACTAGTGCCTGATACGATAAGGAGATTAGCGGGGCCAAAACGCACGCCCAAACAAAGATGTTCCCGATAGCTCTCATCACATGTCAATTCCATGTAGATGAGGTTAATAGCTATTAACACCCCACCCCCCATCCCCCGATGCAGAAAATCGCTGGGCACCCATCACGCACTTTTTAATGCATCAAATTTAACTCTAGTCCTGGAGCTGGCATTAAGTCAATCCGTGAGTTAGGGGCACAGGAGAAATTTTTAAAACACTGTCCTCCATGGTTCCTCCTAATTGTATCATTGCGATATTCAAATCTACTGCTTGCCTTCTTTAAGAATAATGATATAATGTAATTGCTTGTTGAAAAAAAAAATTCTGGACATACAATATACACACACAATAGACTCACTCTAGGGTGATTTCACCGCTTGCTCTCGTGCGTGTATTTTGGGCGAAATCGATCTGAAGCCGGATAAAACGGATGCTCGTATTGAGCGCCCATTGCAATTGTGGGCGTCCAATGCATTTGAACACTAGGGATGCATAATTCTCCCCTAGCGCATCCTTTTTATCACAGCAGCTCATTTAAATATTGCATCGGGCACCCAGGAGCTGTGGCTCTGCGCGCATTAGGGAATCAGGCGTTCACTACGTGCGCCCATTTTACCGCGTGTCTTATTGCATCAGCCTGAGTATGTGTGGCCAAGAGTAGGCAACTTCAGTCTATGTGAGCATCAATCCACTGGGGTTTTCAGGATATCCCTAATGAATATGCACGAGATAAATTTGCATGCATGCTGCTTCAATTGTATGTAAATCTATCCCATGCAAATTCATTAGGGATGTCTTGAAAACCAGAGCGAAGTGGTGTCCATGGGGACTTAGGGGTGCCAACTGGCTCCAGATTTTCAGGGCAGGTCAATCCAGTCCAGGTTTTACCCCATTCCATGCAGGGACTTGTAGTTCTGATTTCCCTATTTTATTCTCCAAGAAATGTAAGACTACAAATCCATTCATGCAGTGAACTTAAATTAGGACTGGTTCATTCTGTTATGAAGATTTGAAGGCAGTTGGCAATCATGTGGGTTCTGGAGGTTGCCTACCCCCGTGTGTGGTATAGTGTATCTATCTTATAATGGTCATGAAGAAGGAGCCTAAAGAATCTTAGGGCCAAAATGTAATTTACTTGGTTAAATATCATTGTAAGAGTGCTACCCAAGTGTTTCTTTACTCTGCACATCAAAGCAGGGGTAGGCAACTCTGGTTCTCAAATGCTGCAAGCCAGTCAGGTTATGAGGATATCCACAATTAATATGCATGAAATGCATTTGCATGTAATAGAGGCACTGTATGCAAATGTATCTCATGAATATTCACTGTGGATATCCTCTGAACCTGACCAACTTATGGCACTTGAGAACTAGAATTGCCCACCCCTGCATCAGAATCTTCACAGATGCTGAATATATGAGGTCAGAGTGAGTAGGAATGTATAGGGTCCCCTGACATTTCCCAGTGCAAGGTGTCATGTAAAGAAGTGTGTTTAACAAAACTCATGAGCCCACATCATGAGAAGGGAGATTTCTTGGAGTCCAAGAAGGTTTGAGAGATTGAAAGCTCCAAAAGAGAGGAAGAATAATGAAAGGGGAGTTAGTCTCCTACTCCTTGCAATTCATTGAAGAAGTGAAGATTTTGCCCTGAACGTTTGCAGAGTGGATTTCTGGTTGGAGTCAGAGTAAGGTCTGCCAAATCTAGGAAGTCTACAGCACTTTCAGAGTTATTACTTAGGAAGAATTAGCAGATGCTCATCTGTTCAAGAGAGTTTCTAGTGTAGTTTCTGAACTATAGAGTTCTGCACACCAGAAGGCAGGTACCATTAAGGGAAAGCCCAGGGGAGGGGCCTGTTCTCCTAAGAGTATCTCGGAGCTAGTGTGCAGTGAGGAAGAAAACCCTTAGGGCCAGATTTTCAAAGGGTTACAAGTGCCGGGCCTATTTTCAAAAGGCCTGGCGACGTGCGTAAAATCCCGGGATGCGGGTAAGTCCCGGGGCTTTACTAAAGGGGCGGGGTGGTCTGGGGGCGGGGTCAGAGGCTCCAGGCACAGCCTGGCAGTCGGCAGTCGGCCAGCGTGCATAACTTACTTCAGCCCCAGGGCTGAAATAAGTTTTGTAATAAAAGAAAGGAAAAAAAAAAGGTAGGGGGGAAAGGGCAGGGGAAGGTGGGGTAGGGAATGGGGGAAGGCAGCATGGGCTCGGCGTGTGCAAAGTGCACAATTGTGAACCCCCTTGCGCACGCTGACCCTCGATTTTATAACATGTGCGCGCACATGAATGCCGCACGTGCTCCTTTTAAAATCTACCCTTTAGTGTGTGAAAATTTGCAGCGACTGTAACTGTCTACATTGTATACTGCCTTTTGTTTTGTTTTAAGGGTTGGGGCTAACTGGGGGGCGTGAAGGCTATCAGACCAGGGGAGGTTGGAGGACCTATCTCTTAAATGGGTGAACTGGGGCTGAACTGGTAAAAGTGGGAATGGTGTCGGCACGTGCCCCTTTAAAAATTCCCCAATTTACGCGGTAGAAGCAGGATTTGCGCGCACATGTGCACACCCACTTAAAATTTGGCACACGGTGCGCATGGCCAAGCTATTTTATAATATGCACCCATATGTTACAAAATGGCCGTGCGACTGCATGCAGGCCGATGAATGCGTGCAGATGCGCACTAAAACAGTACATACTAATTTGAAATGGTGCACATTAAATTGGATTTAGTATACACTAAATGGAATTTAAGAATATAAGATGTGCCATGCTGAGTCAGACCAAAGTTCATCGAGCTCAGCATCCAAATTGATGAACCTTGGTCGGTCCAGGTTATAAGTAGAGATGTGCATCGTTTTTTGTGTTCGTGTCGTTCTTCGTTTTTCGGCCGCCATGGAAAATGTCGTTTTTTTTCGGTTCGGGTCTTTTTTTTCGCGAAAAATCGATTTTTAGTTAGTGCGCGCTAACTCCCAGTTAGTGCGCGCTAACTCCTGTTAGCACGCACTAACAAAAACCGTTAGATTTTGTTAGTTTTTGTTAGTTTTTGTTAGTGCGCACTAACAGGACTTAGTGCGCACTAACGGGGAGTTAGCGCGCACTGACTCCCGTTAGTGCGCACTAATCGGAAAGACGAATTTTTGCGAAAAAACAGGAAAATCCTGATTTTTTTCGGGCTCCCTGAAACATGCCGAATTGGACAATTTCGTTGCAATTTTCCAATTCGGCAAAAACGAATGCACATCTCTAGTTATAAGTACCCAAAAGATCCCCAATAGATAGTTGATCTATTTTTTGTATCTCACTTCCAGGGATAGGCGCTGATTATCCCAAGTCTATCTAGCTAATAACTATTTATGGGATTTTTTTCCTTCAGGAACTTGATCAACCCTGTTTTGGATCCCACTATGTTAGCTGTCTTGATCACATCATCTAGCAACAAATTCCATAGTTTTATTGTGCTCTGAGAGAAAAAATACTTCCTAAGATTTGTTTTATATCTACCAGTTGCTAGTTTCATGGAATATCCCTTAGTCCTAATGCTATTTGAAAGGGTAAATAACTATTGCCTATTTACCTGTTCCACCCCACTCATCATTTTACGAATCTCAGTTATATCCTCTCCCATTTGTTTCTTTTTCAAGCTAAAGAGCCCTAATCATTTTAGCCTTTCTCCATAAGGGAGCTTTTCCATCCCATTTATCATTTTTGTCACCCTTCTCTGTACCTCTTCTATGTTCGTTATGTCTTTTTTG
Organism: Rhinatrema bivittatum; assembly: GCF_901001135.1. Classification (NCBI taxonomy): domain Eukaryota; kingdom Metazoa; phylum Chordata; class Amphibia; order Gymnophiona; family Rhinatrematidae; genus Rhinatrema; species Rhinatrema bivittatum. Next base: position 300,100,233 of record NC_042615.1, read on the forward strand.
AGTTGAAGCGACCAGAATAGCACACAGTTCTCGAGGTGTGATTGCACCATGTATCTATACAAAGACATTATTTTAGTCTCAGTTTTGATCTCTATTCCTTTCCAAATAATTCTTAACATTCTGTTTGCCATTTTGACCACTGCTGCACTCTGAGCCAAAGATGTTCAAGGTATTGTCCACAAGGACTTTGAGGTCCTTTTCCTGGCTGGTGATTCCTAACACAGAACCCAGCATCTTGTCCCTGTAGTTGGGATTATTTTTCCTTATGTGCAGTACTTTGCACTTAGCCACATTAAACTGCAGCTGCCATTTAGATGCCCAGTCTACTAGTCTCACAAGGTCCTTTTCAGTTCCTCACAATATGTGGCTGCTTTAACAACTCAAAACAATTTTGTGTCATCTGCAAATTTGAGGTACACAATGGTACGCAATGCTGGCTTCTGTATGGGGAGTTACCTAGAAAAAAAAGACCTTGTGGCTAGTACATTGAAATTCTCAACTCAGTGTGTGGCAGTGGTCAAAACAGCAAATAGAATATTAGGAATGATCCAAAAAAGAATGTAGAATAAAACAGAACATATAGTGCCTCTGCATCGGTCCATGGTGTTATCGCACCTTGAGTATTGTATGCAATTCTGGTTGCCTTATCTCAAAAAAAGACATAGTGGAATTAGAAAAACATAGTGTTGCAGAGGACAACAAAAATGATAAAGGGGATGGAACGGCACCCCTAAGATAGACTACACAGTTTAGGGCTCTTCCTAGAAACATAGTAAATGATAGCAGAATAAGCTTGGAAAAGAGAGGGCTGAGATGAGACATGATAGAAGTTTATAAAATCATGATTAAGTAGAACAGGTAAAGAAATAATATGAAAACAGGTGAACACTCCAGGAACCAATCAACAGATATAAAACAAACTGTAGAAAGTACTTTTTCACTGAGAGGACAATCAAGCCATGGAAATCTGTCACTAGAGGTCATGGTCAAGGCAACTAACATAGCAGGATTTAAAAGAAATGTGGGCTAGTTCCTGAAGGAAAAGTCCATAAACACTATTAGCCAGTAGATTAAAGAAATGTATTGCTATCCCTGGAGTGAGTATCAAGGTAATAATCTATTTTTTTTAGATCTGCTGGGTACTTATGACCCAGACTGGCCAATGTCAGAGGCAGGATACTGGGATTGATGAACCTCAGCATGAGATTTCATATGCTCATTCTATTTTCCTTCTCTAATCTAGACACACCTCCAGGAATACCTCCTTGCAGAGCAGCTAAAAGTATATGTGTTATGGAAATCTTGGAAGACTATGTATATTTTTACCTAGAAACATAGTAAATGACAGCAGATAAAGACCACAAATGGCAATGCAGTCTTCCCAGTGCTGTTTTAGCATTATAATGTAAATGCTGATCCATGCAATTTACCTGAGTGCATTCCTGGAAGCACTTAGAAGGCATATCACTTTTGGTCAGAGAAGAGCTATTTTAGACAAGACATTTTACCCAGGTAAACTATTTACCTAGGTAAATGGCTTTAAAAATTGTACTCTTTTTGTGGTAGAGTCTACAAACCTCAGAGAGAAAATAGGCTAGGACACCAAACAATCTGAATGGAACAAAGCAGCAAACAATGATGCAGTAACAATACCGAAAAAGTTGCAAATAAATGTATAAAGGAAATCTAAGTCGAATGAAGGGTGCTTCTAGGGCAGAAGCCTGGGAAGGGGAACTTCAGGGTTATATATATTTTATTTTTAAATTTTGAATAAAATGTTTCTTTTATATTTTTTTTGTCTCTTTTTCTCTTATTTTTGCTTTAAGACAGTGATTATAATACAGTCATTTTTTGTCCTAGTTTATATGAAAGCTCATTCTCTCACAGACGTTTTCTTGTAAATTTTGTTTTGCATCTATTTTCCACCACCAGATCTGAATACTTTGGCTAAGGATGTAATCAGAAGCTAGGTCTTCATAAATTCAGGGTTCTCACACTGACAAACATCATGTGACTGTATTGGCAAGAAAGAGATAAACACCAGATGAGCAGAATCACAAGAAAGCCAATTGTTTTTGGAAACTGTGTTTCTCAAAACACAATTTTAGATAGGCAGATGGAAAAGGGAGGTAACTGAGGGAGAGAATAATTTTGCAATACTGAACATCTAGAAGCGATAAAGCCTTACTGTTCTTCTGAACTCTTTTGACAAGTGAGAGAGGGAAGTATGGCATTGCTTTATTATTGTAACTATTGCCTTTGCTCTGTATGTGTGCAATAACATTGCCTTATTACTTTCTGCTGGGCATATAATAAAACACTTTTATTCTGGAAGCTACTGTTGCTGACTCAGTGTGTGGTAATTATGTGTGACGCTTTGAGTATAACAAGAGGCGCCTGCAGGATGCAGGTTTGGGTTTTGTGTTAATGGCAGCGGGTCTCACCAGAGAGGAAGTGCTTGGGGGATGCCAGCCCTGTTTGTGTTTGAGTAGAGAATCTTTCCAGGAAAGGGGCTGGGGGTTCTGAACTTGTGTTTTCCTTTACACACACAATGAACTGTAACACCTGCTTGCAGGGAGATGTGGGATGACCCAGGATACCAGATAAAGAACATCTTAAAATATGTCCTGGTAAGGTAACAGAATTTACAAGTCTCCCAATTTTCAGAAGAAAACCTAAAGAAAGCACAGGGAAATTAGGAAGGCACACTTTCATGAATATCAACCTGGAGAAAATGTACTGGTTTTATTGTGCACTTGTGCCAGCAAACTAGTAGCTAAGTGGAAGGGGCCTTATAAGATCTTTCAGAAGATGAGACATGCATACTACTAAGTATGATAGATTGGACATAGACAGGAGAAACAAAGACACCAATCTAATCTAATACTTGAAATATTAGGAACTACTTATCATTTTAAAGGCAAACAAGACAGCTAGGCCTGAGAGCTCAGAACCTGGTAAAGAAAAACCCCTTTAGGACTGGAGGAGGGGATCAGATCAAAGCAAGAAATACTAACATGGGTGACCTCATTGATCACCCACTAGATATAGACATCCCCAGGGTAGAAGGAGTGGCAATGATCCTAATAAGTAATTGAAAGCCTATGAAGGATCATGAAAGAAGAAATTCAATTCATGCTTATTTAGTGGTAATTAAGGAATCTCAGCTTAAGTGGTCTAGCTACCTGATGCTAGTTCCCAAAAACAGATGGCATGACACAATTCTGCACCAACTTCCAGAAGATCAAAAGCATTTTGAAGTTTGATGCCTACACTATACCTTGAGTCAATGAGTTGCTAGATCAGATAGGGCAAGCTAGATATTTCCACACTCAGTATGACAAAGGGATACTGTCAGAAACTTCTGTCACAAGGATTCTATGAAAAGATGGTCCTTGCCACCAATTCAGGCTTATACCAGTTTAGGGTACTGCCATTTGGCTCCCTATGAAGCTGCAGCAACTTTTCAACACCTTATGAACTTGATACGGAGACCTCTCCAGTACTATGCAGTGGCCTTCTTTGATGATATGATCATATAGAGCAAACTGACCATGCCAGCTATCAGCACTGACAAGTCCTACACGTCTTAAGAAGGGAAAACCATGTAAAGTTCAAACTATCAGGGCAGGAAGCTAAATATTTCTGCTGTGTAGTGAGGCACAACCAAATACGGCCAATGTTAAGATGTGCACAGTGGCACCCTGTCCTTATACAAATGCAAGTGTGAGTCTTCCTGGGCCTCACTGTATATTACAAAAAGTTTATTCTCATGTTTGCAGATCTTGCCTCACTCCTGATGAATCTGCTGAAAAGATTAAGTCCAAACCAAGTATTTGGAGCACAGATTGCAAAGAATCTTTCTAAACTTTAAAAATCCATTTGTGTAGAGGCCCAGTATTACACTTGATTGAATTGAAATGGGATTTTATGCTATGGGTGGATGCATCAGAAGATGATCTAGGGTCCATATTGTCGCACTGAAAGATGGAATGGAATACCTAGTAGCATATTCTCTAGAGAATATGCAACTACTTGGAAATAGAAAAAGAATGACTGGCAATAAAATAGACAATATACTCTGTCCTTTATTACCACCAGGGGAGGGAATTCACCATGGTGATATATCACAAACGTTTCATACGGCTGCAGGTCATGAAAGACATTACGCACAGGTTGTGTGGTAGTACCTGCTACTACGACTTTCAAAATTTAAGATACAGTACAGACCAGGGACAGACCATGTAAGCATTTCCAATTCAGCTCAGGGGAGGGGGAGAGAAAATTAACACCAAATGGGCCATCATAAGGGGATATGTGTGTGTGTATGTAGTGTAGCCTACATAACCTTAAATTCAAAATAGGTCAGGACACCGAACAAAGCCATAAACAAGGCCTCAGGAACAATAGACAAACAGTTACTAATAATGTTGCAAAAGGAAAAAAATGAAAAGAAAGAGTGTTCCTATGGCAGAGATCTGGAAGGGTAATAGAGCTCTAGACAGATCTAGACAAGATAATAACCAGGTACAAGGAGGAGAAGGTGTGTAGCAGTGGAGAGTTGTGGCTAGTCAGATGAGGTATTGGCCCAGCATGATCTGAGGAGTACAGAAGAGGGGCGCTCTATAGTAGGGATGTGAATCGTTTTTTGACGATTTAAAATATCGTCCGATATATTTTAAATCGTCAAAAATCGTTAGGGCCACGATACAATACCAATTCCCCCGATTTATCGTCAAAAAATCGTAAATCGGGGGAAGGGGGAGGGCAGGAAAACCGGCACACTAAAACACCCTAAAACCCACCCCCGACCCTTTAAATTAAATCCCCCACCCCCAAACCCCCCCCCAAATGCCTTAAATTACCTGGGGGTCCAGCGGCACACTAAAACACAGCACACTAAAACCCCCTAAAACCCACCCCGACCCTTTAAATTAAATCCTGGGGGTCCAGCGGGGGTCTGGGAGCGATCTCCTGCCGCGAATCGTTTTCCGTACGGAAAATGGCGCCGGCAGGAGATCGACTGCAGGAGGTTGTTCAGCGAGGGTTCCGGACCCCCGCTGAACGACCTCCTGCAGTCGATCTCCTGCCGGCGCCATTTTCCGTACGGAAAACGATTCGCGGCAGGAGATCGCTCCCGGACCCCCGCTGGACCCCCAGGAACTTTTGGCCAGCTTGGGGGGGCCTCCTGACCCCCACAAGACTTGCCAAAAGTCCAGCGGGGGTCCAGAACGACCTCCTGCGTCGAATCGTTTTGGTCTATGGCCGCCGCCATTTTGCGGCAGCCATTTTGCAAAATGGCGCCGGCTGAAGACTACACGATTTAGTGTGCCACTTTTCCTGCTCTCCCTCTTCCCCCGATTTAGCTACGGACCGCCGCTACGGAGGTAATTTAAGGCTACGGACCCCCAGGTAATTTAAGGCATTTGGGGGGGTTCGGGAGGGTGGGGGATTTAATTTAAAGGGTCGGGGTGGGTTTTAGGGGGTTTTGGTGGGCCGTGTTTTAGTGTGCCGCTGGACCCCCAGGTAATTTAAGGCATTTGGGGGGGGGGTTCGGGAGGGTGGGGGATTTAATTTAAAGGGTCGGGGTGGGTTTTAGGGGGTTTTAGTGTGCCAGCTCACGATTTTAACGATTTTCACGATACTTTACACACCCAAACGGCAACAATACGATTCCCTCCCCCTCCCAGCCGAAATCGATCGTTAAGACGATCGAGGACACGATTCACATCTCTACTCTATAGGCTAGTATTTGTCAAGCCAAAACAGGTGGGACTCAGAGGATTAGCCCTGTATTAATAAGACATATTCTAATTGAAGTCTTGAATTTCTGGCACCAGAATAGAAAGGACATATTTTTCTTTATGGCGAAAAAAATCCCAGTTAGTCTGGGATTAAATCCAGTGTGGTTAAATCCAGCAGCATGGCGCTATCTGGCCACCACCCCAAGAGACAGGAATGTATATTCCTTTCCCATAGAAAATGATCAAAGATGCCAGGCATTAAGTGCGGTCTATTCACAGATCCCATGGAAGTGTGGTCCAGGATATTAGTAAGCTTAATCCACTAGAAGGCAGAAAGCTTCTTCAGTTGCCAACCCTGTAATTTAGAGTAGCAAATTGTGAAACGGTATTGCCTAGAAAAGGAAAGATAAGGGATCATTTTGAATGCCCAAAGTATCTCCAGATTCTTCAGGCATCCTTCTACCAGGACAGTACTATAACTCCTCTCACTCCCACTCTCCTGGAGATGTCTCTAGATTTCTCTTAGGGTCCTGATACACTTCCTGCTGGAAAAGCACACATGCAGAGAATCCAGATAAATTGCACTGGACTGTTCCATTTCCTGTATGAAGATGTGAATTTAGATTAAGTTAGGCAATAGGACCTTATTTGAATAATAAATGATAGAATAATTTAAAAAAAAAAAAAAAAAGAAATCTCTATCTTTGCTTTATTGACTATGCCAAAGCATTTGATAGAGCAAATTACAGCAAACTGGTAGCAATAATTTGTAGAGCAAGAATACCAAAACATAAAATCAGTTAAATCATAAATTTATATTGGATTCAAACAACTACAGTTAGAATGACAATAGAAAATACAAAGAACATGGAAGTAAAAAAAGAAATAATACAAGGATATATATATACTTTCCCACATATTCAATTTCTATAGTAAATATTTCATTTTTGGAAGCTCTGGAAGAATGAGAAGGCGTAAAAATGAACAGCATAAACTTGAAGAGCTTGCAATATGATCCAGTATTTTTGGTACCTAAGAGAGAAAACCCACAAGAGATAAATTATGCATGACTATAAGGTTTATGGAATGAGCTTGAATACCAAGAAAATGCTAGCTTCTACTTCTGACGGTTTACTCTTTAATATGTTATTCACATGGAACATGAATAAAACGTGACAATACCACTTTTTCTACTAAAGGCATAGCACAAGCCTTTTTAACAGGACTACAAAACAATTTTATTAATCTCCTTCACTGCACTTGTTACTCCCTTTCATTAAGACTTCATCTGCACATCCTCTACATGCAGATACTACCTGTAACCACACTGCACAAGTGCAATCATACTCATACTTCATATCCAATCAATCATTGTTAAACCTATCAATTTTTTTGTATGTCATAATTGATTACATGTCTTTCAACTTTCATAAGTCCTGTACTGTGCCAAAATATCAGCAGATGAGCAAAAGTTCTTCTCATATAAGTTGTTTTCTCAATGTGGGTAATAGATGTTCTGGGCAAGGTCCTTGAACAAGGTTGGACTACCTTCTCCAACCAGCCGGAGACACTCATCTAACAGTCACCATCAGGCCCTCGCCTTCCCCAACTCTTGCAATGTTTTTTACTTTTCTGGGCCTCTGTTCCTCTCCTCTCCTCTCCCTCCACATACAACACTCTTTGTTTTCCTTCTCCTGTGGCAGCTCCTGGTCCTCAAAGTTTGGACTATAGACCATGGGGACACTAGATGGAGGATGAAGAGAGACAAAACCAAAAGTGAGAGTGAAAAAAAAAAACCCTGCTTCCTCTCAAAAAAAATGTCAAAGATGGAAACAGCATATGTTAAATAAATATTGGAGGACATACAACAGACAAGAGTAAAACACTACTACCGTTCAACTGTCAGTTATTACTCCAGGAATGTTAGTCTTAGTCATCTGTGAGACCTTTCAAATGACGAACAAAAAAAGCTTGCGTAGTACATAAACTTTGCCAAGTTCACATGACCCCTTCCTCAATTGTTAGATGACCGGAAAGTTCATATGCTACATAATCTTTTTATTAGTCCTTTAAAAGGTATCGCAACTTCAGTTTTCTCTGGGAGAATTTTTGGACTATCCTGAAAATACAATGATGTCATTCTTAACTATATGAGCTCACAGCCTGCTGATGTCAAAATGGAAGCCCCCACCCACTCAGCTAAAGCTCCTATCCACATCACATACTGTAGTAGTTGAGCTTACTAAAGAATCAATATGAAACATATACTTCTGGAACTGGTATATGCTTGGACCTGCAGTGATGTCGCTCTCAAAATTGACTCCATTTATGGCCCAGCAGTGATCTCATGCTTGGAATGAGGCTCCATATATGAATCTAGAGTGATGTCACTATCTGAATGCAGCTCCACACATGGACAATTCTGCTATGAAATTTGAATCCTAAATGAATACTTTGTAATAGAACAAGACTGAAAGTTAATAAGCTGTTTTCTTTGATGAGAGATGCTGAATTTATAACATGCAGATTTCAAGAGAATAGGATGTTTATTTCTTGAATAACAGTGAGCTCACAAAATGTAAACTTGCTTTTTCAATTCAGAAGAAAACCGCTCTCAATTAGACTTTCATATATACTGAATATAAACAAGGCACAAAGCCAGATTTTTGATAAAATCTATATTTATATTGCTAAGCTTGTTTTTACACATGGGCAGCTTTATGTAGCTTATTGATTCTGTACAAATATTTGGTGAAAGAATAACTAGAAATCCTGCATTTATTAAAGCACTGTTTCAATAAAGATACTAATTTGACTGCAAATGTTTTACAGATCTCAGTTAGTATAAAATTATTTACAAATTTCAAGAACTGTAAAATTAATCTTTAATTAGAAAGTCAATCTATTCACCTTTGTCTCTTTATATCATTTTGCTCTCTTTCATCTGTTTTCAATATTAGTTTTAGTAACGCGCTTCCTTTCTCCATCCTCCATCCAACATTGCTCTTTTATGTCAATTTTCTCATTTTTTTTCTAGGCCTCTTTTCCCTCTATTCCCAATTCTGCATTCCCTCTCCCTCATTTGCACTAATCATTTAACTCTCACCCATCTATCCTCAGTCTTGATCCATTATCTGCCACATCTCTATTTCAGACCTACTGCCTCTTTCAGCCTCTTTCCTTCCCCTGCTCCCAGCCTTCCATCCATGTCCTGAGTTCTGCCCTGCCCTGTCTCACCCCACCTAGCCTCTCTCTCACCCTACTTCCCAGCCTCTGCTCTTCCTCTCACCTCTTCCCAGTGCTATGCACTCCTGCTCTGTATGCAGCATAGGCTGCTCATGTATGAAATGCTCAGGTTCCATGCTAGATACACTTTTTGTACTAGTTCCTTCTTTTATCTCATTTAACTGTGCAGCTCCCAGTTAGGTAGCTGCTGGTGTACAACATAAAAGTTGGTTAATATCTGCTGGCTCCACCTAATATTCTACATCCATTTTATGGCAACGAGGGTGGGATCCTGCTGCTGTTGATGCGCATGGGCATGAGTGTGCAGTTTTTGACTGGCGAGTCTCTGGTCTGTCCCTGTTAACAGCATTAACATCTGAAACTGGAGTAGGGAAAACACACTGAGCATGTTCATGCAAAGTTATCATCATGGAGAAAGGTCAGGAGTGAATGCCCACGTATCAATGACACACACACACACACACCCCCACATACACACACACACACGTACACTCCTCTTGTTACTATTTGAGAATTCATTTTGTGGCTGTCTATCTGTAACCTGTGATATGTTCTGGTCAGCCCTTTTCTCACTTTTTATTTGATAGGGCCTGGGTGGTCAGAGCATGCTCTGAGCTGAATCATAATGGGGGAGAGAGAAGTGTGATTTGGAGAGGAAGCAAAAGCAGCTGGACAGAGTTGGGGGTCCTGGCTGTTGGCCAAGTCTCAACAGCTGTTGAGATTTTACTCAAGTACATGAAAATGTTGCTGCTTATGTCTCACCTGCGTCAGCTTCTTACGTGAGCACTGCAAAGGAGTAACCGGTCACTGCAGCTCCATTGTTGGAGGAGGCTCCACTATATGTGCTGATGTGTGATTACTGTGGCTTTACTCTGATTTATGCTGTTATGAAAGGAAGTTGTGAGTAGTAAGTAAACAATGAAGGAATTAAGCGCTGTTGTAGAGAGATATTTAAATGTCAGAAGAATGAAGTCAAGATGCCTTCACCCTCCAGCTGGCTGTGAAGTTCTTTCTGTTAAAACAATAAAGAAAAGAGTTCTGGACCTTATTCCAGAGCATGCTGTGTAGAATATTAGGTAGAGCCAGTAGATATAAATCAGCTTTTAGTATGTACACCAGCACCCACCTAGATGGGAGCTGCCCAGCTAGAAAACTTAAAAGACAGGAGCAAGAACCAATAGAGCGCCTGGCACAGAACCTGAACCTTCCACGCAGCTAGAGCGCCCCCTGCTGCATACATAGCAGGCATCATACGATTTCTAATGAGGCAGATAATGCATCCCATGGAGAGAGGCCTGTAGAAAATCCCTCAGTATACACTCTTCATTGGTCTATTTGCCTCTCCTCAGGCTCCCAATGAGCTGCTTTTCAAATTCAGGGTAGCGAATAGTCACTTGACCTTCTGACTTGGCTATTTGCCTCAACTTCTATATGGGTAACTTGTTCCCTTAAAATCTAGTAATACAGTTTGGAAAAGCTGGTTAGATTTTAAACCCAATTAATAGCTCATGCCATTAAGTCAATGTACAGATAAAAGGACTGCAGGTCGCAGAGAAATCAGATTCTACCTCTCCTCGCAGAGCACAATTGAACTCAGATCACAAAGATGAAGCAGATAATAGGGATTGCTTTTGTGTGAACTGAAATGGGAAATCTCCACAAAATTTCTATTGAATTTTATTTTGCTTTCAAAACAAAATTATTATTTTTTTTTTCATTTTGTTTCATTTAAAAAAAAAAAAAATAGCACTAGCAGTCAGCCCTCAGAGACCTGGCCACCCCTCCCACTGAAGAAACCTGCACTGCCAAAACTTTGAAAATCGTCCCCCTTCCAGCCCTGGGCTTGGTGCCAGCTGTCCCGGTCAGACACGTGGTTCCCCCTACCCCCACATCTTCAAGGGCAGGAGACATCCCCCGTTGCTCCTGCCCCACCAGTGCTGTAATTTCAAAATGGCACTAACTGACCGAAGCCCCAGTCTCACTATTTTTTGAATATAGCACCAGTGGAGCAGCATCAACTGGGGATTACTCCTGCCCCTGAAGACCCACGGGTGGGGTAAGATGTTGGGGAGTGCCAGGGAGGACCCGGGCTAGAGGCTGGAGAGTGTGTGAACAAGCAGGCGCAAGGCCCAGACCTACCTTTTTTTTTTTTTTTTTTTCCATTTTACCTTCTTTTCTTATTTCTTCTTTTTTCTTCTATTTGTTTTAAATTTCAATGTCAATAAACAAAAGAAAACAAACAGCAAATGAAAAAGGATGATAAAAATAAGGACTTATAAAGAGTTTCAGTGCACAGCCCTAGCAGATAATCCCAGATCAAAAATGAATTCATATGATGATGAAGAAGTAACGGCAATTTGGTCACAAATTGGCACACACGGGCCCAAAAATGCAGGTAGGGATGAAACCGATAAAACCCATGAAAATAAGGCGCAAAAGGATTTTTCACGTATTCTCATATCCACACATCCAAGGCTTTATTAGGATCTGCATCAAGAAATAGGAAAGCCCATTATGCAAAGCATTACAATAAAATGGCCATTTTACAGCCTGTGCTGGGAATTAATACGGTACTTGAGGTATTCAAACAACTGAAACATTAGTTTATCTAAACAAGCTGCAATTGCAAAAACCAAAACAAAAAAAGAAAAATATTCCCAGTCTAATCGATTTCCTACTTGGATCCTTAAATACTTGGTGCAAAATTAGAAACGGGGAAGGTAATATTCAAAGCTTTGTCTAAGGGTTAAAAAAAGAAAGCATTTTAGCCCCAGAAATCAGTGATTTGAGTATTGTCCAAACTGTCCATGGATAAAATCACAGGCAGTGTTTTTCAACCACCTGCATCCTTTTACCCAGGGACTGAACAGCCAATCCCAGGGGTGGGGACTGGAACAACACATTTCGTTTTGATTCTTCAAAACAATGCACGGTTTCCAATGAAAACATTACGTGCAGACACAAATCTCTGCAGATAGAATTTGTTATTAGCAATAATGGAAGCAAAGCTACCTGGCTGGTTTTCCTTTCATCATTGTTGCCAGCCCCCATGGGTTAAAATTACCTTTGAGGTTTGCAGTGGCCCACTAAAACTGATTATCGCCTCTCTTTAAAAATTGCCCGCACAAATGGAATTGCAGTCAGCTGTCCAATATTTTAGAAAATTACATCTGAACAGCTAAATAAAACAAAAACTTCTGTCTGCCCACTTAGACACAATTGGGGATGTATGAAAATGTGCAAAAGTCTAATTAATGTCAATAGTTTGTGTTGATTTCAGGCATCTAGCCTCTCGTTAACCTTTTTAAAATTCAAACTTGTGTTTATGTTTAAAGGAAATAAAAGCCTGAAGTGGCCTTTGAAGCTTTCTTTAAAAAATCACACTTAAACCAATGTGAAAGAGCAGTATCTACGGTGAAACTGTGTTTTGTCTTCAGAAAAGTAAGCTGGAAGATTTCATGGTTAGTATTCCTTTGCCTCTTCATAAACATGCATGAACTTGAGATTAATCACTGCCTTGGCTTGGTATTTGAAATATATTTTTAGCTGTGCTTGCCGAAAATAGAACAAAGTCCATCAGAGAAGATGAATTTTCTATATTTGAAGGTGGTAATATATAGAAGAGCAGCTGGCATTATAAAACCACAAGTAATATTTTCCTATAACAAATCAGAACTGCAATCTGGTTCTTTCTCTACACAGCAAGTCTGAGAGTGTCAGTGTGGTGGTCTGTCTTAGGTTCAGTTGCATTCGCTATTCAGTCTCCTTTCAATCCCACCAGCTCTTCTTTCCTTAAGAAATCCAAATTCATATCTTAAAAAGGGTTATTGTCGGCATGTAAGTTATTCCCAGTTTGGCGGATGATCCTCTCCAAAGCCATATGACTAACCTAGGTTACAAAACAACTTGTCAACCCATCCTTAGTGGCAAAACAAGAAAATCCAGTCCAGCACCTATAATGGGGCTGACAAAGTTCAGGTATTTTAAAAAGGCAATTCCCTGAAGGTCCAGGGATGGAATGGCAGGTGACCATATGATTCTGTTTATCACTGTTCATATATGACAGAGATTAAAAGATTTAAGCTTCCCTTCCATTCTTGGGTTATCTGTCAATATTATTATTATTACTATTGTAACTCGATTTAGGATACATAAAATATAACCAGTAGCTAGGAGTCCAAACCTTTCATTGCTAACTGGGTTTCCTGAAAAAGGTGGGTGAGCAGTTGGCATAGTGGAGCAGGCTCAAGATGGCTTCCTTTACTGGGCTAGGAAACTTTTCCTTTTGGTGGCTGAACAGAAAACCCACCTAACGGCCGGATTTTCAAAGTTTCCGTGCGCAAAACCCGGGAGTTTACACGCGCTGGGCCAATTTTCATTCTGGTAAAACTACGCTCGAGCATGTATGTGCGTATATTTTATTTATTTATTTATTTATTTATTTAAGATTTTTATATACCAGCATTCATGATACAATCACATCATGCCGGTTTACATATAACAGTTGTTTGAAAGTTATCCTCTAAGCATTTATCTGGAATCCCTGGCCTAGAGTACAGAAGGCAGAGAAGAAGCATCCTGCATGGAGAAAAAAGCTTAAAAAAATGATGTGAGGAATGGTGGCTGGTTCCCGAAGGAATGACTGTGGAAAACAGAAATAATTTCTAAAGAAGGGAACCAGCAAAGCAAATCATAAAGAGCAAAGTGGAGTTATAGGGAGTAGTAATTTCGGCTAGGTGGATTTTACTATATTTATTGAGTCTGTGAAAAGGGAGAAAAATATTCACAAGAACATGAGACACTGAAGTGACATTCAGGCTTGTGTGTCACTTTTTGTTTTACTTTCCTTCTCAGTGCACTCTTAGTTTTTGGGTACTTGCCAGGTTCTTGTGGCCTGGTTTGGCCTCTGTTGGAAACAGGATGCTGGGCTTGATGGACCCTTGGTCTGACTCAGCTTGGCAATTTCTTATGTTCTTATGTTCTTACTCAAAACATGGGTTGTGTCAGGGATTTTCACTTCTAGCAATTTTTCACTTCAAATATTTATCTTGGTAACACAGAGCTGGGTTTGGGATATTGATTACATGGCTAAGAGGACACTGAGGGCTGCCGCATATGCTTCACAAATCGTATCTAAGTACCTTTGCTAAATATGGTCCCTTGATCTATGGATATTTGAGTAAACTTAGGACTCTTGCTGGTTTATAGCTAGCATGGTTTTGTTTCAGCTGTTGAATAGTTTGCTGTTGAGTTGCTTTTATTGCCCTATCCTGACATAAATATAGCCCCAATAACATCATTTAAATGAAATGTCTCTTGCCATGGTAACGGGGCAAAACTTTAAAATGAAACTATTTTTAATCTGATTGCATAGATATATTGCTGTTACCTTTATACAACACAAACAATTATAGCCTCCCAGTGGAGGTGATGGAGACAAAAACAGTAGCTGAATTCAAGAAAGCATGGGATAAACACAGGGGATCTCTGAAAGAGTGAGGGGGATTGCAAAGCTAAGTTGGTTGAGCAGATGGGCAGACTGGATAGGCCATGCAGTCTTTTGCTGCCGGCACGTTTCTGTTCCTTGTCCGAGTTGGCAGCAGCTCTCCTTGAAGTTGACCCAAGCAAGAGAATTCTAGTACAGTGCAAAAGGTCATTGAAATGGATCCATTGCATGCATCATTGACTTTGGGGTGGTGGCTTTCATTCTGAAGAGAACGTGTAATGTAAACTGTCCCGGAAACAATATCCAACCGCCGAAAGTTTTCAAATGGCCCAGGTGAGAATGAGTGATGCTTCCTTTTACATCTTTCACCACCCCCAAATGTTTATATCCATTAGAAGGGCCACATGAAAGAATAACAGATGTTTGCAGAGCCCTCCAGTAGTGGTGTGCAGATATCTGCTGTTCTTTCATGTGATCCTTCTAATGCATATGAACATTTTGTGTGGAAGAAAGATGCAAAAAAAGAAGCATGACACATCCTCACATGATAGGTGAGAGGTGGCTGGGCAGGACGCTTACCTTCAGCAGCTATTTCATTTAACTCTTTCACCTTTCACTTGGCTTTTCACATAACGAGTAGGAGTGTGGATCCAGACACATTTCTGGTTTGGGTCATTTTGTTTTAGCATATGCTAATTTTTTTTTTTTTTTTAGTGTGCATTAAAACCCATTTAGTGCAGATTAAGGTGATTTTTAATTCACTTGATTTAGTGGGCAATAATTTGATTTAGTGCACGTTAATCATTTCAGTGCATGTGAAAAACATTTCGCATGCAGTAAATGAAACAAGATAAAAGACCGTTCATCCCTAATGATGAATATGCAAGCAGAAAGCCGATGGGGGCTTTAAACAGGTCAGAGCACCGGGTGAGTGGTGAGGAGGGGAGAAGACAAAGCAGGTGGGGGGCGGGGGAGGGAGGTGAGGATGTGTGCTTGTGTTAGGGGGCCCAAGCATTCGTTGCTCTGCGCTGACAAAGGTGAAGTCCCCTGGAAGTCTGCTGTCAACCTAACACTTTAGCTACAATAGGCCAAATTTGCACCATCCAGATAAAAATAAATATAGTTTTATAAGAGTCTGTTTGTACAAAATAGCCATACTGCACACATACAAACATCTGCAAAGTAACTTATAAACCTTTTGTGTGTATAATAAACTGACTGCATGAGACTCTGTAATCCACTATTTTACATGCACTCAGACATTTGGTCTGTGGATAAATCATGGTATTCTAAGGAGTTAGATCCTTATATATATATATATATATATATATATATATATATATATGCATACACACACCCCTGTCTGTGTGCCAAGGTCAATCTTATTTTCTGAAATTAAATGATCAGCTTAGATCGCCAAAAGAGACCTGGCAAGTTGATTGTAGCCCGTGATATTTCCTGTCTCCCCCATTAAATGTAATTGCCAGTTTTTTCTCTTTTGTTTTGGTGGTAGATAGGCTAGTGCTTTTGAACCTGCCCGGTACAAGCTCCTACCCACAGGTCTTATGCGTTCTGCCAATCTGAAAATTTTGAGCGGGGTCACATTTATGGTTAAAATTTTTGAGTACATTTTAGATAACCTGCTACCAAAATGGCATTAGGGTTACAACACTGACTTCATGCCAATAATGTCCCTCCTCCTCCTCTCGGAATCCTATGTCCTCAATTATCAGACCTGAACAAAAGGAGAGTTGGACATTATTGCTGTCATTTAAATAAATATTTCCAGCCTAGACCAGTGGCTGTCAAGCCAGTCTGGTTTACAAGGATATCCACAATCAATAGGTATGAAAGAGATTTGAATGCACTGCCTCCACTGTATGCAGATCTATCTCATACCTATTCATTGTGGATATCCTGAAAAACCTGACTGGCTGGGTATGTCCCGAGCACTGACCTAGACTCCTTCCTTACAGAGTTCAATTAGTGGGGGCTGGGGAGCGGGTTTGCTAAAGGAAGGTTGAAAAACAGGAAAAGATAAAAAAATAAATAGTTGGACTGCAAGAAAGCTATGGATAATCTTCCATTATTCCTAAACGAGTGTCCAGGAAACATGGACATGTAGGGGGGGGGGGGGCCGGCCTGTATGTTTTTGAGCTGGGCATAACAATTCCAATGCGTTCTTCCATTTTCTGCTCTTCCTCTGTAAACTTCCTTTTTATTGTCCACCAAGCCAGCTCCCGTTTCCCCCAGCGCACAAAGACTTTCACATTTGTGTAGGAAAATATGCTCAGAATAGGCAAATTATTACATAAGCCTATGTACTAGTACACAGATGCACAACCCTGACGATCAGGGCAACAAACAGGTTCATTAGGAGTCAGGGAGGGGGGATTTGGAGGAAATGTATTCAGATTCTCAGTGTAAATATGACAAATAAGTCTGGTGAATATTCTTGATGGGTATCCAGAAAACCCAGGCATGTTAGTGGTTGAGGATCAGGGTGTTCATTCTCTCTTAAACTATGATATTAAGGACCAAGTGTGAAAGAGGAGTTGGACAATAATGCACACGGTCTGCTCTTTCAGCTAGTTTTTATTTCCTTTTTTTCAAATAGAAAAAAAGATTCCATAATTCCACATGGAAATGCTTTCCTGTGTTTGGAAGCTAAAACATTTTGATGAATGTTTTTCTCTGTTCCATTTTATAGAGTTTACATCATTTTATATTTTCAGGGGAAGCAAAAAGATGTTTTTCAGCACAGAGATGACGCAGTCTGGGAATTCTGCTGCATACTTCATCACCGACTGGTGACAAGGGCACGATGAGAGAGGGTAGAAGAGTAAAATACCGGAGGACTAGAAGGCTCACGTAAATTTATCACAAGTTTATTGATGATCTCTAGGCCATCAATGCACGTTTAGATCAGGTCAGGGACTACAGGCCATTGTCATTAGTGATGTAGTACCAAATTGTGGCAGGTTCCCTAAAGCGAGCCATTTATTTCCCAAAAGTTAAGAGAAACATTATCGTCCAGAATTCCCAAATTTGAAAAGGTATCACACCGGTGGGAGGGGGTGGGTAGGGAACTCCTGACGTCATTTGGAAGTGGGGGGGGGGGGGGGGGGGGGAGGAAAGCAGCTTGGTTTCTGTAGAGGTTTTCCTAATTGAAACCAAAAGTTTGTAGCGGATCCAGATTGGAATTGGAGCCATTTAACTAGCTGGCAGAGAACATCTCTTGCTTTTTCTCAAGCTAGCAATCAAGCTAACAATTTTGTAACAATCTTTCTGGAAGAGTCAAGTGTAAGAACTCTGGAAGCTGAGCCCTGTGTTGTTACCATCCTGTACAGCTACCCTCTGATGGGCTCAGTACGTAGAATCCAATTATGGGATGAGGCTGAACCCTCTGTAACTATGTTTGACTGGGATGAAGAGGACATTTGCAGAACGTTGTGTGGTTGGAGCAGCTGCCAAGTTATGAAGATAACAGGGTGGTTAGGCACAATGCCGGGAAATCTTCCTGGAGCCATGAAACTGTTTTGATGTAGAAGCACAGACAAACACCATGCTGCTTTTTACCTCTAATTTGAGCTGGATGCAAGTTGTATGCATGCTAGCTTTTTATCTATTCAATTAAAAAAAATGCCATCCCATTGTAATCCCTAAACTACAGAGACTGAGCTATGTAGAAGAACCTGGATTTTCAGTTTTTAATGTTATTTTAGCCTGGGAATTTCAATGTTATTCAAACAAATCAATGGAAAATAGATTTTGTTATAACACACAGGAGAAAAATCAGTGGAAAAGGGTTTTTTTCACATTTTTTTTGTGTTATAACATCGACATTCTCAGGAAAAATAAAATAAAAACTGAAAACATGAAGTATGCACTGAATCCATGTCCACCAGAGGTACTGGTGAACAATTCTTTGCTGTTCAATGAGGGATCCTCGTGCCATATTGCCATTAAAGGATGTAAGAAAGGTATCCCAAATGGCAAGAATTCCCTTTACAGGGCTGGAAAGTCATATGGTACTTCTTGACTATACCCGTGGTGGCCATCATCAATGCCCAAGGAAGACCATCCCCATGGGTATGATCTTACAAGCAAAATTAAGGTGGCCGAGTGGAGATTGTCTGCTGGAGGGTGAACCTTTCTGGGACTGAAACTGCTTTAGTGTTTCTTTAAGCTTGTGCACCTTGTCAGTGGGGAACCCAGACACCCTATTCGGTGTATCCATCTCAGTTCTGAGAAAGGGGAGCTTGAGGGCAGGGCCCTGTGTTTCCTCCTTCATTACGGGATACAAAACCCTCTCTGCCAAAGCCTTGAAATCGCTCAGGAGGGTCCCATATTCCTGGGCACAGGGGACTGCAAGCAGGAATTCATCTAAGCAATGCATGGTATGTGGGACGCCCACCCACTGCTCTGCAATCCGATTTACAAACCAGCTGAACTTCTCAAAATAAACCTGCAGGAAGGTGCTTTTCAAACTAGAATTTCCCCATAAATGTGAAATCTAAAAGCCACACAGGACAGGTGCACCAGCAAGAGCCTGAAATTGGATTCAGTGTCAGCTTTAACCAACATTACATCTGGGCTCATTACCTTTGCCAGCTTAAGAGCCCAGTCAAAGGATTTGCACTGCACCAAACACAGGTCAGGAGAAGTGAAATCATTGTCCGAGGCCCCTTTAGGGTCTGATAAATTGTGGATGAGCCAAAACTTGCCTTTATGGGGACAATTCCCGGGGGGGGGAAATGGTTATGATATGAAAAGACTGCTCCTGGAAAGGCCTTTGTATATCTTTTTTTTTTGTGACCTCCCTGTGTTCTTCAATGAATTTTGAATTATTGGCAAACTAGGAAACCTGTAGGCCATGGCACAGAATAATAAAATCCTCCTTAAAGCTTGCATAAATAGTCTCCAGTGTCTGCTCGGCCATCATTAAGCACAATCATGGGACTATAGCCACAACTTTCATGGTCATGGGTGCCAGAGCCATCTCTGGATCCGGACGGGGGAAGGGGAGGGAGCTGGGATCATCTTTAAGCTGCCAGCTTTGTGCAGGCAGCGAGTGGGTGCTGGGCACTGCATCCTAAGCAGGAATGCCAGGATCTACATTTTGCATTATAAAATCTTCAAATCCGCCTCTCTGCTGCATTTGGGAAGGGACTATGAGTCCCTGAGCCAAAGGAACATGAGAAAATAAGTAGTACAGAGGTCTCATTAAAGTCATCTCCTCAAGCCACAGTGCAATATCCAAGCGGTCCCAAGAAATTGTTTTATCCTCTGTCATTGGTTGTTTGACTTTAATGTTGTAGTTCAGCTAAGCCCTGGTGTTTTTTCATATGATGTGCCGGGTTGATCATTTTGACAAAGAGTAGGAATATCCTGGCAGTGAGGAGTAAAGAAAGAGGCCAGGTCTGCGACCCCAGCCCTCTTCCAACTTGCCATCATCTCTGCTCCAGCCCACCACGCCTCCCTGGTGACCATAGGTCGCCCTTGATAGCCCGGCCTCACATCCCAAGCCAATGCTGATCATATTAGGCTGGGGCCAGAGGCCTGGTCCTTCTCCCTGCTCTCAGTTGCCACCACTCCCACCCCTCCGACTAGGCAGCCAGAAGCCATGCTATACCCTTGGCCACATAGCAGGGGCAGCAACCTTGGGAGCTTTGTTGGAAGTCTCAGCAAACAGATCAAAGCTTACACAGGCATGAATAGAAAATATAATCCTTTATTATCCCTAGAGATAGTCTTTGCAGAGCAGGGTTGAGATACATTGGCTGGGCAGTGTGAGGAAATTTGTACTGCCAATGTCAATACTGAACCTTGTGCTGTGGATAAATAAGAGGACTTTGGTTTCCAGTACTGTTAGTTTGGCATCTTTTGTGATCACTAAATTCACTAGAAAAATGATATTCAGCAACCATATCTATAAAAAATATAAATCACATATTAGAAAGAAAAGAAGTGGAGTAAGCTACTATAAACCAGGTTCCTCCCCCACAAGCTTAACATGTGTTTGAGCCTTACAATGTGGACCAATCTGAGTGTTATGTTTTGGACCTGCCAAAAAGGTTTTTTTTTTAACCCTGCAGTGACTGCAAGCCACCACCTGCAGTGACTACAAGCCACCACAGTGTTAACAAGTTGGGAAAAGGGCTGTATTGTTTAGCCTGCCCAGAGAATAGCACTATAAAGCCAGCAGAAGAGGAAGCCAAAGGAATGCCAGGAGACCATTTAAGGTAGAGTGCAATTTGAATGTCTCTGTGTGTGTATGTGAGGTAGGTATAGCCAGGCATTACAGCCAGGAGCCAAGAAGAGCTGAGTGCATCTGGTAGCCTTGCAATCAGTCCTTCTCCTAAAGAGCTAATTATCAAGAGGCAGAGACAGAAGTCTGCGCTCTGAGGACATAAAGAGACAGATAGCTATTCTTGCTTCATAACCAAGCTACATGTAAAATTCCAACAAGGGACAGAAGAGCCAGGAGCTGAGAGACTTCCTTTCCAATATTCAGGCCCAGGAGCACATGGTTGGATCACCCTCCTAAGAAACTGACCGGGTCATTTATCAAAATGCATTGGGACCTGAACATGGATTAAATATCGCAATACAAGGTAAATGGAAATTTTAAATTTGTTATGCAAGTGTGAGGAATTAATACAAACTGGATTCTTCTACTGCGGAATGTGGTAGATTAACGCACAGTAATGTGGGATTGAACATCAGAAAGAACTATACCTTTTTTTGTGGTAGATTTTTATCACACAGCAGAGAGAGAAAGAGAGAAAGTGAGGAAGAGAGCACACACTATAATAGGGAGAATAGGACTATCTATATATAACTAGCATTGTAGATGGGTTTTGGAGGGTGGTGTTACACATACAGAGGAATTAACTGCAAAATTGAAATCACTGAATAATTTCTATCATTTGAATCAATGAAAGGTACAAGAGGAGTTGATTTGTACAATGCAGTCTCTAGCTGTCTTCAACGTTTGAAGGTCCCCTGGAGAAAAATGGTAAAAGTCATCACACGAGCTGGAGCTGGTAAGTTCACCTCACCTGTAAATGCTGCTACAGTTGTCTACATCATTTGGCATAAAATGCTCACATGGATTGAGGTGCAAAATGTGCATCTGATGCCAAACGGTACATGTGTACTTCTTGTCATTGGTACTTATGTCTTCTTTGTTTCCACAGCTCTTGCACAGGACTCTGCTAGTCTCAGCCATCAAGCCCCAGTGTCCAGCAGTACTTTTTCTAGGTTTAGCCAGTAGACATTGCTATGATAAAGCAAATCCTGATGTTCAGCATCTGTGTCATCAAAAAGGGAGATGAACTGAAGATAAGTGAATCCCTTTGACCTAACGTAGTTCACTACATGCACTAGCATGTGACCAAAATGCTCCATGTCCAGGATATTGTTGCATAGTGCCTCCTGATGTATAATACAGTGTAGAAATATTAGTTGTTGTGTTGGGTCCTCTTCTTTTACTTTGTCCTCTATTCTTTTGAGTCTAAGCTTTTTACCAGTTAAATTTGCTGATCCATCTGTGGTAAAATTTACGATTTTTCTTCAGGGGAGCTTCAAATGAAAGACAGCTAGAGACTGCATCGTACAAGTCAACTCCTCTTGTTGTACCTTTCATCGATTCAAATGTTAGAAATTCTTTAGTGATTTCAAATAGGCAGTTAATTCCTCTACGTATATAACACCAACCCCCCAAACTCACCCTGAGTTGAATGTGTCTGTCTATCTACTGTGCTAGATAGATATAGAGAGTCTTATTCTCCCTATTAAAGTATGCTCTCTCTCTCTCTCTTTCTTTCTTGAGGCAGCTGGTATACACATAAAGCAAATAGCATAGCATAACCACGCATTAATCAACACATGCTGTGTAAAATGATGTGCTATGTGATACCATATCGCACTTTGCAGACATTGGCTAGGTGATGTGAACAATAGGAAATTAACCTAACCACGTCCATTTGTTTTTATTGCAGACACTATTTCTGCTATATTTCTTGCTATTTGATGAATCTAGGCCTGAGAAGTAATCTAAACTTTGCACAGAGAGTATCTCAGCAGAAGAGGGAGAAAGCTTTCCTTGCCCTATGTCACAAATTCAGTATATCATCTTAACTACTTCAGTCTTTCAGTGAAATCAAGCATAAACCCTTGCTAGCAAGTACTGGGAAAAGAAAATTGGTGGACTGTGGTCTTTCTGTAAGAGACTGAAACCAAGCCTGCTTTCTGTTTAGTACCAAGTAAACCATTTGGGGAAGCTCCCCAAGAGAGAGAGAGACCTTTCACACACTGCAGTGCTCATCTGTTCAGTTTGACATCTAGCCAGCTCCACCATCAAGAGGAACTTCATCATTTTCTTGATTGTTTTTTTTACCACACAATTTTGTGTTTGGGACAGGGTGCACCCTTTACAACTGGTGACATTGGGATGGATCTTCCCCCCCCCCCTCCCCCTTCTTTTTAAGTACTCAGCAGTAAAGACAATTTTTGAAAGCTGTGTACTTCACTGCTTCCCCTCCCCCTTTCTCTATTAGCTTTCCTTTTTTTTTTTTTAATACCCACATGAGTATGTTGGTTGCTGACGCTAACAGGCCTACCGACTGTTATTTTTGCATTGCTTGATTTAAAATAAAAAAACTGCAAATTTATATTATACTTCACTACTATACTTTTCCCATTTAATGTTCTGGTTGATTTACTGTCTACTTACTGTACATAATACTAGTAAAAAGATTAATTACTCTTTTATTCTGATATGATGATTTTATTTGGTCTATGATGCCACAAGTGAGGGGTTGTTTGAGAAGGGCACAGGACACTGTCATCCCCCACTCAGGCTATGAACCCAAAGATAAATAGAATTTCTCATGTTGTACTCCCCACCCCAAGCATAGGGGTAATTCATAGTCTGGATCGGGGGGTGGGGGAGGCACAGAAGAAAAGTGAAATACCTTGCTTTATAAATAACAGCACTATCAAAGTTTACAATGAAGTCAATTGAGAAAGCAGTTAACTGTTAGATATAGATTCTGGAACGATAGCAAAGCACCTGAGGTGACTCTGACAATTCAAGGCCTTGTGTAACAGACACTGAATCAACGTAATGATAGAGAAGGTCAATGTGCTGATACTTTTTCAAGCGATGCCAAAAGTTATATTTAGGGAAAAAAAAACAACTGGAAAGAATTTGCTTTTAGTATTCTGCTAATCCTAACAGACCAGTATCAATAGGCTACGGTCCTCTGTTGAGATGCATAATGCGTCATCACACGCTATCAGATCCGTGTTTTCTCAGGCTTCAGCCATTAATAAAAGCCTGCCACGTTTATTCGCCATCACCTGGGTTACATATTGAAAGCATTAGGTATGGCAATGGTTTCACACAGCAACACTATTGGTCCCTGAGAAATTGGATCAAAGGTATCAAGTGAACACTTCCTGCCAGACAAGTACAGTTCAAAGCACTGCTGCCCAAAAATAACCTGGATGCCGACCAGTTTGACAGCAACAGAAAATCCTTACCGGGAAGTGTTTTGTGTTCACACACCTCCTTGTCTCACTCTTCATTTTGTTGCAACTTTGACACAGATATCATTAAGTAGCCACCTTTCATTTTTTTGTTTTGTTAAAGTCAAATAATTAAATGCTGCCACATACTAGGGCTATTTTTGAGCAGCCAAATTATTTTAATGTTAAATGTACAAATATTATACAAATTATTCTAATAATATTCTGTTTTTTTACAGCATGCCATGCATCAGTAATCTCAGGATTTAGTAGCAATCCTGTACACAGAACAGTGTGTTAAGTCTGTGTATATAAAAAGTGCACACCCCTCCCAACTACACAGACACACAGTCAAATGCTACCCACTCTCTCCCATCTACTTCTTTTTATGTGGGGAAATACTGTTTTGTGTCTATTGCTGCTATATTTATTGGTTTATTGGGCCTGTTTTTGTGTTGTTTAATTATTTTGTATACTTGATGTATACCTTTTCTCTGGTTTTCTCAACCAGAGAAAAGGTATAAAAATGAATACATAATTCCAAAAGAAGATGGTTCTGTCTGATTGGTGGATGGGAGCCAGCTTGTTATTCTTTCAGCCAATCTGATTGGTAGATGGGAGCTTACTTTATGTTATTTCACTTTGGATTGTTCCACATTTCCTGGAAATCAGTAAATGAGCAGCATAGCAGCTTCAGGATTCTTTTTCCCAACACCTTCTTCCAAGTCTGAAGGCAGGGTTTGTTTGTTGTTAAGGGTTTTTTTTCTTTATCTTTTTTTACTCCACTCAGCACTTACATGGCAACATCTGAGGTACAAGTCATGACAACACTTCTCAGAAAGCTGGGGGGGTGTTATCTTCTTGCTTCAGGTAAGTTTAGAAATCTGACACCAGTAAGGAAAGAAGGAAGGAAGGAAGGAAAGAAAAAAAAAGAACTGTGATAAATCTTCCTTCTGCTGCGGATTTGTTGCTCTTAGTAACGGTTTAGTTATTTTAACTATCTGTAGACTTCAGAGGAGAAAGGTGGTAGTGAGCTGGCTTTGTTTTCACAGCGTGATGCTCTGCTGCATTCATAGACCCTTCTGTAGCAGAACAGAGTCAAAGATTCATATTTCTCAGTCAGAAGAAAAGCACGAGTCTTTCCCAAACTCTGTCTATGATTTGAACATGTATTTGTTTAAGTTTACCTCAAGGTTGCTCTTACTGGTTTAGTAGCTGAATGTAATAGGAGTTTTAAGGCCTAAGTTGTAAAACTTCTAAAATGTGATAAATTGTTTGAATCCGGTTTCTATAGCACTACAGTGTGACGAGCCTTCGCTTGGGCCTACCCAGCGGGCTTTCCCTATTTTTATAACCTTTCCTTCCCATCTATCCTAGCTATTGCATCCAGTGTCTTTGGTCAGGGGCCACAGATTGTGGCTCCTACCAGACCATAACTGAATCTGACTACCAAGTCTCACCATTGTGCAATAGATAAGACTCCCCTGAGAAGAAGCCAGTTCTCTTGAACAGCATTGCCACTGGACCAGTCTTAAAGTAAATCTTTACAGTTAGTTAGTAACAACAAAAAGTATTTCTGAACCAGAGCTGAATGGAAAGCAAGTGAGTAAGTTAGGTGTTAAATGTGAGAATGTATGGAAGCAAATATGAATTAATTCTGCAACATAGCATCTCTAGCCAGCCCTGCTCACTTAATTCTATCTATCTATCTATTTATCTATCTATCTATATGTTGAGATCACCAAGTCTCCACTAGCCATTTCTTCCTTAGCTGAGCTTAGGTTAGGATTTTGTAGGGAGAGAGTAGTTTGCAGACCATCCCTTGTGGGCTCCTGCCTAAGGAGGATGGTTATCCCTGCATTGGGAAGTCAGGATAAGATGCTGTGATTCCTTCCACCCAGCTAAGGAAGTTTTGTTCAAATTATTTTGGGAGGAATGTTTTGCCACCAGTTCCTGTTCACTGAGAAGGAACCAAAAATCCAGCTTTAACCACTGGAGAAAGAGCTAGGAGATCCCAGCCCCATTATGAGCCCACTCTCTATCACTCAGGAGGGTTGAGTCTTTACTTAGTGCCTAAAGGACACCGACTCATCTAATTATTGTTGTTTTGCGCTTATACAATTTTGTATATAACCTGTGTACATATCAATTGTTCCTCGAATCCCTGTACATATCTTTTCCTTATGTATCCTTTCTCACCCTCCCCCCGCCCCCTCCTTTGTCTCGTCTACCCCTACCCCTCCCTCCCCAATTTATCTAGTTATTTGCCTTGTTACTGCGTTTATGTTACACACTGTTCCTTGTAAAGGCTTTGCCTATATATCCTTTGGTTGTAAGTTATCTGTAAACCGGCACGATGTGCAAACGGTTGTCGGTATATAAAATTAAATAAATAAATAATAAACCTGAGTAAAGAGGCACCTCTGGACTCTGTTTTTTTTGTGTGAAGATAAATTGTAGAATTTTTGTTATGATTTGGACTTCAAGTATTTTTGCTTGCAGTACATTTTTATTGAACAACCTATCAGAGCGCCCAGCAACTTTTTTCAGTCATGGGTGCCCTAAAGCAAGGCTATCAGAATAGTGAGGGCTACGTGAGCGACCAATGATCTTAGAGCCCCCAGAGGTTTATCCTCCTCTCCGCCAGAATAAACTTCAGCACTCCAGAACAAGTGAACTGTGTCGGTGTGAGAAAAGAAAGAGTTGGGAGAAGAGTGGTCCTATTCCAGGAGATCCCCAAAGTGGGGTTTACACAAGCTGGCACCTGAACAGGGACCTGAAGCATCCACAGGTGGATTCAGATGAGTGTGAAGGAAAGAGAAGTACTTTTCAACGGTTGTACGGTTTGGGAGTTTTTGGTGAAAAACCTCAAAGGTATGCGAGATGGTCACTGCTCCTCCCTTGGAACAGCTCAGTGGGAGAAATCAAGCCAACAGAGATAGAAAATAGTTGTGCATATGAGCATGATATCAATCAGCTCATCATCAGTGTTCAACCATTCAGGAGTTATGCAGCAGCAAGAGCAAAGAACGCAGCTAAATCAGCACGAGAAGAGCAGGAGTCTGAGTATGCGCCATATGAACATGAAATGGGAGACAGTGAAATGCATCAGTGCTTGCATGTAGAGGCCTGTGCTGTTACAGTGAGCTCTGCAGATACTTTGAGTAGTTTGAGAACAGCCAGCCCATTCCAGACTGGTGTGGGAGACAGCCAGGGCTGGCGCGACCGATTAGATGAACTAGGTGGTTGCCTATGGCACCAACCATTAGGGGGTGCTGAAGAGCAGTCGTGTTTTGCTGTAAGCGGAGCCTATCCTGCTCACGGCAAAGGGGAGCAGAGATTCGGCAACCACGAATGAGATAGGAGACCGGGGGAAGGTGCGACCAGGGGGGCAAGGCAGAAGGCGCCTAGATCACCTAATTCCTTTGCTCTGGCCCTGGAGACAGCAGCCCACTGTCGCGCCCTGAGAAGGTTTGGCCACCAGCAGCCAGGGAATCTTTAGCCAGTTTGACCAGTGTGGCTACCAGACTAGTCCATCTTTTTGCATCAGTGGGGATAGGAATCATATTTGGATCTCTGGAGACCTCCAGGTGTTTCTATCCGCGAGGATGGTTACATCTTTCCCTATTGAGATGCACCATAATGGAGGCTGTCGAGTGCATAGATTGTCATGCATTTCAGCAATTACAGCCCATGACTCTGCAGTGTTTCCAGTATAGCTTCAATCTACTCTTGGAAGTGTATTCGGGTACTGTCCTGGCCCTGCCAGCCCATATTGATCAGCATTTGGTCAGCACATTGGAGAGAACAAACTTGGGAATGTAACAGGAACTTTCCTCTCTGGTGGAGTCAGATGAGTTGAGGGAGCAGTGGCAGCCACAGCCAGGGACGGGACAGGACCACTGCCCCAAGAGTGCTGTCAAGTCCCCAGTTGAGCCTCCTGGCCATGAGTGAAAAGACGTTTGCATTGCAACCAGTACAGTCGCTCTGTCCAGTTGAGGGGCTGGATGTTATAGTGGAAGAGGTGATTGAAGAGGCCTCCCCGGTTCCCACCAGCAGAGTGGGAGAGCCTTCATGGGCTGAACACCACAGCATGCACAGTGAGGGAGAGTGAAAGAAAGTCAGTAAGAGGGAGGTCAACCCTCTAAAGCAGGGCTTCCCAAACGTGTCCTGGGGTCCCTACAGCCAGTCGGCTTTTCAGGATATCCACAATGAATATGCATGAATACATTTGCATATACTGAGTCTCCATGGTATGCAAATGTTTCTCATGCATATTCATTGTGGATATTCTGAAAACCTGACTGCTTGTGGGGACCCCAGGACAGGTTTGGGAAGCCCTGCTCTAGAGGCCCTTATAAACTGCTAGACCTTGGGTTGCATATTGGAGTTATTCACCCACCCTCCACATCAGTGAAGAGGAGAAAGGATCCTGCTCCTCTAACAAGAGATAGTCAAACTCTTGGCCCCATGGAGGGGTAGGAACACAGTAGTAGGCTGGAATAAAGATTCCAGGGAATGGAATATCGCTGTTAGCTCCAAGTATGCTAAGGAACAATTCTCTGTAGTTACCCCTAGATGCAGCCTACTGGTAAAAGGACCCACCACCATGAGGGAGTTTTGCCAGATAGTGATGGAGACTCTGGTTCAATGTTCTAGTTTGAGATTCTCATCTGGAGAAGAGTCAGTTTGAATCAGCAAGTCCACTACTCCATCGCTCAGTGTGCCTGGGAAAGAAAAGTCACTAACCATCAGTGCATTCTTAGAAACATAGAAACATAGAAATGACGGCAGAAGAAGACCAAACGGCCCATCCAGTCTGCCCAGCAAGCTTCACATTTTTTTCTCATACTTATCTGTTTCTCTTAGCTCTTTGGTTCTATTTCCCTTCCACCCCCACCATTAATGTAGAGAGCAGTGATGGAGCTGCAACCAAGTGAAATATCAAGCTTGATTAGTTATGGGTAGTAGGGGAAGTAACCGCCGCAATAAGCAAGCTACACCCATGCTTATTTGTTTTACCCAGACTGTGTTGTTCAGCCCTTATTGGTTGTTTTTCTTCTCCCCTGCTGTTGAAGCAGGGAGCTATGCTGGATATGCTTGTAGTATCAGTTTTTCTTCTCCCCTGCCGTTGAAGCAGAGAGCTATGCTGGATATGCGTGAAGTATCAGTTTTTCTTCTCCCCTGCCGTTGAAGCAGGATATGCATTGAAAGTGAAGTATCAGGCTTATTTGGTTTGGGGTAGTAACCGCCGTAACAAGCCAGCTACTCCCCGCTTTGTGAGTGCGAATCCTTTTTTCTTCTCCCCTGCTGTTGAAGCAGAGAGCTATGCTGGATATGCGTGAAGTATCAGTTTTCTTCTCCCCTGCCGTTGAAGCAGAGAGCTATGCTGGATATGCGTGAAGTATCAGTTTTTCTTCTCCCCTGCCGTTGAAGCAGAGAGCTATGCTGGATATGCGTGAAGTATCAGTTTTTCTTCTCCCCTGCCGTTGAAGCAGGATATGCATTGAAAGTGAAGTATCAGGCTTATTTGGTTTGGGGTAGTAGTAACCGCCGTAACAAGCCAGCTACTCCCCGCTTTGTGAGTGCGAATCCTTTTTTCTTCTCCCCTGCTGTTGAAGCAGAGAGCTATGCTGGATATGCGTGAAGTATCAGTTTTTCTTCTCCCCTGCCGTTGAAGCAGAGAGCTATGCTGGATATGCGTGAAGTATCAGTTTTTCTTCTCCCCTGCCGTTGAAGCAGAGAGCTATGCTGGATATGCGTGAAGTATCAGTTTTTCTTCTCCCCTGCCGTTGAAGCAGAGAGCTATGCTGGATATGCGTGAAGTATCAGGTTTTCTTCTCCCCTGCCGTTGAAGCAGGGAGCTATGCTGGATATGCGTGAAGTATCAGTTTTTCTTCTCCCCTGCTGTTGAAGCAGAGAGCTATGCTGGATATGCATTGAAAGTGAAGTATCAGGCTTATTTTGTTTGGGGTAGTAACCGCCGTAACAAGCCAGCTACTCCCCATTTTGTGAGTGCAAATCCTTTTTTCCACATTTCCTCTTGCTGTTGTAGCTTAGAGCGATGTTGGAGTCACAGTAACCATGTGTATGTTATTGAATAAGGGTATTGTCTCCAGGCAGTAGCCGTCATTCTGGCTAGCCACCCACTCTTTATTGACGGCCTCTTGATTTTATGGATCCACAGTGTTATCCCACGCCCCTTTGAAGTCCTTCACAGTTCTGGTCTTCACCACTTCCTCTGGAAGGGCATTCCAGGCATCCACCACCCTCTCCGTGAAGAAATACTTCCTGACATTGGTTCTGAATCTTCCTCCCTGGAGCTTCAAATCGTGACCCCTGGTTCTGCTGATTTTTTTTCCTATGGAAAAGGTTTGTCGTTGTCTTTGGATCATTAAAACCTTTCAAGTATCTGAAAGTCTGTATCATATCACCTCTGCTCCTCCTTTCCTCCAGGGTGTACATATTTAGATTCTTCAATCTCTCCTCATAAGTCATTTGATGAAGACCTTCCACCTTTTTGGTCACCCTTCTCTGGACCGCCTCCATCTTGTCTCTGTCTCTTCGGAGATACGGTCTCCAGAACTGAACACAATACTCCAGGTGAGGTCTCACCAAGGACCTGTACAAGGGGATAATCACTTCCCTTTTCTTACTCGATATTCCTCTCTCTATGCAGCCCAGCATTCTTCTGGCTTTAGCTATCGCCTTGTCACATTGTTTCGCCGACTTCAGATCATTAGACACCATCACCCCAAGGTCTCTCTCCTGCTCCGTGCACATCAGCCTTTCTCCCCCCATTGAATACAGTTCATTCGGATTTCCATTCCCCATATGCATGACTTTGCACTTCTTGGCATTGAATGTCAGCTGCCATGTCTTCAACCACTCTTCCATCTTCCTTAAATCCCGTCTCATTCTCTCCACTCCTTCCGGCGAGTCCACTCTGTTGCAGATCTTAGTGTCATCCGCAAAAAGACATACCTTACCTTCTATCCCTTCCGCAATGTCGCTCACAAAGATATTGAAAAGGACCGGTCCCAACACCGATCCCTGCGGTACACCGCTTAAAACCGCTCTCTCTTCAGAGAGAGTTCCATTTACCATCACACATTGTCTTCTGTCCGTCAACCAGTTTGCAATCCAGGCCACCACCTCGGCACTCACTCCTAAGCTTTTCATTTTATTCACCAGTCTCCTGTGCGGGACAGTGTCAAAAGCTTTGCTGAAATCCAAGTAGATGACATCGAGTGCTCTTCCTCGATCCAATTCCTTGGTTACCCAGTCAAAAAAGTCAATCAGATTTGTCTGACAGGATCTTCCAATGGTGAATCCATGCTGCCTCTGGTCCAGCAATTCTCCCGACTGTAGATAGTTCACTATTCTCTCTTTCAACAGTGACTCCATTACTTTTCCCACCACCGAAGTGAGGCTAACCGGTCTGTAGTTACCAGCCTCTTCTCTGTTCCCACTCTTGTGAAGCGGGACCACCACCGCTCTCCTCCAATCATTCGGCACCACTCCCGTTTCTAGGGATCTATTGAATAGGTCACACAGCGGACCCGCCAGCACATCTCTGAGCTCCCTCAGTATTCTGGGATGAACTTCATCAGGCCCCATGGCTTTGTCCACTTTCAGTTTCACCAGCTCTTCCCATACATTTTCTACTGTGAATGGAGTTACATCTACTCCATTCCCCTCCAGTTTCTTGTTAACTAGTGTTGGTCCTTCTCCAGGGTCCTCTTTAGTGAACACAGAACTGAAGTATTCATTTAATATTTCTGCCATTTCTTCGTCTCTCTCCACACATTGATCCTTTCCACCTTTCAATTTCACTATACCACTTTGAACTTTTCTCTTTTCCACTGATGTATCTGAAAAATGTTTTGTTACCACTCTTTACCTCTTTGGCAATCCTCTCTTCCGCTTGACTTTTTGCCATCTTGATTAATTTCTTCGTCTCCCTCAGTTTCTACCAGATATTCTTCTTTGTGTTCCTCCTTTTGGGATCTTTTATATTTCTTGAACGCTGTTCTTTTAGCCTTTATTTTGTCAGCCACCTCCTTTGAGAACCAGATAGGTTTCATTTTTCTTTTGCTTTTCTTTACTTTTCTAACATATAGATTAGTTGCCTTGGTGATTGCTCCTTTTAGATTGGTCCACTGTTGATCCACATCTCTCTCGTTTTCCCAGCCTTTTAGTTCTTCCTCCAGGTACTTCCCCATTTCATCAAAGTCTGTGTTTTTGAACATCAAAACTTGGGTTTTTGTGCTTCTTTTCCGTGTCCTTTTTGTGATATTAAACCATACCGTTTGATGATCACTGGTGCTGAGGTGGGCACCCACCTGGACGTCTGAGACATTATCTCCATTAGTGAGCACTAAGTCTAGTATAGCTCCTTCTCTCGTGGGTTCCATTACCATTTGTTTGAACAAAGCTAATTGCAGGGCATCTACTATTTCTCTACTATTATTAGATTCTGCAGATGGGATTCTCCAGTCTACATCTGGCATATTAAAGTCTCCAACGATCACCACTTCTCCTTTCTTTGCTATCCTGTGGATGTCTTCAATCAGATCTCTGTCCAGCTCTTCCTTTTGGTTTGGAGGCCTGTAAACCACTCCAATAAAAATGGATGCCCCATCTTTTTTTTACCCAACAGCAGGCCAATAACTGGTAGAGGAAGGATTAATGGACCATCCCCCCCCCCACAAGATCAGTGCAGGTCTGCAGGACCAGTTGTGGATGGCTCCTAATACATAGGAGCCTGCACAGAAAGCTGTCCTTGCCTATCAGGCCAAGTGCATGGTGTAGCATAAATTAAGAGCATTGTTTGCCCTGTCTACATCATGTATTTTGTGAAGCAGCACCGGGAGGCATGATCTGGGAGCCTGCATACCAGTACATTATTAAAGATTCTCATGACCCCTGTTTTGTCCATTCACATCCAGACTATCCCAGAGAGCTAGACAAAAGGATGTAGGAAATGAGGACAAGCCAGAACATTTATAAACAAGTGCCAGCTGAGGGATGATGCTGTCAACAAGTACCAGTTAGCGTGCCTATTGTCCAGTCGCACCATCATTAAACCTCATCCTGATCACTAAAACCCAGCCCTGCCAGAGAATGAAGAAGAGGAAGGGTTGGAATAGTGAACCTGTGTTGCACTCCTTAAGTGGATAGAAATGACCTGTGTTGTTTTGCTGTTTGTTGACTACTGAACTGTGAGAAGTAACAATAATTGTGACTTTATTGTTTCACCCTCGGGTGGGAGGGTGGTTTTCTACCTCAATTAACTGTTTCTGCAAACAAGTAGCCTGGCCATGAAGAGGCCACGAAGATCAAAAGGCCCAGCATGGACTTTGTGATGTGGAAACCTAAATGAACTGTTTTTCCCATTTGGAGGGTAGGAAAGGGATATTGTTTCTGTCATGCAGATGTGTGAAATGTTTTTGAGAAAAAAACAAAACTCCTTCTATAAAAATTAATAAAATGCTTAAAAAATGCCCTACATGACGTTCTTTGCATTCTTTTTCAGGTGGGATTCTCATCCTTTAGGCTCCTCCCTACAATCTAGCAAATTCTGTGCCAGTAATGTCCTGGATCTCCTATCTGGTGTCAGTGAAGTAATACGGTTAATTATGTTTTAGGTGTGAGGAGCACTGGAGCTCCACCATGTGGTCAAGAAGTGGAATTGTTTTTTCTGTATTCCTGGCTTTTGGTTTGCAAAAGGTTTAATACTGTAAAAATCTATCAGTATCCTGTCTTCAGATTATTTTTTTGTTGGGGGGGTGGGGAGTGTAGAGTCCTCTAAATCTTCAATAGCCATTTTTTCCTAGCTGAGCTTAGGTTAGGATTTTGTAGAAGAGAGTAGTTTATAGAACATCCCTCCTGTGAGGAAGTCTGCATTGGTCAGCATTTTTCCTTAACGCAGACTGTGAGGAAGAGAAGTGAGGCTTTTGGCATTTTAAGTTGCAGTTTTGAGTAGCAGGAGAATTTGTTGAGCTATTCTCCCTCTGTCGAGCTCCACAGCATGATACAGAGGAAGTGGCACTTTTTGTTAGCCTTTTGGAAGGGAAGGAGAGTAGCTGGAGATGTTTCCCATACTGCCTCTCACCCTAGAATTTGGGGAAGACATTTTGCCCTGGCCAGTACTCCATGATCTGGAAGGGATTGTCTTGGAGAAAAGGAAGAAGGGGTTTTTCAGAGAGCAGTTTGTTTTCTTCAGAGTTTTGTTTTTTTTTCTTTGAGCTATGCCTACCTAAAGAGGAGGGTCACTCCAGCATTGAAAGGACAGGATAAGATGCTGTGAGTCCTTCCACCCAGTTAAGGAGGGACAATAGTGATCTGACAGAGAAGATGAAAGGCACATTTTGCACAGAGCTTTGGGAGAAATCTTTTGCTACCAGTTCCTGCCCACTGAGAAGGAGGGGAGATTTTGGATTTTTAACACTTGGGATTTTCTACCACCAGAAGTTCAGCTTTTATCATTGGAGAAAGAGATAGGAGATCCAAGCCCTACTAAGAGCCCACTGTCTGTCACTTAGGAGGGTTGCATCTTTACCTACTGCTTGCCATCCTAAAGGACAGTGACTGGTTTAATAAAACTGAAGAATGAGGTACCTTTGGACTGTTTAATTAATTAATTACTTTACAATATTTGTATTCCACCCCTAGCAGATCACTGTACTGAGCAGATTAAAATAAGAATAGTCTTAACAATCATAACATACAATTAAAACAAACACAAAATACATCACAAAATAACATATCCAAATAAAATATTATAAATTTTGACTTCCGGTGATGTGCATTTGCTGAGTTGTCATGTGAAGTGGAGTTCCATATGGACCTACTTGATTCTTCCTGATATCCCTGTTCTTTTTTTCAATGCTTTTTAGTTAGTAAGTTTCTGGAAGATCGATAGACTTACCTGAGGCAGAGAAAATGCTGCTGCATATGAAGAATGACTAGGTAAGGGAAATTTCAAAAACCTTAACCACAATACCAGATGATTAACTATGTAAGCTCCAGAGTTCAATGCATGAG
Source organism: Rhinatrema bivittatum (assembly GCF_901001135.1). Taxonomy (NCBI): domain Eukaryota; kingdom Metazoa; phylum Chordata; class Amphibia; order Gymnophiona; family Rhinatrematidae; genus Rhinatrema; species Rhinatrema bivittatum. The sequence continues at coordinate 300,135,255 of NC_042615.1, forward strand.
ATAAAAGAAGGCTTCGAACAGCACACTCTCTGGTTTTCAGACCTAGATAGTTAGATGGCATCTCAAGAAACATCTGCGCATCAATTTGCAAATCAGCTGGAGGAGCTGAGGAAGAAGAATGCAGCGTTACATGAATACATTGAAGATCAAGAAAACCAGTCTCTCAGAAACAATATGTGACTGATCGGGCTGTCTAAAAATATAAAAGACTCTGATCTCCTACAAATTGTTCAGGCATGGCTCTCAGAAGTTCTAGAAATCGCCTTAGAGAAAGAGCCAATTGTAATGGAATGACCACACCACCTGGGGCCTCTCCAAGAACGAGTTGCTCAGCCTCAACCAATCATAGCAAGAATTTTTAATTTTGCTGACAAATGAAACTGATGAGAGCTTATAGGAAAATCAGCTCTCTGCAATATAAAGATCAAAAACTCCTTCTGTGTAATGATTACTCTACTAAAATCTTGGAGGATTCACAGGCAGCTTGCTCCATTTTGTTGTGACCTTTACCAAACTGGGATAAAGTTTTCCCTGCTATTTCCTGCCAAACCTCAAGTCTTCTCTAATGCTAAGGTGGATATGACGGTAGAGTGAAGAGGAGACAGAACGTTTATTAGGCAAATTGTCGTGTCCGGCGTTATACATTTAAATTTTGAAAACTACAATTCTGACAGCTTAGATGGACATGTTTTTTGTTGTCAATATGGTACCTGTGGTTCTGATCTCAAACACCTTACTGCAAGGTTACTTCATGGTTAAGATGACTTCTGGATATGCAGCTTCTATAACTAGTGTTTAATGGTATTAATTTTGTGGATTGTTTTTATTATTACGCATGGACATTTTTTCAGCTCTACATCATGCCACTCTAAAGATTATAATGCTGACCTGCTCATTGGGTGGGATATAATTACCCTTGTTACAAGAGAAGTGATTATTTGTTCTATGAGTTTTTTAAAATGAACTCCCGCTGATACATTGATGCTTTAGCTAATTTTTGTGAGTAGATATTTTCTTGTTGCCGTGATGAATCTTACAATGGGAATCATAATATTATAAGCGTCATTTTTAGTTATCCTGTCGAGAGGTAGGAGCTCTTTTGGGTTTCCTTTTTTAAGTTGGGCCCTCTGCCCAATTGAAGGGTTTTTTTTCACAGGAAGTTCCCCTGAGTACCCTCCCTATCTGAGAGGTCCTGCATACATTTGGAAGAAAGAGTTTTTTGCTGGATTCCTTGCTGGATTTTCATTCTGGAAAAAACCTTGGTCTCCTTTCATGGGACAAGGGGCTGAAGACCTGTAAGCTATCCCGATATTCCTTAGGGGAAGCAAGCGTCAGTGACAGCGCTACCCATCGTGGGATTTTTGATGGTTAAAACTTATTCTATTTTTGAGATTGGGGCTGTTTAAAGTTTGGACTCTTTTGGAGAAGGCAACCTCCCCGGACTCAAAGGACAAGGGATGGAGACCTGCGAGCCTTTTTTATTTGCCCTAGAAGAGGCAAGCACCAGTGACAGCGTAACATCAGCCACAGAGAGATTTTTGAAAATTTAAAGATTTTTAAACCTGCGCGCACAAATCTACGCCCGAAATCGGAGCGGCCTTGGAGGGAACTTTCCATCGGCCCCATCTAACCCCCTCCCCCCGACCTTTGTTGGTGAAGTTGCGTCTGCCTCCGGGCAGGCATAGGTTGCGTGCGCCGGCCAAGTGCCGGCACGCGAGCCCCCAGGCGCAACCACTGTGCCGGAGGTCTCGGTCCCTGCCCTCGCTCCACCCACTCCCTGCCCATTTTTTCAAGCCCCGGGGCTCGCACGCATCGCTGGGCCTATGCAAAATAGGCTCGGTGCACCCAAGAGCGGGTTTTCAGGGGTTACACGCGTAATACACGCGCATAACCCTTTGAGAATCCACCCCATTGTGTTCATGCGGAGGTTTTTCTGATCCACCTCTCCTCACTGGGAAACAGGGCGTGCTCAGCCAGATTCCCATCCACCATAGACTTTTTCTTCTAAGAAGTCACAGACCACTGAAACCAGGAAGAAAGACCGAGATAATGGAGACCCTTCACAGAATCTCCACCCAAAGAAACCAGGACACAGGCTGGGCGATCGTGTTTAACTGGACTCATGTAAGATTTTTCCGGGTATCGGAGGAATCCCTGCATGTAGGTTCTCCCTGGCTCCCTGGGGTAGTTTATGCACATCGAACAGCAGTGTAACCTTAACCCCAGGACCCTGAGAGAAAGAACACATACCCAAAGGAAGATTAACAACTGTAAACCAGACATAGGTAATATCAACTGGATACATTGGACTTTGATTTAACTTTAAAGAATTAGTAAACTTATTTTGAACACTCAGTACCTTGGTCCTGCCTTTTTGTCCAAGGAACAGCATTAAAGTTATTAAGGAAGAAGGAGCTAGAAACACACCAGCACCTGGACCATAGGTTTATCCTTTCCCCCACCAAAAGAGCCCACCTCTTGGGGCAGAGAGAGAGAAGGGAAAAGTGCTAGCCAGAGCTGCCCCAGAGAAAACTTAGTTTGTGTGCCCTCAGGAAGTATTACTTCCCAATAAAGGGTTACAATTAAATCTGGCAAGATTATGAATGAGTTTAAAATCTCTCTCCACTCAGTATACCCGAAATCAGAAGAGAAGGCGGCGTCCCAGTCTAAGACTGAAGAAATGGACTGGACCTCTTGATTCTGACGCACTGTGATACTGAGCAAGCGGTTTCATTTCTCTGTGTTTCAATCTGCTCAGTTTATTTGGATATTAATCCTGTAACCATTATAAGGCTAATTTTTAAAGGCATGTCCGGGGGTAAAAAAAAAAGTTTTACCTGCTGAAATGGCCTTTTACAATATTGACCTCCTGAGATGCAGGTAAGCCTACACCTGTATGTCCTATCTATGTTTAAGCTTTCTAAAAGTGACCCGAGTGCAGATTTCCTGTGGGTGGAGTTCCAGAGGGGTTTGAACCTACTTGAATGTATATGGATTGTTATTGTTAAAACCTCAAGTGACACATATTGATGCAATGTTCTATTTAAAATAGCCAGCCAAATAACGAAATGTTAATTATGGGTTTTTCTGAGGCTGCTCATTTGTCTGCTTTTCTTGCAGGTAAGGCCCCCTCCGAAAATATTTGCATTTTCCTTAATATTCTTGGGCCCCCTTGGGTAAATAGCCTCGATATGTTTAAGGGCTGCTGAACGTTTGAGCTTCCCCTTTATTTCTTGCTTTCCTTTTTCATTTGAATTGTGAGCCCTTCCCCTTTGGTATTTGTGGACTTTTGTGTATTTCTTATTTTTTTGTGTGTGTGTGTGATACAATACGATGCATTTATTTATTTACACTATTCTTAACAATTGTTTTCTTGGATAAAAGTAAAGGAAAAATAAAAGTTGACGTAACTTACACCCATTTTTGCTGCCTAATCTAGGGGGGCTGTTATAAAATTGTCCCCCCCCACCCCCAAGTCCCCCGCTATTCCTCTCAGTCTCTGGAGGGGCCCAGCAGAAGAATACTAGTAAGGGTAGAAGGAGAAGTAGAGGTAAAGAGAAAGTGGTGGGGACTGGGATAGGGAAGAGAAACTAATGGGAGGAGGGCGATGTTACGCGCCCCACCCATCCCGCGCACAGGCCTGCTCACCTTCATGGTTCCACAGTGGGTCCCGGGACGACCTCCCTTGCGGTAGTTGCCAGCCCTGCCAGGCCCTTGCGTCCTGCGGCGGCAGTCGCTGGGTCTTCCACTGCGCGCTAGGCCTCACGCCGAGGCTCTGTGTCCTCTGCCATGTTAGCCATGCCCTTACGCGCGCGGACCGCCCAGACTCATGTAGGGCCAAGGACGGGTCTTAGCTCCGCGGCGCGCCCTCATTGAATCCTCGATATAAGGAAGTTCCTGTCTATGCTTCCTTGCCTTGGCAATCGGGTCCGTTTGTTCTAAGATTGTCTCTGTGTTTGTTCCTGCTCTTGCCTGTTCCTAATCTCGTTCCAGGATCCTTCTGTTCCAGTTCTGTTCCTGACTTGTTCCTGCATCCTAGTTCCTGCATTCATCTGTCTGTCTACCCAGGTAGTACTCTCGGACTGTCTTGCTGGTACTGACCTCAGCTTGCTCCTGACCTTCCTGCTGCCTGCCTCAAAGACCTCAGCTTGCTCCTGACCTGCCTGCCACCTGCCTCAAGACCTCGGCCTGCCTTTGACCTCATCTGACCTCTGGTACTTGACCCCTGCTTTTCTGACCATTCCTCAGACTGACCTCTGGATCTTGACCTTTGCCTGCCTGACCTTGTCTCCAGATTCTGGCTCTGTTCCTCACCTTGTCATCACCAACTCTGTTCTGGTTCTCCTTGTTCCAACCAGTCTCCAACTTCGAACCTGATCGCACCCCCCCCCCCCCCTGTGTCCATGGGCACGCCAGACTTTCATTCTCTCAGGAGACCCTGCGAGGCCCACCTAAGTCCAAGCGGCCCGGGTCCCTACGGGCTCCTCCTGGGGGGACCTCAGGCTTCCAGTGGTGAAGCTCTTCACAGCCTCTGCCTCCTGCAGTGCTCCGCCCCCTGGGGGCAGTTACCTCCTGTTCCCTGTCAGGAGAGGTTCCTTCACTGTCCCAGGACAAGGGTCCACCCCCAAGCACAACAGGAGAAGAGAGAAACTGTGGGGCTGGCCATGGTCAGCCCCAGTGCAAAGTGTGGGAGGAGGAAGAACCTTGGAGGGGAGGTAAGGAGGGATGAGAAAGGGAAAGAGCCTGAGAGAAATGAGGTGAAAAGTTGAGGAAGAGCATAGGTGAAAGCCTTTAGAAGGATGGAGGAGGAGTGGGAAGGGGAGAAGAGCCAAAGGGGTTGTGAAGGAGGGAAAACAACTGGAGAAAAGGAAGGCTGAGCCTCTGGATGGATAGAAATGGGTGAGTGCATCTAGGAGAAGGGAGTGAAAAGGCTGGAAGAGCTCAGGAGTGAGAGAATGAGAAGGAAAGAAGATCATCTGGAAGGAGGGAAGTAGAGAGTGATTGAGAAGGGGGAAGAATGACTGGAGGGAAGGCGTGAGCATGGGGAAAAGTCTGGAAGGAGGGAGAGAGAAATGTTGTGAAGAACATGAGAGGTGAAATGTACAGAGACAAAACTGTGGAGTTGGGTGAGAAAGAAAGAAATAGCTCTGTAAAGGGAGTGAGAGAGAAAGGAAAAGGGACTGGTAAAAGATGAAAGAGCGAGAGCTGGGAGGTTGGATAGGGAGTAAGAGAAAAAAGTGGCTGAATGCTAGGAGGGAAGGAGCTGGGGCTGGTGAAGGGTTGAGAATCAGAAAAGTAGACGAGAGCTAGGGAGGGGGGAGTAAAGAGGGAGGAAATAGGAGTTTAGAGTAGGTAAAAGACAGAAAGGGAGAAGAGGAGGGAGATGAAAATCTGGTGGAGACTATGGACTGGAGGGTGCGAGAAGGGGAGAATAAGGAATAAAATATAGTTTTGAATGAACAGACATAAGGAAGAGACAAGTGGAGAAAAAGATGAAAGGGAAAGATCAATGTCAGAGACAGATGTAGGGAAGAAGCTAGGAATAGAAAGAAGAAATGAAAAAATGGATCTGAAATCCTGGAAAAGAAATTAGAAGATAAAAATAGTTCTGGGTCAGACTGTCTCAGAGAAGGAGAAAAATTATTTTAGCCTGTCACAGGAGAGCAATTTTCAACCAGAGCAATTAACCTTGATCAATGGCTTTGAAAATTGCCCTCTATATGCTCCATAGCATAGATGTTAGAAATGCCCTTGCTTCGAAGCTCTCTGTAACGCTCAGTAGATGCTGAATCACAATTCCACTGTATCGAGTAGAAGTGAGTGCTGAGTAGCTCAACCATGACAGGAGGAGACGCCCATGGGAATTGGTGAAAAATTATCTTTTTTTTTTTTTTGCAGAACAAATCACCCAAATTGTGTCAAATTTGTGTCCGTGATAAGTTATAGACATTGTGGCAGTTCACTTAAAACTGGGTTGACTTTGCCATTCTGCAAAAAAGTACACTATTTACAATCTCTCTCTCCCAGCACGACTCTTAAAATGCATGGAAGGTCCTGGTTTCAATCAAATGAAAAGTTAAAGAATCTGTTCAAAAGAACACTGTGGATTTCCTAGCTGAAATATCCATGCTAAAAAGCAAGATGAACTTTGGGACAAAACCAATAAAATAATATGCAAATGAGAGGGATCACCACAAAGGACAGAAGTGGTTCTATAACAATATTATTCTCTCTCCCCTTTTTCATTTCAGAAGTAGTCAAAGAGCTCCGGTGGGATTTCATCCAGTGGATGGCACATCGGAAGTGCATTGATTGCAGTGTTAGGATCCAGTGACATTCTCCAGCTTTAACATCTCAGCCTGGCACATATTCCTAATCCTAAACCGAAAAGGACAATTCCAAATCAAATCCTGCCTTGACAATGCAAATTAGGGATTCTATTCTTGGGTGTTTATACATTGTAAATTTAAGTTTTTTATTTCCCATTAATTGGAGGTTCTTTGGGAGTACATATTTGGTATTTGTGTAGCAAAAAGGTACTGATATTGGGCCCTTTTCCAGTTCAATTAAAGACAGCTGAGGCTTTGTCAGCATGGAAAAGGCACAAACACAGAACGGAGGACCAAGGCAGGCAAGGGGAAGGGCAAGAGAGTGCTAGGGGAAGTAGGGTTTTCCGATGTTTATCTAAGACACCTGGTTTGTTTTTTTTATGGGAGTTTTTATCAGTGTTTATCAATTAAAACCCAACAGCAGAAACCCTAAGTATAAATATTGCACTCTCCTTCTCAGATTGTCTCTCCCTCCCTCTTCTTCTTGCTTAAAAAAAATAACAATAACTGCAGATCAGCTGTGTGTTTTGAAGTGTTATTATCACAAGTCTAAAGCAGCTGACAGAGCTCCAGACTGCCCACGATGAAAGCTTCACTCCTGAGTCCTGGATGGTGATGGAGTGGGGGAGGTAGAACATTCCAGTGTCTTTCCCCTAGAAAGGAGTAATTTATGTAATGAGTCACCACAAGGACTCTTCCTAATTGGTAAAGGGGATTATTCCAGATCTCACTTGTGAATAACTCTCTGACAGGTTAAAATGCCTGACACTGGCTTCTGCTGGATGCGCAGCACATTCATGAGGCTGGGGCTCTCTCTGGTGAACGGGGGAGAAGGGTGGAGCCGATTTGTCAAAAACTGACAAATAGCGGAGGGATCTGTGTATTCTCTCATCTCTTGATTTCCTGTTTCATTGGGGATTCTTTGTCTCTAGCGTGAAAATAACCCATTGAGCCTGCTGAATTATACGTTGTTTGGCTTGAGGCTCTGATGTTCTCTAATCACGCATGAGTCAGTGCTGTCAGGCTGATAAACCTGGGCTCTAACAGGTGGAAATATGCACATAGGGGTAGATTTTCAGACCGCGCGAATAGGCGTACTTTTGCTGGCGCATCAGGCGCAAGCAAAAGTACGCGGGATTTTAGTAGATATGCGCGTAGCCGCTAAAATCCTGGATCGGTGCGCGCAAGGCTATCGATTCTGTATAGCCGGCGCGCGCCGAGCCGCGCAGCCTACCCCCCGTTCCCTCCGAGGCCGCTCCGAAATCGGAGCGGCCTCGGAGGGAACTTTCTTTTGCCCTCCCCTCACCTTCCCCTCCCTTCCTCTACCTAACCCACCCGCCTGGCCCTGTCTAAACCCCCTCCTTACCTTTGTCGGGGGATTTACGCCTCCCAGAGGGAGGCGTAAATCTGTTAGATTCAGACCTGGGCTCTGTTAGAGCCCAGGTCTGAAAATCTACCCCTACGTGCATATTTCCACCAGGTCGCGTCCCCCCCGACACTAGCGGCACGCCAGCGGGCCGCTAGTGCGCCGGGACGCGACCTGGGGGCGCCCCCGGACCTCCCCGGGCCGTAACCACGCCCCCGGGCCCGCCCCCAAAACGCCACGCGGCTCGGGCCCGCCCCCCGACATGCCTCCGACACGCCCCCCTCGGAAAACCCCGGGACTTACGCGAGTCCCGGGGTCTGCGCGCGCCGGTAGGCCTATTGAACATAGGCGCACCGGCGCGCAGGGCTCTGCTCGCCTAAATCCGGGCGGATTTAGGCGGATTTAGGCGAGCAGGGCTCTGAAAATCCGCCCCATAGCATGTAGGACGAGTCTCTGCTCTTAACTAAGGTTTGGTCAGGAACAGCAAGGTAAAAAGCAAAACATGCACCTCAAGTGGCATCCCCCCCCCCAAAACGCCGCCGAGTCAGTGACTTGGCACACCCCTGCCTCTGTCAGTACTTTAAGTACAGGTAGCCACCTATTTCCTGCAGCTGCCTAGGAATCACACACAAAGGCCCATGGAACGCTAAGCCGCTGGACATTTGTCATGATTCAGTCTGGTGCTCAGGTAACTTGTTTAGGTTTCTAACAAGATTTAAAAGGCAAAGCATCCATTTTGCTGTCTAAAACCAGTTTGAAACTTGTTCTCCAAACTCACTGGGCAAAGACAGTTAAATGAGGATCATATTGCAGTACATATTGTATCATTTTGTATGAAAATCTCACTATGCAGCAAAAAAAAAAAAGGTTGAAATACTAAAAGGGTATAATTTTACACTTGCCACTATTTTCATTAAGTAAAAACATAGGAAACTTCTATTATCTTCACAATGCCCCTTACCTAATTGCCCCCCCCCCCCCCTTATCCTATTGAATAATTTGGATTATTGAGGAATTTTGCTAATTTTTGTTTCGCAAACAGTATCATTTTATGTTTGTGCTTCTTCAAAGCCTTTAAAACAGGAATTGGCAAGCTCTAGCATGCAGCCCTCCTAGCCAGTGCACTACTACTTATCATGGTGGGATTTGAAAGTCCCCACTGTCTGACCTCCTCTGACTTATCCAGCCGGGTAGATAAAACGTGGCTGGTTAACGTGGAGGTGTTGCAAGGGCATTTCTGGGTGGAGTTAAGCGGCTAACTCTGGTCCTGCTGTAGTGCAGCCCTAAAGTTAGTCAGATAAACTTACCCAGCTAACTTTAAGAAAGCCGGATGTATTCAGCAGCACAGCCCTACTGCTGCTCAATATCCCACCAAAGTTAGGCAGATGAGCTTATTTGGAAATTTTGCCAGCTGCCTAGCGGCTGAATATGGACCTTTTAATGGGCAAACTCCATATTTCCTCTTTCGATCACTTAGGTCCTTGCAAGAGGATTTACTTTTAGCTCCTGGTTTAATCCAGGCATGATAAACTAAAATGATAAACTAGAATGCAGGAAAGAGCTTTTTCTGTTGTTGCCTCCTGGACTTTTTGGAATACTCTCCCAAAAGACCTCAAAAAGAACATGATTTAATACAATTTCACTGTGGTCTGAAGACACAGTTTTTTTGACAGGTTTATACTAGCTGAGAACATAAGTTGCCTGATTACATTCTATTTTTGTACTCTCTTATGCACTTTGATTTTTTTAATGTTAATTGCTTTGTTATGTCTTATTTACTTTGTCTAATGTCTGTCATTATTGCAATTATCTTAATATATTATTTGTATATTGCTTCAGATTTTTATTTTGTTTATGTAATGCCGGCCTATGTTGTGGTCATTTTCATGATTTTATTGAACTGTTGTAGATCACTTTATATTTTAAGGAAAAGAAGGGAATACACCAGGAGCCCACATGAGCCGCACCTTGAAGAATATTGAATTTTGTACGGAAAAGGAGAAAAAAAAGAGTAAAATCTGGAAAGCTATGGGTCAGATTTTAAAAGGGTTACGCACTTAAGTTAAGCGCATAACCCTTAAAAAACCCCCCTGTGCGCGCCAAGCCTATTTTGCATAGGCTCGGCGGCGCGCACAGGTCCCGGGGCTTTGCTAGGGGGGCATGTCGGGGGTGGCGCGACGTTCGGGGCGTTCCGGGGGGCGTGGTGCTGGCCCGGGGGCGTTCCGGGGGGCGTGACCGAGGCCTCCGGACCAGCCCCTGGGTCGGGTGATGGCGCGGCAGCGGGCAATCGGCGCAGGCGTAACTTGTGCGATAAAGGTAAGGGGGGTTTAGATAGGGCCGGGGGGGTGGGTTAGGTAGGAGAAGGGAGGGGAAGGTGCGTGGGGAGGGGGGGGGTGGAAGGAAAGTTCCCTCTGAGGCCGCTCCGATTTCGGAGCGGCCTCAGAGGGAACGGGCAGTGCACACAGGGCTCGGCACACACAAGTTGCACAAATGTGCACCCCCTTGCACACGCCGACCCCGGATTTTATAAGATACGCGCGGCTACGCGCGTATCTTATAAAATCCAGCGTACTTTTGTTTGCACCTGGTGTGCAAACAAAAGTACGCGCACACGCTGTTTTTTAAAATGTACCCCAAAGTATACTAATGCCCACAGTAAGGGAAATAATGTCCTAGAGGCAGTCATGGAAAAGGCTGACTTAGATGTAGGGGCAGTCACAGAGACATACACAGAGAACCATAACTGGGATTATAGTTATACCAGACCATAATTTTTTCAGGAAGGACAGGGTAAGAAGAAAGGGAGGAGTAGTGCTATATTAAAAATTAATATTAAAACAATCGAACAGCAGAGCTTACATAAATAGGAAGAGACACTTTAGCTTAATCTGGAACAAGGGAATGGAACATCTGTTTATATCATTGTAATACACAGACCTCTATTGCAGGCAGAAAAAATGGATATCTATTTAATGGAGAATATTGCTAGGTGATTTCAATTTGCCAGATGTTGATCAGGACATCTAAGCTACTGTCTCTTCTAAAAGCAGAGAAATCCTGGATTGTCAACAGCGAGAACTGCTCCATGAATTGGTAACAGAACCCACATGGGAGGGGATGATACTGGACCTGGTGCTTAGCAATGGGGAAAGTGTTTCTGATGTTGTAGTGAATGAGTGTCTGCGATCCAGTGATCGTCAGCTAGTGTGATTCAATACCAGAGTGCAGGCAGTGATGATTCATGCAAAGGCAAAGGGCTTAGAGTTTAGGAAAACTAACTTTGTTAAAATAGGAAAGTACGTCAAAGAGTCATTAATTGGATGGGAAAATCTAGGGAACATAGAAAAGCAGTGGGCAAACTAAAAGGCAATTAACCTTTTTGCTAGGAAAGTAAATAAAGGTAAGAGGAAAAAGAGGCTGCTATTGTTATACTAAAAAGTAATTGAAAAAGTACAGAAAAAAAGGTTTGTGTTCATAAACTACAAGAGATTGAATAAGAGGAAGACAGGCAACAATATCTGGAAAAGTTAAGAGAAGCTGAGAAAGTAGTCAGGAAAGTAAAAATGCAAATAGAAGAAAAATAAAGCTAATATGAAAAACAGGGGATGATAGTGATAGAAAGAAGTGCAAAAGTGTCATGGTGAGATTCAAAGGTAAAGGGAAAGAATATGCAGAGGCTGATGAGGAAAAAGCAGAATTGCTGAACAGATATTTCTGTTGAGTGTTCACTGAGGAAAGGCCAAGAGCAGAACCACAGAAAATGGAGACAATTAGGATTAGAAGTGAGGTAAACCTAAAACAATTTTCAAAAAACAGTATTTGTGAGAAGCTAGCAAAACTAAAAGTAGATAAAGTGATTGGGCTGGACAGGATACATTTGAAAGCATTAAGAGATCCCAGACAAGTTCAAGCTGAATGACCTTTTCAAAGCTTCTTTAGAGTCAGGAGTAGTTCCTGAGGACTGGAGACAGGCAGATATGGTTCCTCTTAACAAAAATTACAGAACGGAAAGGGCTGGGAACTACAGGTCGGTTAGTCTGACCTCTGTGGTGAGTAAACTGCTAAAAAAAACTGAGTAAACTGCTAAAACTGAGTAAACTGCTAAAAAAAACTGCTCTTATGGTTACATGTAAGGGCCCCCGCCCGAAAGTTATTTATATTCTGCTGTTATATGTAAGGGCTCTGCCCAAAAGCTTTTGTTCTTTGTGAACCGATGTGATGTGCATACGAACATCGGTATATAAGAGACTTTAAATAAATAAATAAATAAATAAAACAGAGGAAAGTGCATTTTCTGGAATCCAATAGATCACTAGATCTGAGGCGGCATGGTTTTACCAGTGGTAGATCTTGTCAGACAAATCTGATACCTCTGTGATTGGGTGACCAGACAGCAGCATTAGAGGAGAGTGCTAGCTGTGATGTGCTTAGATTTCAGTAAATTCTTTGACATGGTCCCGCATAGGCTACTTATAAATAAACTAAGTGCACTTGGTATGGGCCCTGAAGTGACTTGAAACCTGAGAATATTCTAGAGTGTTGCAGCTAAGATTTAATGTTCCAAAAATGCAGTCATGCATTTGGGCTGCAAAACCCAAGGGAGCAATACAATGTAGGGTGAAATTCTTCTCTGCATAAAACAAGAGCAGGATCTGAAGGTGATCATATCTGATGATCTCAATGTGGCTCAACAGGTGAGTGAGGCAATGGCAAAAGCCAGAAAAATGCAGGGGTGTTTAGGGAGCAGGGTGGTCAGCAGAAAAAAAAAAAAAAAAAAAAAGAGGTGATTATGCCCCTGTATAAATCCCTGATGAGACTTCATTTGAAATACTGTTTCCTACTCTGGAGACTGCACCTTTAAAAGGAAATAAACTAAATGGAGTTGGCAACTACAATGGTCATTGTTCTTACTTATACAATATATGGGCATAGACTTAAAGATCTAAACTTGTATCCTAGAGGAAAAGCAAGATAAGGGAGATATGATAAAGGCATTTAAATACCTTCAAGTTATCAATGCACAGGACACTCTGGAACGAGAGGTCATGGGATGAGGGTGAAAGGGGGTAAACTCAGGAATTATCTAAGGAAGTATTTCTTTACAGAAATGGTGGCTGAGCATGGAAGACCCTCCCAGTGGAGGTGGTGGAGACAAGGACTCTATCAAAATTCAAGAAAGCATGGGATGCGTATAGGGGATCTCTGAGAGAGTGTCAGGTATTGAGGGTGGGTTCTTGTCTATTGGGGAGAAGGATCACCTTTCTAGGCCCAGGCACGTAAAAGGAATCACATTTCAGTTCTATGTTACTCTGGCTCTTTGGGACAGCTACCTGGACAAAACAGCTGGACTCACTGGATGGGTGATCAAAACATTTTTTTACTGTGATTGACTGCAAAAGTTGATGTTGATGGGCAGACTAGAAAGCCAGTATGGTCCCTCTCTGCTGCCATATTCTAATGTTTCTAAGTCAAAATAAAAACAGATGCTCCTAAAGAAACAATGGCTGTTAAAAAAAAAAAAAAGAAGTGTTTATTGACAAACAATGGGTTGACTTGCACATATCTGTACAATCCTTAAACATCATGGCATACATTAAAAATGGAATGAAACTATTTTATGGTATGAAATATGGTCAACTGATGAGAGAAGCATTATTTTTAATTCTCCCCCCCCCCCCAAAAAAAAAAAAAAAGAACTGTATGCAAATGTTACCAACAAAATCTGAGAAAAAAATGCATTACTACACCTTTTGGTTAGGATCTCCACCCAAATTCCCCTCCCAGTAATGTTATCCAGAGACCAGCAATAAGAGCTGGCCCACTGCAAGAGGGAGAACCACCAGGCAAGATGTGAGCTGGGATTCACCATAGGGATGAGAGACTTTCTGTCACCAAACTTCATACGTGTTTGCTGGAAGCCTTTGCTGCTATCCTGCTTGGCTTTTGATCATGACCCCTCCTGCTATCATCATCAATGAGTTGTCCATAAGAGCTAGCCCACTACATGGAGTAGGTTGCTCCTGGGCAGGTTGCTTTTAAAGTGGTGTTCCCAAAGGGCACCACCCCCCGTAGGAAGAGTAAGAAAGTCAGGTTGTATTTTTTGTGTCGGTTTGGGGTGGTATGGTATTAGTTGTCCCAACTTCCTGTGAAGGGGTGGAGTGAGGAAGGGATAGTCATTTATGTCTGTCTTTCTCTAATTTATATACTGCCCAGTTCACTGAGATTCTGGAGAGAATTACAATAGCAGATGTAAAAATACAATATGAAAATGCAAAATATATACAAAAATCATAACCTAAATAACAGAATAAAATATAAACATTAAAATATCTAAATTAACAAAGCAAATATAAAATACAAATGAAAACAAAGTGTAGAGACTCTTTGGGTCTCCACTAGATGGCCGCAGATCCCTAGAAGGGAGACCCCCCCATCCCTACAGCCCCTCCCCCTGATAATGGTTGAGGTGGTAGAATCCCAATCCAGAAGCACGGGGGGGAGGAAGAGTTAGCTTAGGGTAGTGTGTGTGGCAGTGTAGGTTTGATTTTGGATGAGAAAGAAGTGGGTTTGGTGTACTCTCTGTTTAGGCCCTCTGCCTAGATAAGGAAGGGGGATAAACTGCCCTGCCAAGTCTTGGGTAGAGAATAGAGGGAAAAGACACAGAGAGATTTTTGGTTCTTCTTGCTAAGTTTTTGGGACGTTTGTGTTCTGAGACCTGTGCCTTCTGGGAGGTTGAAACCCCCTTCTCCAGGAGTGGAGGAGGGAGCTGTTTATCTCTTTATTCAGTCCAAGAGGAGACTGCAGTAACCATCAGAGGAAATAGAGAAGATCGTTTTGGTCCCAAGCCTATTTTTGTTTGCTTGAATTGGGAAGGAAGATTTTCTTTTCTGCTCCCTTCCTTTCCCAGGGCTGGAAGCTTTAAGAACTGTTTCTAGCTAGAGGCCTTTCCTCCTGGAGGGCGGAATCTGTTTAAACTGAAGAGGAATTCAGGGCAGAGAAGATGAGGAGGAGGACAGCTGGAATCCCCCAACAGAGTTTCCGCCCCCAGAGATGCAGTAAATGGCCAGGTTGGAGCTTGGGAGAACCATTTGCACCTCAGGTACTGTGGGGATGTCCATCACAATGAGGATACCAGGCCACCCCACCCCATGGATGATAAACAAGTTCCAAGCCCCGTAACTAAGGGACACCTCCATAGAAGGGGAGAGAGAATTTACATCTGGCTGAAGAACCTGGATGTAACTGGACACTCCCTTATTTATGCATCTTAATTCTTTTGCAGTCAATCACAGTAAAAAAATGTTTTGATCACCCATCCAGTGAGTCCAGCTGTTTTGTCCAGGTAGCTGTCCCAAAGAGCCAGAGTAACATAGAACTGAAATGTGATTCCTTTTACATGCCTGGGCCTAGAAAGGTGATCCTTCTCCCCAATAGACAAGAACCCACCCTCTTGGGACAATAATATGAAAGTACAAGGTAATGCAGATGAGAATGAATTTACTCAATCCTACATTTAAGAAGTAATATTTCAAAGCGATAGTAACTCAATAATATACCTGGACTTGACCAACATTACTCAAATAATGATTTTATTTATGAAATTGTAACCAAACTTTATTGGCACCTGTTAGAATGTAAGATATCCTACATTTACTAACCTTAGTCTATGTGCCTACATGTAAACTGTTGCGATGGTATATAACTTAGCGACGGTATAGAAAAGTTTTTAAATAAATAAATAAATAAATATGGAGAAAGGCCCAATTGGAGACGGCTCCAAAATATAAATACTTTTATGGACCCTTAGTGGTCGATTTTAAAAAGTACGCGCATCCACATGCACGCAGTTCCTGGCACGCGCACACAGATGTGCCGATTTTATAACGTGCGCCAGTTATAAAATACGATATCCGCAAGCATATGCAGGCAGGTGCCCCATTCGCGTGTGCAAGGGGGGGTGGATTTTTCAATTATGCGCAGCGGCGTGATCTGCATTTTTCCAAGTTCCCTCCTAGTCTGCTCCAATTAAGGAGCGGACTGGGAGGGAATTTCCCTAACCCTATCCTTCCCTCTCTCTTCCCCTCTCCTCCCTGACCCCTAAACTAAACCTATCTGTCCCTAAATTTTTTTTTTTAAATACTTACTACTCCTTCAGAGCAGAAGTAATCTCTACGCACCAGCTGGCTGCCAAGTGTGCGCTTCCCTGGGACAGCGTCTAATGGCGCTGTCCCAGCCTGCCCCCCGCCCATCTTTAGGCCTGGCATTTGTGCGAATATTGGGGGTTACTCGTGTGGCTGGACCCTTTCGAAAATGCGCATGGCCCGGCCACACTCATAACCCCCGAATTTTATGCACGCCGGGCTTTTAAAATTTGGGCTTTAGGATATAGCCCATCCATGAAAAAGGGGTTCCAAAAGAATAAGTCTCACAAAATCTACAGCTTCACTTTATTATTCATAAGCTAAAACAAAAATCCATGTCTTAGAATGTTTGCAAAAATGTAAATACTCCGTGATTATGTGAATTTGTATTTATCATCGAAATTGACATTTATGTTATACAAAAATAAAAGCATCAAAGCAATGTGTTATTATATATCTGATATATGCTTTATTTTGGTGCTTATATTTGATGAATGTATTATTAGATTGATTTGCAAGCTTTTTTAAATGATTGCTACGTTGTTAGCTGCACTGGGGGAGGATGACCGGGGGCAGATTGGCCTATTGGGGGATTGGGTCGAATTAGTCATATGCTAAAAGAAAGTAGCGTGACCTCTATTGTGTCCCTGCAGTCTGGTGAATGGCCCAGAAGAGCCACAGCTGGCATCTCGCCAGTGGGGCCCAAACTGGAGAAGAGAGGCTGCAGGCTACTGCCGGAGCTGAGGCTGGCGGTGGCCAAAAAAGAAAAAGAAGCTGCAGGCTGCCATTGGCGCTCAGACTGGCAGTGGCCAAAGAATAAACTGAGAGGCTAGTGGGACTGGAGAAAAAATGAGGCTGTGTGTGTATGCGAGAAGGATTCTGCTTTTGTGTGTGTGTGTGTGTGTGTGTGTGTGAGAGAGAGAGAGTGAGAATGAACCTCCTTGCATGTGTATGAGAGAAGGAACCTACATGTGTGTATGGGAGTGAGAAGGAACTTGCACATGTATGTGATGTGAGAGAATGAGAGGGAACCTGCTTGTGTTTGTGTGGCCGCGAGAAGAAACCTAATTTGTGTGCATGTGTGTGTGTGAGTGAGAGAAAGAAACTTGCTTGTGTGAGAGAGAAGCCTATTTGTGAGTGTGAGAAGAAACCTGCATGTGTGTGTGTGTGTGTGTGTATGTGGGCAAGAGAGAAGGAGCTTGCTTATGTGTGAGATAGTGAGAAGGAACCTCTGTGAGAGAGAGAGAGAGAGAAGGAGCCTGCATGTGGCTGTGTGTGTGAGAGAGAGAAGGAGCCTGCATGTGGCTATGTGTGCATGTGTGTATGAGAGAGAGAAGGAGCCTGCTTGTGTGTCTGAGTGAGAGTGGGAGTGAGAAGAAACTTGCTTGAGTGGGAGAGAGGGAGCTTGTTTATATAGGTCAGGTTAGTGTTCGGCCTCCCCACCCGGGGGACCCCGACGCCAGCCGCGATCGCCGAGGCCGATTCCGGCGAGCGAACGAAAAACTAAAAAGAAACGCGCCTAGGCCCGCCCTCAACTAGAAGGCAGCCAACCAGAGAGAGCCCGGCAGGGCTTTAAATCCTACCCTGCTAGGCGCCATCTCTCTCTTCCTCCTCCACGCGGCGACCGAAGACCTGCGCGACCGGCGCCGGAGCCCCACCGGGGGAAGGTCAGGTTAGTGTTCGGCCTCCCCACCCGGGGGACCCCGACGCCAGCCGCGATCGCCGAGGCCGATTCCGGCGAGCGAACGAAAAACTAAAAAGAAACGCGCCTAGGCCCGCCCTCAACTAGAAGGCAGCCAACCAGAGAGAGCCCGGCAGGGCTTTAAATCAGACCCTGCTAGGCGCCACGCGCCGAGCGTCGCGCGCCGAAGGAGCGCGACAAAGGGGCCTGCCCCTTTGTTTCGCCCCTTCGTTTTCGATCCTCACTTCCCCTAGCAGCATCGCACCAATGCTGCACTAGTACTCAGCCAGCATCCATCTTGCTTCACGTTCTTCCAGCTCTCTCCCAGCAAGCACCATACTGCACCCAGCCAGTGTCATCTCAGCAAGCTCTCAACAAGCATCCATCCTGCAAGCATTCAACAAGTGCTCAGCTAACAACCAACCTGCAAGCATTCAGCTAACAACCACCCTGCAAACAGTCAGCTAACAACCATCCTGAGCAAACAACCATACTACAAGCATTCAGCAAACAACCATCCTGCAAGCATTCAGCAAGCAACCATCCTGAACAAGCAACCATCCTGAGCAAACAGCACTCAAGCAACAGCAAAACAACTACCTCTCAGCAAACAGCAAACAGCACTCAAGCAACAGCAAAACAACTACCTCTCAGCAAACAGCAAACAGCACTCAAGCAACAGCAAAACAACTACCTCTCAGCACTCTACATTAAAGCAAAAGACTCACAAAGACTGCCTTCTCCCCCCGGTCCATCAACAGCACAAACGCAGCACCACTACAACACAAGCGCTACACACTAAAATGTTCCCCACCTTCCCAATAGCTATTTTACAACACAGCCTGTCAGCAATAGGAAAACCTAACAGATCATTCATACTACAACACAAACGACAGGCGCTACACCGAAACCTTAAATCATTCACCCCAATTTTGATAACACCCATCACCCAACTCTTAGGCCTCACTGTATTCTCACTTTCACTATTCAATGCACAATCTCTGTCCAAGAAATCTCTAATCCTCAACGACTATCTCCTTGATACCAAACCAGATATATGTGCTATTACAGAAACATGGCTCAAACCCACGGACACAGCAATTATAAACCAACTTCCCACATCAAACTACGACATCTTCTCCATCCCCCGACTGAAAAAAAGAGGAGGAGGACTCCTATTTGCATCAAAAAAAGACCTCGGGTTCATCCAGCACCCATACAACTCAGACTCTAAGCTAGAAATGGGTCTCTTCACCTCGGAACAACTACAAATCCTACTCGTCTACGCCCCTCCGGGCCTCCTTGAGACAGACCCCTCCCCCTTAGTAGAGGAAATCACAACCCTCATCAAACTGGACGCTCCAGCAATTATCCTAGGAGATTTTAATCTGCATGTGGACAACCCCACCCCATCATCCAGCTGTGAATCCTTTCTCTCAGCCCTCTCAGCCCTGGGTTTCAAACAATTAGTTACCAAACCCACACACAAAGCAGGCCACACGCTGGATCTCATCTTTATTAACCCAGGCATCAAACATTCTTCACGCCTCAAAAATAAGAAGGTCCCTTGGTCTGATCACTCACTTATCTCAACCGCATTCTCATTGAATAAACCCTCCACCTCCAAAGGGCCCTCACCATCTTTCCCATACAGAAGATCCTGCTCTACAGAAGACCTCAGCTCCCACCTAGCCTCTCAACTTCCATCCATTGATCTCTCAAACCCGAACACAGCTCTCCGCTCTTGGAAAGCCATCACAGATTCCATAGCCGACAAGCTATGTCCGCTAGCAACCAAAAAATCACTCCCAAACGCCTCCAAAAGACAACCATGGTTCACGGAAGAACTAAGAAAGCTAAAACAAAATCTAAGACAGAAAGAGAGCGACTGGCGCAAATCCCCAAGCACCAATACACGATCCATCTACAAAGCCACCCTCCATCAATACAAGTCAACTACCTCTAAATCCAAAAGGGACTACTATGCATCCAAGATTCACCACTTAATCTTCGACGCAAAAGCCCTCTTCGCCTATGTCTCCAATCTCACCCATATCATCCCACAGGAGATTCCCAACGACCTAGCACAACCCAAAGCTGAAGAACTTGCTCTTCATTTTCACAACAAAGTCAACAGCCTTCTAACTCATCTGCCTTCTAATCCCACCGACCCTGCTCTTTACCAGTCTCTTCAACAATCATCCCTCAACAACAATGGTCTGGAAACACTTGAACCCATCTCTATCTTAGAGACACAAACTCTTATAAGAAGAATGAAACCTTCCTCCCATCCTTTGGATACTATCCCCACCAAACTGCTCCTGGCCATCCCTGACTCCATCGCTAAAACATTGTCGGACATCATAAACTGCTCACTCTCCCAAGGACTATATCCTGACGACCTCAAATTGGCCTCCATCAAACCTCTACTCAAGAAACCCAACTTGGATCCTAAAGACCCCAACAACTTCCGTCCTATCGCCAATCTCCCATTCATAGCCAAGATTCTAGAAAAAGTTGTCAATACTCAACTCTCCGAATACTTAGAAGAAAACAAAATCCTATTCCAATCACAATACGGATTTCGCAAATCACTGAACACAGAATCCCTCCTCATCTCCATGTCTGACTTCATATTAATGGGCCTTGACAAAGGCCAATCCTTCCTCTTAATTCTACTGGACCTATCAGCCGCCTTTGATACGGTCAATCATTCCATTCTCACTTCCATTCTGGCCTCTATAGGTATCTCAGGCACCGCTCTCTCATGGTTTAAATCTTTTCTCTCCAACAGAGGCTTCAAGGTTAAGATACAGAACAAAGAATCTTCACGAATGGACGCATCCATAGGAGTCCCTCAGGGCTCCTCACTGTCACCTACACTCTTTAACATTTATCTTTTACCTATCTGCCAACTCCTCTCCAACCTTAACCTCAAACATTTCCTCTACGCCGACGACATCCAGATCGTGATACCCATTAAAGAATCTTACACAAAAACATTGGTTCACTGGGAAAACTGTCTCTTTGAAATTAAACATCTCCTGGCTAACCTAAACCTAGTTTTAAACTCCTCTAAAACAGAGCTGCTTCTCATCTCCCCAGATAACAATGCCATCTCTAATCCTCCAACTATCCCAACTACCACACAGGTGAGAGATCTAGGAGTATTAATTGATAACCGGATGAACCTTAAAGCTTACATCAACAGAACCACCAAGGACTGTTTCCACAAACTCCAAGTTCTGAAAAGAATTAGACCACTCTTCCACACTCAGGACTTCAGAACCATTCTACAAGCTATCATTTTTTCTAAGATCGATTACTGTAACTCTATCCTTCTGGGCCTACCTTCATCCTATACTAGACCCCTCCAGATGTTACAAAACGCTGCGGCAAGATTACTGACAAACTCCAGGAGGAGGGACCATATATCTCCAATCCTAAAAGATCTCCACTGGTTGCCTGTTCACTTTAGAATCCTCTACAAATCTCTTTCCATAATATACAAAACCATCCATCAACACACCCCACTCGACTTACAATTCCCATTCCAAATTTATAACTCCTCCAGACCAACAAGAGACACACTCAGAGGATCTCTTCAAGTGCCCCCAGCCAGAACTACCAAACACATTACCTTGAGAGATCGGGCCTTTTCAACAGCCGGCCCCCTTCTATGGAACTCCATCCCACCGGACCTTAGACAGGAGCCCAGCCTCCCAACCTTCAGGAAGAGACTTAAGACCTGGCTGTTTAAAAAAGCTTTCCCGGACACCGATTAATTCTATTCAGCCAGATTCTACCACTTCCACATGTAAAAATGTTATTACTAATGTAAATACCTATACCTAATGTTATTCTCTCCCTTTTCTTCTCTCCTCCCAGTTCTTTTACCTTGTTATTTGTAACTGCTTCCTTCTACACAAATAGGTTATTGAATTGTTCACTGTACACCCCTGTTATATGTAAACCGGCATGATGTGTTTGCAACATGAATGCCGGTATATAAAAATTTTAAATAAATAAAATAAATAAATAAATATATGTCTGAGGAAGGCAAAAGTTTGTATATTTCCTTTCTCCTGCTAATCCATGACAATCTTAGGATGACTGGAAATCAAACATTCCCAGGTATGGAGAGCATGGGATTTTTTTTATCCTTACTAATTTTAATTATTGGATGTTATTTGAAGTGTTTCCCAAATACCAAAAAAAAAATTTCAAAACATTAAAAATAAAAAAGTGAGATTTTATTAAATATTTGATTCATCAGCTGTTTTTAAATATTTGTTCTTTTTTAAAGTATGTTTTTACTATTTTTTATATTTCTTGGTTTTATTGTCTGATGTTTTATGAGGAATAGTAATATTTCTGTTTTTTGTAGCTTGTTGCTGTTTCCAGTTCAGTTTTTGTCTGAATATTTCTGTTTATAATTTATGATCTCTTCTTATTCTGTATTAGCCGAGGGTCTGTCTGTGTTCTTCCTGTCTTGTCTCAGACTGAGGTGAAGTATTCTGTTATGGTGTTGCTGGGTAGGGATCTATAGCTGCTTGACTTGTTCTGTTTTCTTAGTAGGAAGTGTATTGATGTTTAAGAATTTACAATGTTGCCTTTTCATAAGTAATGTTTTTACTGTTTGACTGCTGGCAGTTAGTGCTGTTTTTGCATGGGATGTTTACTATATTGTAATTGTAATTTAGTTTACCCATGGCTTTCTGATGGCCAAGCCCATACTCACTGCACATTAAAATAGGCCTTATACCATAAGAGTTCCAAGTGCCTTTTTAAAAAATGTTTTGCAAGGCTTTCTGGTTGCCACTACAGCAATGCATGCAAATATAGTATACATGTTATGATATTTTTACTTCAGAAGCCTAAACATTGCCCTTTTTTCATATAAAGTTGTTACAAATGCATACTTTTTTAATTCTGTGCATATGTATGTATAGTGGGGTTGGGTCACAAGGCTGTAAGCTTTGCCTAGGGTGGTTAATACTCTGGCACTAGTGCTGGCCACCCTGGCTCCATGTTGTGGGAAAGCAGAATCTGATTTGAAGCTATTTTGTCATGGGCCAGGCTCTCCTCATGGCTGCATCAATGCCACTTATAGTGTTGGCCATGGCTTAATTTTCTGTTTCTTAAGTCCTGGAGGAAGCAGGAAGAACGGATCACTTCTGGTCCTCACGTCCTCAGTAGGTAGGCAGAGCAGAGCCTAGGGAACCAGTAAACCTGCAGTCCTTGGTGGTACGCAGTCAATGAGAATGTGTTGGAGTGGAGGGAGGCCCTGAGAAGTGGGAGCAAGCTACTGTCAGAAAGGGAGAGGATGAGCAATGTTAGTGAGATTTCTTTTTGTCTCAGTTCTGTACTCTTCAGCGATTAGCTTGGGGTGCTTTTGGGAGCTGTTGAAGCACATGCTGCACAGAAAGTGCACGAGTGAGTCACAGATACTCTGTGAGCCAGCTTTGAAAAAAAAAAAAAATACCCCAGGCTTTTATTTACTGGCAAATTGCCCCTGAGGGTGACAGAGAAATGTTTTGGAGAAGGGAGACATAGAAAGTGGAAATGACATAGTGCTGTGATCTCCTGCCCAATTCAGGGCTTGGAATCCTGGGGCAACTATGAAATAGGGACCATGCTTCAGTTCCAGTGAGACTCAGTTTATCAGTAGCAGCAAAGAGCTTTGTATACAAATGTAGTAGTCAGAATCGGGTTAGTTCAGACAAGTTCTGAACACTGACAAGATTTACAGTACTTATATATAGTTGAGAGCAAAGGTGAAACCTTGCCAAACCCACAAGCCATGTAGTCCTCGGGAGCCTGCAAGTGCACAAGCCACATACTAGGCGAGTAGCCAGAGGTGCGAAGCGCCTGCTAAGCTGCAGAGCTAAAAACTAAAGATGAGACCACAGCAGGTCTCCTGAAGCACTGGGACATTCCCCCACCCCACCCTGTATAGATGAAGGAAGGTCACCAGCCCACAGGCTATGTGAGGGTCCCCTATCACATAATTAAACTCTGGAATTCATTGCCAGAGGATGTGATAAAAGCTGTTAGTGTAGCTGGGTTTAAAAAATGTTTAGACAAGTTTCTGGAAGAAAAGTCCATAAACCATTATTAAGGTGGACTTGGGGAAATCCACTGCTGATCCCTGGGATAAGCAGCATGGAATCTATTGATCTTTTGGGATCCTACCAGGTAGCTGTGACCTGGATTCGCCACTGTTGGAAACACGATACTGGGCTTGATGGACTTTTGTCTGACCCAGTATGGCAAATCTTAAGTTCTTATGTCACAAAAGGTGGAATATAAATAAATAAATGAATTACAAATTCATCAGACCTCTAGATCAATGATTCCCAACTTAGTCCTTGAGGTTCACCTGGTCAGTCTGGGTGTTAAGGTATTCACAATGAACATGCATGAGATATGTACCTATGCAAATATCTCTCAAGTATTTTCATTGTGGATATCCTGAAAATGTGACTGGATGATAACTGAGGAGCAGGTTAAGAACTGCTACTCTGGATCGCAATCTCCTTGACCAGCAATCACCACGAATCAGTGGTTTCAGCAGAGATTTAAGAATTGAGGGTCACAGGCATGGCAGACTCCTAGCTTATTGGCCAAACATTATTGTTTACACCTCTCCTTCATTCCTCCCCCCCCCCCCCCCAATCACCTCACCTCATTGATCACTGGTCAGTCTTTCTACTTTAATATAATTTTTGTTTCTCCTCCAGACAGAATTATGTTTTGCATTCACCAGTGGTGTGAAGACCTATAGAAGTTTTCATGCTGAACTATTTCCTTGTGGCTCATTATCAAGGGTTGCCATGCTGAGTGTATATCTTCGGGGAATTTGCATGCTTTTCACCGACTCAGTAATCATGTGTGGAGTGAGATATTCAGATACAGAAGGTACATATTGCTCAGCACTGGGGCTTTGTGAGAGACTCAAACCCGGAATCTATACCTACAACTGGACCAAGGTTGGCAGAGGCAATGTTCACAAACCGTGGTGATAGGGAATCTCAGCTGTTGCACAGCAATGACAACTGGCAGACTCAGACGGTGCAGAGGGAGCCACAGTCTGTGGTCCGTGGCTGAGGATTGTTGCTGTAATGACTAGGTGGTGAAAAAAAAAAGCCCCAGGCACAGGCTGGTTCCGACTGAACTGGAAGCTCAAGAGGAACCTGGGCCAAAAGAAAAAAAAAAAAGTGAGACTTCAGTTTTGTGCACAGAAAGAAACCGCACACATTGCACTATTATACCAAATCAGAATGAAAACGCAAAAGCTTAACATAATCGCACCCAGAAAGGAATGGGCGTTTGCGGTTGTAGCCCTTGGAGATAGGGTTATTCCTCCTGGAAGCAAAAGTAAACACAGGTGGACTTGGGAAGGCCAGTAGGTAAAGCCATTGGTGAACATTTTCTTTTAGAACAATGAATATTTGGCAGATTCCAGCTATTGCTACTGCAGAGGCCAACAGCAATACGAGTGAATCAAGTGTAGCGTAAATGAGGTGCTGCCTGGGCTTAAAGAAATACTCTCTCAAATAATCCTTATCCATATTCCCAGTGCAGTCTCCACCTGCATCTATACAGGGAAGATGCTGCACAGGGCTCCCGTTATTTATTACTGATATGGTGGCAGATGGTGGATGGCAATTTTCAGATAACCCGTAATCAGAAACTGATACACACAGTTCATATCAGATGTCAAACAGCACTGTAGTTTAAAGACTTGGTCCCACTTTTACATGTGAAACGAGAGTGCAATGAACAATACAGTTTATAGTTACCTGTCTTTTCTAAGTTTCTTTAGCTCTAGAGAGTGCAATATAAAGGTAAATAAAATCTACTGAAAAAGTTGGAGAAATGAACGAATTATGACAAATGGCAAGTCATAAAATTAAAAAGTGACAAAATACATTATACGCAGTACACTGTAATAATAAGCACCACCAGCATTATATTAATCTCCTTGCATACAATTGACTAATGAATAGATTTCTGGGGTAAAACACATGAATAATTGGCCATTATGATCTTTTCAGCTCATGATAATTTACACATTTAAGCCAGGTTTGTTGTTTATTTGTTGAAATAATATACATTAGACTTATGGCTAGTAAACAAACATAGCAATCAAATATGCCTTTGTTGTAACAGCAACATTTGATATACAAGTTGTTGTCAAGCATACAGGAAATGGTATCAGTAGTAAACAAACAGAAACGAAAACATTTTGGGAGTATAAATCCTAGGCTGGTTACACACACTAACCTGCCAACAATTTTAGGGTGTCCTACTGGTGTGTTTGCTCTGACTTCATTAAAAATGAAGTTGGACGGCATCTCGATCCATTGAGTATATACACATCTACTAACTGAGGCTAGATCTGCTCTCTCCTGGAGTGTTCAGAATCTTGGAACCACAAAAGCACAAAGATTCTGCAACCCTCAAAGGGCACCATTCTGGACCACGAGAAAGGCCACGCTGACTGACATGGTGAAAACAAATAGACTGACTTGTCAGAGCGCAGATGTTCTCAATTTCATTATAACTTTAATGTCTGGGTTTTTTTTTTTTTTTTAAATGTAACTCATCCTGAAGAGCACTATATCTTATTGGTCTTCGTATCCCACTACTAGAGTCTCACAACTCATAAAGCATGGAAGTAAAACCCGTAAGTCCAATATGACCGAGTCGGATACTGGTACCTCATAGGAATGTGGCAATAAGTGCCTATCACTAATATCTCAGTTTCTTGTGTTAAAAATTTTTTCTGGAAGCTAAGTCAGCTGCTGTCTGGGAAGTGAGAGATCAGTGTCAAAAACAGGTAGCTTACAAATGCTAAAGTAAAGGTAGGGAAATACTGAGTGGAATTGTTGGTCATTCACAAAGTTTTTTCTTGTACATACTAAAATATACATTCTGCATACAAAATAATAAATACATGAATTCAATAAATGACTTTATGTATTTATATTATCTACCATACACTGCCGTACTGGAATATGATAGTTTGAAACACTTCACATCATTAAAAAATTCTGTAAAAATATACAGTGAGCATTTTATGCCATTCGTTATAGAAGAATAAAATATGATCATACTTACATATCTGAAATTCCTATTTCCAAAAAACAAACAATATACACAAACATACAGTATGCATGATAGCTGCAGATATATAATCATTATCATGCACTGCTGGGTTAAATAATTACTCAATATCTTTAAAACATGCATTTTTTTTTATATATTTAAAAATACTTTTATGAGATACTATGTATTTTAGATGCAATTTTGCATCTCAGGTTTAAAATGCTAACTAGAAAGGCAATGCAGCCACAGTTTTGGTGAAGTTCATAATTTCAAGCATATGCTATTATAATAGTTATTTAACCACAAACAAAAGGGGGAGGGGTGCTTCATTCTAGGATTAAAACATATGTACTTTCTTTTCCCAAGAAAAAAAAAACAGCAAGACTTCAAAATGTTATGTACACACCACAACAAAATGCAAAATCAAGATCTACAGCGCTAACAACCTTGAAATGAGGCAGCTGAAGGCAGGCACATCTCTTCGTAGTTCTAAATGTGCCACATTTATTCCCATAGAAAGTAATGGGAACTGCATGGCTGTGGCAGCTTTCCAACAGCAGTAACAATATATAGGTCTGAGGGCTCCATAGGTGTTTTTGAGAGAACTTGAAGGTGCTGATTGACCATTTGTTAAAATGCCTCCTCCTGCATTCCTCAAATATCTTTTTTTTTTTTCCTGGCAATGACATTTTCTCTCTTGTCAAATATCTTATGAATATCTCATTTTTCAAGAGCTGCTACTTAGCAAAATCCAGATATTTCCCACTACTTGCCATTCCTGGGTAAAAGAATTTGGGTGAATCAAGCCCAATATGTTTCTATGGCTGGACTATTAATCTCTGCTGACCAGGGAAAGGTTTATAGCCATCACATGTCTAGATATGGCAGGTTCCTCTCCAAATTCTTATGGAGAGGTGTCCCCCTCCGGACTTTCAGAAGCACAGAGTATGTGTGTGTAGTGGGGAGGGGGGGGGGGGGGGAGGTTCCCTTAAAAATTATAGCACTTCTTCCGCAGTGGACTGTGGCATAGCTTCCAGTTGCTAGAGATTGGAGTCTGCTAGGAATGTACTTGCCTTGCCTAATTAGAAATCAGGGCTTGGTGTTGACTAAGTCTAATGTTTAAGTCTCTCCAACTGCTTTAAGCTTTTAGAACATTACCTATAATTTTATTTGTATAACTGTATTTCAGTTGCTTAATGAGGCTTTAAATTAAACGGCGCTCAAGAGTGCAATGCTTTCCATTTAATTAACAGTAGGAAACAGTAGGTCATTTTGCAATCACATAGCACTATGCAGTAGAAATATTATGCACCTTTTCTGTGCACAAAAGGTTTGCCTACTATGTTCTATGCCCTAACATTCATCAGTATATTAGAGAACAAAATGAATTTTCCTTCCAATGTATCATAAAAGGAATTAGTATACAGCATGAGGACAATTTTCAAAGCTTTCCCCAGAGAGCAAATAGCTGTTTATCTAAGGGAAAAACCCTGCTGAAAAGTGCCCTGTGTGGGTAAAAGTATCTGCACTGGTCACAGCGTATATACTCACTCATGTTAGAAAAGAGGCAGGATTAGGGCAGAGGAGGGAAAGCATGCATAGACTTTTCATGTGCACATCTGTACATGCTTCAAAGCAGGGCAAAAAATGCCTTAAGAATGGTACCCCTTCCCCCAATGCCAGCTCAATTTTAAAAAGGAAACCCTGCACGGTATTTAAAAAAACCTCCCTCCCTGTGCACTATAGGACCAATTTAAATCCTAGCTAAGTATATAAACATTTATAGCCATCAGTTAAAAAGTATATTCTCTGAGCACTGTAATTAAGAAAAACAAATTTGCATACCATAAATGGGATTCTCCATAAACAGCAAGGTGAATTAGTCATCATCCGACTGTGCCAAGCAGACCCATCTCTCTAACTCAGTAAAGTTTTACTGCTGAGCATGCATGGGAATTCCCTCGTGCACCTCCTTCTAAGCCCCTCAGCTGATTTAAGAGATTAGCTTTAGCAAGGTAGTTGACTCTCCAGAGAAGCAGGCAGGTATCAAGTATGGCTAATTCATCCACTTGTCTTTGCTGACAAGCAAGGCTGAATAGACCATGACTTTTGGGAAGTCCCAAGCTGAGTGTTGCATAGCGGAGCCCTTACTGAATAAGCAACCTGGAGTGTAGACTAGTGAGTGAGCAGGCTGTGCGGAATTGCTTACCAAACGTTACTGGTGCTTCTTGATAGATTGTCCAGACAATGATGGGACATGTAAGTGTGAACAGACAACAAAGTTGCAGCTTTGCAGATGTCTTAATAGATGCTTAGATGAGCAACTGAAGTAGCCATAGCTCTTACTTGATGAGTATTGACAAAGTCTTTGATCTGAAGACCAGCTCATGCATACCAATGTATGATACAGTCTGTTAGCCAGTTGGACTAAGTATGCTTGGAAACAGCCATGCCCAGTCCATTAGGATCATAGGATATGAACAGTTGAGAGGCCTAACGACGTGCTTAAGTTCTCCTTGGTAAAAGGCCAAGGTCCATTTACAGTTCAGTGAATGGAGGGCCTCGTGCACATGTGGCTTTGGAAGGAACATGGGCAAAATAATGGCTCAATTCAAATGAAATAGAGACCACTTTAATTAGAAAGGAGGCAGAGCACCATCCTATTGTGTAAAAACAGCAGGTACAGAGAATATGAAACTAATGCTTGTAGCTCACTGATTCTTACAGCTGAACTGACAGCAACTAAGATCATCATCTTCCATGTAAGGAATTTCAAGGAAGTCCACTCCAGCGGCTCGGAGGGAAGCTTCATCAGCTGTGCTAAGATGACATTGAGATCCCATGCCACAGATTCTTCATGAATTTTGATGTGAGAGGATGAAGGGAGATCGGTTTTCCATCCACTTGAAGATGATAAGCCGCGACGGCACTCAGATGCATTTTGACTGATGGATGTACTGACACCTCATGAGGAAAGGGAGAATAAGTGCTGAAGCAAATCTTTTGGAGTACAGGCAAAATGATTCAGAGAGCCTGCATAATATCACAATGAGAAATGCTTCCGTTTTAAGTTGTATGGCTTCCTAGCTGAAATCACAATATTCCCAACCTCCTTGGAAAGTGACAGTGAAGGAGTAACATGTGCTTAACATCCATGTCATCAGATTAAGGGAGGGGAGGCTTAGATGACAGATGACCCATCTCCTGTGTTAGTAAGGCTGGATTAGTTCCCAGGTGGCTCAGCAAACAACTTGATAACTTGATGCAGTAGAAGAACCACACTTGTCTGGGCCAATCTGAGGCAATGAGGATAAGGTGTACTTGGCCTTAGAGTACCTTCTCCACTTCCTAACCACCAACCGAAGTGGTAGACATGCATACAACAGATCAGGAGCCCAAATGATCAGGATCCCAACCGAGCATCAGAAAACTTAAATTGGCCATTATTGGTCAATTAATGGCCAATTCCACATGTTGAATAACTTATTTGACACACTTTGGACTCCAGAAGCCACTCTTGGTATCAAACATTTCTGCTGAGGCAATCCACTAACAGGTTGGAGACTTCTAGAAGGTGAGTTGCTTGAAGAAAAGCCCACTCTCATATTCTCTGAAATTTCTGGCAGAGGGTCTGGGACCTTATGCCCCCTTGCTTGTTCACATAGAACATTGTCACATGTCTGCTTGGAACAGAATTCTCTTTCCCTGAAGATGAAAGAATACTCTCAACTCATGCTGAGAGGAACAGATGATCCACTGTCTACCAAATCCCTGAGCTTAGAAGGAGCTTGTACAAGTGCCCCACACTCTTGTGGATGCACCTGTCACCAGAATCACTTCATGAAATAAAGTTTGGAGAGGGGAAGCCTATTTCCAGGACCACCTTCATCTCTGGGTTTACTCTTATGGAATGTGACAAGGGCTGACACAGCTGATCCCACTGGGAGCAGAGACCCCACTGAAAAGATCTCATCTTTGGGAGACTCAAGGGTACCACGTGCACAGCTGCCACCATATGCCTGAGGACAACTAGAATTATACAGACCAGGACTTGATCTTGCCACGATAAATTTTGGATCAGTGCTTATAGACAAATTGCTCTTTCTGATGAGAGGAATGCCTATCCATACCCCGATGAACTTAATTATCTGAATGGGGACAAGATTTGAATTGGTGAAATTGACTATGAAACAGAATGACTGAAGAAACTAGATCATCTATTGTAAGGAATCTAGCATCCTCCCCCCGCCCGCTTAAGAAGGTTCCATTACCAGCCATTCATCCAGGATGCGGGACACACAAATCCCGGACCAATGATGAGCTGCCACTACTGCCAGACATTTTGTAAAGACACTTGAGGCTGCCGAGAGGCCAAAGGGAGAACCTTGTATTGGTAGTGAATTCTTTCCACCACAAATTTGAGGTGTTTTCAGTGAGATAGATGGATGGATGGAGATATAAACATATGCGTCCTTCAGATCCAGGGTGCACATCCAGTCTCCTGCTTGGATGAAGGGTAGTTGGTGAATCGCTGGAGACTGGGAGAAGCACAAACTGTAACCAAACTCCACATTTTTGAGCACCCAATGGGTCCTTGATGATCTTCCTCTACTTATCCACAAACAGCAGAATCCTCCCCCATCCCAGAGGGATCAAGGCCTGAGGATCGAGGCTTTTCAAAAACTAGACCCCCAGTTTGGGCTAAGACTACTGTGCCATTTTAGGTTATTTCTCACACGGATATCCAGAGTTGTAAGTTGCTGCTGCTGCAGCACAGGCATAGGGCGGTATTACTGAAATTGATGGAAGGGGCATCTCTGAAAGGAGGACTACTTAAAAGCAAAGTAAGGCCACCTGGAGATGGGAAGTTGGTTGGTCCCTGCTGACAGGGACTGGATAGCCATTTGCTGCTCCTTAATCTGGGTGACAGTTTCTCTGACTTTGTCCCCAAAGAGATTGTCCCCAGAACACATGATATCAGCCAGATTCATGGACATCTTCCCATAGACTGCTTGCTGTTAACCAGGCCATCAGGCATGTCCCAATAGCTCCCACCGAGGATCTTGTCATCATGACGAAGGACATTGATCAGATGAGATGTCGCTTGCACTCTTTGGAGTCTGCGAGAGTCTGGCAATATCCTTTTTGTTCTCCATCCAAGGACCCCACAAGAGGATTCAGTTTATTGATACAGTCATGTAAGTACTGGACCATATAAAGTTAGTGGGATTCAGTGTGGGCATTCAGCATTGAGCTATGGAAGACTTTCTTTCTGAAGCTGTCCAACAACCCAGGATTTGCTGGAAAATATCCAGGTGGTCTCAGCATGTTTCAAAGCTGACTCCACCACCACTGACTAGTGGGGAGTTGGACTATGCCAAAACCAGGGGTATGCTGCATTCTGTACTTATGATCCAGCTTTCTAGCTACTGGAGGAGGGGGGGGGGGAGGCAGGTGACCAGATTATCCCACATTCTCATTTGCAGGTCTTGTAGAATCTGTTGATCCAGAATCACTGCTGATTCAGAGGGAGTCTCCAGTATCTTAAGTAGGCCAAAGACTTCCATACAGGGGTCCTTATCCCTCCAGACATTGACTCCCAATGGCTTTACCATATTTATCCAGGAATCTGGAGTATGAGAGGCTTTCTAGTGAGAAGAAATATTTTGGAAA
This sequence comes from Rhinatrema bivittatum, assembly GCF_901001135.1. Taxonomy (NCBI): domain Eukaryota; kingdom Metazoa; phylum Chordata; class Amphibia; order Gymnophiona; family Rhinatrematidae; genus Rhinatrema; species Rhinatrema bivittatum. Next base: position 300,167,559 of record NC_042615.1, read on the forward strand.
GTCAGGTAAGGGATCAGAGGAAATCCCCATAGACTCCTCCATTGAACAAAATGATGGCAGTATACTAATCCATGACCTTGATGAAGATGGCAGTGATCGGGTCTGACATCTCTGTCATTTTGGAGAGGAAAGCTCCCAGGGAAGTTCCCAGTTGGCCATGCTCTGCTCTTCAACCTCTGAATGCTGGCTGGATCTTGCTGAGAAGGATGGCCTGCCTGATAGAGGTGGGCTAACTTCTTCCTCTGGGATTTCTGATGGGAGATCCCATGGCATGGAACCAGGAGAGATTCCTCCTTGAGGGAACAAATCTGACATCCTGGACAAGAGAGACTGAAGGGTATCCTCCATGTTGTTAGCTGCTAAAGAGATAAAGAAATCTTCACCAGTTCTGGGATGAGGTTCATGTACTGAAGCGTCCTTTGGGCTGGAGATGGAGAAGAGACCTCCTCGGATAGCAGTATAGGGTTATCACCTTGAGAAGCATGCACCAAACTCCAGGGAGAGACCCTCTCCTGGGTAACCTGTGTCAGAAGACATATGGAGACCATAGAACACATGGGATATGGGGTTTCCAGACACAATCTGGACAGACTGTTTCAGGAAGACAATGCCAATGGAGCCCTGGAGGGTCCAGGATCCAGAAACAAAAGTTGAGACAGCAATGACAATGCCAAAAACAAGGAGGGTACCTGAAAAGGATTCCTATTGGAGCCAGGGCTACACTGGGATCAATGGCATTGATCCTTCTGCAGATTTCTGCACCATTGGCACAGTGTGTCAATGACTTCAAGGACTGGTATGTTGACAGCTCTGAGAGCCAATGTGATGATGGCTCTAAGGATGGGTGTATTGACAGCACTGATTTCTGTACCACTGGCACTGATTGGGCTGAATGGCACTTTTTTGGCACAGACACACCTCAAGAGGGGAATGAGGCTTCGTAGTGTGCCTCACAGCAAGCCAGCACCTGTGATCGATGCTTCCATGCCTTGCTCAACCCCATGGGCTGTGGTGGATCCATAATCTGAATGTTTAAGTTGGGGAGACCTGCCAAAGAAAACCTTTGCTCTACTTGGCCAGAGGAGGGCCTGCTCTGTGAAAAGGAACAGCTCTGTCTTGAAACCAACCTGTGGAGCTCCTCCATCTACCATGCCTGGTTCTTCTGGGATCTAGGGGACATCTGCTGACCATTGTTACAATTGGAAAAGTCATGATCAGATCTCAGACATTTGTAGCAGATATCGTGGCAATCAGTGATGGACATCTTATGGCCACAGATGCTATCTTTGAAACCACTTGGTTCAGCCTTTTTAGAACCGGAATCTCAGCTTTCCCTCTCCTTTCTGTCTTTCTTTCTTTATGGTAGCACTGAAACGTGCTCTTCAATGGCCGCTGAGGCAGCAAGACAAAAGGAAAACAGAAATAATTTGTATAAACAAACAAGAGAGAAATATTGAGAGAGGAGGGTCCATGCAGAAGCTCAGACAAAACAAGACTGAGGGGATCATACACTCATGCTCAGTTGTAAAACTTTACTGAACCAGAGAGACTGGTTTACTCGGTACCGTCAGATGACATTACCCACTTGTCATGGCTAATTCAGCTTTTTTTGGTGATGGAGAAATTCAATGAATGTTCTACAAATCTTTGCCACTCTTTTGCAGCTCTATGCCACTTGGGAGGGATTCTGAACATTTGGCTATAATAAGTTGCTTTATTATTTATAGAAGGGTATATGGAAGAAAATAATAGCAGGCCATGCAGGATGATTGGTTGATTGAAGCTAGTTAGGAAAGGATAAGGAGTAAGACCTTTTATGATAGAGTGAACAAATCATAAGAAGCCTATTTCATCCTGTTATGTTCAACTGGTAGCAAGAGAGCAATGCCAGGCTACTTTCTAAGGGCTCTCTTCCAAGTGTGGGAGTTAACTAAGCATGCTCAACTGATTCAGTTTCACATCACTAGATTGCCACAGTACTTATCTGAGCTTTGTGGAAATAGGACTGGTTGACTACTGGCTCTCAAATCAGGATAAGGATCTGTAGAGATTAAGCTCTGAAAACTTCATGAGGACTCATAACCAGGAAAACTTTTAAACATTTTGGTCCAAATAGAAAGCATATATGAGATCTCCTTGTATAGACTATTCTTTAGTAGGGGTGTGCAATTATTTTAAACAAAATTGGCAAATGCAACAAAATTGTCTATTTTGTCTTGTTTCAGGAGCACTGCAAAACTAAATTCAAAATGCCAAAATTTCATAAAATTTGTAATTTTTTGTTGGTGCACACTAATGGGGCTTAGTGCGCACTAACTCTATATTAATGCTCTCTAACTATAGTTAGTGCATACTAAATGTTACCAATAAGTTAAAAAGTGTCAACTGGAGGAGCAGTTCGTTACCTAGAGGCATGATTCTGCATTCCCACTGTCTGTCTCCTTAGTTACTTGTTTGTGTTACCAAGGTTGCAAGGTGGTGTTTGTGGGGGAATAGCCAATGCCCGGTAATAAGTTTAAACAAACAAGTGATGTAATAATAGCATGAAGTTCTAGTCAGCAAAAGCATGAAATGTAAATGCATATTTTGAATTCGCCAGTCCCTTTATGTTTTTGGAAAGGTGACTTGGCATTTTGGGATATGCATACTTTGGATCCCATGGTATGTGTTTTTTTTGGGGGGGTGAATGGTGAGAGGGTGAGTGAATGGGGTGACTGTATGGGATGGCAGGTGGGAGACAGACTGGTTGTGGTGGTGACTAGTGTAAGAGAGGCAGACTGGTGTGTGTGGGTTGACAGGTCACATCCCATAAACACCAGGCTGCCTTTCCCTCACTAATCACTATCCCAACCAGTCTCTCTACCATCTGTCACCCCATATAGTCACCCCAATCACTCCCCCTCTCACCAGTCACCCTCACACACACCAGGCTCTCTCTCTCTCTCACCAGTCACCATCCCAACCAGTCTCTCTACCATCTGTCACCCCACACAGTCAGCTCAGTCACTTACCTTCTCACCAGTCAACACCCCATACACTAGGCAAATTCAAAGTATGCATATCCCAAAATGTCAGGGCCCCTTTCGTGAAATACAAAGGATTGGCAAATTCAAAATATACATTTGTATTACATGTTTTTGCTGACTAGAACTGGATGCTATTATTAAATCACTTGTTTGTTTACACTTTTTACCAGGCACTGGCCATCGCCCCACAAACACCTCCTTGCAACCTTGGCAACACAAGCAAATAACTAAGGAGACAGCCAATGAACTGCAGAACCATACCTCTAGCTAACAAACTGCTCCCCCAATTGACACTTTTAAACTTATTTGTAACACTTTCAATTAGTGCATACTAAGTCCTATTAGTGCGCACTAATTCCGATATAAGGAAAACCTGAAATAAACACACCCAAACCATTTTAAAAACAAAATCAAACAGATGATGACACAAAATGAAAACACAAAAAAGACCCAAAACATATACACCTATTCATAAGCAGGGATGGAAATCAGATGCCCATGCTGCACGTTAATCAGTGTCTATTTAAAACATAGTATTTATTTTAACCGTTCTGGAAAAAAAGCAGTTACATTTTTTTTAGCAACAAAAAAAATAAAATTAAATTAAAGTGATTTAAAAATAAAGTAAAAAAGTTAGAACAAAAGAATGAAGTTGTCACTAAATTCAGTAATTCTGATAACTGTTTCTATTGTAGTTTGTAGTGCAATACGTTTTGATGGGCAACTATAAAGTTGGGTGCTTTTCTATACAATTTTAGCAAACTCTGCAGTTAGAATGAGAAAACTCGGGGGGAAAATATTTGAGCTGTTTGCACAGTACTACAAGAGGATACAACTCCCCATAGTCAATAACAGGAGATGCTCAGCCCATTCTTGCGATAGTACTGGGGAAGATCAGAAACTATTCTGTTTTTCATTTTGTTTGCTTTTTATGTTAAATACATAACAATATAGTTAGATGTATGTTTTTCACTAACTATAAAAGGGATACATGGTTTGCTAATCATTTATTCCTCTTGTTTAGAGCTTAAAAGCAAGTCTGGAGACTAGGTACTTCAGAAGTACGCTGGACAAAGAGCAACACCCTCTATCAAACATTTTGCTAAGATGTTACCTTTAAGATTATTTAACAAGCTCTTCCACAAACTCCTCTGAAAGTGTTTGAGCAACTGTGTTAGTCCACACTGGCTATAAGGTGACAAATGATACTATATGTTGCACCAATCATTCAGTTCTCCTTTCCTGTGAGGGCTTTTTTGGGACACTACTTTTCATGGAGCTACATCGAGCAGTTCAGGAAGAATTGCAAAGGGGCAGTACACAGAGGATACAAACTCTCTTCTGAGATTGTGACACTGTTCTATCGTCATGTTTTATATTTCGGCTTCATTATAAAACCATGTATCAACTGGAATGGTGGTATTAACTTATCTGTTGTCAATGCTGATAGCCTGCTACAATGGGATAATTAAGTGCTAATTTTGTATTTCAACAAATTGCTACAGGATTCTGTAGTGTGCTGTCAGGGCAGCGCTTCCATTAGGCAAACTAGGTGGGTGCATAGATTGCCAGGGGGGGGGGGGAGCAGCAAAACCCTACCAGCATGAGGCCAGGGAGGTGCTGTGCCGGATCTACTACCCCCCCAAAAAAAGTAGGACTGTTTTGGAGCTATTGCCCTCAGTAAGAGGGAATGCTGTGCCCTAGACGTAAGTTGGGAGGGTGGTGGTGCATGACTGAAAGTTCACCTAGGGCACCAACCACTCTTGCACTGGCCCTGCGAGCAGTTCTGATATAATGCTGCCTGTAGCTTTTGTACATGGTCTCTGGCAACGAGGGAACATCAGAGCCACACATGACATGTCAACCCTTTTTTTTTTTTTTTTTTATTACTAGCAAAACAATTTTTTCAAAATGCTGAATGTTTATAATCCCATGGCTAGTTTGGCCAAAACACTATTAAACAAAAAGCAAGTACATATTTTGACAAATTATACATGAGCTTTGTTTCCTTCCTTTTTATAAAAAACTAAAACGTCTTTTTTTTTTTTTTCATGAAATGTCTGGTAACCATGGCTAGACGTGTTTCATCCGCCTCTTATGAACTCATAAAAATAATGCATTGGTTTATCATATTCTTGCCCTTTCTAGGGAAATGTAACCAGCTCTCATTATCAGCACAATTTTTTTTTTCAACCCAAAATTTTATAAGTTAAAGCTACCAAAGACCATGGACTCTGACTAAAAGGCAACAGAGTTTTGTCTACGTCTTGGGAGCCCTGACCATTGTTGATTTGTCTGTGGCCACCAACAGAGGGCCACGCAGGATAATTTCACATATTGTATTCATGCTCAAGTGATGACAGCTGCCTTCTCCCTTGGCACTGGAGTTCACAAAACATTAGATGTGTATAAATATATCAGTAACCATACATATTTACACAAAACACTATCGGTATGGAGGGGATATAGCACCTTTTCTATGTAAGGGTCTTGCATGCGTTTACCGGTGTTTGCTGGCAGAATGCAAGGAAAAATGCTTTTGCTAATGCAACACATCCTTATGTAACGTCAGTGGCAGTAAATAGTGATGGTTCAGGTGATCTTATAATGTGCTTTAAATTAGGAACATAAACCATAACTCCACAGTACATAGTATACAATATAACTTAGAAGCTAGAAGACTACGCGTGTCAAAAAAAAAAAATGAGAATAGTAATTTCATACTGCCGGTTGGATTTTCCTTTCAGGACATTCAGGCACAATTCGCTTTCCTTCACACAGGGATTTTTGCACAAGTGCTCCACAACTGAAACTGGGGATCCTGTGGCCTTGTGCACAGCATAAGCAGGGATGAAGTTTAACTACTTAATATCACCTGGAAGTTTCATGCCCTTACAGGAAGATTCTTCTTTAGTTTTGTTTTTGACAGCGAGAGGCACTCACGCTTTACAGGCATTGCATGAAGCAGTCAATCGAGCAGTGAGCCACAAAAACGTTCTGCCCCAGTAGGGGTTTTCCCCCCCTCCCACCTTTGAAACACAGGGCTACAGGTGGACAGAAAGGACCAGACGGTTTGTTTTGTTAATGATCTTCAGAACAGCGGCCTTTCCTCAAGCTCACGTCATCCAGTCCAATCTCTCCAGCTCCTCCTGCTCCTCTTTCACCTCTGAAGATCACCTGGGAAAGGAATGGAAACCCAAAAGGCAATGAAACAGGAAATAAGTGCATATTATGGCCATACCTGAACCACTGTATCCCTTGGAGGTAGGGGAGGTATTCCGTAATTGCCTTAAGGAAATGCTTTCATCTTATTAGACTCCATTAAAAAAAAAAAAAAAGAATCTCTAGACTTCTAAATCTTGCTAACCTGAAATGTAATTTTCAGTAACACACACATACGATTCAGGGCCAATTAAATGTTTGTGATCCACAGAAAGTGAGAACCTCTCCTCCCCCCAAAGTCTGTACAGCTTCGGTTAATTATGTTCCATAGATACAGAACCAAATTCCTTTCTGTCCCTGGAAAAATAATTGGAATAAATCCCTGACTAAGCAATCGTCAACTAGAAGCTTCTGCTGGGTTTGCTCTCGCTGCTGAGTGAATTATTTACAGATTGTTTTGGCAAGGCGGCTGCTTTAAAACACCCCTCACCAGATTTCACTGGCTTGAGCAGGAAGCTTGTCAGGTTGTGCTGTCAAGGGGGAGGAGTGCCAGAGCACAGAGCTCTCTGATATAACTGCCCCGCTTCCTCTATATTAGATACTGCAGAGGAGTCCAGGTGGGGAGGGAGGAAGCTTAAGCTGCTGTCAGCCTCTTTTCATTCTGTTCATCTCCTCTGTGGGACCTGCTGGCCTGCACCTGTTCCCCCCCCCCCCCCAGCAGCACGACTGGAGTAAGTCAGAATTCTCTGAGGCAATGTGACACCGCTTCAGAATTACTGCAAAATGGATCCCGGGCACAAAAGAATTCATAGCATGCAAAGTATGCCGAGACTGCCCTCGCCTATAATTAAGTGCATCTCACTGGGATAAAATACAATAGGTTTGTGTGAAAATTGTTTTAAATGCCAGCATTTACCGACTGCTTGTTGTGGCAGTGTGAATGCTTGTGCAAACATAAAAAAACCCCAAAAAGCAGTACAATCAAGATGGAAACTCTTTGTCTGTGTCCCGAGAAAGACGTCTAGCGTTACGGATTACTGAACACCCTCACGACAAACGCACAAAACAGGAAAAGATAGAAAAGATAAATTTTTCTTTGCTGCTGCATTTTCCCTACCAACAGCTGTCCTTGGGATTTGTGTTGGGGTTTATGGGGGCGTTCTAAACCCAGTGTGATACAGGCATGGACTGGTAAAGAGTGGCTAGGAAAGAAAAGTCGCAGGCCTGTAGTACACATGAAAGAAGCCTGGAGAAACTTGTGCCTTCACCTGGACAAAACCCAAGATTTGAAAATTCCCTCTTACTCCCCCCCAGCTCCACTTAGTCCTAACACATTACTTGGACAAACTTTAGCTGGCTAAAGAGAGGTGGTGATGTAGGCATTTCGGGGCATGGTTAAGGTTTAGCCGATGAGTGCTGACATTGAGTGCTAACTAGCTATCATAAGCAGGATAAACCTAGTTGGAAAAATACCTGTCCTGCAGTTACCCACATAGCATTCTCTGCGTAACTTTAGCCAGGTATATTCAGCTACAGACTTATCTGGATAACTACCTCTGAATATCCGGGTTAAATTGGCCATGTAACCTTCCCGCTCATGGCCCCACTGAGTAATCTATCTCACAGTGTTATCTATATCTAGGATGACATGCAACAGAAGAATTTAACGTAGTCAACAATTTAAATTTTGTTGAATTGCTGGTTAAACTTGGGGAACAGCACACACAAAAGTAAAAACTAACATTTCATTTGGAACTCTTCTTTGCATTCTAAAATTGGTTGCAGAAGTACAATGGCACGCTATTTGACTCTTTAAAATTTCCTCTCACACTTACACAGAATAAATAAATCGTCACAGGTGTGAGCATTAACCCTGTTGTCAAGGCTTTGGTTTCTACCACTGTCCATTCATTTACCTCTTAAAGGCATTTGTTCAGCAGATCTCTGCATCTCATGCTCACAAATGGACGTTAAGTAGGAAGAAGTTCCAGGATACCTGGAGTGTATGCTAGATGTGGACACAGAGGTCGATATTCAAAGGGTTTGTGCTGGGTAACCTTTCAAATTATCCAGACAAAATGTGATACTGAATATTTCCCACCGCTGGCTGGCTAAAGTTTGTCCAGGTAACTCATTACTCAAAAAAATGTAGCTGGATAAGAGAGACAATGACAGAGGGGTTCTGGGGGTGTGGTAACATTTTAGCCATGAACACCAATATTCAGTGCTACCTGACTATAGTTGGCTGGGCAAATTGGGATGCAAAAGTACCTGTCCAAAAGTTATCTGGATTACTTCATGCAGGTATTTTCAGCTGAACACTTATCTTGTAATCTTCTGCTGAATAGCTGAGTAAATGTATCTGGTATTGGCCTGCTAAATGGATCGGAATAGAGGCTGCGTAGAACTACAGAAATGATGAGCAGTAGGAAGCTGAAGGCTTGACAATGGTATCATCAGGGCTCATGGGTTTCAAAATTGTGCTCTGTCAGTCAGCTTTCTGTGCGAGATTGTGTGCCCATCACATGCTATCTGCTTCACTACAGAAACTGCAGCTGTACTTACACTTTTGATGCCTGCCCCTTGTAGAGATAGTCGTGTTTGCCTCCAACCATGGCCACCATTTCTTCCCCACACTGCTGGCCCATGAGCACCATTTTTTCGTACAAACAACTGGAGTGTGCCTGAATGTAGTCCAGGAACCTTGTGCCTAAAGGAGAGACACAGCTCCCCAGAATATCCAAAGGGGCTAAGAGGAAGGACCAAGCGTGCTGTTTTTCCCCTTTTCCCTTCAGCTTCAGGGATCGTCAAGTACTGGCCACCTGAAAAATAACCCCCAAACAATCCTTTTATAATTCTTTAAAATGTATAATTCTTTCAAATACATATTTCTTCTTTCAAAAAAGAGAATTATATCTAGAAAAAACTAATTCAGTTACCTTGTAAGTCATGTACAAAAAAATGTAAGAATACAGCCTTCAAACATAAGATACAATTCAAATTATTTGTACTACGTTACTGAAAATGGTGACTTTTAATGCTTTGGCAAAGTGCTTCCCACAAGCTAGACCATGCATTTGTTATATTGCTCAGTTGTTATAATACGCCGTATAGATAACCAACAGGTCATGAGCTCATCATTAGGGACCTGGATTCCAAAGCCAAACCCAGCCACTGTACCCTTGACTTTGGCCTCCTAACACATTTTCTAAATACACCGTTAGAAACCAGCATCCTAACTTCAAAGATGAGAGAAGACCATCATCAGACCCAAACTAAACAAACCAAGCCTAGATGGAGCCATAGGTGACAACTACAGGCCTTGTTCCAACTTACCCTACTTAGGGAAACTTATCAAAGAAGCTGTTGCTTGCCAACTAATCAAGCTAGTAGAAGACAGACAACTCCTCAACCCATACCAACCATGCTTCTGGGCAGTTATAGCACAGAGACCACATTGAAAGATCTGATAGATGACCTAAGAAGGGGTTTAGACAAGGGCACCAACTAGCTCATAGTCCTCCTAGACTTCTCAGCAACCTTTGACATTGTGGACCATGACATTCTAATCTCTTGCCTAGAGATCCTCGACATCAAAGGCACCATTTTAAAATGGTACCAGTTGTTCCCCAAAGACAGATCACAAAGAGCAGAGGTAAATACTGACTTCTCCATCTCCTAGGACAGTGATGGCGAACTCCAGTCCTCGAGTGCCACAAACAGGCCAGATTTTCAGGATATCCACAATGAATATGCATGAAAAAGGTTTGCATGTACTGCCTCCATCGTATGCAAATCTATCTCATGCATATTTATTGTGGATATCCTAAAAACCTGGCCTATTTGTGGCACTCGAGGACTGGAGATCACCATCACTGTCCTAGGATCTAAAATATAGAGTAGAGATGTGAATCGGAACCGGAATTGATTCCGGTTCCGATTCACATCGTGAATTTTTTTTCGTGCGGCCCGATCGGGTTTTTTTTTTTTTTTTTAATTGGCTGCGCCCGAGCCGATAAACAAAAAACCCACCCTGACACTTCAAAAGAGCTCCCTTAAGCTTCCCCCACCCTCCCGACCCTCCCCAAAACATTTTAAATTACCTGGTGGTCCAGTGGTGCTCGCAGGAGCGATCTCCCACTCTCGGGTCATCGGCTGCCACTAATAAAAATGGCACCGATGGCCCTTTGCCCTTACCATGTGACAGGGTATCGGTGCCATTGGCCGGCCCCTGTCACATGGTAGGAGCACTGGATGGCCGGCGCCATCTTTAAAAATGCGCGGCCATCCAGTGCTCCTACCATGTGACAGGGGCCGGCCAATGGCACAGATACCCTGTCACATGGTAAGGGCAAAGGGCCATCGGTGCCATTTTTATTAATGGCAGCCGATGGCCCGAGAGATCACTCCCGGGAGCGCCACTGGACCACCAGGTAATTTAAAACGTTTTGGGGAGGGGGGGGGAAGCTAAGGGAGATGTTTTGAAGGGTCGGGTGGGTTTAGGGATTCCCGCCCTCCCCCAAAATGATAAGAGAACCGCACGAACAATTTCATGGGGTTTTCCTATCGGTTTTTGGGAGCCCCCGATTTCTGACGACTTTGAAAATATCATACGATATTTTCAATTGTCAGAAATACAATTCACATCCCTAGGGATTTGTGCTGTCAGTATTACTATTCAACATCTACATACAGTCTCTAAGCCTCATCACCAGATAGACAGGTCTAACGTGCCATTTCTACACAGAAGGCTTATGAATCCCACTGCAGACTAGGGCAAACCTGTATAGAAATTCAAGGCAAATAGGTGCTTGCAAGAGTTTCATAGGTAGATGACAAAAAAATAAAAAATCCAAAATTGAAACAAAACAGAACTAGATTCCCAGATAACCAAACAACTCTCAAACTCCACCCCCCCCCTCCCCACGAACCTACAATTGACAGAAAGACCTTATCCATCAGCAAATTAGCTAAAATTCTAGGAGTGACCAACTCGCAACTGATCATGCATATACAAACCTCCTTCATGGTAAAGCTACTTTCCTGACACCATGTAACGTTCAAAATCTGAGACAGTATTTATAGTACCTAACAATAGATGATACGACAACAGTGATACAGGCCCTGATCACCTCAGGACTGGACTATTGCACTCCCTATACACGGCTTACAAAAATCACAATTTGGCTGTCTGCAGCTGGGCTAAAGCATAACAAGATGCAAACTGTCCAACCACATTATAAACAGCCTGCACAAACGTCACTGGCTGTCTGTTGCCAGCAGGATTGAATTCAAAATTCTGCTCCTGATCTACAAGACACTTAACAAGCCAAAAGATCTCAGAGACTGGCTGATTCTTTACACCACAGAAAAATCTCTGTTCAGCATAAGAGATTCACCTGTGCATCCCAACTAAACAGGGCTTTCTCCTGCTTGGGCCAATAAGAACAAAAGATTTGCCATACTGGTTCAGACGAAAGGTCCTTCAAGTCCTGTTTCCAACAGTGGCCAATCCAGATCACAAATACCTGGCAGAATCCCAAGGGAGTAGATAGATTCCAAGCTGCTTATCCCAGGGATCAGCAGTGGATTTCCCCAAGTCCAGCTTAATAATGATTTATGGACTTTTCTTCCAGGAACTTGCCTAAACCTTTTTTAAACCCAGTTACACGAACAGCTTTCACCACATCCATTGAATTCCAGAGTTTAATTATGAATTGAGTAAAAAAACATTTTCTCCTATTTGTCTTAAATGTATCACCGAGCAACTTTATTGAATGCCTCCTAGTGTTTGTACTTTTTGAAAGAGTAAATAACCAATTCACATTTACCCATTCCACTCCACTCATTTGATAGACCTCTATCATATCTCTCCTCAGCCGTCTTTACTCCAAACTGAGGAGTCCTAACCTCTTTAGCCTTTCCTCATAGGTCGCCCTTCTCTGTACCTAAACTGTGGAACACCATCCCAAAGGACATACGTGCCATCAAGAACTGCCTAGGTTTTTATTTATTTTTTTATTTAACACTTTTTTTCTATACCGACCTTCATAGTAGAGACCATATCAGGTCGGTTCACATCGAATAGGGGAACTGAACCAAGAACAGTAACCAAAAACAAAAGGTTGAACATGAAAAAGCAAAGTTACATTTAACAGGGAAATTAAACTTGGAAGCATAGACTGCTGGAAGGAAGGAAAGGCTAGAGATAGCGGAGAAATTATTAGTATAAACAGAGGAAACACTGCAAGGCCTGGCTATTCTTCCTTCCCAGTCAATGCTTTGAGATTCTCCTCCCCCACACAAACTTCTACTTACACTTTGACCTCCTATCCCCACACAAGACGGCACACCTGCTTCATATACCTAGTCATTTATTTTTGTGTTCATCTTTTCTGCCTTTTGCCCCCTTTTTATTTATCCGCTACATTTATTTGTTCCTTGCTATACACCAGAAAAGTCGTATACACTCTGTGTCAACCTAATAGGGTCATTCATCAAAATGGGTTATGGCGTTCACGCATACGATAACGCGTCAACGCATGCATTAACACCATAACGCATGCGATAACTGCACTAATGCAAGGCACGAATGCAAATTCTGGGAAGGGTCGGGATTAGGGAGAAGTTTGGGCAGGATTTATGAAAATGAGGGGCAATATCGCAATAATGCTGGAAATAACTACACCTTGGGATTTTGCATCTGAGGAGGGAGATTCAAAACAGGAAAATAGTGGGAGAGGTGGGAGAGATAATATCAAACTACCTAACTCCCTGCAACGCTATGTTTCATATATAATTCCCCTTCCTTTACTGTTGGTTCTTCTCTTAAGAGAGATAAAATCAAGGTACCAAATATTCCTAACATATTTTACATTATGGGATACACTAACATTTAAGAGCCTTTTCATAATATTTGCAGTATGCTGAATTTCAGCAGCACGTGATAGAATTAGTGGTGTCAATCAGGATGATTGACCAATTCAGTCACTTTTGGTGAAAGTTACCAAGATGCGCAGTTGGTATACAACAGTAAAAACAGTAGGAATCGCCACATAGGTACAGAACAAAAAGTGACAAAATAATTTTACCTGAAGGGTCTCTAACAGGTTCCCAGTGCAAGTCATCCTCTGTGTCCCTGATCCAGCCACAGAAACCACTGTCAAAATTGCAGCTGTGAAACAGGGGATCTGTGAACAACAGAGCAGGACAAAAAAAGCAACAACCGCAATCACTGATCTTTGTCTCTTTTTGCCTACTGTCAAAGAGCAGTATCCAACTTCTCCCCAGATTTCTGATTACTTTGCAATACTTCATTTTAAAAAGCAGGAATCAGTTTGCCCTCTGACAGTGCCATGCAATTATTAAGTCCAAGTTCTGCTTTTGCCCTTCTGGTCAGCTGGAGCTGCGGGTGCTATGGAGGAAGTCCTGGCTATGTACCAGGTTCCCTAGCTAGCCGTCATCCATAGTCCCTGACAAATGATTGCTCCAGTATTGGCAGGGCTAGACAGGAGATGGTGGGGGGGAGGGGGGAGGGAGTTTAAAACACGAATGAAGGCTTGATCGGCAGAGACTGATTCCAGTTGAGCTAGAAGCCCAGAGGAGAAGGAAGAAACTGTGGAATCAAGAAAAATACTAGATAACAAATCAAATGCAATGATTTTTCATCACTCATAAGGTCAAAAAAATCAGTTTGGCTGGGCATATACTCAATTTACCAACAGAGCCAAAAGCAAAGAAAAGATATAGACTACACAGAAGCGAGAGGAAGTGTTGGAAACAATCTCACATATATTATAATAAAGATTATTTTTCATTTTTAGGTAGAAGCTAAATGAAATAGCATTAAAAATCTAAATGTCCTAAAGGAGTTGCTCCCACTCTACCTGGATCATCCTTTGCTTCAGATTCATCTGCGCTGATGCCCTTTTCTATTTCAAACTCAAACAGGTCATTGTTCACTCCAGGCTGGCGAGGAACTGAAACGAAAAGTAATTTGCTCTTTGAAAAAAAAAATGAGAAAGGAAAAAAGAAAAAAAAAAAGCCACACAAAAAAAGAAAAAAATCTAGAAACAGCAGTATGCTACGGACTGTTATTATTTCTAATGAGGGGGCAGAGTCAAGGAGGCCTCAGGCTTCATAACCCGATAGATTTCAACCCATTTAATTACAATTCACATGAAGAGTCAGGCAGTGACCTCGGATGCAAAATCCTTTGTGCGACCTGCACAAAGGACTGACCTAGAGCACAAAGCTCAAGAGACGGCGAAACTGATGAAATCTAAGTGAGAGGAAATTTAAAAAAACATGAATACATATTTTAATAGCGCGCACATCCAAGTCCCAACTCTGCCACGATGTGTAAATGGTAAATAGCAGAAGGTATTCGGGGTTGGGATTTATTCATTTATGTGAAGAAAAAGACATGCAATGTTGAGACTCGTTGGTCCCAATATTCATTTACCATCAAAGAGAAATATTTGGGACAAACAGTGTGAGTGGCTTCCATTTAAGCCCCTGACCCAACTACGATTTATTATGTTTCGGGGTTTGGGGTTTTTTTTAGTATTCAATCAAATTCTTTGTAGGCTTTTGCATGCTGTATGGTAGCCTCTCCAGCAATTAGATTTGCACCTGAACTGAGGCAGGGGCTGCCCAGTTCCATTTTAGTCTATGGTAGATGCAGCTGACCCTTTCCTCCAATCTCTCTTCTCCCCTTAACACATTTCATTCCCTTCATATTCCTGTCCACCCTCATTCTTTTGCTCTCTTGATTTCCCTCCCCTTCACTTTCTGAAACAACTTACCCAGACATAGCCATGTCCCCTCTATTTTCACCGCCCTTCTGGCCTTGCTCTCTATCATTTTGTCTCCCCTTTAACTGGGTTTGTTTGTTTTTTTTTGTTCTTTCCCCCTGATTTTATAATGCCATCCCCTAGATGAGTACTCTTTCCTCGTATGGTCCTCAACGTTGCATCCTCTTCTTCCTCTCTCTCTCTTCATGCCCTTCCATCCTTCTTTTATCCTCTGTTTTCCTCCATTCCCTTCCCAATCAACCTCACCCAGACTGGGGGCCTCTCCCCATACCCCTCCCCGCTTCCCTTCCTTATACAGCCACCCCCCATCCCAGTCACAAGGGAAGAAGGTGAGTGAGCCCTATTTAAGGGATCATGTAGATATTGAAATAGACCTTTGATGGCAGGGAGCACAAAGTTATACAAGAAGACAGTCCACACATTGAGCTAATATTCCCAAAGGCTTGGATTTAATTTTGAGGTAGAAAAGTGTAGATGTGTACATCAACAGGAATATAGGGATCTTAACTTTCAAATCTATCTAATTCAGCATTTACATGGAGGTTAATACTGGTGTTTTACAAACTACACAGTTTATAAAATAACACAGATTTCTGCTCCAAATATGCGTGAATAGTTCCAATGCACGGAAATGCATTCTTCCTCTGTCCATTTTATAGACATACATGCATAAAAAAGTATAAAATGTATACCTGGCTGTTCATGTAGACCTGGCTGTTCATGCAGGCTTTTCCTAACTCCAATATTATTTAACGCCTAACAATCAACACACATCACCATCAATATCACTATTAGCTACCTCTTACAATGTAATTATATGTAATTAGCTGGTTTTCCTTTCCTTTTTCCTTCTCACTCCAAGTTCTATTTTTCCTTGTTACATGTAACTGCTTTTCCGCACTATTGTTCAAGTTTAAGTTTATTTTGCACTCCTGTTTCATGTGAACCAGCATGATGGGACTTTTGTCTTGAATGTTGGTATATAAAAAACTTAAATAAATAAATAAATAAAAACCCTGATTTATACCCAGAGGCGGGTGTTTTATAAAGCATGCATGTATACCATTTTGAAAATACTTGTGCACACACTAGGAAGTACAAAATTGCCGACACCTCTGCCAGTTCACCCAGACCCTCTAGCACTTCACCCTTAACCTAGTCCCCTCTTCATCCAGACCTTCCATCCAAAAACTGCAGACAACAGAAGTCCAGTTTCACCGGCGTGAATCAATTAGCAGATGTAAAAATGTACAAATATGTTGGGTATACTTACAGTTCCTGAATGTAACCTGCTTTGAAATGTCTGAAAACGCGGAATAGAACTATAATAAATAAATAGAAATAAAATCTCTCTTACGAAATAGAACAGACTGTGTGTATTTCTGATTGCTGCATCCCACCCTCCTATTATCCACGGTAAAATGTACGCTCAAGACGAAAATTTCGCGCCTACCCTCGATGTTTATAAAATAGCATGTGTGCTATTTTTATGCACGAAACCCCCTTATGAAATTTACTCCATAGTCTCTTCACTTCCTATTTGAGTTGAACAGGTTCATTCACTCCACCCCTTGCCTGCTTACTTCCCTCCACAGCAAGGGAGCCTCCTTTCTTCCTGCTACTTCTTTCTCCTTCAGTACCGAAGCACTGGCCTCTTAGCGAGAGATTTGGAGTGCGGCCTCCATGGGCATCCTGGGCCCTCGTCCGAAGTCATCACTGGAAGCCTCTCTGTGAGCCCAGCATACTCCCTTAATGGAGAAGATCCCGACTGATCCCATCAAATGACCTCACCTTTTCTCTGAGCTAGAGTAATAGATTTACTTAAATTAAGGCACTAAGTCCCACCACGCATGTGCCCCCTGGCTGACCTCCCAATCGCTTGGCCACATAACTCTTTAGATCCTGTAGTCTCCCTCCGTACAGCCACTGCCCATATTTGCCCCCTGTAGATAGCATTCTATCACCCATCGCTTACATAAAAAAAAAAGATTTTAATTACAAAGAAATGCTATTCCTGTATTAACAGTTTAAAAGAAGAAAGCTGTCCCTTTGAAATCAAAGGCCAAATTGATTCACCTCCAACAAAGTCATTTGCAGCTTTCATGTGTTAAATAACAGACTGCTTCAGTGAAAACAGATATAAACCACATGTACTTCTTTCCTCTGACTTGATTACAGCCTCTTCTGTGCAAAGTTCAGAGTGTTGCAGAAATATTATGCACAGGATTAAATCTCTGTAGAACAGTGTCAAATCTTTATATCTTTCCTGCCCACCTGAGCTGACCCAAAATGTCATCTGCTGAACATCTCTAGATTCTGGGACATTCGTGCTGCGGAAGAATTTTGCATAACTGAGTTCTGTGTAACTCACTGTATACCACTGAATCTGTTTAATACTTTTTTGAAAAACCCTAAAGAAGAACATGAATGCCAGCACTATCTAAACTAAGGACTTACATTTCCTCTATGTTGCCCCACAAAATGCAATGGTTTTCCTCCCGCATTCTAAAATGATGAATTTATCGGTAAAATGTGTTTACATGGTTCTGAGAATGGGAAGATCCCAAATTCATGAAATTTGCATTGATGCAGAATCACAGAAAGCTATTTTACCATATCAGAAAGGGGGGCTAACCAATAGCTTCATCTTGCTTTTTGTGTGCTTCTGAAATTAACCTGAAGTTCAGAGCAGCTCCAAAAAGACCCTTCTGTTTATGGGGCCGATGTAATAAAACCCGCGCTACAATCGGCGTTAGATTTTAGTACGTGTTATATTTAACACAGGCATTAAACCATGGTCCCCGCAGGATGAGGTAAGCTGATAGTATCTAAACAGATTAGGAGCATAAAAAGCATTCCAAACTGAAAAAGCATAATTTTAAAAGTTCCCCAACCTCCCCAGCATGCTGAACCATCACTCTCTCTCACATAAATAGTCTGTCCCAGCATACTAGGCAGTCCAGACCCGGGGGTTCTCCCAGGCCCCCTCCCCCTCTTTTTTCTGAGGATCACTTTAAATGAAGTCATAGGGCAGGTCTGGCTCACTTTCTAAAATGCAGTCGGCTGGTGGGTCCAGGAGTCAGTCCTCTCCCAGCCCCCTCCCGCTCCTCTTAGAAAATCATATTAAGCCATACAACTCCCTAGCCCCCTTAATCCTCCTTCCCTACTCGGGAACCCCTGCGGAGAAGACCTTACCTCCTCCAGCGGGGCTGATCTTTCACTGTCAGCCGATTGGTCCTTTCACTGACATGTGATTGTGGAGTGACCAATCGGCAGCCAGTAAAGGAGTGAATAAGTTAATATTGTGTCAGGCACATGTCAGTGAAGAGTCCAATTCTCTTTCAGAAGGCTGTCCTTACAAAGTGAAATCCATTTGTGCGGTTACATGCCTGTGGAATTCATTATTATATGTGCTGGTTTGATTAGGATTATGTCTGGGATTATACTGGCTGACTTCACTTTTCAACCTGTCAGGGACATTAAAGTTTTGTTCGTTCTTTTAATAGCTTCCATCCCAGGATCGGACATCACTGTTTCCTATGGGGTCAATTTTAAGACCCACGCGTGTCCAAGTGCACGTGGTTCCCGGCGCACACACATGGTTGTGCTGATTTTATAACAGGCCTGTTATAAAGTCCAATGGCCGTGCACTCACACATGCAGGGAGGGGGAATTTTATAACGTATGTGCGGTGACACGATTGACCGGTCCCCAGTTCCTTCCCAGTCCAATTATGGAGTGGACTGGGAGGGAACGTCCTAGTTCTAACCTTCCTACCTTTTCCCCTCTCCTCTCTGACCCTTTACCTAACCCTACCTAGCTCCTAATTTTTTATTTTAATACTTACTGCTCCTCTGGAGCAGAAGTATCTTCCATGTGCCGGCTCGTTGCCGGTGCATGCTTCCCCAGGTCGGTGGCTAAAGGCGATGTCCTGGCCCGCCCCCCCCCCCCAGACCACACCCCCCCAAGCAGGCCAGGTACTTTGGCACCTAACGGGGATTACACACGTGACCGGGCCATGTGCGCAAACCCCCGAAATTTACGTGCGTAGCCCTTTTAAAATCCAGGCCTATGGTTTCAAGTTGGTGTTTGTTTGGACTGTTTTCAGAAGAGTCTCCCTTCAACATGATGAGACTGTGTCTGGTTTTGAGCAACTCGTTTATTGGGTTTATTCCCCCTGAAGCAGAGCTTGTCCAAAACACCTGCTGATGTCAGGGTTGTTCTTTGCTATTCAAAATTGTGATTATTTGACATCTATGGACTCTGGGCTGTTTTTGCCATTTGATATTGTGATTTCCTGGTGTCATAATGACCTTATCTGCAACCAAGAAATTTCTAAAAATGTATTTTTGTCTTTGATTGAACTTTAGGGTGAATGATAGAGAAGGCTGGGTTGCCTGTTGAACCTTTTGGGTTCTATTGAGCTATAATATTGTTTCCGGCTTGCTGACACCCTTCTGTTATCTTTTCATCAATGGGAACAGTGTCTGTTTAATTTTAATGTTTCTGCTATTTCTGGTTCTGTGTGCATTGTGATTTTTGAGATGGTGTAATTAGTTCTCCTTTTTGGTTTCATCAAGAAGTTCAGCCATCTTGTACTGGAATATTTCAGGCTGCTGAAATGGACATTTTTGGAAGCAGTAACATCTCCATGGTGTTAAGAATCTAGTCAGCTTGGCACTTTTCTCATCTAACCGGATTTGCAAAAATCCACTGGCTGCTTCAAATATGGAGAATATGGCTCGTCCTGCTAGTTTGGATGTTTCTCTTGTAGGCCAGAAAGGATTAATTTATCCTTGACATTTTTATTGAGTTTTATCAGATCCATACTTGGGCGTATGCTCCCACTTCATTTGGTCATTGGAACCATAGGTGCATACCACCCTGTTGGTTTATACTTACCACTTTAATCATGCCAGCCATTTCCCGCGTTAGTCGTTCTTAAGCAGTTGCAGTTAGGATAGAGGAGTTTGCTCTAGAATCCAATTGTTGTTTTTTTTTAAACTAGAGTATCTTAAATTTGCAGTCTTGTACCATTTTAGGTCCTGATTTTTTTAAATTTTATTTATGCAATTTTAAGTTAACAAAGCATTACAGATCTTTGTTAAAGCAACATGAGGATAATAATAAAAAAGAAAAAGAGAAACAATTATCACTTGAATTAGATTTGCAATTACGACCAATAATATATTGTTGGGAATTTACCTTTGATCAGGTTGGGATTGGGGCAGTGAGGTCGCCGAGTTGATTTCTTGGCGCGTCAGTCGGGGAGTCGCTGAGGCTCGTTTGCTGCGGCGCGCCTGATGTCGGGGTGCATGCGAGCTTGAGATCATGTACTCTGTCTCAACGCGTGCGTGACGGCGAAGGTAGGAAGAGTCTTCGCACGGATAACAGGGGGCTCAAGCTGATTTAAACTGTAAAAGGTACGTCATGAATTTGTTGCTTATATGTACTGAAGAGAAGCGTTCAGGTTGCCTTGGCAACTGATAGCTACGGTGAACGCTTCTCTTCTGCTTAGTCTCTGTATTTTTGCCTTGTATTTACATTTTTTTTGAGATTCTCTGTTGGATTGAATTTACATTTTTGGAAGGTCTCTGTTGGATTTCATTCATGGTTCTATGTTGTCTTTTGTAAAAGAAAATAAATAACTTTGAGAGTTAATCACCAGCTTGTTTGCTTCAGCTTCTCATCTTTGGATTCACTGATCTTGAAAAGACTTTAGGTATTTGTTTCATTTAAGACTGTATGCTATTTCAATCCGCCTGTTGACTTATATTAATCACATAAGTCAGTCTAAGAGTCCACGATCCTAACAACAATAACATATATACTGGAAACTAAATACTCATTATCCCCTAATAAAAGAAAAACAAAGGGAAAAAGAAAGGGGGAGTAAATTTCAGGAGTAACAAATAAGCAACTCAAAGGAAAGCCCAGTAGTGAGTAAAGACCCCCATACATTAACCAATAATCGCTCAGAACTGGAGAAGAAGCAATTTTCCAGGCATCAAGGAAGGATTGCAGCTGCTCAGGTGCAAAAAATACAAAGGTATCTGAATGTAACTTTACAAAGCATTTGCAAGAGTAACATAATACAAAAAAACCCCCTAGGTCAAGAATATCTTTCCTGAGAGCTAGAAAGCCTTTTCTCCTTTGCTGGGTAAGCCTAGAAATATCAGGAAAAATCCTCAGATTTTGGCCATAAAAAGACTTTAAATTACAAAAATTCAAAGACATCACTTTAGAAAGATCTGAATTGGCAACAGAAGACACAAGCAAAGTGGCCCGATCTATAATTTCCAGACTAGATGACTCTAGGAATTCTGTAAGATTCAGAGGAGAAAAATGATTCCCAGCTGGAGTACTCACAGAAGCTTAAGGAGATGACGCAAAAAGGTTAGATAGAAGGAAATTCTTCAGGTGCAATACCGAAAACTTGGAGGAAATTTTTTTTTTAAGGTAACCATCAGAAGTTCACCCAAAATCTTGGGAAAATTCTAAATTCTGAGATTAGGCCAATGAGAAGAATTCTCCAGCAATTCAAGCCTGTGAGATATAACTCCATTATCCTGAATAGAATTTTAACAATGTCTTGCCTTGAATGCTCATAGATAGAACTTCCATGCTGAGCAACCATAGGATCCAATTTAGTAATAACAGAGTCCTTTTTTAATATTGAAAAGGAGAAAATGTTGGCAAAATTCTCCATCAGTTCCCAAAGTGATTCCAAAGTTTTAACCGCCAGCTTTGGGGGCATGTGAAAGGACTCCTGCGACGTTGGATCCGCAGAGAAGGAAACAGCTCCAGGAGGAAAAATGTAACCTGTCCTCTTACCAGACCAATGCCTTCTGAGGGCAGAGAAGAAAATGCAGTTCTAGCCACTACCAGACGTGTAATAGTAGATATGGTGATGTCCTTGGCTCTCACCCGCTCAGATGCCGGCATTGGTGTATACTTGCCAGCAGTTCAGCGGCGTCATCAGAAGAGATGCGTCAATCAGCCGGCAGAAGAGCCTGTTCTCAGAGGCTGAGTGAAACCTCATCCCCAGGAAGCACAGACGCTCTCTCTCTTGCCAAGTGCTACAATGGGGACCTCACCGCTGAGACATGAAGCGTCAACAGAAGACAAAAAGGAGACAATCAACTGCTGGCTAGGTAGCAATGAGAGTTCGGAGTGGAAAACCCTGATTTTGCCCTTCCTCTTCAGTGCCATAGCAGATTAGAGCATGAAACTGTGCTGGAAAAAGAGAGCTCAACAGCCTGGCATCTACTGACTTGCGGCCATCTTGCCCCTTACTCTTTAGATCCTGATTTGATCCTAACTTCTTCAGTCAGTTTGTCATTGGCTATTTCTTATGTTATAGAGCCTAGAAACCAATGTTGCTCACTTTCTTTGTGATTACTTCTTGCATCTACTTGGTGTGGCACACTGCTACAAAGTGGTGAAATTTCTGGCAATTACCGTACTGCATTTTTTGCCTAAGGCTGAGCATGCATTGGTGAGTAGCATTTTCACCACACCTTCCATTCACCTACCTATTGAGGAGGGTGGTGGGCTTTAAATTAGGTTTACAGGGGAAATGGTAAACCCCCTCCCAAAATAAACAAACAAACAGTTAAGCAGGACACTAACTGTGAAGAAATCCTGAGTCAAGGAAAATATACAAAGAATCCTGTATTAAAAAAGGAATATATAAATTATATTAACTTCAGACAGTTACAATACCAAATGGAAATTCAAAGACTGAACTGGGGGGAAGAAAAGAGGCCGATCAAATAGCTGTGGGAAATTCTTTGGGAACAAATGAGATATAACCAGAGAGAGAAAGAAAACTATCTTGGAAAGGCATTTATTTATTTAATTAGTTTATTTAAAATATTTAGAACCCGAATCCTCCTAGGTTCAGGGTGAGGTAGAAAATAATATACCCAATAAAATAAAACAAGAACACACAATACATAGCAACATATTAAAACTAAATACCTATCAAATGTACTCTACCAGACTGAATAATTTACAATAATTCTACATGATAGGGAGGAAAAATCAAAGTTAACAAGTCTGATAGGATGTCCAATGCATTTTGAACTAGCACACTTTTTAGTGCTTTTTTATTTTTAAATGTGAATATCTGACATGATATGCAAAGAAAGAGGCAACGAATTCCACAACAATGGGCCAACTATTGAGAATGCCTGTTTGGGAGTTTCTGTTAAATAAGCAAAAAGTGGAGCAGGGACTTCAAGATGACTTTAGCTAGGCACTATCTAATCTCACTGAAATGGACACAAGATACCATTAAAAGAGAAAGGAACATTTTGGAAGATATGTCCTGGGTAGGGGATTGGAAGAATTAAATCTCACAGTGGTTTTTTCTATGTAAACAGAAAACATCCATAGAGGCATTGGAAGAGGTCAGTAAGTTCTGGAATGTAGTGCTGAGAATTGAAATTAAGGTGGAGGACATTCAAAAATGCTTCCACAACATGTACAAGGAGTGCATAGATGCAAATTTAAGGGAAATTAAATTTAAATTACTACTTCATTGCTATATTAATAATATCAAAAGATTTCACATGGATCTTGATGATTCCTCTAGCTTTCCTAAATGTACAATAGCAGACAGAGATCTCCTACATAAATTTCTATCTCCCAGAATATCACTTTTTTGGGAAAAGGTTATGAGGGAAATTTGGAATTGTACAGAGGTTCTCCTTCCAATTCAAAGGAAGGTACTTCTTTTGGGATATGGTTGACATCTCTGGAATGGATAAGGGCACATGGCTATTCATAATATTGGCGTTCTATATAGCATACAAATCTTTTTTGACAGAGTGGACAGGAGATACGCCTCCCAGCTTGCAATTGTGGAAAAATAAGAAAACAAATTTCATGCAAGTTGAAAGAATGGATAAAAAATTTTACTAATAAGCATAAGTATGTGGAATATGTGAAGGTGTGGGAGAAGTTCTTTCATAGTTTCAATGTTGATGAACAAAAACACGAAGGAATTGGTATATTCTGTGGCTTGGTAAATTGAGAGTATGTGGATGGTACATTTCTTTGGACTCTGTATGAGACGGGAGGGGGGGGGGAGTATGAATGTATGGGAAGATAGGGTGTGAGATGAATGTGTAGTAAGGGGTGAGAGTTGGGAAGGTGTTAGGATGGATTATTTTAATTTAGTTCCTTTCTTTATTTTATCTCATTTTTCTTTATTTTATTCTATTTTATAAAATTAAATTCACTCTAACATGTGCATGCAGGTTATTCAATGGTTATTCTTTGATTTGCAAGTTGTAAGACTAAGCTAAATTACTGTATACAGTTTATAAATGTTTGAAATTCTTTTAACAGTGTGACATGTGCTATTGCAGAACATACATATTAAAAAAAGAAGACTTTAATTGGTAGATCTTAAATTACAGGTCAGAGTATAAATTTGTAGGACTGAACCAATCCAAGGAGAGGTAATATGATGTAATAATTTAAGAACAAACACTGTCACCTTGTACATCACACTCCACTGGATCAGAAGTCAGTGTAATGAGAACAGAACTGGGGTAATATAATCTCTTATCTTAGACCCTGCAAGTATGCAACGCCCTCAACAAATTTGTAGGCAGTCCAATAAGCAACAAGCTGCAGTAATCTGTGAAAACCAAGGATTGCAGAACTGTATGAAAAACCGCCTGGTATACAAATGCTTGTTGTCTACTTAACAAAATCATTGTCCTAGCAGCCACCATAGTAAAAGAGGACATTGTTTTAGTTGCAATAACTAAATCATGGTTCAGTAATAATCAGGACTGCGATAGGATAGGTAAAAGAGGGGGAGGAGTAGGAAGTTTATACATTAGGGACAACATAAAAGCAAAGCAAATGCCAAGGACCAATGAGAAGATGAGTTACTGTGGATTGTCTTGAAGGGGTTTAATATCTATGTAGATATAATCCATAGCAGTGGTGATCAAACCAGTCATCAGCTCGCCTACTCCATCCAGTTGAGATTTCAGGATATCCTTAATGAACATGCATGAGATATATCTGGATACCTTGGAGGCAGTATACATGCCAAATATTGTATATCTTGTGCATATTTATTAGGGATATCCTGACAACACAACTGGCTAAGAAGGTGCACGATGACCAGTTTGAGCACCACTGATATATAGGTTGCCACTACAAGGTGAAGAGGTAGATAAAGGAATGATGAGACCATCCAATGAAGGGCATGCAAAGCTGAGGTGCTGTTCATGGGGGGACATAAATCTACTAGATGTAGACTGGAGAGTGATGGCTGCTAGATCAACTGAAATTTGATACTAGTCTCTCTCAGGCAACTAGTAGAGCAAACTATTTATAGAGAAGTAACACTGGAAGTGGCATTGATAAATGGAGACTGTATCAGAGGACAACCTGGAGTCCAGTGATCACTGTACTATATGCATCAGAACCAAACTATAGGAGAACACGTGTCCCTCATTTTAGAAAGGCAAACTAAGCAAATAATTGGGTATATTAAAAAAAGGCTGGTCAGGAATAGGGAATTTAAAAGTTACAGAGGAACTATGAAGCCCAATAAAAAGGGACATTGAAATAGCAATAAATTGTTGCATCAGGCAAGTTAGCAAGTGGAAGAGAATAAAAAAAATATATCTTATTTCACCAAAGATGCAGCAGAAAAAGAGGAAGAATAATAGTATTCAGGAAATGAAAACAGAAATAGGAGGAGGACAGGCAGAGTTACTAGCAGAAACAAAAGGAAAAAGGAAGGGCAACTGAAATATAGAAACATAATGGTAAAAAAAAGACCATACGGCAGATTTTGTTTGCCCTTCCACACAACTCAAATAGAGGATTAAATTGGCCAATCAGTAAAGGCTGGCTCAGAATGGTCGGGACCAAGGCCATTCCGGATAATGGATTAATTATTTATTTTTTTATTTCAGTATTTATTAGTCACTTAGCCAAGGTTCCAAACGGTGTACAATTGGAACACACTCATAAAAAAGTACATAAAATATCAAACAAACATATATCCAAAAACAAAAATATTCTAGCAGATTGAAACATACATATATTATACACACACACACTGAGCAATAACAGCATATCAAAATACGCAGTTACAACAGCTCAGAAAATGCCTGTTGAAATAGAAAGGTTTTCAACATTACCATGAAAGTCTTAGTATACAAGACCAAATGCATATTTTCTGGCAATGAGTTCCACAAGTTGGGAGCAGCTACAGAGAATGTTCAATCTCTGGTTTTGGAGAGACAAGCTTGGTAGACAGATAGAATATCATGCAACCCATGCTAGGATGACTGAAGGGTACAAAAGTTGTGTATCCATAGTATTGCATTAGCCCAAGGAAGTGAATTAAGACATCAAATTGTGCATCTACAGGGTGATTTTATATTTTATTCACCACTCAATTGGCAATCAGTATAGCTCAAACAAAGCCAAAGTGATGTGGTCTCTCAGTCTCCTTTCTGTGATTAAATGGGCAGAGGAATTCTGAGAATTTGCAGAGGCCATAAGGCACAGGCCGGCAATCCAATATAGACAGAGTTACAGCAGTCTAAAAGGGGCAAAATCATGGCCTGGACCACATAACAAAACTCATAATTATCTAATAAAGTCTTTAGTTCCTAGAGTAATCAAAGTCTGAAGAATCCAGATCTCACTACTGACTTAATATGCTGGGAAAGCCTCAGACTTAGCATTCCACTAGAATATTTGGGCTTTTCACACAGGATTGACTTGGCAAAGCAATATCTTTAAAATGAAGGATGGAACAAACAGTGTGAAAACCTCTGCAGGACCAGATTCAACACTAATTTATTGTGGGCAAGCCACTGCAATATAGCAGACAAACTATACCATACTACTGGTCTCTGCCCAGGATGATTGGATGGGGGGGATATAGAGCTGTATGTCATCGGCATACAGTCTATCCACACAGAAACCTGAAAATAATTTGCATATTGGTGCTAAATAAATTTTAAATAAAAGGGCAGACAATGCTGACCCTTGAGGTACCTGTGTGGGTATACATTACCACGCTGAGAATTACTTCCAGTCTCATCTGTTGAGATCTCTCAAGAAGTATGACTCAAACCAGTTTAAGACAGTATCAACAATCCCCAGGTCTCGTAAGCATTACAGAAGGATCATATGACTGACAATATCTAAAGTGGCCGTGATATTAATTATAATAAGAATATATCCCTGTCATACATCAAAGTCATGTCTAACCACATCAGTTATAGAGGGTAATAGGGTCTCAGTATTGAGTGATTTTCTGATACTTTCTTATTCTCAACAAAATCATTCAACTTTTTAAAGACCAAGGACTCCAGAATTTTTGTGTGGAAAGATAGTAATGAGATCAGGCAACAGTTAGTGATGGCAACACAATCAAGACCGTTAGACAGTCTAACAGAATCCTGTTTCAATAAGCCCATAATAAATCCTTCTGCTAGTGATAAATTAACAATGATCACCAATGAAGGCATGAATCTCCTTCAAAAATTTCAATATAGCTACATTACAGGGATTGAGAAGCTCAGATATCAGCTCATAACAGGACCATTTCACTTTACTAACTGATAAACCAGTAGCTTGTAGTTGAAAATGATGCTGAAATCTTGGAAATTTTAGTGACAAAAAAATTCATAAAATCATCATAGCTGAGTTGTTTGGTCGCTATGGCTTTTTCTAGGGAAGAACTCTCAGCAGATCGGGCTAGATTTTGTATAAGGCAAATTTCAAATACTAAGGAATTTAAAAAATCATTAAAAACATACTTCTTTAGAGAAGCATTTAGAATTACTGAATAAAAGATTAAATAGATCCATTTTCTTTTATTATGTTGTGTTATTATGATGTTATTTTAATTTTCCATCTTTATGTTTTGTTACATTTAAAGTTAATTTAATTTT
Organism: Rhinatrema bivittatum; assembly: GCF_901001135.1. Taxonomy (NCBI): domain Eukaryota; kingdom Metazoa; phylum Chordata; class Amphibia; order Gymnophiona; family Rhinatrematidae; genus Rhinatrema; species Rhinatrema bivittatum. Next base: position 300,195,513 of record NC_042615.1, read on the forward strand.
ATTTTAATATCTTTTAGGATAAAGATATTTAGTAATATTGATAGTGATAAGTTACTATGTAATTTTTATTCATACTTTTTATTATTTTTATTTTTACTTTCACTTTATGAAAGAATAAAAAGGGGCGTGGGATAAACACTGTGGATCCATAAAGTCTAGAGGATGTGAAATGAAGAGTGGGTGGCTCACGGGAACGACGGCTACTACCTGGTGATAATACCCTTATTCAATAAACATACGCATGGTTAATGCGATTCCAACATTGCTCTAAGCTTCAGTGGCAATGAGGAAACGTGGAAAAAAGGATTTGCATTCACAAAAAAGCAGGGAGTAGCTTGCTTGTTACGGCGGTTATTACCCCAAACCAAATAAGCCTGATACTTCACTTTCAATGCATAGAAAGCATAGCTCTTTGCTTCAACGGCAGGGGAGAAAGTCTGACACTTCACGCATATCCAGCATAGCTCTCTGCTTCAACGGCAGGGGAGCAAGACTGATACTTCACTTTCAATGCAAAGCCAGCATAGCTCTCTGCTTCAACGGCAGGGGGGAATGAAGAAATGTGGATCTATATTCAGGCAACAACCAACAAGGACTGAATTACATAGTCTGGATAAACAGATAAGCATGGGTGTAGCTTGCTTATTGCGGTGGTTAATACCCCTAACTAATTAAGCTATTTCACTTAGATGCAGTTCCAACACTGCTTTCTACATTAATGGCAGGGGTGGAAGGGAAATAGAATAAAAAAGGTTACTAAGAGCCAAGAGTAACAGATAAGTATGAGAGAAAAAAAAAGTGCGAAAGTTTGCTGGGCAGATTGGATGGGCCATTTGGTCTTCTTCTGCCGTCATTTCTATGATTCTATGAATAGTATTTATTATTTTGCTCATTGTTGTAAACCGTTTTTGTTCAAATCTAATTTGCTAAAGACAGTATATAAAAGGTCTTAAGTAAATAAGTAAATAAATACATAAATTCTCTAGGACTATTCCCAACAGCCTGAAGTTATGCAGCAAAAAAGGCTTTCTTAGATCCATCAATCAGAACCTTATATTGAGATACCTGGAGGACAGTAGGGGACTCGGCTTGATGCCAACGGACATTCAAGCTTACATAATTTATGGCATACAGCATGAGCCTCTGCATTGCATCAGCCCCTGTAGCCTACACAGTTTTGGATACACAATTTCAATGGGTCAATTTTTTCAAAAGCATCATTCACAAAAGAATTCCAGCTAGAAATCACCTCTTCACATTCAATGGTTGAAATACTTCTAGCATAGATGTTAACTGATTGCCAAGTAACCAAGGATCTATCAAAGCACTTTTAGAAACATGGCTAAGGGAAGGCCTCAGGTGACATATTGCTACTGGAATGTGGATAATTAAAAGTAATAAGTGGGTGGCCAGACCTAGGGACAATCTTGTAAGTAGGTAGGATCTACAGAATGTAGTTCAATTTGTGGGTAAAGGCAGCAAACAATTTGTTCCAAACGTAAGTCAAGCATATTCTCCACAAAAGTGCTCACAGGCAGTAGAGAGCGAATGATTGTCAACATGGGGATTAAATTCTCCTACAACAAACATGTTATTACATTTAGTCTCAGAGCACATAATTGTTCAAAAATAGGAGACTTATTTGACTTGAAGCAATCCTAGAGGACAATAAACAAGGCAGATGTTGATATCCTTTGCAAATACAGCAAGCATTTCATAAGGTGACCCCTTCTCCCATTGAAAACAGTCCCTAAAAACTATTTAAAAACCCCATCTTGATCCTTTGTCCAAGGCTGAGATATGATTGAATGGCCTGGAGGGCAAATCAGATTCAAAAGTCAAGTGTCAGATTTCATAAGTCAGGACTCTGACACATAGAAAGTTGGGGTGATTAATAGAGATTAAATCATAAACAGGAATTTTCCATTTAATGAATTTAGCATTTATTATCATCATCTTGCAATCTCTAGTTGCAGTGGCAGCATCTAGAGGGTTGTACTTTACTGCCATCAGAAACGATGGATTATGCTTTGAGCTTTTATAAAAAAGTGACATTAAATCGCCATACTTGCCTTTCTCGATGATGACAGGGATAGTCGCTGGTGACGTACAAGAAGAATCCAAGAAAGAAGGCAGATACTTGGCTTTCCTTGGCATGCATGAAGGAGCACATAAAGGAACTCCTTTGTCATGCTCCTTTATGTGCACAGAACCTCCAGTGTCCCACGTTGGCTCTCGACTCCCCCATGCAGATCACATCAAGGAGGGAGGGGGAGCATGGAGATAAGCCCAGGGGATGGTTCAGGAGCTGTTAGGAAACACAGCATTGGTTCCTCTGCAGTAGGAATGTAATGGTAGGCAGTCCAGGTATCCCGGTAGAGCAGCTCATCACATAGGTTAGGCAGGTCTCCAGCATTGGTTCTTATCTCTTCCCCCCATACAATGACATCAGCAGGGCCAGAGCTAAATTCCAAGGATGGTCCAGGAGCTGTCAAGAAATGCAGTAGTGGTTCCTCTGCAGTAGCAGGCAGTGATGGTAGGCAGTCCAGATGAACCATCAAAGGAGCTCATCACACAGGTCAGGCAAGCAGGATTTTCAGATAATGGGAATTATTCCCATATGTTGAGACAAGAAATGACGATTCTTCAAAGAAAAAGTGGTTGAGTACAAAATAATAAAAATGGTGCACATATAAAATGGCAAATATATTGCTAACACACAAAAAAAAAAGGACCACGGATAAACAGCTCTTGGAGCCTTCGCATTATCAAGCTTCTTCTGGAAGTAGACTCTGACTGCTGGCAGACTTCAATATCTTTCAAGGGAAGTAGCTTATTCATTTAATTTATGTGACAGACAATTACATATGTCAAATGTCATTCAAATTGAGAACTTTTTGTCTGCAGAGATGCTTTGGAAATGTCTTTCAGCAGTTGTCTGGAGCATGTTTACATTTGTTTCTCCATTTAAATGCGTTTTTGCATCAACTGGGAGATCATGATGAGCTTCCGATTTTGACTGCTGTGCCAAAATACCATGCAACTAATTTTTGATGGTTGTGTTGGAAGCATGACTGCTTACAATTTCTATTGTTTTTCCGACAGTTGATCGAGGGTCTTTATTTCTTATGTAGGTTGGTGTTTTGAGTCCTGGTGCCCATGGTATTTTCCACATTGGTGCTTTTTTGTGTGGTTTACTTAAGCTGCCTGCTTTATATTTGCAAAATCCTTTTATGATTTTTAGACAAATAGCAAAACTATGCAGTATTGCCAATTAATATTCCCTCCTGCCTCTAAATACTGATCATATAGCTGAAGACCCAACAGTCTGTTTATAATTATAAAAACAAATTTCAATGAGATTTATATTTATAAATTGAAAAAGTGGGAGAACATCAGTATAAACACAAGTAATCACAACATAAAAACATAAAAATACAATATTCATGACATAAAATCCAAAACCAGCTTATACCACCATGAAAAGTATACTCAGAAAAAGAATCAATCATTCTCAAAAGCTGCTTGAAATAAAGGTTTCACCAACTTCAGGCAAATTAAATAATCCTGCTTCTTCTAAATAGTCTTGGGAATAGGGATATGTATTCATTTTAAACAAATTCATTTTTTGGAACAAAAAATATTTTTGGTTCGTTTCAAAATTTTTTTAAAAAATTAGGAAAAAAAGAAGAGTGTCCTTGCCCTCCCCCTCCTCAGGTCCCAGGGTCTACCCAGACCCCTCAACTCCTCTCCTAACTACATGGGCCTTCCCCCTAGCTAGGATGAGACAGGCCCAGCCGGAACCTCCCTGGTCTCTCAGCCAGGGCCTTTCACAGCTCCCACGAATGTCATCACCCTAGAAAGCCCCAATAGCTTCCCTTTAAAATGGTGCTGGCCAGATCAAAGATAGGCACCAGGCTTGATGTCAACAAATTGGCATCTATCTCAGGCCTGAGGGACCTGGGAAGGACCCCATCTGGGCTGGATTCAGCCCAGCCCAGGAAAGTGCCAGGACTTGAGGAAGCAGTAGGGAAGGAGTGTAGGATAGAAGCCAGGCACCCTAAACAAAGATGTGCACAGCCATGCATGTATACTGAACCATAATGCAGGCCTGAGCAATACAAAAATTGAGTCTTCAGCCACGGGATGATCTTGGGAACCTCATATGAGACTGAGAATCACACAGAGGAGAAAAGAAACTGCAATTGTTGTTCCCTATTAGATCTCTGTCTACACCTCCACATGTGCTAGCACACCTCGGACACAAGAATTGCTGAACATGTCTTTGGTGGAAACTTTGTATTTAGCCATGAAACCAGCTATGAAGCAGGTATTATTCAGCAAATGTCCCCTGATGAACATCATTATCTATTTATTTATTTGTAACTATTTGCATACCACCACTCCAAAACATAACATCCACATAATTAAAAACATACATAATATAAAGATTAAATACAAACATATATACAACACATATATCAAAAATACACAGATACAAATATTGGAATCCATATTTAGGGATACTGTTAATGGTATAAGCTTCACTAATGAGATGGCTATTATCCCACTTCAAATGCTGTATTGAAAAGCCATATTTTTAAGGCTTTTTTGTTTTTAAAGATCTTAACATTATATATTACTTTCAAGTTCTCTGGTGAGTTCCATAGTCTCGGACTTGCGACAGATTTAGCTCTGTCCCTGACCTCACTGAAGTGGGCACAATGTAATCAGGGAACTTCCAGGAGACCTTTGTTGAATGATCTAAGAGCTTTTTGTGGAGAGTACATGTATAGGGTTTCTCCAAGCCAAACTGTGTCCTGATTGGTAAGTATTTTATGAGTGTTAATACTTTGTAGTAGATCCGGAATTGTAACTGGAAGCCAGTGTAGTGCTTACAAAGTAAGCTTGCTGGGCAGACTGGATGGGCCGTTTGGCCTTCTTCTGCCGTCATTTCTCTCTCTCTCTCTCTCTCTATATATATATGTAATGTCATTCCAGCAGTGAGACTATTCACATACGGTACACTGGACTCAGAAGACATCAGCAGCAGCCCACCATCCCTGTGTCTATAGATGGTGGTGTCATCCAATCAAAATCAGCATTGAATCCTATGGAACTGAATATGCAATGAAATTACAAACAAGAGAAAAAAAAAAGACTCTGAACTATACAGACTGGGAACTTTTTCTTGGGGACCTTTTTCCAAGGATGTCCTCCTTCCCCAGAACTGTTAATTGTTGCAGCTTACTCTACGATGTGGGAATTATAAGCTTTGCCAGCAAGCCATTTCAGGGTTTTACACTATCTTCCCTTCTCCCTGGCCTTGCCTGAAGCATCACTTGTGCTTAAGCCTCTCTGCCTAGGAAAGGATACCTGACTGCCCTGAATTCCTGGGGGAGGGGCTGGGTGTTCCCTAGTCAGAGGCAGGACAAAGTCAGGAGGTATAGATTTCAGCAGCCAATGAGATGATCCGTGCACACCCCCTGAGCCAAAGCCAATAGTGTAGGGACTCGTCTGTTGCTATGGGGAAAGTAGCCAATCATGTAATGACACATCATCTGCCTTTGAATGAATGTACAATAAAAGAGAGCGCTGAATTGTGCTCAAGTCCTTTTTACCTGCCTGCCATGAAAGCTGCCTGAAGTGTCTTCCTTGCCTCCATATTCAACATCTGGTGACCCCGACGTGATGATATATTCCCTGCTCATTTCGGCTGGACATAGCTTTAGGTACGTACCGTTCAACAGATTTGCAATCGTAAGTATTTTTTAAAAAGTACTTTTTAGTAATTTTTAAAGTATTTCTCAGTAAATTTGTTCCCCACACTCGTGAGCATGGGAAGTGATTTATCTGTACAGCAAAGGCTACATGCCAAGGAGCTGCAGAAAATCATCAATAATCATTATTTCATCACCAGAAGAAAAGAAATAGCGCAAATCAGCCTGGGGGACTTAGAAAAATTAATAAGTGAAATAGCTTGCCGTTGCCCTTGGTATTCAATGGAGGCTGGAACTCTGAATATCCAGGACTGGATTTTAATAGGCAATTGTCTTCATACGGCTCCAAGGTCCCCAATCAGGCAGTTATTGTTATGGCAAAAATGTACAGAGGCCATAGAACACATAGGAAAAAAAAGTTCCAAGACAGCATTTTCAAACCATGTGCTTTTAGAAGCAGGCAGACTCAGTCAGAATACCCTTCCCCCATTTTATGCTCAGTCTCCCTCAGAGACAGCAAATTCTTTGTATCAGCTCTCCATACCCACACCCAAGCCCATTCACACCTTCCCCACTTCTTTAGAAAAGCAGTCCTTGAGAACAATTGAGCCACAACCTGGCCTGGGTGGGGTGATTAGCATTGAATTTCAGCAGAAACAGCAGAAAGAAAACCTTACAGAAAAAGAATTATTAGGACTTCAAGCTGTGGCTTCCTCTGCGTCCATCTCAGAGAAAAGGCCCCAGGAAACTGAAAACACTGAGGTCAGAAAAACTAGCCTTCCTCCATCTTGCCTGCAACCCCCTTCCCCCACCAACCACTCCCTGTACCCTCATTTGCCATTGCCTGAGACAGTCATTGATTCTGCATCATCAATTTGTCCAGGTAAATTACCATCTCAAACCACTGCTCCCGGTAACAATTTATGTGCTGCGGTCAGCATGGGATTTCACCTAGAACATGGAAATCTCACAAGAGAGGAATTATTGAAAGGGATTCAAGCCTCTCCTATTACAAAAGGAATTAAAGAGCTGGGTGTGGCAGCAATAGAGTTGAGTGCCGCCCGGAATGCCATGAGCAGTGGCTATGCCCCCAGGTCTTCAAAGAAATCAGCGTATAAGACCTTGGGCCAAGCAGCTGCACTCCTGCGTTACAAGCAAAGAAAATATCAATATGAAAAAAATGATTTAATTAGACTCCTGCGTTACAAGCAAAGAAAAAATCACTATGAAAAAAATGATTTAATTATACACTTCAATGACCTATTGCAGTCCAGATTAAACAGAGTAATTGCATAGACAGTACAGATTTGGAAAAAATGGTTTCTATTAGTCTTTGAATTCAGTTACAAAAAATCTGCATACTTTGAGAGTATTTTCCTCCACAAAGTGAATGCAAAACCTTATGTTAAAACTGTACTGAAATTTGAACAATTGCTGTGTGAATTTCATGTGAAATGTTCACTTCTTGCAAAATTAATTTGGCTCACATTTAAAATGACTCCATTTCTCTGAGATTTAAGTTTATAAGCAATTGTTTGAATTGCCAGCACACAGAACTTGTATTTTTACTGTGATTCTCCCTAAAGTAAATTAAAATAGAATCTGTCTGCAAGAAATCAGCAAGTCTGCAAGAAATCAGCAAGTCCTTGCCAAGCCATTGTTTCTGGTTGATGCAATCTAAATTGTTAAACAATGCTATCTTTAAGTTCCTATTGACTGAAGGATTAATTCCTTGGGTGCAGTTCTTTTCTTTTGAGAAACACTGCTCCTCCCCCCCCTTTACTGTCTTTCTGTTAACTCTTGTTTGCCACTCATGGGGGAGGGAGGGAGAACTTTTGAAAAAAAAAACAAAACAAAAAAAACTGGACTTAGTCCTGCAGTTTCTCTCTCTAGTTTCTATATGTTATAACTCAGCATTCCTGTACTAGCCCTTCCTCGTCTCACTCTCTTTCTGTTAATATTTTAATACTTTCAAACTTTAGCGTGCAGCAGACAGAGCTGCGCGAACAGCGTGTTTAATTTCCTATTCTAATAATTATAAGAAGAAATTCTATTCTGATATTCCACATTGAAAGTAAGCTCAGAGTATTATTGATTGCAACCTGGAACAATAGTTGCAATCTATAAAGTAATGATGGGGTCTCCACTAGGAGGCGCTATGCTATTCTACAAGTTATATTATATTATTGTTTTAATAATTCTGTTGTATAATAGTTTTTATTTTTCAGGCCTACAGACCTTCTGTATTAAGGACACTTCAGTTTTATTTTCTTTTTCACAAAATTTATACAGAATTCTGAACCTTAAAATTTTTTACTGATAGAGGTTGCTACATCTAAAGCAATCCCTCCCAAGCCTTTTCTTGCAAATCCAAATTGATTTTATTAAATTGAATAATAGAATTGATTTCTTCAAGATTAAAAAAGTAAGAATTTCACTTTAATCCTTACCTTAGTAAATTTTTGCTGTATGCCAGTTTTTAATATTTTCCAGATTTACAGCCTTCCTGCCATGAGGAGATGTAAAGATGAACACTTTGCAGCTTATGTTAACATTTTCAAACATTTTTCTAACACCTTTTGACTTTTGATCCTTGATCTAATTTTGTTTTTGATAACTTTTTGATAAGATTTTTAGCTCAAATTATGTGTTATCTGTTGTCTGTCTTGATGCCAAGAAGACTATGAATGAATATTTGCAGAATGAATATGAATATGTGTCAGTTTTGTGTAAATGAATATTTGCAGGATGAATGAATATATGTCAGTCTTGTGTAACATATGTTTAATGTAATGTCTAATATACTTGTCATTTGATTCAGCTTACTACAAATGACTTTTCCTTTAAACGATTAATTTACATGTATGCTATTTTACTGAATGAAAATTGATCACTGCATAAAAACTTTCTTGATAATGGGGTTACCCTCTGTTCTGAAAACTGATAATGGCTCTATTTACTGCAGCCATTCCTTTGCATGAATTTTGTCAATAATTGAACATTAAATACGTATTTAGCATCCCCTACAACACCACAGGGCAAGCCATTGTGGAGAGAGCCAATCATACCCTTAAGAGCTCTTGAAAACAAAAACAAAAAGGAGGGATTGCCCCTGGACTTCCCCCTAAGAAGGACTGGCTGAACAAGAACAAAGTATTGTTTTAAATCACTTTAAATCATCCAAACATATCAAATTTAAGACCACAGCCAAGAGTAATCATTATGGGACTAGGGTTAGTCACCCACAGCCATCAGTTTTGTATAGAATATTTAATGTCTGGTACGGTCCCGTTCCCTTATCATAGGGACGAGGATATGTTTCTGTGCTTGTTTCCACAGGTCCACTTTGGGGTTCCAAGCCGGTATATCAAGCCGTGGAGAGATGGAAAGGTGTCCAGGTCTACAGGACCCGATCCCAAACTTCTCCATGAGCCTCCACAGCCCTCAGAAGGACAGAGACCGGACTCCTTGCAAAAAGCAGCACCACATGACCTGGGGACAGATCAAGGCCCTATCCAACCAATCTGCACAACTCTTAGAACAGCAAGGCCTTGAGAAAACTCCAGAGAACTTATTAGCCGCCTTTTCTTGCCTGAATGCCAACTCATTAACAATTGTGTTCTGCACCCTCATCCTTTGCCTTATTTCTCCAGCTATGGCGATTTCAGAACAAGGACTCTGACAGAACAACATGTACATCCTCGATGCACAGAACTTTTCACACCTGCTGAATCGAACAGACTGTTGGATCTGCACACACATGCCAACCCAAGCCTGCGGAGAACGACTGATGCATGCTGTACCATTTAACCTTACAGTATGGACTAATTATCCTTTACAGAGAGGTGTTTTCATTAACTCTCCAGTTAATAATACCATACTACACATTGGTAGCCATATTCAAGAGACTGCCGCTCTTTGTTGGGACTATGATACAGGGGATGGAAAGGGAATGCAGGTGGGAAATATCCATATTGTAACCGAACTTTTGTATTAATCACTGAACACTTACATAATTATACCACATATATGTGCAATTGGCAGATTTCAGGATGTGCAGTGGGAGACCCAAGCAGGTGCAGAAAGTATAGCGGGGACGAGGAATTTACCCTTTGTAGTTATATAACCCAAATGATATGAATTACAGAGACTTACACGTCCTAGCTAACTGGACGACTGCCCTATTTAATCAGACAGTCCATGCATTAAAACTACTCACAACAGAAGTCTCTCAGATTAGAGAAGTAGCATTACAGAACAGCTATACCTTAGAAACCATTTTAGCCTTAAAGGGTGGTGTTTGTGCATTAATTGGATCTCATTGCTGTGTGTACATATCAGACTATAAAGCAAACCTCACACATACCATAGAGCAGATAGAAACCATGGTTGCTGATGCACCATTTTCAGGCAGAATACCTACTTCTCCATGGGACTGGCTATGGTCCTGGCTCCCTGATATTTCTGGTCTCAAAAGGGTGATTTCTATTATAATGACCATAATTGTCTTAATTATCTGCCTGTGATGCTGTATTCAGTGCATACCCAACCCTCATATCCATATTGAAACCTTGCTCTCAGCCCGGATACAAAGATGTCTTGTAAGATGCCTAATAGGGAATCCTGAGCCCTGCAGCGTTGGCACACCACGCTGCACCAGCTCTGGGTGATATGGAGATTCAGGAGCTCATCGGCAGCTGGCACACCACGCCGAATCAGCTTTCTTCTCTCCATAATCCCCCTTCCCCTATTTCCAGCCCATACCAAGACATAACAGATTTCAGTAAGGGTCTAAAGCTTTATCGAGCTGCCTAAACAAAAACAGAAAGGGTGTGATGTGGGAATTATAAGCTTTGCCAGCAAGCCATTTCAGGGTTTTACACTATCTTCCCTTCTCCCTGGCCTTGCCTGAAGCATCACTTGTGCTTAAGCCTCTCTGCCTAGGAAAGGATACCTGACTGCCCTGAATTCCTGGGGGAGGGGCTGGGTGTTCCCTAGTCAGAGGCAGGACAAAGTCAGGAGGTATAGATTTCAGCAGCCAATGAGATGATCCGTGCACACTCCCTGAGCCAAAGCCAATAGTGTAGGGACTCGTCTGTTGCTATGGGGAAAGTAGCCAATCATGTAATGACACATCATCTGCCTTTGTATGAATGTACAATAAAAGAGAGCGCTGAATTGTGCTCAAGTCCTTTTTACCTGCCTGCCATGAAAGCTGCCTGAAGTGTCTTCCTTGCCTCCATATTCAACAATGTCCTCCTTCCCCAGAACTGTTAATTGTTGCAGCTTACTCTACCTGTCAACTAGCAAGCTTAAGACTGAGTTTCTTGCTCAACATAGCCTGCTCCATTAAACTTGGAGCAGCTGCCTTGTTATTCTTGCCAACTTTATTCCCACCAGAACTTTGGCAAGCCAAGTCCTTCTTTACTCTATTTCTGCCGACACACCTCACAGAGACATCTGTGATATCTCTGGGTTCTCTTGTTCTTGAGACTTGGTACAATCAGTCATTTGCCTGCTGGGGTGTTGCTGGATTCCCCCATGCCGTGCTTTGAGACAAGTCCTGGATCTCTGCAGGAGTGTGTCCTGCCAACAGGGAAGAGTGAAATAAAACTGTCTTAATTAATCTTTCAGCTGGGTAATTAGTCTGGCATTGTGTTTTTGTCAAGTGCAGGTTGACTTGGAGATAATGCATGAGTTTATGCTTATTTTACATAACTGCTTTACTCTGTAAAACAAACTTTAAAACAAAACTATATTTACCATATTAAGTCTTGTATACTTATACTGCTAAAATAAAGCTGACTACTTCATAAAAGGTGTAAGCTACTGCTCCTTTAACAACTACTGAATTTGTATCAAAGATTATCTTTTAAAAAAAAGTTAATCACCTATAGTAATTCACCCTATAGGAGGGGGCCAGGAAGGTCCCATTTGTTTGTTTGTGTTTTTCTTAAATGTAATGTTTATTTCAATTCAGCAAATGAATTGTACTAAAATAAAACACTGAAGAAACAAAAAAATAAATTACACTGCCCTCCCCCCCCTCAAAAAAAAAAAGAACTAAAAAGAAAATTTTGTGTGTTCACATCCCTATTGGGGGAAAGCTGTTCCACAACTGTGGGCCTACACAATTGGAACACATGTTCCCTGATGCATTTTAAAACAAGCTACTTTAAGTAGTAGTAGTACAGCTAATAGATCACTCTGAGATAAGCACAATATTCATCTAGCAAAATATGGAGATTGATTTTTAAGATAACTGGCACCTGTGTTGAACAACTTTTGTTTGTATGTGATGCTTTTTCTGCAAGTTTGATAAATTGTTATAAGATCTTATGCTGGTTCATTATGTTTATGTCAGTGTTATGTTTGATATTTTTGTTTTAAGTATTAATTTTATGTTTTTATTATGTTTACATTGTCATTCAGCTAGAAAGGGTGATAGGGCAGAATACAAATTCTGTAAATATATAGATAAAGCCAGCGAAGCTGCCTTAAATTCAGAATCTAATATCTCTGCAACCGAATTGTAGTTCTTTTGGAAATAAAAAGAATCAAAACCATTCTGGATCCAGATTTGGGTTTTTCAAATGGCAAAAATGGTTGCTGCAGCGAACATTCATTTAATGCTTCCCATGAAAAGGTTAAGCATACCCTCCCTTCTCTCATTTCCATCTAGCCCCCCTCCCTTCCCAACTAAGCTGTCATTCTCACTGTACTTGTATCAGAAAAGGATTACACTTGGAGCCAAAACTCTACCACTTTCATCAGATTAAGTGATTTACAGAAAGATACTAGGAATTCCATAGAACAAAAGCACAAATTATTGCCTTTGTTCTGTTACTTAACAATGTGGAACCTGAGAAAATCCTCTCTTAACGATACTACAGTAAATTCTTGTACGGCGCGTTAAGGTATCCCAGTAATTTATAATCTTAAAAATAAAAATCACGGTGCTGCCTGACATTACTCCGGCTCACAGCAGTCACATGGAAAATGAAATGAGGACAATGTTCAAAGCCACTCACACGCATAAATAGACTGTGGGTGAAACTGTCCTCCCTCGATACAGCTAAAGGCGTGCATGCTATTCCATGCTTTTAGCAGCATTCGGAGGAGGCATTACCAAATGTGTGCAGCCCCCAAAACGTTCATTTTGGGGTTTGGGGGTTGAATTTTCGTTTTTGGAAGTTTTTTTTTTATTTCTAAATTAAAGTACTGTTTTGTTCAATGCTTATTTCAATTTTGTTCCTCTTCCAAAACAAAACCAAACATTTTAAATAAAAACCCCAAAAGAGAATAAAAACAAAACCAGAGGAGGCCTCCAGGACCCCGCCCCCCCCCATCTTCAGCTCCAAAAATAGTGCCGGGGTTGGGAACTGCCCTGGCCCCCACTTACCTCTCTGGTGGGGGTAGGAGAGATGCCTGCTTGCCTCCTGCCCCCTCGGTTGTGCCTTTAAAATGGCACCGGTTAGTCCTGAGAGCAGTGCCACAGTGATGTCAAAATAGGAATGGCCTCAGGGCCAGCAGTGGCCATTTTTTTTTATATGGTCATACAAACATGTGACAATATGTGAAAATGATACCAGCAGCCTCAGACTGGCACCATTTTAAAATCACTCTGGCACCAGTCTCAGAGCCAACCAGTGCCAACTTAGAGACCGCCGAGAGGGCAGGACTTGGACTGGACACCACAGGAGGGGTAAGTAGGGTCTGGGATAGGTGCCAGCCACAGTAGCTTTCTGGCGGGGGCAGGGTGGGGCTGAAAGCACCTAAAGGTAGACATTGGGGCAGGCCTCGGAGGATAATGCTTCTTTCTCCCCCACCCTGAGCGTTTTTTGTTTTCAACATGGAAGGAAAATAAAACCAACAGAATTTTAGTTTTTCTTTTTCCATTCTGAAAACATAATGAAATGAATATTTTGTTTCAAACGAGTGCACATTCCTAGTGTTCACAACAGGTTGGGGAGAGGAAAAGAACATGCAGAGAGTACATTTTCAGTCCCATGTGCGCTGCTTTCCATGGATGAAAGAACCCCATAGGAACAGCAGGTGCAAACCTCTGCAGACAATTTGTACCCCGTGCAAATTTGAAAGCATGGGTGCATTTTCTCTTTTAAAACTGTCCACAAGTAGAAAGTACCCACAGATTTTATCCCAAACGCAGACAGCTTGAAAACTGCACCCCCCCCAGATGGCTCTTACTACACAAACGAGAAACAAAACCTTTAAAGCATTTGCATGGCCTGCCACAGATGCAGCAGATCCAACAAGCAGTTCTGAATCTGATATTCTGGGAGCTTAGCTGACGTACAGGGAGGCTCTGTTAATTAGCAATGTCTTTCAGTCACCTGCAGGTGCAAATCCGCAAGGTGCTTCATGACTCGACTCAAAGATTTCTTATGCACATGCACATACCTCTCTCTACAAGCCTATGAAGAGCTCCGGTGGCCTCCAGGTTTTTTCCTCACCGCAAAGATTTTGTGGGATAAGCACGGGCTGAAGGCCTGATAATGGCCCTGCCTCTCACAAGTTTCATTCTGTGTGTTAATTAGTCCTCTGCGTGTTGCCAATCTTTGCTGTGTACATCTCTGGACAAACATCCCACTTTCCCTCTTTTATTTGTTACAGAGATTTGAGTCAAAGCAAACTGAAGTATTTATTGAACCTTTAAGGGAGAAAAGGGCCCATGAGCTAGCCAAATGGTATGATTAAATGGGGATGAATCCAATCCAATCTAATTATGTTCTGCCCTTCTAGAAACTCAAAGTGGAAAACATTTGGATAAAACGAAGCGTTAGGAGCAATTAAAAGGGAAATATGGACCTTCACACGTCACTGCTCTCTCTCAGCTACAGCCTGGAAGCAGCAATACAGAATTACAGCAAGAATGTATTACACTCCAACTGGTTAGTGTGTTATGGAATACACTTTAGATTCACAAAAAAACATTTACGAGAATGTAGTCAGAGAGGCTTCCAGTTACATATGCTGTTTAAAAGCAAAAAAAAAAAAAAAAAAAAACGCAACATCACAAACTACTGGAAAATGATTTAAAGAAAAAAAAATATATCCCACAACACTCTCTCGAGGACATAACAAAGATCCCTGTTTCAAACAGTGCCAAAAGGCAAAAACCACTAAAACTGTTTCAAGTACACTGAATTCAGGAAGCTTGCAAGGGAGTTAACAGGACCACCAGATGACTGGGAGTGAAAAAAGGTGCTCAGGGAAGATAAGGCCATCGCAGGAAAAAAAAAATGAATTCTTTGCTTTGGTCTTCACTGCAGAAGATGCTGGAGAGATATCTATACAAGAACCATTCTTTGTGGATGATTACTTGGAGGGACTGACGTGAATCAAGGCGAAACTGGAAGATAGGCTGGAACAAACCGACAAACTAAAACGGTAGCAAATCACTCAGACATTCATCCAACAGTTCTGAAGGAACTCCAATAGGAAATGGCAAACTTGCTGTAGCTAATCTGAAACCTAGTATTAAAATCTGCCACTGAACCTGAGAATGGGAAATCCAAGCCTGATTTTGGAGCCAGGGAAAATGGTGGAAAAGACTGTAAACAGAATTAGTGCTAGTAGTGAATTAATGAATAAATATGGCTTAAAGAGAAAGAGCCAGCATAGATTTGGCAAAAGGAAGTTGTATTTTCCTGATTTATTAGAATTCTTTGAAGTTATAAATGAGCATGCAGTTAATAGTTAGCCAGTTGGTGTAGCTGAATTATTAGAAAGCATTTGATAAAGTTTTTTTATGAGGAAATTAAAAAGCTTTGACATAGAAGACAATATCCTATTATGAATTGGTAACTAATTAAATGGTATGAAAGGACTGGATGAAGGGGACCTATACAATAAAACTTGTATAGGTCCCCTTTCGCTATGCATATGCTAAAGATTTTTAAAGGCGCATACCACCACACAAGTTAACGTGGCATGCACTAAAGATTTTTAGTCTGCCTGCTAAAATACAGCCTCTTTAGTAGGCATACAAAAATAGCATGTATGCTAACCCAAAAGCTATAGTATGCACAAGCTGCATCATGAAATTCCTCATGCTAGCCAGTGCAAAATCACAGAGTTAGTCATCACAGGAGATCCCATCCCCCCCCCCTCCCCCAGTCAAGACCATTCCTCACTCCTCCCTCTGAACAAGTTCTGAACTTCCTGGCAGCCTCCAACTGAAGTCTCAATCCCCTGATCAATCATAAGTCATCATAACCAATATGGATCAACTGGTTTTATTGAGCGTGATGAAGTTTGTGAACATTATGCTAACATGATGGCTCACAGAAATTTAGGAAAATTGCCGTGAATCTGCTTAAATCATTTTTAAAATTGACGAATGCCATTCTTAATCAAATATCTGAATGTCTTTCCTAATCAAAACATGCCTATCTACTTACCAATACAGTAAATGGTATCCACTGCAGACAATTCTCTACACATTTACAAAAAAAATAAAAATACACATCTGAGGAAGCATACCTGAAAGACGATTATCATGCCA